>NC_067249.2:140954612-141597469 GCF_019359855.2 Lolium perenne
ACGGTGATCTCAATACCTGACAGTTCCTTGCCGCGGGTGTTTTGTAGCTCGTGGATGCAAGTCATCAGCGCTTCTGTCGCCAATTTCTCAGCTTCGGTAGCTTCAGCATCCCAGGAACGGCGGCGAAGGATTTTGGCTTCTCCGTCAAAAGGGGCGATGTTGTCCTCCACTGAATTGGAGCTTTCTTCATGGACATACAACCATTTCTTCCGCCAACCTTGGACGGAGTCGGGGAATTTGACGTCAAAATATTCGACGTCAGAACGAACACAGATAACAACGCCGCCAATGTTGTAGGCGACGTTGTGAGAGCCATTACGGTGGAGGCAGAAGATATGCTTCCACAGAGCCCAATTAGGTTGGACCCCGAGGAAGCACTCACACAGTGTGATAAAGATCGACACGTGGAGGATGGAATTGGGCGTCAACTGATGCAGTTGAAGCCCATAGACAAACAGAAGACCCCGAAGAAACTCGTGGATTGGGGGGGAGAGACCTCGGATGAGGTGGTCAGCGAAACTGACCCGATACTCGATTGGAGGCGTTGGATAGCTCTCCTCCTTGGGGAAGCGGAGCGAGTTCTCCTTCTTGGTGAACCCCATCTTCTTCAGCAAGTTGATGTCTTGGGCAGAGATCTTAGATCTTTCCCACTCAGCGCTCCCCAGATCCGCTGTCGCCATCTTCGACTCTGGAGTTCTATGCCTTGTCAAACGGATGCGAGGTGGCATCAATGAGTGTGGCGGCGAAAGGTGTGAGTGTGGTTGAGCGCTTGAAGCAATGGGAGTAATGGAGGATTTTGCAGAGGAGAAGCAGAGGTGCGGCGCGAGCGAAAGGACTAGAGGAGGAAGATGATACCTTTATATAGAGGTGCGGTGAATCGACGCACCGTTGGATGAGGAGATTGCGGGACAGATGGTGTACACGTGGACAAGGGGTAAAAAGTAATTTCATTCGGACGAGAAAGAACAGGAGCTACAGTACGTGCGCCAGAAAAAGCGGAGGACGTGTGTCCCCCACTTGCACGACGTGTCAACTTGATGGGTAATTTGGGCCCGCAAGGCAGAGAGAGAGTAGTTCTCGCGTTTTCCCGGTACATCGGTCGTGGCTATCGTCAGTAGTGATGTCACCATGGCAAGAGAAAAATTCGACTAAGCAGCTTCATAAAAACGGTGACAGCAGAAGATTGTGGATTATTTTGAGAGCCTTTGATCAAATAACAAGTTTTTGATCAAATGCTCGGGGGCTACTTTGGAGAAATAAAAAACTTGAGAAAGACAAAATAGAAATGGCGAGAGCCTATGATCAAATACAAGTATTTGCTCATAGCCTCGGGGGCTACTCTCATCGGGAGCGCTGTTCGCGCACCCGAGAGATTTGAAAACTTCGAGAGAGAAGAAAAATATAGCAACATAAGGCGGGGAGCCTACACCCAAGCGCAAGTCCTTGGCTGTAGCCTCGGGGGCTACTCCCATCGGGAATGCTGTTCGCGTGCCCGATGAAATTATAAAAAAAAAAAGAGAAAGAAAAAAGAAGAAAAAGTGAGCATATTTCGAGTTATATAAATAACTCTACATATACTCCCATCAGGAGAACAATATAAGTCATCCGTTCACTCGATAAAATGTGCTATTCCAACAGCCGAATAAGCACTCGACAATATATTCTCAGAACGCCAATGTTGCGAACAATTTCTGAATGCCGCAAAACTTTGCGAAGGTAAGACCCCAGATCCGTTCTGTGTGGCGTGGCGCCGTCTCTGACGTCGGTTTGCTACTTTTTTCCGTATCAACAGAGACGAAGAAAGATCCTAACGGACGCGTTAGGTACCCGATAAATATGACTGGGACTCGACAGAATGGTAAGACCTTAAGCGGCACCTGTCGAAGTTTACACCAGTATCCCGAGATCATGTCCAGTGACGTGATCTTGAAGTAGGTTTTTGCGGATTGCCACTAGAGCAGTTAACTAGTACCTGATCCGTCAGATGAACTAGCCCCAACTACCATTATCCCTGTACAATATATAAATTTGTATGCAAAGAGATGTGGTAAAGTTCAGAGTTATCGAATAAATATAAAGGTGGAGATTTTCCCTGACTCTGCGATTCAAGCAAAATCTCGGGGGCTACTGACATAGGCATCCCCAATGGGCCTGCCGAAGATGGTACCCGGGGTTTACTGAAGGCCCACGACACGAAGGATAAGAAGAGTCGGAAGCCCAAGTTGATAGTTAAGGAAAGATAGAGTTGTATTAGGAGAGAACACTTGTAATATTGCGGGATGATTTAGAAACCTTCCCGGATTCTGTAACTTGTGTATCACGAATCCCTCGGCTCCACCTCCTATATAATGGGGAGCCGAGGGACAAAGAAAGCATCGATTCATTGTCTCACAAACCCTAGTTTTCATATCGTCGAGCACTTTTCGGCTGAAACCTTCGAGATCTACTTGCTCTTTACTTCTAGCTAAAACCCTAGTCTACAACCCGTAGGCATTGCCAAGTTAATCCCTTGTCAAACGAGAAGTGACATTACCATGCCGGCACTTTAACACATGGAAGAGGGGGATAAAGGGAGACCCACCAAGTTCAAATCGATAACCATGGGGTAAAACCCTTAATTGTGATGGTTAATATGTGGTTTGCAGAAAGCTAGCCGCAGTGGTTATTTAGAGATGCAATGATCAATGGCTTTCTGAGCGCATCTTATTATGGAGATCTCACCACACACAATACGATTAAAATCATATTTTTTTATCTTGATTAACATGAATTCTAATGCTAGAGACGGATCCAATAATCCCCGTGAACACTTTGCCTTATTAAGTTTCAACCCATATCTCACTACGCTTTTACTTATTGCTTTGTTTACTTTCTTACAACCAATTATAACAATCTTTTAAAACACCTTTATTTGAGATTAAAGAATGATTTATAATTAGCCTTTAATATATAGTAGCAAGGGGCATTAAGACCTTAAATAGTACTCCTCGTGATTCGATACTCTTATTTTGAAACTAGCTACAATTAATCTGTGTACTTATAGTCATCAGCGATCTATGCTTCATGCAGTTGCATGCACATTTATGGGTAAGTCCACTAATCATTTGAGTTACGCTTGTTTGTTCCTATCTTTTTTGTGTTTCTATATTTTTATATGGATGCTATTGATGTTCAACAACCCCTCGATGGTCAAAAATTGCACTTTGGTTGAGAAAGTTCACCACTGCGCCTCATTTGATGAAGTTTACCACTGCACTTCACTTGAGGGAATCAACAACTCTAAAGGAGCAAAGACACAACCAAGAAGACTTCTAATTATCTACTTCCTATATCTGTTGTATAGCTAGCAGTGTTACCATGTCCAAATGCTTGCATATATGGTGCTTGAACTATGCAATCAATATAGTTGAAATCATATTGTGTGTTGTTGGTACATCTGGTCATATATACGTTTGAATGCAATTTTGGTTTATGTGATACTATGAACAGCCCGAGTAATGCTTGTTGCATAGTTATATTCGTCTCTGATGCTTGCTGAAATCATATGGCTGGCTTACACAAACGTTGGCAAGCTCTGCTGAACGCATACGTCTAAATTTAAAACAACGTCTGCGATCTTTATGTTTGCTGATGGTTAAGCTTAATGCAGCGCGCCCCTCACCTACGCATAGCTCCGCAAGTGGGTGATCGTGCCCCTTTTAGAAAATAGGAGGAAAGTTTTCTGAAAAGCTGCATAGTCAGCTCACCTCAATTTCAGCCAGATTTTAATGGGAAGCAAAAAAAAAAAAAATTAGAGAAAGGGAAATATACTGGATTGGCTGGCAAAAAATGTGCAGGACCAAGAAGGAAGGGGGTTTTGGTTATAGAGATTCAGAAGGGTTCAACAAGGCTTGGAGCGTGTTAACCGTACCCGATTCGTTGTACCCTAGGGTGTTGCGTGCCAGATATCTGCAACCTGTCCCCGTATGGCCTTGTTTACATGTTAAAGCATCATTCATGGGATATAAACCTACTCCGGCAGGGCTTGGTCTGGCGCATTAGATATGCCGCATACATTGATGTTTTGTCATCGAACTGGATCCTAAGGATATCTCCAACCATGCGACCCAAACGGACGTGCTAGGCCGTCCGTTTTGGGCCGTTTGGGTGGCCGCGCGGACACCCGGACAGCGGCTCGCATCCGTGTGTCCGTTTGGGTCACACGCTGCGTCCAACGCGCGGACGCAGCGCAAATGGAATAAAAAAAGAAAATGAAAATAAAAAAGGAAAATAACAAAAAAATTGAAACTAGTGGTTCATTAAACTTAGCCCTATTTTGGGCAATTTTTACATAAAAGAAAGCCATATATGGGTTTTAAACTAAATAAAAAAGCAAACCCTAGCCAAGGTTTGCGCGGTGGCTGCCGGCAGTACTACTCCTAGTAGTACTCGTCGTCGTCGCCGTCGGCCAGGGCGACCACTGTGCCCTTTCCCAGGCGGAGTGCGGGTTCGGAGGGCTCGCTGGCCTGCGCAGCCGTGCCCTCCGCGCCGACTCCTTCCGGAGCTGCTCCGCCGCTGTGGCCTGCAGCTCCTCCTCCTGCCGGAGTGCGGCCCGGCGCTCCTCCTCCGCCCGGAGCGTGGCCCGACGCTCCATCTCCTCCCGAAGCACCGGCTGGCACGTGGCCTCCTCTTCCTGGCGAGCCATCTCGAGGAAGGCCCACGCCTCCGCCTGGGCGTCCTCCTGGGCCTTCCTGGCCATCTCCTGCAGCGCGGAGGTGCGCAGAGTCTCAGCGAGGTGCGGCCATTTCGCCAGCTCCTCGAGGTCGCGCTGATCCAGGGACGCCACGAGCGCCGCCTGCAGCTCGGGGCCGTCCTCGTCCTGGGGCTCGGCCTTTGGCTGGGGCTGGGGCTGTGGCGCCGACGCGGCCTCGTCAATGTAGAGGCCACCGGGGCGGCGGCCAGCCCACGCGTGCGCGGCTGCGCGCGAGGCCGCACCGTCGCGGACATGAAGCATGTGCGCCGGCGCGTGTTGTGCTCGTCGTACGTGGGGTGCTCCCAGAGGTCCGCCGGCAGCTGCGCGCGGCGCCTCCGGATCTCCGCTATGCGGGCGCGACCGGAGCCCGGGATAGGCGGCACCGGAACCTGATCTGGGCAAGGGTGCCAGCCATGGGGGAGGTGCACGTCCCCCCACGACATTGGGACGCCGGCGTCCCAGAACATCAGCGCCACCGCTACGGTGACGTAGATCCGGTCGCGTCTGGGAGGAGCGGGCGGCCCCATGTCGAACGCTGCCGGCGCGATTCGCTGGCTGCCGGCCTCGTGGTCGTTCGCGGATGGGAGGAACTCCCACTTCGGGGCCTGATACGTCTCCGACGTATCGACAATTTCTTATGTTCCATGCTTGTTTTATGACAATACCTACATGTTTTATACATACTTTATGATGATTTTATGCGTTTTCCGGAACTAACCTATTGACGAGATGCCGAAGTGCCAGTTCCTGTTTTCTGCTGTTTTTGGTTTCAGAAATCCTAGTAAGGAAATATTCTCGGAATTGGACGAAATCAACGCCCAGAATCTTAAAATCCCACGAAGCTTCCAGAACACCCGAGAGCCGCCAGAGGGGGGCCACAGGCCCACCAGACAGTAGGCCGGCGCGGCCAGAAGGGGGGCCACGCCCCCCTACTGTGTCACCGCCTCATCAGCCCTCCGACTCCGCCTCTTCGCCTATTTAAAGGTCCCTGACCTAAATCTTCGATACGAAAAAGCCACGGTACGAGAAACCTTCCGCCGCCATCGCGAAGCCAAGATCTGGGGGACAGGAGTCTCTGTTCCGGCACGCCGCCGGGACGGGGAAGTGCCCCCGGAAGGCTTCTCCATCGACACCGCTGCCATCTCCACCGCCATCTTCATCACCGCTGCTGTCTCCCATGAGGAGGGAGTAGTTCTCCATCGAGGCTAAGGGCTGTACCAGTAGCTATGTGGTTAATCTCTCTCCCTATGTACTTCAATACAATAATCTCATGAGCTGCCTTACATGATTGAGATTCATATGATGATGCTTGTAATCTAGATGTCGTTATGCTAGTCAAGTGAATTTTACTTATGTGATCTCCGGAGACTCCTTGTCCCACGTGTGTAAAGGTGACAGTGTGTGCACCGTGTGGGTCTCTTAGGCTATATTTCACAGAATACTTATTCACTGTTATGAATGGCATAGTGAAGTGCTTATTTATATCTCTTTATGATTGCAATGTGCTTTGTATCACTATTTATCTATGTGCTACTCTAGTGATGTTATTAAAGTAGTCTATTCCTCCTGCATGGTGTAAAGGTGACAGTGTGTGCATCGTGTAGTACTTGGCGTAGGTTATGATTGTAATCTCTTGTAGATTATGAAGTTAATTATTGCTATGATAGTATTGATGTGATCTATGCCTCCTTCATAGTGTGATGGTGACAGTGTGCATGCTATGTTAGTACTTGGTGTAATTGCAATGATCTATCATGCACTCTAAGGTTATTTAAATATGAATATCGAATATTGTGGAGCTTGTTAACTCCGGCATTGAGGGTTCGTGTAATCCTACACAATTAGTGGTGTTCATCATCCAACAAGAGAGTGTAGAGTATAGCATTTATCTATTCTATTATGTGATCAATGTTGAGAGTGTCCACTAGTGAAAGTATAATCCCTAGGCCTTGTTCTCAAATACTGAAATCATTGCTTGTTTACTGTTCTACTGCATTTGTACTGCCTGCAATATTACCACCATCAATCACACGCCAGTTGTAGTATCAAGCTATTTTCTGGTGCCGTTACTACTGCTCATATTCATTCATACCACCTGTATTTCACTATCTCTTCGCCGAACTAGTGCACCTATACATCTGACAAGTGTATTAGGTGTGTTGGGGACATAAGAGACTTCTTGCTTTGTGGTTGCAGGGTTGCATGAGAGGGATATCTTTGACCCCTTCCTCCCTGAGTTCGATAAACCTTGGGTGATCCACTTAAGGGAAACTTGCTGCTGTTCTACAAACCTCTGCTCTTGGAGGCCCAACACTGTTTACAAGAATAGAAGCACCCGTAGACATCAAGCACTTCTCTGGCACCATTGCCGGGGAATGAAGGGAAGCTACACCATTTCCTCCCTCGTCAACTAGGCGCCAGTCCTGGGTAGCAAGCACTTTTCTGGCGCCGTTGCCGGGAAGGAAAGGTAAAAGGTACTCACACTCCGGATCTCGGCTACTAAGCTATTTTCCGGCGCCATTGTAAGTACTCGAAGCTATTTCCTTTAGATCCTGCAATTGCATCTTTTTGTTTCTTGTTTTACACTAGTTTGGCATAATGGAAAGCAACATGGAGCTTTTTATTCTTTTTCCTGAGTTAAGACATGGATGGTTTGATGCGAAAATTAAAAAACCCATGGAACATATTAGTATGAATACTTTGAACACCATTGTTGCTAATGATATGGAAAATTCTAAGCTTGGGGAAGCTGGTTTTGATGAGCATGATATTTTTAGTCCCCCAAGCATTGAGGAGAAAATTTACTTTGATGATACTTTGCCTCCTATTTATGATGATTATAATGATAGTAGTCTTTTGGTACCGCCTGTTATGGAGGATAAATTTGATTATGATTACAATATGCCTCCCATATTTGATGATGAGAATAATAATGATAGCTACTTTGTTGAATTTGCTCCCACTACAATTAATAAGAATGACCATGCTATTGTGGAGAGTAATAATTTTATGCATGAGACTCATGATAAGAATGCTTTATGTGATAGTTATATTGTTGAGTTTGCTCATGATGCTACTAGATATTATTATGAGAGAGGAAAATATGGTTGTAGAAATTTTCATGTTACTAAAACACCTCTCTATGTGCTGAAATTTTTGAAACTACACTTGTTCTATCTTCCTATGCTTGTTACTTTGCTCTTCATGAACTTGTTTATTTACAAGATTCCTTTTCATAGGAAGCATGTTAGGCTTAAATGTGTTTTGAATTTGCCTCTTGATGCTCTCTTTTGCTTCAAATACTATTTCTTGCGAGTGCATCATTAAAACTGCTGAGCCCATCTTAATGGCTATAAAGAAAGAACTTCTTGGGAGATAACCCATGTGTTTATTTTACTACAGTAACTTTGTTTTATATCTGTGTCTTTATAGTTGTTAGTACTGTAGCAACCTCTCCTTATCTTAATTTTGTTGCATTGTTGTGCCAAGTAAAGTCTTTGATAGTAAGGTTCATACTAGATTTGGATTACTGCGCAGAAACAGATTTCTTTGCTGTAACGAATCTGGGCCTAATTCTCTGTAGGTAACTCAGAAAATTATGCCAATTTACGTGAGTGATCCTCAGATATGTACGCAACTTTCATTCAATTTTAGAATTTTCATTCGAGCAATTCTGGTACCTCTTTAAAATTCGTCTTTACAGACTGTTCTGTTTTGACAGATTCTGCCTTTTATTTCGCATTGCTTCTTTTGCTATGTGGGATGGATTTGTTTGTTCCATTAACCTTCAGTAGCTTTGTGCAATGTCCAGAAGTGTTAAGAATGATTATGTCACCTCTGAACATGTGAATTTTGATTGTGCACTAACCCTCTAATGAGTTGTTTTGAGTTTGGTGTGGAGGAAGTTTTCAAGGACCAAGAGAGGGAGATGATACAATATGATCAAGGAGAGTGAAAGCTCTAAGCTTGGGGATGCCCCGGTGGTTCATCCCTGCATATTTCAAGAAGACTCAAGCGTCTAAGCTTGGGGATGCCCAAGGCATCCCCTTCTTCATCGACAACATTATCAGGTTCCTCTAGTGAAACTATATTTTTATTCCATCACATCTTATGTACTTTGCTTGGAGCGTCGGTTTGTTTTTGTTTTTGTTTTGTTTGAATAAAATGGATCCTAGCATTCATTGTGTGGGAGAGAGACACGCTCCGCTGTTGCATATGGACAAATATGTCCTTAGACTTTACTCATAATATTCATGGCGAAGGTTGAATCTTCTTCGTTAAATTGTTATATGGTTGGAAACGGGAAATGCTACATGTGGTAATTGGTAGAATGTCTTGAGTAATGTGATACTTGGCAATTGTTGTGCTCATGTTTAAGCTCTTGCATCATATACTTTGCACCTATTAATAATGAAATACATAGAGCTTGCTAAAATTTGGTTTGCATAATTGGTCTCTCTAAGGTCTAGATAATTTCTAGTAAGGGTCGAACAACAAGGAAGACGGTGTAGAGTCTTATAATGTTTACAATATGTCTTTTATGTGAGTTTTGCTGCACCGGTTCATACTTGTGTTTGTTTCAAATAGCCTTGCTAGCCTAAGCCTTGTATTGAGAGGGAATACTTCTCGTGCATCCAAATCCTTGAGCCAAAAACTATGCCATTTGTGTCCACCATACCTACCTATTACATGGTATTTCTCTGCCATTCCAAAGTAAATTGCTTGAGTGCTATCTTTAAACACTTCAAAAGTTATTTCCTCTTATTTGTGTCAATGTTTTATAGCTCATGAGGAAGTATGTGGTGTTTATCTTTCAATCTTGTTGGGCAACTTTCACCAATGGACTAGTGGCTTCATCCGCTTATCCAATAATTTTGCAAAAAGAGCTGGCAATGGGATTCCCAGTCCCAAGTTAATTAACCATCATAATGTTACAAAAATAGACACTCCTCCATGGTATGTGATTGTTGGACGGCACCCGAAGGATTCGGTTAGCCATGGCTTGAGAAAGCAAAGGTGGGGAGGAGTGTCATCTAAATAAAACTAAAATAAAAAAGGCACTCCTTCATGGTATGAGATTGTTGGCAGGCACCCGAGGATTCGGTTAGCCATGGTTTGTGAAAGAAAGGTTGGAAGGAGTGCCACCCAAAAATAAAAATAATTCATGGGAGCCGCTCTTTGAAGGTTTGTCTGGCAAGGGGGTTAGAGTGCCCACTACCATTCGTTGACAACAACAAACACCTCTCAAAATTTTACTTTTATGCTCTCTTTATGTTTTCAAAATCAAAGCTCTAGCACAAATATAGCAATCGATGCTTCCCTCTGCGAAGGGCCATTCTTCTACTTTCATGTTGAGTCAGTTTACCCATTTCCTTCTATCTTAGAGGCAAACACTTGTGTGAACTGTGCATTGATTCCTACATACTTGCATATTGCACTTATTATATTACTTTATGTTGACAACTATCCATGAGATATACATGTTACAAGTTGAAAGCAACCGCTGAAACTTAATCTTCCTTTGTGTTGTTTCAATGCCTTTACTTAGAATCTATTGCTTTATGAGTTATCTCTTATGCAAGACTTATTGATGCTTGTCTTGAAAGTACTATTCATGAAAAGTCTTTGCTATATGATTCAGTTGTTTAATCATTGTCTTTACCATTGCTTTGAATCGCTGCATTCATCTCATATGCTTTACAATAGTATGATTAAGATCATGTTGGTAGCATGTCACTTCAGAAATTATCTTTGTTATCGTTTACCTACTCGGGACGAGTAGGAACTAAGCTTGGGGATGCTGATACGTCTCCGACGTATCGATAATTTCTTATGTTCCATGCTTGTTTTATGACAATACCTACATGTTTTATACATACTTTATGATGATTTTTTGCGTTTTCCGGAACTAACCTATTGACGAGATGCCGAAGTGCCAGTTCCTGTTTTCTGCTGTTTTTGGTTTTAGAAATCCTAGTAAGGAAATATTCTCGGAATTGGACGAAATCAACGCCCAGAATCTTAAAATCCCACGAAGCTTCCAGAACACCCGAGTGTCGTGGTATCGTCACAGCATATGCCATAGGGTGGCTAACGAAGGTGGTTCCTAGGTGATCTCACGGCGGTATCCGGATGCGGGTATGGGGACGAGCGACACGGCGATGTACCCAGGTTCGAGGCCCTCCGATGGAGGTAACACCTCTACTCCTGCTATGAGTGTATAAGATGATCACACAATACAATGTTGCTCCTAGAGCTGTGTCCGGCTGCTCCTGGGAGGCTAAGGGAGATGATGATCTCTCTCACAGGGCAGCGCTAGGGGTGGAAATGGAGTAAGAGTGATCGATCCCCTGCACGAGAGGGGGTAGTGCGGCTTATATAGGCACCGGCACTTTACATAAAAGACCCTATAGTCTACTGGCCGGCTTGGCCGGCTCCGGCTTCCGCTCCTTCCCGAGGCACTGACGTCAGTAGCCGTTGAGGCCTCATGGACTGTCCCATCCGGCTGCCGAAGTCAGCGGTATGGAGAGGAAGTGTCCCTGTCGCCATCAAGCACTGTAGCCAGTACGGATCGACGTACGCCATGATGGCCTGTCCGGCGCGTGGCACTATTGCTCCACAGTGCCCCGCGCTTTACGGGAGATGAAGTCAGCGTGGACTTACGAACCCGGACCACCTACCCGGTTCCTTCTAGTGCAAGACTCGCCAGCCTCGAGTCGGTCTGAGGTACAAACCCCCAGTCGGATGTGGCTTTGATACGTCTCCAACGTATCTATAATTTCTGATGTTCCATGCTTGTTTTATGACAATACCGACATGTTTTGTTCACACTTTATGTCATTATTATGCGTTTTCCGGAACTAACCTATTGACGAGATGCCGAAAGGCCAGTTGCTGTTTTCTGCTGTTTTTGGTTCCAGAAAGGCTGTTCGGGCAATATTCTCGGAATTGGACGAAATCAACGCCAAACCTCCTATTTTTCCCGGAAGGCTCCAGAACACCGAAGAAGAGTCGGAGAGGAGCCAGGGGGCCACCACACCATAAGGCGGCGCGGGCCAGACCCTGGCCGCGCCGGCCTAGGGTGAGGCCACCCTGTCAGCCCTCCTGCGCCGCCTCTTCGCCTATATAACCCCTTTCGACCTAAAAACGCAGTACCAATTGACGAAACTCCAGAAAGACTCCAGGGGCGCCGCCACCGTCGCGAAACTCCAATTCGGGGGACAGAACTCTCTGTTCCGGCACCCTGCCGGGACGGGGAATTGCCCCGGAGCCATCTCCACTGCCGTCTTCACCGCCATCTTCACCGCCATCGCTGCCTCCATGATGAGGAGGGAGTAATCCACCCCCGAGGCTGAGGGCTCCGCTGTAGCTATGTGGTTCATCTCTCTCCCATGTACCTCAATACAATAATCTCATGAGCTGCTTTACATGATTGAGATTCATATGAGTTTTGTATCACTATTCATCTATGTGCTACTCTAGTGATGTTATTAAAGTATTCGATTCCTCCTGCACGGTGTAATGGTGACAGTGTGTGCATCCGTGTTAGTACTTGGCGTAGGCTATGATTATGATCTCTTGTAGATTATGAAGTTAACTATTGCTATGATGGTATTGATGTGATCTATGCCTCCTTTCATAGCGTGAAGGTGACAGTGTCCATGCTACATTAGTACTTGGTTTAGTCGTGTTGATCTTTCATGCACTCTAAGGTTATTTAAATATGAACATTGAATTGTGGAGCTTGTTAACTCCGGCATTGAGGGTTTGTGTAATTCTACGCAATGTGTTCATCATCCAACAAGAGAGTGTAGAGTATGCATTTATCTATTCTTTTATGTGATCAAAGTTGAGAGTGTCCACTAGTGAAAGTATGATCCCTAGGCCTTGTTCCTAAATACTGCTATTGCTGCTTGTTTACTATTTTACTGCGTTACTACTGCTGCGTTACTACTGCTTGTTTACTTTCCTGGGCAAAGCACTTTTCTGGTGCCGTTGCTACTGCTTATTCATACCACCTGTATTTCACTATCTCTTCGCCGAACTAGTGCACCTACTAGGTGTGTTGGGGACACAAGAGACTTCTTGCTTTGTGGTTGCAGGGTTGCATGAGAGGGATATCTTTGACCTCTTCCTCCCTGAGTTCGATAAACCTTGGGTGATCCACTTAAGGGAAAACTTGCTGCTGTCCTACAAACCTCTGCTCTTGGAGGCCCAACACTGTCTACAGGAAAAGGAGGGGGCGTAGACATCAAGCTATTTTCTGGCGCCGTTGCCGGGGAGGTAAGGTAAAAGGTATTCACATCCTCCGACTACTAAGCTATTTCCTAGCACTGTTGCCGGTGTGTGAGTGCTCGAAGCTATCTCCTTTAGATTCTGCAATTGCATCTTTTTGTTTCTTGTTTTTATTTTCACTAGTTAGGCATAATGGAAAACAACAAAAAAAATTGGTGAGCTTTTTAATCTTTTTCCTGATTTAGAATTGTTTGATGCGAAAATTAAAAAACCTATGGAACCTTATTTGCATGCTAGTAGCGATGTTATTAGTATGAATGCAATTACTGTTAATGCTATGGAGAAGTCTAAGCTTGGGGAAGCTAGTTTTTGTGATCTTTTTAGCTTCCCATCTTTAGGGGAGAAAATTTGCTCTGATAATACTTTATCTCCCATATGCAATAACTCTAATGATCCTTGTGATATTTTAAATGCACCTACTGAAAGTATTCCATATAAAATCCCTATAAAAATTATTGAACGTGTTGTGGATAACCGCTATGAAGGGGATGGAACTGTCCATCCTGGAGATCATTTACTCTTTTTGCATGAATTATGCGGGTTACTCAAGTGTGCAGGTATCTCTATGGATGAAGTGAAGAAGAAATTATTCTCTATGTCGTTGTCTGGTAAAGCGGCGCATTGGTATAAACTGCTGAAGGATGAGCATTCTCTTGATTGGAAGGATATTGTGCCTCTATTTTATTCTAAATTCTATCCTCCAAGTGAAATTCACAAAGACCGAAACCGAATATATAATTTCTGGCCTCATGATGGAGAGAGTATTGCCCAAGCATGGGAGAGATTGAAGTCTTTAATGCTCAAATGCCCCAATCATGAGCTTCCTGGTAATATCATCATTGATAAATTCTATGCAAGACTTTCTTTTCAAGATAAAACCTTGCTGGATACTGCTTGTTCTGGATCATTCACGCGCAATAAAGAAGAGTTTAAATGGGACCTTCTTAATCGGATTCAGGAGAACGCTGAAGATTGGGAGAACGACAAAGGTAAAGAATCAGGTATAAACTATGATTATGAATGCATTGAAACTTTCATGGATACTGGTAAATTTCGAAATATGAGTGCTACCTATGGTCTTGACTCTCAAGTTGCTGTGAATCTTTATAAAGCTTTTGCCTCTCATTTTGAATTGCCTAGGAAGAATTTTGATAAGTATCATGAACCTTTTAAAGAGGCTTGTATGAAGGATGAAATTGTTGTTAATGATTGCAATAAACATGCTCAAACTCTTAAGAATGCTATTTCCTATAAGCATGTTAATTTTTGTGGAATGCATAGACCTTGTGGAATTAATCAAATTGAAGATGAATATTGTATCCATCATACTAATGAAAAAACTAGAAAGTGGTCTAGGGCGCTAGATGATCTTGGTAAAAAAGTTTGTGTCCTCTATCCTTTTATTTGTGAACTTTGCCATAGAGTGGGTCATTTTAATTTTCAATGCTCCTCCAATGATAATTTGAATCCCATGAGTGCTGCAAATTTGTATTGTGATGATGAAATTACTCCTAATCAGCATGATGAACTTACTTTATTTTTGTGGTGTAAAGAGTTATCAAGAAAAATTTCTTTGTTAGATATTAACGATCTTGATGTTGATGATGTCCTGCATGGGTGTTTTTCTTATTGCATTGATAATTGCCATACAAATACTTACATACAAAATATTTTAGAAGATGACACCTTGCCAAAATATGATAGGACATTTGTGTGTTTCAAACTTATTAATGAAAAGGAGGAATCCTCCCAAGTTTCTTCTATTGTTTCTGGAAATAAAGCAGGTTATGTGGAGAAGCCTCTCATCAAGCCTCTCCCTCCTGAAGAAGGGAACGAGGAAAAGGAGAAGGAGAAGAAGAAGGGAACGAAGAAGAAGAAGAAGAATAAGGGGAATAAAAAGAAAGAGGTAACAGCATATCCCCGCTTATATGAGATAACGATAGGTAACCGTAAGTATGTTGCTCCTAACGATTATTGTGATAATGAATCTGAATACGATGATCTTCCTATGCCCTTTACATACATTAGCAATCATGATTTGAATGAGCACACTACTTTTGATATTGCAAATCTCTGGGAAACTAATTCTGAAAATGATGATGTTAATAATTGCCATAGTATTAGTGCTATCCATGCTTCCTCCCATAATGATATAGAAAGCTCTAAGCTTGGGGAAGAGGTGTTTGAAAATCCTTTAGCTACTGGTCATTATGTTCTTGATACATCACCTTCTAATAACAATGATGGTGTGGACACAGATAAACCGACTGTGAAAGATAACTATTCTATTGCCTATGATGACACTGTGCCTCCGATCTCTGATGATTATTACAAAGAATGCTATGATATAGGTTCTAACTATCCTTATGAAACTTGTCATAGTCATGATTGGGTTACCAAAAACAATTCCCTTAATATGCAACTTGTTTACCATGTTCAAATTCTTGATAATAATCCTGCTCCAATTACTATTAATGAAAAGAACTCTCCTTATGCCAAAATTAATGATACTTCTATGCATATGAACCATGATAAGAATGTTTTAAGTGATGGGTATATTGTGAATTTCATCAATGATGCTACTGAAAGTTATTATGAGAGAGGGAAATATGGTTATATGCATCTTAATAATATTAAGTTTCCCCTCTTTATGTTGAGAATCTTGAAGTTACTCGTGTTTTATCCTCTTATGCTTGTCACTTTGTTCTTCATGAATTCATTTGTGTACAAGATTCCTCTGCATAGGAAGCATGTTAGGCTTAAATGTGTTTTGAATTTGCCTCTTGAAGCTCTCTTTTGCTTCAAATACTATTTCTTGCGGGTGCATCACCAAAACTGCTGAGCCCATCTTAATGGCTATAAAGAAAGAACTTCTTGGGAGATAACCCATGTATTATTTTGCTACAGTACTTTGTTTTATATTTGTGTCTTGGAAGTTGTTTACTACTGTAGCAACCTCTCCTTATCTTAGTTTTGTGTTTTGTTGTGCCAAGTAAAGTCGTTGATAGAAAAGTTCATACTAGATTTGGATTACTGCGCAGAAACAGATTTCTTTGCTGTCACGAATCTGGGATAAATTCTCTGTAGGTAACTCAGAAAATTAAGCCAATTTACGTGAGTGATCCTCAGATATGTACTCAACTTTCATTCAATTTGAGCATTTTCATTTGAGCAAGTCTGGTGCCCCAATAAAATTCGTCAATACGAACTGTTCTGTTTTTGACAGATTCTGCCTTTTATTTCGCATTGCCAGTTTTGTTATGTTCAATGGATATTTCGATTCCATTGACTTTCAGTAGCTTTGTGCAATGTCCAGAAGTGTTAAGAATGATCATGTCACCTCTGAACATGTATATTTTGATTGTGCACTAACCCTCTAATGAGTTTGTTTCGAGTTTGGTGTGAAGGAAGTTTTCAAGGGTCAAGAGAGGAGGATGATATACTACGATCAAGAAGAGTGAAAAGTCTAAGCTTGAGGATGCCCCGGTGGTTCATCCCTGCATATTTCAAGAAGACTCAAGAGTCTAAGCTTGGGGATGCCCAAGGCATCCCCTTCTTCATCGACAAATTATCAGGTTCCTTCTCTTGAAACTATATTTTTATTCGGTCACATCTTATGTACTTTACTTGGAGCGTCTGTGTGCTTTTGTTTTTGTTTTTGTTTGAATAAATGCTTGTGTGGGAGAGAAACACGCTCCGCTGGTTCGTATGAACACATGTGTTCTTAGCTTTTAATTTTCATGGCGAAGGTTGAAACTGCTTCGTTAATTATTATATGGTTGGAAACGGAAAATGCTACATGTAGTAATTGGTAGAATGTCTTGGATAATTTGATACTTGGCAATTGTTGTGCTCTTGTTTAAGCTCTTGCATCATATACTTTGCACCTATTAGTGAAGAAATACATAGAACTTGTTAAAATTTGGTTTGCATGAGTGGTTTCTCTAGAGTCTAGATATTTTCTAGAGAGGTGTTTGAACAACAAGGAAGACGATGTATAGTCTTATAATGCTTGTAATATGTATTTTATGTAAGTTTTGATGTACTAGTTTATGCTTGTGTTTGCTTCAAACAACCTTGCTAGCCTAAGCCTTGTATCGAGAGGGAATACTTCTCATGCATCCAAAATACTTGAGCCAAACACTATGCCATTTGTGTCCGCCATACCTACCTACTACATGGTATTTCTCCGCCATTCCAAAGTAAATTGCTTGAGTGCTACCTTTAAATTTCCATTCTTCACCTTTACAATATATAGCTCATGGGACAAATAGCCTAAAAACTATTGTGGTATTGAATATGTACTTATGCACTTTATCTCTTATTAAGTTGCTTGTTGTGCGATAACCATGTTCCTGGGGACGCCATCAACTACCTTTTGTTGAATTTCATGTGAGTTGCTATGCATGTTCGTCTTGTCTGAAGTAAGAGCGATCTACCACCTTATGGTTGGAGCATGCATATTGTTAGAGAAGAACATTGGGCCGCTAACTAAAGCCATGATCCATGGTGGAAGTTTCAGTTTTGGACATATATCCTCAATCTCAAATGAGAAAAATAAATGTTGCTACATGCTTATGCATAAAACAGGAGTCCATTATCTGTTGTCTATGTTGTCCCGGTATGGATGTCTAAGTTGAGGATAATCAATAGCGAGAAATCCAATGCGAGCTTTCTCCTTAGACCTTTGTACAGGCGGCATAGAGGTACCCCTTTGTGACACTTGGTTAAAACATGTGCATTGCGATGATCCCGGTAGTCCAAGCTAATTAGGACAAGGTGCGGGCACTATTAGTATACTATGCATGAGGCTTGCAACTTGTAAGATATAATTTACATGATACATATGCTTTATTACTACCGTTGACAAAATTGTTTCTTGTTTTCAAAATCAAAGCTCTAGCACAAATATAGCAATCGATGCTTTCCTCTTTGAAGGACCTTTCTTTTACTTTTATTGTTGAGTCAGTTCACCTATCTCTCTCCACCTCAAGAAGCAAACACTTGTGTGAACTGTGCATTGATTCCTATATAGTTGCTTATTGCACTTGTTATATTGCTTTGCATTGACAACTATCCATGAGATATGCATGTTATAAGTTGAAAGCAACCGCTTAAACTTAATCTTCCATTGTGTTGCTTCAATACCTTTACTAAGAATTTATTGCTTTATGAGTAACTCTTATGCAAGACTTATTGATGCTTGTCTTGAAAGTACTATTCATGAAAAGTCTTTGCTATATGATTCAATTGTTTACTCATTGCATTTACATTGTTTTGAATCGCTGCATTCATCTCATATACTTTACAATAGTATGATTAAGATTATGTTGGTAGCATGTCACCTCAGAAATTATCTTTTATCGTTTACCTACTCAAGGACGAGTAGGAACTAAGCTTGGGGATGCTGATACGTCTCCAACGTATCTATAATTTCTGATGTTCCATGCTTGTTTTATGACAATACCGACATGTTTTGTTCACACTTTATGTCATTATTATGCGTTTTCCGGAACTAACCTATTGACGAGATGCCGAAAGGCCAGTTGCTGTTTTCTGCTGTTTTTGGTTCCAGAAAGGCTGTTCGGGCAATATTCTCGGAATTGGACGAAATCAACGCCAAACCTCCTATTTTTCCCGGAAGGCTCCAGAACACCGAAGAAGAGTCGGAGAGGAGCCAGGGGGCCACCACACCATAAGGCGGCGCGGGCCAGACCCTGGCCGCGCCGGCCTAGGGTGAGGCCACCCTGTCAGCCCTCCTGCGCCGCCTCTTCGCCTATATAACCCCTTTCGACCTAAAAACACAGTACCAATTGACGAAACTCCAGAAAGACTCCAGGGGCGCCGCCACCGTCGCGAAACTCCAATTCGGGGGACAGAACTCTCTGTTCCAGCACCCTGCCGGGACGGGGAATTGCCCCCGGAGCCATCTCCACTGCCATCTTCACCGCCATCTTCACCGCCATCGCTGCCTCCATGATGAGGAGGGAGTAATCCACCCCCGAGGCTGAGGGCTCCGCTGTAGCTATGTGGTTCATCTCTCTCCCATGTACCTCAATACAATAATCTCATGAGCTGCTTTACATGATTGAGATTCATATGAGTTTTGTATCACTATTCATCTATGTGCTACTCTAGTGATGTTATTAAAGTATTCTATTCCTCCTGCACGGTGTAATGGTGACAGTGTGTGCATCCGTGTTAGTACTTGGCGTAGGCTATGATTATGATCTCTTGTAGATTATGAAGTTAACTATTGCTATGATGGTATTGATGTGATCTATGCCTCCTTTCGTAGCGTGAAGGTGACAGTGTGCATGCTACATTAGTACTTGGTTTAGTCGTGTTGATCTTTCATGCACTCTAAGGTTATTTAAATATGAACATTGAATTGTGGAGCTTGTTAACTCCGGCATTGAGGGTTCGTGTAATCCTACGCAATGTGTTCATCATCCAACAAGAGAGTGTAGAGTATGCATTTATCTATTCTGTTATGTGATCAAAGTTGAGAGTGTCCACTAGTGAAAGTATGATCCCTAGGCCTTGTTCCTAAATACTGCTATTGCTGCTTGTTTACTGTTTTACTGCGTTACTACTGCTGCGTTACTACTGCTTGTTTACTGTCCTGGGCAAAGCACTTTTCTGGTGCCGTTGCTACTGCTTATTCATACCACCTGTATTTCACTATCTCTTCGCCGAACTAGTGCACCTACTAGGTGTGTTGGGGACACAAGAGACTTCTTGCTTTGTGGTTGCAGGGTTGCATGAGAGGGATATCTTTGACCTCTTCCTCCCTGAGTTCGATAAACCTTGGGTGATCCACTTAAGGGAAAACTTGCTGCTGTCCTACAAACCTCTGCTCTTGGAGGCCCAACACTGTCTACATGAAAAGGAGGGGGCGTAGACATCAGGCTTGTAGAAGCCGGCCCAGCTACATCATTGGTGGCCGTAGCCAGGCCGACTAGGACCTAGAGCCAGCCGGCTTCCGGACCAGCCGGCCACGGCTCCAGCCGGCTGCTCCTCAGCCGGCCTTTGCCGCGAGCCGGCCAGTGGCCAGCCGGCTGCTCCGCGTCCATTGCCCTACCCGGGGTCTTCCCCCCGACACCGAGAGCCGCCAGAGGGGGGCCACAGGCCCACCAGACAGTAGGCCGGCGCGGCCAGAGGGGGGGGGGGCGCCCCCCTACTGTGTCACCGCCTCGTCAGCCCTCCGACTCCGCTTCTTCGCCTATTTAAAGGTCCCTGACCTAAATCTTCGATACGAAAAAGCCACGGTACGAGAAACCTTCCAGAGCCGCCGCCATCGCGAAGCCAAGATCTGGGGGACAGGAGTCTCTGTTCCGGCACGCCGCCGGGACGGGGAAGTGCCCCCAGAAGGCTTCTCCATCGACACCGCTGCCATCTCCACCGCCATCTTCATCACCGCTGTTGTCTCCCATGAGGAGGGAGTAGTTCTCCATCGAGGCTAAGGGCTGTACCGGTAGCTATGTGGTTAATCTCTCTCCCTATGTACTTCAATACAATAATCTCATGAGCTGCCTTACATGATTGAGATTCATATGATGATGCTTGTAATCTAGATGTCGTTATGCTAGTCAAGTGAATTTTACTTATGTGATCTCCGGAGACTCCTTGTCCCACGTGTGTAAAGGTGACAGTGTGTGCACCGTGTGGGTCTCTTAGGCTATATTTCACAGAATACTTATTCACTGTTATGAATGGCATAGTGAAGTGCTTATTTATATCTCTTTATGATTGCAATGTGCTTTGTATCACTATTTATCTATGTGCTACTCTAGTGATGTTATTAAAGTATTCTATTCCTCCTGCACGGTGTAAAGGTGACAGTGTGTGCATTGTGTAGTACTTGGCGTAGGTTATGATTGTAATCTCTTGTAGATTATGAAGTTAATTATTGCTATGATAGTATTGATGTGATCTATGCCTCCTTCATAGTGTGATGGTGACAGTGTGCATGCTATGTTAGTACTTGGTGTAATTGTAATGATCTATCATGCACTCTAAGGTTATTTAAATATGAATATCAAATATTGTGGAGCTTGTTAACTCCGACATTGAGGGTTCGTGTAATCCTACACAATTAGTGGTGTTCATCATCATACAAGAGAGTGTAGAGTATAGCATTTATCTATTCTGTTATGTGATCAATGTTGAGAGTGTCCACTAGTGAAAGTATAATCCCTAGGCCTTGTTCCCAAATACTGAAATCATCGCTTGTTTACTGTTCTGCTGCATTTGTACTACCTGCAATATTACCACCATCAATCACACGCCAGTTGTAGCATCAAGCTATTTTCTGGTGCCGTTACTACTGCTCATATTCATTCATACCACCTGTATTTCACTATCTCTTCGTCGAACTAGTGCACCTATACATCTGACAAGTGTATTAGGTGTGTTGGGGACACAAGAGACTTCTTGCTTTGTGGTTGCAGGGTTGCATGAGAGGGATATCTTTGACCTCTTCCTCCCTGAGTTCGATAAACCTTGGGTGATCCACTTAGGGGAAACTTGCTGCTGTTCTACAAACCTCTGCTCTTGGAGGCCCAACACCGTCTACAAGAATAGAAGCACCCGTAGACATCAGGGCCATGGCGGCGCGGAAGCTCGTGCGTGCGTGTGGCCGGAGTGGAGAGTCGGGACTGGATAGGGATAGTCCCCATCCCCCAGTCCACATTTAATAGGACTGGGGCATCGACAGCTGGGCCAGCCACGCGGACCAGGCGGACACGCGAGGACGCCGCGTGCCATCCGCGGCCACACAAACGCGGCCCAGATTTGGGCCGGATTTGCGTCGTTCCGGACGCCACGGCCATCCGCATTTGCGACGCGTCGCCGCTTTGGGCCGCGTTTTTGTCCGGCCGGACCCATCCAGACGCGCGGGCGCGGGATGGGTCGCCCCGTTGGAGATGCCTGATACGTCTCCAACGTATCGATAATTTCTTATGTTCCATGCTTGTTTTATGATGATACACACATGTTTTATACATAATTTATGTCATATTTATGCATTTTCCGGTACTAACCTATTAACGAGATGCCGAAGAGCCAGTTGCTATTTTCTGCTGTTTTTGGTTTCAGAACCTAGTAAGGAAATATTCTCGGAATTGGACGAAATCAACGCCCAGGGGCCTATTTTTCCACGAAGCTTCCAAAACACCGAAAGGGAACCGAAGTGGGGCGACGAGGCGCCCACACAACAGGGCGGCGCGACCAAGGCTTGGGCCACGCGGCCCTGCCGTGTGGGGCCCTCGTGGCGCCCCCTGACCTACCCTTCCGCCTACATAAGCCTTCATCGAGAATAGCCCCAGTACCGAGAGCCACGATACGGAAAACTTTACAGAGACGCCGCCGCTGCCAATCCCATCTCGGGGGATTCAGGAGATCGCCTCTGGCACCCTGCCGGAGAGGGGAATCATCTCCCGGAGGACTCTTCACCGCCATGGTCGCCTCCGGAGTGATGTGTGAGTAGTTCACCCCTGGACTATGGGTCCATAGCAGTAGCTAGATGGTCGTCTTCTCCTAATTGTGCTATCATTGTTGGATCTTGTGAGCTGCCTAACATGATCAATATCATCTATTTGTAATGCTACATGTTGCATTTGTTGGGATCCGATGAATAGTGAATACTATGCTATGTTGATTATCAATCTATTATCTATGTGTTGTTTATGATCTTGCATGCTCTCCGTTGCTAGTAGAGGCTCTGGCCAAGTTGATACTTGTAACTCCAAGAGGGAGTATTTATGCTCGATAGTGGGTTCATGCCTCCATTGAATCTGGGATAGTGACAGAAAGTTCTAAGGTTGTGGATGTGCTGTTGCCACTAGGGATAAAACATCAATGCTATGTCTAAGGATGTATTTGTTGATTACATTACGCACCATACTTAATGCAATTGTCTATTGTTTGCAACTTAATACTGGAGGGGGTTCGGATGATAACCTGAAGGTGGACTTTTTAGGCATAGATGCATGCTGGATAGCGGTCTATGTACTTTGTCGTAATGCCCAATTGAATTTCACAATACTCATCATAACATGTATGTGCATGGTCATGCCCTCTTTATTTGTCAATTACCCAACTGTAATTTATTCACCCAACATGCTATTTATCTTACGGAGAGACACCTCTAGTGAACTGTGGACCCCGGTCCATTCTTTTACATCGAATACAATCTACTGCAATACTCGTTCTACTGTTCTCTGCAAACATTATCATCCACACTATACATCTAATCCTTTGTTACAGCAAGCCGGTGAGATCGACAACCTCACTGTCACGTTGGGGCAAAGTAATTTGGTTGTGTTGTGCAGGTTCCATGTTGGCGCTGGAATCCCTGGTGTTGCGCCGCACTACACTCCGCTGCTATCAACCTTCAACGTGCTTCTTGGCTCCAACTGGTTCGATAAACCTTGGTTTCTTACTGAGGGAAACTTACTGCTGTACGCATCACACCTTCCACTTGGGGTTCCCAACGGTCGCGTGCTGAACGGAGAGACACACGCCAGCTGCGCGTCAGCAAGTAAATTTCTGGCGCCGTTGCCGGGGAGATCAAGACACGCTGCAAGGGGAGTCTCCACCTCCAATCTCTTTATTTTGTTTTTGTCTTGCTTTATTTTATTTACTACTTTGTTTGCTGCACTAAAACAAAACACAAAAAAATTAGTTGCTAGCTTTACTTTATTTACTATCTTGTTTGCGTTCTCCATATTAAAAAAACACAAAAAATTAGTTACTTGCATTTACTTTATTTTATTTCATCATGTTTCCTCCTAAGTTTATTCTTAAAGATGTACCGGTAGGCCGAGGGTCTATCCTTGGGAAAGATAATATAGAAGATTTTTTCACTCATATTAGTACAGTTGAAGATTTTGAAGATAGACATTTGGTAGAACTTGCTCCTACTTATGAAATTGCTGTTGCTTCTTTAGTACACGCGTTAGAAGCTAGATTTGTTAATCTCAATCCTGTGATTCAACATATGTTTCTCACACTCAGTGATATGGAAGAAGGAGAAAAGAAAGATTTTGTGTTAGAAACCCTTCTTAAAGAATTTGGTGGCGTAGCAAGAGAAGCTAGAAAAGTCTTTGCTAAATATAATATGCTTGGCTCTTATACCAACTTTGCTAGTACCCCTGAAAAGATGGAAAAAGATATACAAAAGTACACTAATCAAGTTAATTATGAGGGGGATATTAAAACATCAATACCTTGCAAGCTCTTAGGAATGTGCGAGGCACTAGAAAATAATTATGGTTGGCTTGTCCCTGAAAATTTGTTTGATGAGAATAGCAAGCCTAAGACTAATGAAAAGGGAGCCTCTGAAACATACATAGATAAGATACAATGCATAGTTGAGAAAACTCCAAACCCCGCTGTCAATGCTTCATCTCTTGATAACACTTGATACACACTTTCTGCGCCTAGCTGAAAGACGTTAAAAAAAAGCGCTTATGGGAGACAACCCATGATTTTACTACAGCACTTTTGTTTTATATTTGAGTCTTGGAAGTTGTTACTACTGTAGCAACCTCTCCTTATCTTAATTTTTTTGCATTGTTGTGCCAAGTAAAGTCTTTGATAGTAAGGTTCATACTAGATTTGGATTGCTGCGCAGAAACAGATTTCTTGCTGTTACGAATTTGAGCAGTAGGCTCTGTAGGTAACTCAGAAAATTCTGCCAATTTTCGTGAGTGATCCTAAGATATGTACGCAACTTTCATTCAATTTGAGCATTTTCATCTGAGCAAGTCTGGTGCACCTAAAAAATTCGTCTTTACGTACTGTTCTGTTTTGACAGATTCTGCCTTTTATTTCGCATTGCCTGTTTTGCTATGCTTGATGGATATCTTTATTCCATTAACTTTCAGTAGCTTTGTGCAATGTCCAGAAGTGTTAGGAATGATTATGTCACCTCTGAACATGTGAATTTTGATTATGCACTAACCCTCTAATGAGTTGTTTCGAGTTTGGTGCGGAGGAAGTTTTCAAGGATCAAGAGAGGAGGATGATACAATATGATCAAGGAGAGTGAAAGTTCTAAGCTTGGGGATGCCCCGGTGGTTCATCCCTGCATATTTCAAGAAGACTCAAGCATCTAAGCTTGGGTATGCCCAAGGCATCCCCTTCTTCATCGACAACATTATCAGGTTCCTCTAATGAAACTATATTTTTATTCCATCACATCTTATGCGCTTTACTTGGAGCGTTTGTATGTTTTATTTTTGTTTTGTTTGAATAAAGTTGAATCCTAGAATTCATTGTGTGGGAGAGAGACACGCTCCGCTGTTGCATTTGGACAAATATGTCCTTAGCTTTACTCATAATGTTCATGACGAAGGTTGAAACTGCTTCGTTAAATTGTTATATGGTTGAAAACGGGAAATGCTATATGTGGTAATTGGTATAATATCTTGAACAATGTGATACTTGACAATTGTTGTGCTCATGATTAAGCTCTTGCATCATATACTTTGCACCTATTAGTGAAGAAATACATAGAGCTTGCTAAAATTTGGTTTGCATGATTGGTCTCTCTAAGGTCTAGATATTTTCTAGTAAGGGTCGAACAACAAGGAAGACGGTGTAGAGTCTTATAATGCTTACAATATGTCTTTTATGTGAGTGCTGTACCGGTTCATACTTCAAATAACCTTGCTAGCCTAAGCCTTGTATTGAGAGGGAATACTTCTCATGCATCCAAAATCCTTGAGCCAAACACTATGCCACTTGTGTCCACCATACCTACCTATTACATGGTATTTCTCCGCCATTCCAAAGTAAATTGCTTGAGTGCTATCTTTAAACACTTCAAAAGTTATTACCTCTTATTTGTGTCAATGTTTTATAGCTCATGAGGAAGTATGTGGTGTTTATCTTTCAACATTGTTGGGCAACCTTCACCAATGGACTAGTGGCTTCATCCGCTTATCCAATAATTTTGCAAAAAGAGCTGGCAATGGGGTTCCCAGCCCCGAATTAATTAAATTTCATAATTTTACAAAACTAGACACTCCTCCATGGTATGTGATTGTTGGACGGCACCCGAGGATTCGGTTAGCCATGGCTTGAGAAAGCAAAGGTGGGGAGGAGTGTCATCTAAATAAAACTAAAATAAAAAGGCACTACTTCCTGGTATGAGATTGTTGGCAGGCACCCGAGGATTCGGTTAGCCATGGTTTGTGAAAGCAAAGGTTGGAAGGAGTGCCACCCAAAAATAAAAATGTTTCATGGGAGCCACTCTTTGAAGGTTTGTCTGGCAAGGGGGTTAGAGTGTCCACTACCATTCGTTGACAACAACAAACACCTCTCAAAACTTTACTTTTATGCTCTCTCTATGTTTTCAAAATAAAAGCTCTAGCACAAACGTAGCAATCAATGCTTCCCTCTGCGAAGGGTCATTCTTCTACTTTTATGTTGAGTCAGTTTACCCATTTCTCTCCATCTTAAGAAGCAAACACTTGTGTTAACTGTGGTGACCCGGCATACCACTGCATGGTGTAGTATGCAAGTCTGATATAACACCAATGAAACACAGTTCCACGGGTATTATATCGCTCAGAGTGGTACAACAGAAACATATGCGGGTCCAAGGCATGTCTATAGAATTACAACATCGACTCTGTTACATAAGATCATCACAGCCTCCTACTTTACAATGAGGTAAAACCGCAAATAAACTCCAGAAGAACGACTCGTAGTCTAGTCTTATCACGAACTCTATTTGTAGAGTATTTCACTAACTACAGAGGCTAAGAATAGACTCTAGCTAAATAGGAGCTAGGTTTAGGAAGCTAGTTCCCTTCTATGGCTAAACTAGGTTTTCTCCTTGTTGGATGTGGTATCTGACTCCTCTGACAGGGTCCTGTCTCGTGAAGTAGTTGTTGACTCCTCGGTCTTCAGGTTGCACTGTAGATCCTCCTTCGATGCCTCCATATCTAAGCAGGGGATTTAAGAGTGGGATGAGTACGAGCATACTCAACAAGTTCATTATAGGAAAGAGGTGTTTAATGCACTAGCTACAGCATTAGACCAGAGAGTCTAATACCAATGCAAGTTTTCATAACCATTTCTTCAAAAGGTTGCTTTTATTCAGAAGAACTATGTCCGTCAGCCTTCACCGGTTTACTAGAACTTCATGGAGCTCCTTTCCGGCCGCGTTCGCAGTTCCATATCCCGGAACAGGGAGTGACAGGTCACGGTTCTTTACACTCTGCAGAGGTGTGTTGCTTTACCCATAAGAGATCTTAACCTTGGTGCCAACCGGGTGATCTTCCCGTCCACACTTCCTATGGTGTGAGGCCCGGTATAAGGTCTAGCCAATCATGTTCCTCCGCTACCTCGAACACCCACCCGTTGTTGCATGCCCCGACCCTGGGTCCACGCCGGTCCCATTATTCCCGTAATTTCAGGGTGGACCCCGACCACGACGACAGTGCTGGGCTCTACCATACACTCCTACGCCGGTAGCTGCAACCCATCATAGACCGCATTACCGTGGGGAATTAGAATGGGATCCCCACCCTCCGGTTGTTCCGCAAGATACAACTGCTACGGCAAGCAATGCTTTACCGTGGGGAATTAGAATGGGATCCCCACCCTCCGGTTGTTCCGCCAGATACAACTGCTACGGTAAGCGCATCCGTTGATGAACGAGAGGTGGAAACACTTTTGACTACTCTGTCCCACTCCGGATCTTATGGTTAACACGGGTATTACGGCACAAGAATCACTGGCGACATTTGTTGTTTAATCCTAGATGGATATAAGCCCGTGCAATGGAACCTCCACCATATCAACACAATCCATGGTTCCATTGCCCGCCACATAGTCATATTCATAGTTATGAAAGTAGTGGTTTTGATTTATGCAGTAGTGATAATCATAGTACTTTGCAAGTAATTTGATAAAGATACTCAAATGACATGAGCAAGTGATGAACTTGCCTTTCTTGACTGCAAGATTATGCAGACAAGGTCTTCGATACGCAATAACTCCAAATTCTGAAATAGCATCATCGTCCGGTAAGGACGATGTTTAAAAGGTTGGCAAGGATGCAATAATGCATAAGAATGAGATGCAATCGCTCTAAGCGTGTCCTAACCCCGATGATTTAGGATTAGTGAGTGGTAATGATTGGTTTATGGTGTGTTGCACTTTTAGAGTGATTCACATACAAGGTTCTTACTTAGGTGTGATCACTTGGTATTATAAACAGGGAGATAATAAAGCATAATACTCAATTGAGCACACAAAGAATGATAATTGGCATAATGTTAACAAGTAAAGAACAGTGGTCAGTTTTTAGTACTATATGGCATGGTTAATGATTAATTATCATATACTTTAAAAGAATAACTTTTGAAGAACATGTTCTTTAATAAAGAACAAGTATGATAATTAGGTTGAGGGGGTTCTATGGTTGACTATGGTTTCATTTAGTTTCTGGAGTAAGTATTAGATGGATCACAACATAGTTGGATTCATCAACAGCTAGAACTTGTAAGGGTTGAACTAAACCTAAGTATCTTAAGCCATTAACTACACATGGGTGCTACCAAGGTTGGTTATATCTTACTAGTGATAGATAGTTAGGGTTTATAGGTCCTATTAGATAGGATTGATGATGATACCTTATTTTCTTCAAAAGAATAACTTTTGAAGAACATACTCCTTAAGTAATAAGAAGTATTGCAATTAGGGTTGAGGTTGTCTAGGGTTTGCTATTGGATTCACTAAGTAAGGAATGGTGGTTTCCTAAATAGTATGTTTAATAATTATCTCACACTAATAGGGTTTAGTGTGTATGGGATATGATGTCAATATTAGCATGGTTGCTATTGGAGTCCATCACATTGGTGTGATGCTATATAGGTATGAGTAAGGTTGATATTTTTGATGATAGGAACTAGGTTTTAGACTTAAGTGTTCCTGTTTGATCATCTAGGTTTGATGAGATGAACACATGGAATGTTAAAGTCTTAGTGATAGGCTCATATATTTTATGTGGACCTAGACATGCACTTAGTGGTTAATTATGGATCTAGGTATGAAAACAAGGTCTCTTGATTATATGTTCTAACCTAGGTTTTAGGTTAGAACTATTTAGGGTTCACACATAAAATAGTGGGGCTAGGTTTCCTAATGGAATTTAGGGTTTTAGAATTCACATGAAATGATAGGGTTGTACTATTATTCAATATGGAATTAGAGTTTGCTATTTTCCATATTGTTCTATGATGAATATCTTCATGATGGGTTTGAAGTTATTCATCACTTTAAAAAATTAACACAAGTTTGGATTTGGCTTTTTACTATTTTTAAAGAATTAATAATTAAGACAATTATTAATTAGGGTTTAAAATCCTTCTAATAAGGATTTAATAGGTTAATAGAAAAGGAAAAATTAATTTTAATGTTTTCCTTATTTACTTACTGGTTTTTATTTATTTTATGAAGTTTTCCTGATTATTGAATTTTAATTGAATTTAGAATTAAAATTAAATGCTTAAATAACAAGTATAAAATAATTGAATTTTTATAAAAAATAAAAATTCCATATAATATTTTTATTGGATAGAGATTAATTTTCTAAGAATTTTGATACCTTATTTATATTTTTCTGAGTTATAATGAATTTTCTAAATTATTTCGAAGTTGCAAGCATTTTCTGGAATTCAAATTTGAAACGGATTAACTAAACGCACCCGGCCAGGGTACACCCACAGTCAATGACTGGTGGGGTCCTAGCCACGTCATCCGCCACAGTGGCATCGAGGTGGCAGGGAAAGGCTGGCCGACGGCCAGTTGCCGACGGTCGCCGGCGCTGGGCTGCTCCCGCAGGGTCATGCGCGGGCTCGTTAGAACCAGGGCAACGAGACGAACATGGTGGTGGCGGCGCCGCTCCCTAATGGTCGCCGGAGCGGCGGCGGCGTCTATGTCCGACGGCGGCGCACGGTGGCCGACGGTGAGAGCGAGCTACGGCGCTTGCTAGGGCTTGATATGATGCTCAAATGATGCGCAAGATCACCTGGAGGCTTGCTGTAGGGTCGCCGGCGTTGATTGGAGACGGAGGCGTCGCGGCGGTCTCCATTTCTCTCGCAGCTCCGCGAAAGGGAACGGAGAAATTACTCCATCTCCGAGCTCCCCTCGGCTTGTGACTCCACCAGACGAACGAGGACATCAAGGCACTCCTCCTGAGCTCAACGGCGCGTGTTGGGGTGGTCGGAATCGTCGGGGCGGGATGGTTGCCGGCGAGCTAGGGTTTCGGGAATTAGCGCAATTGAGATGAAAAGAAGGGAAACTGAGGGCGTCCTTGCCATTTATATGATCTTCGGCGTGTGCTGGCGGTCAGCGTTGGCGGCGGCGACGCGGGACGTGGCGCTGGCGTCGCCGTGTCGAGCTCCTGTGCTCCCCAGAGACGAAGACGAAGACGTCGTGTTCCCCTTCGTATTTATCCACAGCGAAGGGGTACGTGGGTTGCCTGGGCCGTGCTGGGCTGGTGCTGATGGGCGGCTTACTGGGCTGCTCTGTTGGGCTGCACGGCCAGGTAAGGGTCCAGGTGGTTTTTCCCCCTTCTCTTCTTTTTCTGTTTTATTTTCTGTTTTCAATTCTGGTTTTTATAATTCAAATTTGAATCTTCTTATTTTGCAGGTGTTTGACAATTGATATTAGGATTTGATAACAATGGTCACTGCATTATTTTATTGCTCAAGACAAATGTGTAATGCATGATTTTGTTTATATCCTTGTGGTTTCCTTTTTACATTTTTAATTAAGCCATGAATTTATGTGGTCTTTGCAACTCCTTTTTCCTCCTTGCAATACAACTTTCTTTTGGATTATTTAAAGTGTATAATTAGTGCTCAAAGCATTTTAAAGATTATTATAAGGTCTTGGGTTCTTAATTGAGAGTTTGTTTCACTTACATATTATTTTATGGAATCACCTATTTATTGTAGTTTTGTAAATTCTCTTATAACCCCCTTTTAAGATGAACACTATTATTATTTTTGAAAATGTCTAGAGTAAATATTGTTCTCATAATGGTTTGGTCTTGATTACATAGGTAAGTTGTTGATCACCTCACATGGTTTTAAATAAAGGGTTTCAACTATGTTCATCTTATGCTCCATAATTAAGTATAGGATTTAACTAGTGAGCAATCCTAGGGTTCTAAGCATATTCACCTAATGGTAATTGGTTTGAATCTCAATTATGGCCTGGTTTTATATTATGATCACCATAGTGAAACATAAACCAGTGTTGAGATTTAATTCAAGGTTGTAGAAATGAGATGACACCATATTGCATGCTAGGGTTTAATCTTCCCTAACCATGGTAAGGTGTTTACTTACTTAATATTTCATGTGCTTCCTAGTTACTAAGGATTTGAGAAGTGGTTTTATCTTCTACCAATTAACTTCTATTGTTAACCTCAATTTATCATTAAAGTAACTACAGTGGTTATAGTTCTTTTTATAGTTAACTTTGGTCATATGGATTGATGATTTCTCACCATATCAAGTATGGAGTTTTACTCTAAAGCTTTCTTAGATGAAGAATAAGTGGAATGTAGGTGTGGTAGAATTCTACTTGTGATCACCAAGTGGTTCACAAGTTAGGGTTTAGGATATAAGTCTAGGTTTGTTTACTAGTTACCTCCCTATGATTTCATGTGGGGAATAATATCTAGTAATCATATTAGGGTTTAACTTATCCTCACATACCTCAAGAGCATGATCATGGATTAGGCATGATCAACTTGTTCTTAATATCTCTACCTCAAGTTCTTAGGGTTTATGATCATTACTCAATTTATAATGGTCAAGGTTTGGCTTGCTAAGGTATCTCTGATGAATTTGGTTTCTCACTCCCAAGATCAAGTGTTGTCTTGATCAACTAAACATAGACTTTCTTTTATAGTTTCTTGAATGGGCATGGTTATGGTTGTCTCAATTATCTTGAGTATAACACCATAGGTTGAGCTCTCTCATTTAAGAACAGTTATTCTAGGGTTTATGGTGTACTCTTAATATCTCCTTAGGTATCTAGGCTAAGGTTCCATTTGTCTAGCTTAATTGGGTTAGTCTCTTCCTCACCTTATCAATTCCTGGATATGGTATTATTTCATGTGATATTAGGTTGTCTCACCACTCCAAGATGAAATGGTTAATCTTCTAATACTTTAGTTCAATGATTATCCTTTATTCTTAAATAGGTAAAACTAAGATTGGTATGAGTGGTCTCTCTCTTATTTGGGGAAGGAATTTAATACTAACCTAAGTTTAGGCTCCATAGAAATTGATATGATCACCATTATCTATGTTCCACATAAAGGTTGTCTCTCTCTCTAAGGAATGTCTTGAATAATACTCTAGGGTTCCTCTTAAAGATGATGATTTGAATACTTGGATGTAGATCCAAGGTTTAGCTCAAGGTTTGTTATTGCTTCTCTAATAATTATAATAGAACTCTCACCTCTCTAGGTTTGATGCTTAATAATTTGGAATAGAGAAGAGTTGTATTCCTTAGTTGGATCTCCTTGTCTTGTTTCCAAGATTAAAGTAGAATGGATATCATAGGGTTTATGATAAGAGCATGGATTAGTTCAAGACATGGAGGAGATGAGTGAAGAATAGTTTCTCCAATTATTGTTACTGGATGTACAATTGAATTGGTGTTCATGTGTTGTGGCAATGATTACCATATTATGATCTGTTATAAGATCAAGTAGTTGATCATTGAGTAAAGTGTTGTTGTGTTGATTATTAGTTCTATTTGATCTAACCCCTTAGATCAAATCATCTCTACCCAAAACAAGGTTTTAACAAAGTCACATTGAGATTTATAACGCTTGACTTGATGAGCTACTTCAATTCCACCAAGGTCAAGTGAAACTTCAATTACTGTGACTGTTTTACTTTAAAGCGCGAAAATTCCCCAGATTTTCTATGCATGAATGCAATGCACACATCTGTTTCCTCTATTTTTGTAACCCCATTACCTGGGATATTACAGTCTCTACCCCTTAAACTAAACTTCGTCCTCGAAGTTTGATCTCTCTCACGTTTCCGAAGTGTGGATCTGACTTGTGCAGACTATGACTTTTCTCGAACTCCGTATTGATCTCACTAGATATAATTGAATATATCCCTTGTCCAGATTCTTCCTGGAATCCATTAGTATCTGTCTCTGAACCATGGTTCTTACTTTGATTCATTGATTTCTTCCAATATCATTATCTTGTTTCCTTTCTCATTGAATATTCAATTATTGGGACTTCTTCCTGTGCTGACAGTCTTAATTGAGGACTAATTGGATAACAATCTCCTATTTGATAAAATAGGTCTTTGTTTTCCCTTACTACCAAAAGTGCAATAATGGTACTTAGTAAGGTACTTACCATGGAAATGATTTTGACGGTTTCTTTTACTAAGAAGGTTAGACTCATTTAGCCTATCCAATCATGGTTTATAGTTGATACCTCTAACTATTTTGGTTATTTAAGTTCCATGAAAGGAATCATTCTATTAGTCTGTGATTCTGGTATGGTCTATTTCCTTCGGTCTTTGGCCTTCTTGAGCTGTATTTGGTCTATGGTATCTTCTTCGTCCAACTTCTTTATGCTTAACTTACTTGAGCTTCCGTACTTCTGAGTAAATACTACTCACTTTCTCAAGTTATAGTCCACTTCTTACTTCCTCGAGGTATAAACCTCGGCTTCTGGTCTGACATACTTCTGAAAGTAGTGTTCAACAACCTTATGAAAATAAGATCGAACTTCCTCTCAGTTCAGACCTTCTTCTTAAAGTATTGAGTCATTGTATAACCAACTCAATCTTCACTCTACCCCTTAGAGTTTTCTTAAGGTCTTCAACTCCTTTTCTTCCAACCATTGGACTTATGGTTAAAATATTGGTCTAGGTCTAACTTATGGTTTGTACTTCTTCTAAGGTCTTGCGAAGAATCTTTGTGGTGTATCCACTCAATTTGTGGACATCCGTCGTGAATCGTTCGACTAAATGTTTATATGTCATCATCATTTGGCTAATAAGGTTTTATTTATTAACCACTTCTTGGTATATATAATCCAATTATGGACTACTTGATATTAATTGTGGCTATTTGTTATCTAAAAATGTACTCTATTATAGGTTTTGACCAATTGGTCGGGACATCTTCTACTTTATCTCGCAGTATCGATCCTACACCCATTGTGGTCTTCTGATATCGACTATGGTCTTCTTATATCTGCTATGGTTTCATATATCATCTTCCTTCATTCAGGGTTTATTTTTCAAGAAAACCACTAGCTGACACTATGAATATAGTATCCTGAGGGATTTCCCATGCATTCCCTCTTCTATATTAACTATGGATCTGCTTCAGCTTCACCATAGTCATTATATTTCTCACTTTCATGCTTCTTTCGTACTAAAGTACTCCTCTGTTGAAGTAAAGCATGAGTTTTGATTGGTACTTCCTTCTGAATATTGTGGTTGCTTCCCACAACTTTGTTTCCTTTATCTGATGAACCTTCATCTTGTCTTTAGAATCTTTAGTATTCGTCACTTCCTCACACGAATACCATTACCCTCTAGATCTATAACATCAAGTAAGAACTTGATATTGCAACATGCATTTGCATATCAAAGTCAAACTTCATGTATGGATCTAGTCAATCAATGAAAATCCAATAAAATCCAAGAAGATTCAGCTTTGTGCTTATAATACACACCTTCATAAGCCTGAATATAATATTTGAGTAAGACATCTCTAAACATCAGGCTGAGATGTGTAGTATATAACACCACATAAGATAGGTTTATATCGTGATACTTAGCACGAGTATATGGGATTCTACTATTTGTCTCAACCTTTACCTTAATTGCACAATTGCAATGAGATAAACTTGAAACAAAGTTGTCTAGGATAGTTAAGGTTAACCTAGTTTTCTTTGGAAGTACTACTTAACTTTCATTTTATTGAGGACTATCTCACATGATATGTCTAGGTTCTATCATGTCTACTCTAAACACCGATTTATTAGGATATCTCCTATACTTCTAAGTGTTTATACTATCATAAGACTATGGTTATGATGTGCCTGGCACCCTTCTTATTGTTTTGGAACACAATTCTTGCACTATTTGTTTAGCACTTGACTTCTTATTGTTCTCCTCCTAAATGTTTATGATGTTCTATTCCATCACATAATGAATCTCAAGTGAATCATATGTGACTACTATTTCTACCATGTAAGTAGACATATATTATTCCCATCACTCTTCCTTATTCCCCATGATTGACTCATCATGGTCTATACTACCTCATATCACTTGTTTTTATCACTTACTATCAGTTGTTTTACAAGTTTGGATAATTTACTTACTCATTACTTAACTTGGTCTATATTTTCTATTAGGATATCTTAATTATCTTCATCACTTGATATTACTTCTATTACAGGTCTGAATATTTTTATTTAACCATAATAGGTGTTGGTACACATCTTCCAATAGGATATCTTCCTTATGGTTGTATCCTCTCTTTGGACTACCATGTATTGTATACCAACTGTGATCTATCCATCTATTGTTTAGGGACTTAATTGTGTACTACATGTTTGGGAGTAGCTACTTTACGTAGTAAAGATAAGTAAGAAATATTGACTCAAGTGTGTCAGGATTATTCTCAAGTGAATACCCATCTCAAGTCATAAAATTATCTTTGTTATCGTTTACCTACTCGGGACGAGTAGGAACTAAGTTTGGGGATGCTGATACGTCTCCAACGTATCGATAATTTCTTATGTTCCATGCTTGTTTTATGATGATACACACATGTTTTATACATACTTTATGTCATATTTATGCATTTTCCGGTACTAACCTATTAACGAGATGCCGAAGAGCCAGTTGTTGTTTTCTGCTGTTTTTGGTTTCAGAAAATATTCTCGGAATTGGACGAAATCAACTCCTAGGGGCCTATTTTTCCACGAAGCTTCCAGAACACCGAAAGGGAACCAAAGTGGGGCGACGAGGCGCCCACACAACAGGGCGGCGTGGCCAAGGCTTGGGCCGCGCGGCCCTGTCGTGTGGGGCCCTCGTGGCGCCCCCTGACCTACCCTTCCGCATACATAAGCCTTCGTCGAGAATAGCCCCAGTACCAAGAGCCACGATACGGAAAACCTTCCAGAGACGCCGCCGCCGCCAATCCCATCTCGGGGGATTCAGGAGATCGCCTCTGGCACCCTGCCGGAGAGGGGAATCATCTCCCGGAGGACTCTTCACCGCCATGGTCGCCTCCGGAGTGATGTGTGAGTAGTTCACCCCTGGACTATGGGTCCATAGCAGTAGCTAGATGGTCGTCTTCTCCTAATTGTGCTATCATTGATGGATCTTGTGAGCTGCCTAACATGATCAAGATCATCTATTTGTAATGCTACATGTTGCGTTTGTTGGGATCCGATGAATAGTGAATACTATGCTATGTTGATTATCAATCTATTATTTATGTGTTGTTTATGATCTTGCATGCTCTCCGTTGCTAGTAGAGGCTCTGGCCAAGTTGACACTTGTAACTCCAAGAGGGAGTATTTATGCTCGATAGTGGGTTCATGCCTCCATTAAATCTGGGACAGTGACAGAAAGTTCTAAGGTTGTGGATGTGCTGTTGCCACTAGGGATAAAACATCAATGCTATGTCTAAGGATGTATTTGTTGATTACATTACGCACCATACTTAATGCAATTGTCTGTTGTTTGCAACTTAATACTGGAGGGGGTTCGGATGATAACCTGAAGGTGGACTTTTTAGGCATAGATGCATGCTGGATAGCGGTCTATGTACTTTGTCGTAATGCCCCATTGAATTTCACAATACTCATCATAACATGTATGTGCATGGTCATGCCCTCTTTATTTGTCAATTGCCCAACTGTAATTTGTTCACCCAACATGCTATTTATCTTACGGAGAGACACCTCTAGTGAACTGTGGACCCCGGTCCATTCTTTTACATCGAATACAATCTACTACAATACTCGTTCTACTGTTCTCTGCAAACATCATCATCATCCACACTATACATCTAATCCTTTGTTACAGCAAGCCGGTGAGATTGACAACCTCACTGTCACATTGGGGCAACGTAATTTGGTTGTGTTGTGTAGGTTCCACGTTGGCGCCGGAATCCCTGGTGTTGCGCCGCACTACACTCCGCCGCTATCAACCTTCAACGTGCTTCTTGGCTCCTACTGGTTCGATAAACCTTGGTTTCTTACTGAGGGAAACTTACTGCTGTATGATACGTCCAATTTGCATCACTATTTTATATCATAATTTGCTATTATTCATTGATATATTTCTTATTTGGAGATGATACTTATGTTATTTCATATATTTTGCATGTTTCATGATTATTGGAGGATCGCGCACCGGAGTCAGGATTCTGCTGGAAAAAAACGCCATCAGAATGCAATATTTCGGAAGACCAACAATTGGCGAAATTTATATGAAAAATCCTATTTTTCCAGAAGACGAAGGGAGCCAGAAGGAGGAGCCGAGGAGGGCCACCATGGGCCCCCCTCATAGGCCGGTGCGGGCCCTGCCCTGGCCGTGCCGCCTTGTGAGGAGGGGGCCCACAGCCCCCTCTGGCCTCCTCTCCTTCGTGTATTTCTTCATCCCGAAAACCTAAGCTCCGGGGGGATAGTCGCGAAGAGTCACAGCCGCCTCTGCGGGGCGGAGAACACCAGAGAGAAAAGAGCTCTCCGGCAGGCTGAGATCCGCCGGGGAAATTCCCTCCCGGAGGGGGAAATTGACGCCATCGTCACCGTCATCGAGCTGGACATCATCTCCATCACCATCATCATCATCTCCATCATCATCACCGCCGTCTCCACCGCTGCACATCGTCACCTCCGTAACAATTCGGGTTGGATCTTGATTGTTTGATAGGGGAAACTCTCCCGGTGTTGATTTCTACTTGTTATTGATGCTATTGAGTGAAACCGTTGAACCAAGGTTTATGTTCAGATTGTTATTCACCATCATATCACCTCTGATCATGTTACATATGATGTCTCGTGAGTAGTTCTTTTAGTTCTTGAGGACATGGGTGAAGTGTAAATGCTAGTAGTGAAGTATGGTTGAGTAATATTCAATGTTATGATATTTAAGTTGTGGTGTTATTCTTCTAGTGGTGTCATGTGAACGTTGACTACATGACACTTCACCTTTATGGGCCTAGGGGAATGCATCTTGTACTCGTTTGCCAATTGCGGGGTTGCCGGAGTGACAGAAACCTGAACCCCCGTTGGTATATCGATGCAGGAGGGATAGCAAGATCTCAGAGTTTAAGGCTGTGGTTAGATTTATCTTAATTACTTTCTTGTAGTTGCGGATGCTTGCAAGGGGTATAATCACAAGTATGTATTAGTCCTAGGAAGGGCGGTACATTAGCATAGGTTCACCCACACAACACTTATCAAAACAATGAAGATTAATTAGCCGTATGTAGCGAAAGCACTAGACTAAAATCCCGTGTGTCCTCAAGAACGTTTGGTCATTATAAGTAAACAAACCGGCTTGTCCTTTGTGCTAAAAAGGATTGGGCCACTCGCTGCAATTGTTACGCTCGCACTTTACTTACTCGTACTTTATTTAACTGCTGCATCAAAACCCCCTGAATACTTGTCTGTGAGCATTTACGGTGAATCCTTCATCGAAACTGCTTGTCAACACCTTCTGCTCCTCGTTGGGATCGACATTCTTACTTATCGAAAATACTACGATACACCCCGTATACTTGTGGGTCATCAAGACTATTTTCTGGCGCCGTTTCCGGGGAGTGAAGCGCTATTGGTAAGTGGAATTGGTAAGGGAAACTTTTACTGTTTGTGCTGATTTTATTTCTGTCTGCTGCTATAATTCATTATGGAGAGATCTTCTCTTGAATTTTTATTTGGGAAATCTACTACTACTGCAAAGGTAGTGGATGAGGCGCCAGGTGAGGAAGAAATACCATACAAAATACCTATGAAAATTATTGAACGTGTTGTGGATAACCGTTATACAGGGGATGGAACTGTCCACCCTGGAGATCATTTACTGTTCTTACATGAATTATGCGGTTTATTCAAGTGTGCAGGTATTGCTATGGATGAGGTGAGGAAGAAACTATTCGCTATATCGCTGTCTGGTAAAGCGGCGCATTGGTATAAATTACTGGATAATGGGGATTCTCTTGAATGGAATGATATTGTGCCTCGGTTTTATTCTAAGTTCTATCCTCCAAGTGAAATTCACAAGGATCGAAACCGCATATATAATTTTTGGCCTCATGATGGAGAGAGTATTGCCCAAGCGTGGGGGAGATTGAAGTCTTTAATGCTCAAATGCCCCATTCATGAGCTTCCTGGTAATGTTATTATTGATAATTTCTATGCAAGACTTTCTTTTCAAGACAAGACCTTGCTGGACACTTCTTGCTCTGGATCATTTACACGCAACAAAGAAGAGTTTAAAAGGGACCTTCTTAATCGGATCCAGGAGAATACTGAAGGATGGGAGAACGATAAAGATAGAGAATCAGGTATAAATTATGATTATAAATGGATAGAAGCTTTTATGGATACTGATAAATTTCGTAATATGAGTGCTACTTATGGTCTTGATTCTCAAGTTGCTGCAAATCTTTGTAAAGCTTTTGCCTCTCATTATGAATTGCCTAAGAAGAATTTTGATAAGTATCATGAACCGTATAAAGATAAAATTGATTCATCTATAAATAAATGTGTTGTAGTTGAAACTGTTGATCATGTTATTCCTGAAGCTTATATTGAAAAAACTCCTTTCCCTGCTAAAATGAAGGAGTACTCTGTTATAAGTAGTGCGATTCATAAAAGTGAAAAGAAACCTATAGAACCTGAAGAACAAATAAAGGTTGAACCTGCTGTTGCAATTGTTAAAGATCTTGTGACTGAAAATGTGGAGGATGGTCATATTATTTTCTGTGAAGATGCTTCTAATATTGTTTCACATCCTAATAAGTCTAGGAAAGCAAGTGTTCCTATGCTATCTGTTAGAATTGGTGATCATTGTTATTATGGTTTATGTGATATTGGTGCAAGTATTAGTGCTATTCCTTATGAGCTTTATACAGAGATTATGCACGAAATTGGTTCTTGTGAACTTGAAGATATTGATGTGGTTATTCGGCTGGATAATAGAGAAACTATCTCTCCAATTGGTATTGTTCGAGATATGGAAGTTCTATGTGGTAAGATTAAATATCCTGCTGACTTTTTGGTACTTGGTTCTGCTGCTAGTAAATATTGTCCTATCATTTTTGGTAGACCTTTTCTAAATACTTGTGGAGCTGTTATAGATTGCAAGAAAGAGAAAATTTTGACTAAATTTGCTGGTGAATCTTATGAGTTTAACTTCTCTAAATTTGCCAAAACTCCTTATAAAGCTGATTCGCCTAATAATGATTTAAGAGTTGAACAGTGTGCATCTATTGCTCTTGCTCCTAATAATTCTTTGCAGCAACATTTGGAGAATAGTGAGAGTGAAGTTTTTAGGGAAGAAAGAAATGAGCTTGATGAAATTTTCCTTCGTCAACCTATTCTTAAGCATGATTTACCGGTAGAAGATCTGGGTACAACACCACCACCAAAGGAAGATCCTGTCTTTGATTTGAAACCATTGCCTGATAATCTTAAATATGCTCATATTGATGATAAGAAAATATATCCTGTTATTATTAGTTCTAAGCTTTCAGAGTTTGAAGAAGAAAGGTTATTGGAAATATTAAAGAAACACCGAGCTGCTATTGGCTACACTCTTGATGACTTGAAGGGGATTTCTCCCTCTATTTGCCAACATGCCATTAATATGGAAGATGATGCGAAGCCTGTTGTTGAACATCAGCGTCGTCTAATTCCTAAGATGAAGGATGTGGTAAGAAATGAGGTATTAAGACTTCTTGAAGCTAGTATTATATATCCTATTGCTGATAGTAGATGGGTTAGTCCTGTGCATTGTGTTCCTAAGAAAGGAGGAATGACTGTTGTGCCTAATGATAATGATGAGCTCATACCTCAAAGAGTAGTTGTAGGGTATAGAATGTGCATTGATTATCGAAAAGTTAATAAGGTTACTAAGAAAGATCATTACCCTTTACCTTTTATTGATCAAATGTTAGAAAGGTTATCCAAAAATACTCATTTTTGCTTTCTTGATGGTTATTCTGGGTTCTCACAAATTGCTATTAAAACTAAGGATCAAGAGAAAACAACTTTCACTTGTCCCTATGGAACTTATGCTTATAGACGTATGCCTTTTGGTTTATGTAATGCCCCTGCTACTTTTCAAAGATGCATGTCTGCTATTTTTCATGGCTTTTGCGAGAGTATTGTAGAGGTATTCATGGACGATTTTTCTGTCTATGGGAATTCTTTTGATAATTGCTTGCGAAACCTTGATAAAGTTTTGCAGAGATGTGAAGAAACTAACCTTGTTCTTAATTGGGAGAAATGCCACTTTATGGTTAATGAAGGAATTGTATTGGGACATAAAATTTCCGAGAGGGGTATTGAAGTTGATAGAGCTAAAGTTGAAGCAATTGAGAAGATGCCCTATCCTAGGGATGTTAAAGGTATTCGTAGTGTTCTTGGTCACGCTGGGTTTTATAGGAGGTTTATTAAAGACTTTTCCAAGATTTCAAAGCCTCTTACTAATCTTCTTCAAAAAGATGTACCTTTTGTTTTTGATGATGATTGTAAGGAAGCTTTTGAAACTCTAAAGAAAGCCCTAACAACCGCTCCTATAGTTGAACCTCCTGATTGGAACTTACCATTTGAAATTATGTGTGATGCTAGTGATTTTGCTGTAGGCGCTGTTCTTGGACAGCGAGTAGATAAAAAATTGAATGTTATTCATTGTGCTAGTAAAACCCTTGATGCTTCTCAAAGAAATTATGCTACTACTGAAAAAGAATTGTTAGCTGTAGTCTTTGCTTGTGATAAGTTTAGATCTTATATTGTTGATTCAAAAGTTACAATTCATACTGATCATGCTGCAATTAGATACCTTATGCAAAAGAAAGGTGCTAAGCCAAGGCTTATTAGATGGGTGCTTCTGTTGAAAGAATTTGATTTGCATATTGTAGATAGGAAAGGTGCTGATAATCCTGTTGCTGATAATTTGTCTAGATTGGAAAATATCGCTTATGATCCTGTTCCTGTTAATGATAGTTTTCCAAATGAACAATTGGCTGTAATAAAGGTGAGCTCGCGAGACAGTCCTTGGTATGCTGATTATGCTAACTTTATTGTTTCCAAGTACTTGCCTCCAACCTTTTCAGCCCAGCAAAGGAGGAAAATCTTTTATGATTTGAGGCATTATTTTTGGGATGACCCACACTTATATAAAGAAGGAGTGGATGGTATTCTGCGAAGATGTGTTCCCGAATATGAACAACAAGAGATATTTAGTAAATGTCATGGTAGTGCTTATGGAGGACATCACGCCGGAGATAGAACCGCGCAAAAGGTTCTACAATCAGGTTTTTATTGGCCAACTCTCTTCAAAGATGCAAGGAAGTTTATTTTATCTTGCGATGAATGTCAAAGGGTTGGTAATATCTCCAGACGCAATGAAATGCCTATGAATTATACTCTTGTTATTGAACCATTTGATTGTTGGGGATTTGACTTCATGGGACCTTTTCCCTCTTCAGAAGGTAACACTCATATACTTGTTGCTGTTGATTATGTTACTAAATGGGTGGAAGCCATACCTACAAAAAGTGCTGATGGTGAGACCTCTTTAAGAATGCTTTTAGATATTATTTTTCCTCGATTTGGAGTTCCTAGATATATTATGACCGATGGAGGTTCTCATTTTATTCATGGTGGTTTTAGAAAAACTCTTGCTAAATATGGTATTAATCATAGAATTGCTTCCGCTTATCATCCTCAAACTAGTGGGCAAGTAGAACTATCAAATAGAGAAATTAAATCTATCTTGCAAAAGACTGTTAATAAAACTAGAAAGAATTGGGCTAGTAAATTGAAGGAGGCACTATGGGCTTATAGAACTGCTTATAAAAATCCCATGGGTATGTCACCGTATAAAATGGTCTATGGAAAAGCTTGTCATTTACCTTTAGAACTAGAGCACAAAGCTTATTGGGCTGTAAGAGAATTAAATAAAGATCCTAAACTAGCCGGTAAGAAAAGATTGCTACAATTGAGTTCTCTAGATGAATGGAGAAGTGAAGCTTATGAAAATGCTAAACTCTTTAAAGAGAAAGTTAAGAAATGGCATGATAGAAGAATTATCAAAAGAGAATTTAATATTGGGGATAAAGTCCTATTGTATCGGTCTCGTCTCAGATTCTTTGCAGGGAAATTACTCTCGAAATGGGAAGGACCATATGTTGTTGAGGAGGTGTATCGTTCAGGAGCAATTAAAATTAGCTCTCTCCAAGGCAATGCCACACAAGTGGTGAATGGACAAAGACTCAAGCATTATATCTCAGGTGATTCTTATAATGAAGATGTTGATGTTATTCGAGTGGAAACACCGGAGGCTTTCATCAAAGGTCAAATTGACAGTCCGCCAGAACTCGACTTTGAATAGGTAACAGTACTGGTAATAAAAAGTTCGCGATTTACTTTCCGAACAATGTTTTTGCTGTTTTTGGAAAATATGAAAAATTACGAGATCGAAACGGAGTGGAGGAGACGCACAAGGGCGTGCCCCCATAGGCCGGCGCGGGCCCCAGCCTGGCCGTGCCGCCCTATGAGCTGGCCGCCTCGTCGCCTCTTTCCGACTCTGGTTCGATCTGGTACTTTCCTTTTGCCGAGAAAATTCCTGCTATATAATCCCCCGGACCCCTGGAGGTTCGTATATCGTTTTCTCGACGTGTTTTGTTTCGAGCTATTTCTGCTAGGATCTATTTTCAATCTAGGAGCACCATGGCCTCCAACAACAAGGGCAAGGGGCTTTCGGAGGAAGAAGTGAAGAGGGTGTCGTCAAAATAAGAGCAACAAGCCGTCGGGAGTAAGCAAATCTTGGTGGGATCTGTTGACACTCGACGTTCTTTTTCTCATAACTTGCAGGGACCCTTACCACCTGCTCTTAGCCTCGACTCTTTCCCTGTGTTGGAAGAAGCTCTACGGGCTAGCGATGAATTTTGTGATCAATACCGTGCTCTAAGAAGAGAAGTGGAGATACTTCAGGAGGAGAATTACCGACTCCGTAGAATGTTGGAATATTACTCGATTCCCATCACAAGGCCGCCACCGCCAACTTCAGATAACAATGAATCTCTTCGAGTCTTAGTGCAGAATTGCCAAACTGAGAAACTGAAGCTGAAGGAGATCTGTAAGAAGCGCGGGAGGAATTCATCACCACCATCACCGAAGGAGTAATTCATCATCGGTATTGGCATCCCCTTGGTTTGTTCCAAGCTTGGGGGAGTGCCGCGGTATCACATCATCACTACCTTTTACTTTTTACTATCAAGTAGTATCATATCATGAGTAGGGAAGTTATCATATAAAATGGGTTGCAGTATGGAAGTATCTCTCCTTTAGTTGGTTGTCTATGTATCCCTTGGTGTGAGTTATCGTTATGAAATATTAATGAGAAGTCTTATCATTTACAAATTGCACATCTTAATTTAGTTTGCAATCCCTATTATATGATTGATCTTGTTATTAGTATTGGTATCACTTTGGGAGCATTGAATAAATCTATTTGGTTTTGGCAAACTTAGCATTGGTCAAATAGCAATAGCACTTTGAGGTTTAAGTAGAAAAGAGAAATACATGTTCCTTTCTTGTTAGCTCATAGCTTATTATTCTGAAGTTAAAATTGTTTGTGCTTACAAGGAAGATGCATGATTGTTTCTATCACATGTATATTTGTTTTTTTCCCTCAACTCTTGTGCTTGCTAATTAACCTTGCTAGCCAAAAACCTGTACTGAGAGGGAATGCTTCTCGTGCATCCAAACCTTAACCCAAACCTATGTCATTTGTGTCCACCATACCTACCTACTACATGGTATTTCCTGCCATTCCAAGAAAATACTTCGTGTGCTACCTTTAAACAATTCAAAATTTACTATCTCTTATTTGTGTCAATGTTTTATAGCTCATGAGGAAGTATGTGGTGTTTTATCTTTCAATCTTGTTGGGAAACTTTCACCAATGGACTAGTGGCTTCATCCACTTATCCAATAACTTTGCAGAAAGAGCTGGCAATGGGGTTCCCAGCCCCGATTAATTAACCTTCATAACTTTATACATAGACACTCCTCCATGGTATGTGATTGTTGGAAGGCACCCGAGGATTCGGTTAGCCATGGCTTGAGAAAGCAAAGGAGGGGAGGAGTGTCATCTAAATAAAACTAAAATAAAAAGGCACTCCTTCATGGTATGAGATTGTTGGCAGGCACCCGAGGATTCGGTTAGCCATGGTTTGTGAAAGCAAGGTTGGAAGGAGTGCCACCCAAAAATAAAAATGTATAATGGGAGCCGCTCTTTGAAGGTTTGTCTGGCAAGGGGGTTAGAGTACCCGCTACCAGTCGTTGACAACAACAAACACCTCTCAAAATGTTACTTTTACTTTCTTTATATGATTTCAAAACTGAAAAAGCTCTAGCACATGATTTAATCCCTGCTTCCCTCTGCGAAGGGTCTATCTTTTACTTTATGTTGAGTCAGTAAACCTATTTCCCTCCATCTTAAGCAAGCATTTGAGTTGTTGTGATCAAACCATCTATATTGTGATTTACTTCATCATGTCTCTTACTCTTCCTTGTTTAGTACAAGTTTTATCCGAATGAGTATAGCTTTGAAAGTTATCAATGATTATGAGGAGATTATTATGATTGAGTATGAAAGTTGTGCCATATAAACTTTAACATGAGAGCGCTGCTCGATAGATAAGTATAACCTGTTAATTGTTCTCTGACCAAGAACGAAGTTTGCCATCACCAATTATTATTTCTTATGCACCTTTATTTGTGATTACCTTCTACTTGTTTCAAGTTGAGTTATATGAGGAAGTTGATTACTAGAATGTCTTGTGTGAATGAATATGATGCTTCTTGTCCGTATTTTATTTATCGACTCTTCACTCCATAAACATGTGGTCCTGTTTACCGAGTTCAGTTTCGCTTGCGGACAAGCGAAGTCTAAGCTTGGGGGGGGGTTGATACGTCCAATTTGCATCACTATTTTATATCATAATTTGCTGTTATTCATTGATATATTTCGTATTTGAAGATGATACTTATGTTATTTCATCTATTTTGCATGTTTCATGATTATTGGAGGATCGCGCACCGGAGTCAGGATTCTGCTGGAAAAAGCGCCGTCAGAATGCAATATTTCGGAAGACCAACAATTGGTGAAATTTATATGAAAAATCCTATTTTTCCAGAAGACGAAGGGAGCCAGAAGGAGGAGCCGGGGAGGGCCACCATGGGCACCCCTCATAGGCCGGCGCGGGCCCTGCCCTGGCTGCGCCGCCTTGTGAGGAGGGGGCCCACAGCCCCCTCTGGCCTCCTCTCCATCGCGTATTTCTTCGTCCCGAAAACCTAAGCTCCGGGGGGATAGTCGCGAAGAGTCACAGTCGCCTCTGCGGGGCGGAGAACACCAGAGAGAAAAGAGCTCTCCGGCAGGCTGAGATCCGACGGGGAAATTCCCTCCCGGAGGGGGAAATCGACGCCATCGTCACCGTCATCGAGCTGGACATCATCTCCATCACCATCATCATCATCTCCATCATCATCACCGCCGTCTCCACCGCTGCACATCGTCACCGCCGTAACAATTCGGGTTGGATCTTGATTGTTTGATAGGGGAAACTCTCCCGGTGTTGATTTCTACTTGTTATTGATGCTATTGAGTGAAACCGTTGAACCAAGGTTTATGTTCAGATTGTTATTCACCATCATATCACCTCTGATCATGTTCCATATGATGTCTCGTGAGTAGTTCGTTTAGTTCTTGAGGACATGGGTGAAGTCTAAATGCTAGTAGTGAAGTATGGTTGAGTAATATTCAATGTTATGATATTTAAGTTGTGGTGTTATTCTTCTAGTGGTGTCATGTGAACGTCGACTACATGACACTTCACCTTTATGGGCCTAGGGGAATGCATCTTGTACTCGTTTGCCAATTGCGGGGTTGCCGGAGTGACAGAAACCTGAACCCCGTTGGTATATCGATGCAGGAGGGATAGCAGGATCTCAGAGTTTAAGGCTGTGGTTAGATTTATCTTAATTACTTTCTTGTAGTTGCGGATGCTTGCAAGGGGTATAATCACAAGTATGTATTAGTCCTAGGAAGGGCGGTACATTAGCATAGGTTCACCCACACAACACTTATCAAAAAAATGAAGATTAATTAGCCGTATGTAGCGAAAGCACTAGACTAAAATCCCGTGTGTCCTCAAGAACGTTTGGTCATTATAAGTAAACAAACCGGCTTGTCCTTTGTGCTAAAAAGGATTGGGCCACTCGCTGCAATTTTTACTCTCGCACTTTACTTACTCGTACTTTATTTAACTGCTACATCAAAACCCCCTGAATACTTGTCTGTGAGCATTTAAGTGAATCCTTCATCGAAACTGCTTGTCAACACCTTCTGCTCCTCGTTGGGATCGACATTCTTACTTATCGAAAATACTACGATACACCCCCTATACTTGTGGGTCATCACTGTACGCATCACACCTTCCACTTGGGGTTTCCAACGGTCGCATGCTGAACGGAGAGACACACGTCAGCTGCGCGTCAGCAATGCCCTAAGGACGGACTCCAACACCCGCTATGCAGAAAAATGGATACTAATATTGAGACCATATCCGATCCATGAATTTTAATAAATTATAATATTATTGTTGAGTAATAAAAGATCGTATGCATCAATTAATGCAGAGACCGGGCTGCCCCATTTCAAAGAAAAAAGGCAGAAAAATGGATACTGGTATTTCAATGGTGCATGACTTTCTGAATGAGGATCTCACGGGATGGAGTGAATCCCTACTGAAGCAAGCTCTCTTCGACCTAGATGTCTCTTACGTCCTAATGATACATGCTGGAGGTGAGGGCATGATAGGTATGACTAGAATTTGTAATTTGAATTCACATATGTTTACTCATACAATGCTCGATTCGAGTCTAGGAAGAAAGGAAGTTTGGGAAGGAGATAAGCAAGGACGGGGAATCGAGAGCCTTTTCTTCCGTGATTCTTTCTGGATGCCTGGCACGAGTGGCACTCCTTGTCTTAAGTAGTTGGCTACTGGACCTAGTCTGGGCCAATGTACTTCTCCTTGAGCTTCCTAGGCCGGGCTGGCCTGTTTTGCATGAGTGAGCTTCCCGCGCCAATGCCTGGCACTGCTTTCCATGTCCTTTCCTTGTGTATTCCTTACACTAGTGGAGAAGAGGCCTTTGGACCCAAGCAAATGACCCACTGCTGAACCAAACCGGGTCCAATGCCCCCATTGGACCCGGTTCGTTTCTGCCCAGGACGACCCCACCCGCTGTTGCCTGTCCTGTAGCGGCCTTTGGACCCGGTTTGTATGACAAACCGGGACAGAAGGTCCACCCGCAGGGCGCGCCAGGCCGTGTCAGCCTGGGGAAGCCTTTAGTCCCGGTTTGTCATACAAACCGGGTCCAAAGGCCCCCCTCTGGCTATATAACCTTGCCCCTGCCCAAGTGTGAGCCACACTTAGCCATTTTTTCACTACCTTCACAAGAGGGTGTATTGCTCTCCTCTCTTCTTCACATGCACAAGAGGTGTTTGATGAAATGCTTAAGAGGATTTGCCACTTGAGTTTACACAAATCAAGCCACACTTAACTTGCTTTTTTCTTCTTCATCGAGGTTAACAACTTTATCCTTTCCATCTGCAATTGATAAAATGCATGTGTATATATACATCGTGATGTTCTGTAATGGTTTTGATCAGCTTAATTATATCATGCAGATGAATCGGCAATGGATGTACATTGACCGACGGTTTGACGAGTTCACTGCGGGCCTGGATAATTTTATGGCCGTGGCGGAGGCAAACAAACATGGTGGCTTCATGTATTGTCCATGTGTGGACTGCAAGAATACCGTAAATTACGCTCGCTCGAGTCTCATTCACAGCCACCTTCTGCGATCCGGTTTCATGCCCAGTTACTATTGTTGGACCAAGCACGGAGAAATAGGGGTTATGATGGAAGACAATGACGAAGAGGAAGAGGATGATGACGGTTATCCCAATTTCCCTGAATACGATGATACTGCAGAAGGCAATGAAGACAATGAAGTAGAAGATCAAGAGGCACCAGATGAGCTCGCTGATGATGATCTTGGCCGGGCCATTGCCGATGCAAGGAGAGAATGTGAAACTGAAAAGGAAAGGTTGGCCTTCGACAAGATGATAGAAGATCACAACAAATTGTTATACCCAACTTGCGAAGATGGCCATAAAAAGCTAGGAAGCACACTGGAATTGTTGCAATGGAAGGCAGAGAACGGTGTCACTGACTCAGGATTTGGAAAGTTGTCGACAATAATTAAGAGGAAGCTTCCAAGGGGTAACGAATTGCCCGCCAAAGACGTACGAAGCGAAGAAGATTGTCTGCCCTCTAGGATTAGATGTGCAAAAGATACATGCATGCATTAATGATCGCATCCTCTACCGCGATGAGTACGAGAATTTGGATGCATGTCCGGTGTGCACTGCATTGCGGTATAAGATCAGACGAGATGACCCTGGTGATGTTGAGGGCGAGCGCCCCAGGAAGAGGGTTCCTGCCAAGGTTATGTGGTATGCTCCTATAATACCACGGCTGAAACGCTTGTTCGTAAATAAAGAGCATGCTAGGTTGTTGCGATGGCACAAAGAAGACCGTAAGAAAGACGTGATGTTGAGGCACCTGCTGATGGCTCCCAATGGAGAAAAATCGATAGAGAGTTCCCAAACTTTGCACAGGATGCAAGGAACTTACGGTTTGGTCTCGCAGATGGCATGAATCCTTTTGGAGAGCAGAGCCGCAGCCATAGCACCTGGCCCGTGACTCTTTGTATATATAACCTTCCTCCTTGGTTGTGCATGAAGCGGAAGTTCATTATGATGCCGGTGCTCATACAAGGCCCGAAGCAACCCGGGAACGACATTGATGTGTACCGAAGCCATTAGTCGAAGAACTTCTACAGCTGTGGTCCCTAGCAGGTGTACGTGTGTGGGACGAGCACAAGCAGGAGGAATTTGACCTAAGAGCGATGCTTTTCGTAACCATCAATGACTGGCCTGCTCTTGGTAACATTTCAGGACAGTCAAACAAGGGATACAATGCATGCACACACCGTTTACATGAGCTCGAAGGTGATTATTTGGAAAAAGGTCGAAGGTCGTGTACCCGGGGCATCGTCGATTTCTTAGGCTTACCCATCCCGTAAGAAAGAAAGGCAAGCATTACAACGGTGAGGCTGATCACCGGAGGAAGCCTCCCATCGTGATGGTGTTGATATATTTGGTATGGTCAAGGATCTAGATGTAATATTTGGAAAGGGTCCTGGCGGACGGTCCGTTCCGAATGACGATGCCGGACACGCGCCCATGTGGAAGAAGAAATCTATATTTTGGGATCTACCCTATTGGGAAGTCTTAGAGGTCCGCTCTTCAATCGATGTGATGCACGTGACGAAGAATCTTTGCGTGAACCTGATAGGCTTTCTGGCGTGTACGGGAAGACAAAAGATACACCAGAAGCACGGGAGGACCAGCAACGTTGGAAAGACCCCAAAAAGCTGCATGAGAGAGTTAAAGGACGTCATTTATCCAGCTACGCTCTTACAAAAGCAGAGAAGGAAATATTTTTTGAATGTCTTAGCAGTATCAAGGTCCCGTCCGGCTTCTCCTCCAATATAAAGGGAATAATAAATATGGAGAAGAAAACATTCCGTAACTTGAAGTCTCATGACCGTCACGTGATAATGACACAGCTTGCTTCCGATTGCATTGAGGGGGCTTCTACCGGAAAATGTTCGATCGCCCATTGTGAAGCTATGTGCATTCCTCAATGCAATTTCTCGTAAGGTAATAAATCCAGAAATTCTACCGAGGTTGCGTAATGATGTGGTCCAATGTCTCGTTAGTTTTGAGCTGGTGTTCCCACCATCCTTCTTCAATATTATGACACATCTCCTCGTTCACCTGGTCGATGAGATTTCCATTCTCGGTCCTGTGTTTCTACACAATATGTTCCCCTTCGAGAGGTTCATGGGAGTCTTGAAGAAATATGTTCATAACCGTGCTAGGCCGTAAGGAAGCATCTCCAAGGGCTATGGAACAGAGGAGGTCATTGAATTCTGTGTTGACTTTATTCCCGACCTTAAGCCGATTGGTGTTCCCGAATCGCGGCATGAAGGGAGACTAAGTGGAAAAGGCACGCTAGGAAGGAAATCAATGATATGTAGGGACGGGATTTCTTTGACTCAAGCACACTACACAGTCCTACAAAGTTCCACATTGGTGGCTCCGTATATCGGTGACCACAAGAACTTTCTACGCTCCCGTAACCCGGGGCAATCGAACGATTGGATTAGACGTGAACACATGTCGACTTTCGGCGGTTGGTTGCAAAAACATCTCCTGAATAACGAACATATTGAAGATCAGTTGTACTTGTCGGCCCAGACACCATCTTCGATCGTAGTGACTTTCCAAGGGTACGAGATAAATGGGAATACATTTTACACGATCGCCCAAGATAAAAGAGCACCAACCAAAACAGTGGTGTCCGCTTTGATGCAATAATGAATGAAGGCCCAAATGACACATATTATGGTTACATAGAGGATATATGGGAACTTGAGTATGGACCTTCTTTTAAGGTCCCTTTGTTTAGGTGCAAATGGGTCAACAAAACAGGAGGCGGGGTTCGTGTAGACAAGTTGTATGGAATGACAACAGTGGATCTCAACAATCTTGGGTATAGAGACGAACCATTCGTCCTAGCCAAGGATGTGGCCCAGGTTTTCTATGTGAAGGATATGTCTACCAAACCAAGAAAAAGGAAACATAAGGAAACAAATACATCAAACGATGAGCCAAAGCGCCACATAGTTCTTTCTGGAAAAAGAAACATCGTGGGAGTGGAGGACAAGACAGACATGTCGAAGATTATAATCAGTTTGATGAAATTCCACCCTTCGTAGTGAACATTGATCCAAGCATCAAGTTAAATGATGAAGATGCTCCATGGTTACGGCCGAAGAAGATTAATTAAATGATGAAGATGCTCCATCATCAAGTTAATTGAAGAATGTTCATGGCACAAATGAGTATGTCAACATGGCAATCAATTTCCCATTTATTTTTGTGTAATCATGTAACTGTATGTAAGATATTAAAAGTGGAGATGCGCCACGGGAGATTTCCCAACCCTTTCCCCAACACTGTTAGATGAGATGTAGTCGTTCGTGGGCTTGGCAAGGCGTATCGATGCTCCTTTTATAGGCACGGCACCTCTTCTACTTTGTCTTGTTCCTTCGACAGGGCGTCGTGCGCTACATGCTTTATCTCATCGAGCAAAGGCGTCCACCCATGCGTTCTTATCCTGCCGACATCTTTAGTCCCGGTTGTACCCACCAGCCGGGACTAAAGGTTACCCACACGTCCTTATCCCACCGACAGTTTTGTTAGATGACACAAAAGGATCTTTAGTCCCGGTTGTACCCACCAGCCGGGACTAAAGGTTACCCACACGTCCTTATCCCACCGACAGCTTTTTGGCGCCACCGCGTTCCCGCCTATTTTTCTTCCCGCGCTTTCCACCGCTTCCCGCCTCCGTCCTCCCGCCATTTGTACACTATATATCTGTTGGCTTTGCATACATTTACATATCACATCTAGACTCATATCTCGCAAACCTCATCACCAGGTCACATGGCTTCCATCGTATCTCTAACCCTCCGGGAGGCGGAGGCGCTTTGCGCGTCGAACTACCCCTGCCCGCCGGGCTACCGCGTCCCTACCGGCTGGTTGCCGAGCGTCGGAGGGGTACCGGTCCCTCCCGTCCCTCTAGGTGTGGCGCGCGAGATGGCCATCACGAACCACTACTACTTCGAGCTCACGCCGTAGCAGCGGAGGAATCCCCGGTGGCATCCCGACTACAGCCCGACTTGGGAGAGCTTCTTCATCAATCGGCGTGAGAGGGCGCTCGCCGGTGCACGAGGAGGGCGGCCCGCCTCCTTCGAACTTCAACGAGGCCGGCCGTCGGCTGTGGTGGCGCGACCGAACTCTCCAGGGCGTCATGGCCCACCGTGGCCCCCGCCTGCGCTACCCTCGCTCCCAGCCCACGCGTGCTCTCCCGCCGAGGTTTGACTACCGTGACCCCGATGCCAGCGACGATGATGACGGCGACTACGACGACTACAAAGGGCGAGTACTATAGGGCTAGGCACGAGTATGACTGAATGACTCGAACAATCGAATCTGGCCATGTATCTTAATTAATTTTCAGTTGAGCTAGGCACGAGTACTATAGGGCTAGGCACGAGTACTATCTGGCCATGTATCTTAATTAATTTTCAGTTGAGTTCTCGTACTTTAATTCCACATGTAATCTGGCGGGAAACTTTTCTCATCATCAGCGTCTGCCACAACGACTTTATTGAAAATACAATAAAATAGATAAACAACTAGTCTAGTCGATCTACTCGTCGTCGGAGGTTGTCTCGGTCCAAATGTCGTCCCACCGAGGGTCGTTGTCGGCGCGTCGTAAGCGCGCGCCGCCAGCTCCGGGGTGTTGTACGTGCCGAGGGTGAGCCGGAAGCCACCGGCACGCATCTCGGCGTAGAACCTACCGTTCGGCCGCTCGGACGCCACGGAAACCGGACGAGCCGCGACGGCGCGGCGGCATCCCGGCGACGAATGAACGGAGGCGACGGCGACGTGTGGTTCCGCGCGCACGCGGCGCTTTATAGCACAGCGACGCGGCAAGTTTGGCGACAGGTGGCGCGGGAAGCGGCGGGCGTGGCACGTGGAAGCGGCGGCGACAGGTGGCGCGGGAAGCGGCGGGCGTGGCACGTGGAAGCGGCGGCGACAGTGGCGCGGGAAGCGGCGGGCGTGGCACGTGGAAGCGGGATCTACACGCCGCACGGCGGTGGCGGCGGGCGAGGCACGTGGAAGCGGCGGCGACACGTGGCACGGGGAAGGGACACGTGTGGCGGTGGCGGTGGTGGGCAGTACACGGCGGTGGCCCGTACATGGCGGTGACGGTGGTGGCCAGGCGGTGGCGGTGGCGGTGGTGGGCGTGACACGGCGGTGCCGACGGTGGCCAAGACACGGCGGTGGCGGTGGTGGGCAGGCGGTGGCGACGAGGGCCACTACACGGCGGTGACGGTGGTGGCCAGGCCCTGGCGGTGGCGGTGGTGGGCAGTACACGGCGGTGCCGACGGTGGCCGCACACGGCGGTGGCGGTGGTGGGCAGGCGGTGGCGGTGGCGACAGTGGCCACTACACGGCGGTGACGGTGGTGGCTGTGCGGTGGCGGTGCGCTGGCTTTTTTTCATTTGAAATAAGGCGGGATTGAAATTTTTTAAAAATTTGGCCTTTGGACCCGGTTTGTATTACAAACCGGGACTAAAGGCCTTTTTGCGCGCGCAGCGAAAACGCAGCAAAAATGGTTTTAGTCCCGGTTTGTATTACAAACCGGGTCCAAAGGTTTTTGGACCCGGTTTGTAAAACGCACCGGGTCCAAAGGGGGTATAAAATCGACACTTCGTCTCCGCGCGGAGATCAATCGCGCGGAGACGACGGAAACGACGCCGCCAAAGCTGCCCCGCCGCCATCGCGCCCACCGCGCGCCGCCACCGCCGCTGCCGTCGCCGCTTCCGGCGCGCCGTCCGCCGTCCGCCGTCCGCACACCGCGCCGCCGCCACCGCCACGCCCGCCAGCGCGCCCGCGGCATTTGTCCGCGCGCCGTCCGCCCGCGCGCGCCGTTCGCTCGCCGCCGTCCGCCCGCCCGCGCGTCCGCCGCTGTCCGCCCGACCGCTGCTGCCCGCCGCGTCCGCCGTGCGCTCGCCGCGCGCTTTCCTCTCTCTCACAAGGCGCTAAGGTGAGCTGCCGGCCACCATTTTTTTTTTAAGTTTTAAGATTTTTAGATTTTTGTTTTTATATATGTTAGATTAATTAGTTTAGTGTTAGATAGAAAATTAGTGTTAGATTAATTAGATTTTTGTTTAGTGTTAGATTTTTAGATTTTTGTTTTTATATATGTTAGATTTTTAGATTTTTAGTGTTTAGTGTTAGATTTTTAGATTTTTGTTTTTATATATGTTAGATTAATTAGTTTAGTGTTAGATAGAAAATTAGTGTTAGATTAATTAGATTTTTGTTTAGTGTTAGATTTTTAGATTTTTGTTTTTATATATGTTAGATTTTTAGATTTTTAGTGTTTAATTAGTGTTAGATTTTTAGATTTTTGTTTTTATATATGTTAGATTAATTAGTTAGTGTTAGATAGAAAATTAGTTAGTTTGTTAGTGTTAGTGTTAGTGTTAGTTTGTTAGTGTTAGTGTTAATAGTGTTAGAAAATTAGTTAGTTTGTTAGTGTTAGTGTTAGTGAAAAAGTTAGTGTTAGTGTTAGTGAAAAAGTTAGTGTTAGAGTTAGTGTTAGTGAAAAATTAGTTATATAGTTAGTGTTAGTGTTAGTTAGTGAGTATGTAGTGCCACCGCGCCCCCGGCCCAAAATAAAGTATGTAGTGCCGGCGCCCCCCAAACGGTAGTGCCGGCGCCGACTAAGTAGTGAATTTATTTTTTAATTTATGTTAACGTTGGTACATATATATATGATTTGTTTCCGTAGCTACGATGCCGCGACAATGACAGCCGGCGGGCCGTGGTCCGACTCTCACCGAGGAGATGGAGCAGATGGGGGAGGTCCGGGACCTGGCTCCGCCGGGTGGCACTGGGAGGTCTTAGCTTCCGGGTCGCGGACCTTGGTGCGGAATCCGGGTCCCGTTGTCGACCCGGATATTCTTTGGTGGAGGTCTTATGGGCCACGGTCGTTTCAGAGGGAGCCGGCCCCGCCGGAGGAGGTAGCTCAGCGCATTGAAGCGGAGGACCAGCACGTTCGCCGTTACATGTACGCGTTAGACAACATGTATAGGACCGGATGGAGCGTTATGCGGGGATCTCATGTTAGCTATGCTCCCGTTGTTGTTCCGTGGCTTTGGGGGCACACCCAGCCGCGGCTCAGACCCGGTCGGCGCCCTCTAGGACCCGGTCTGCGCGGTTGAGTGGTTGTAGTAGTGATTGATATGTATTAGGGTTAAATAAACATGAACCCGATCTATGTATGCATGTAATCAGCAGATTCTGCTTTCAGCACTATATTATCGATCCTTAGTTAAGAACTACACATATGTAACTCCATTTTCAGTTTTCTGCATTATCCTTAATTTGATCATATGATGGTTCCTATGTATAGCTTGCAGGTCGTTGTAGAAAGCATGGAGAGAGATGAAATTCAAGAAAATTTCATGGAGGAACTCATAGCAAACGGTACTCTGGATGATCGCGACGACGACGTTATTCCAGATGATGGCGGTGACGATGTCACCGCAACTTATTTGAATGCCTCCGGTGAGGGAGCGGAGGATATTGAGGAAGAAGATCCTAGTGGCGCCGGTGAGGAACAAGATCATCATAATGGCTCCCGAACTGTAGTTATCACCGAGGTATATAAATTAATTAAGCCGCTGTTGATCGACTAGATGCATTAACTAATGAAATTGTACCGACTATGAACTATTTCTTTTTTAGCCCTCCGGATCGAGCACTTCTTCAGAAGTCGAGGAAGCGAGGCCCGGCCAAAAAGTTGGATGACGGTGTTAGGCACGACATCACCCACATCGAGAATGATGGTAAACCGATTGCTCCAGAGAAAGGTGCAAAGGCATTTATAGCTCAATGCGGAGTGCTTGTTAGGGACCACGTCCCGATCACCGTTCGAGAATGGCACAAGCCGAAGGGACTAGTGCTGTCTGCAGAGGAAGAAGCTCAAGGTCTTTATATCGATGATGTAGCCAAAAACAGCATTATGAACAAGCTCATGGCACATTTCAACATAGTACCCGAAGAGGGGGGTGACGCTGAGAAGGCCAAGATGGAGCAGGCCCTCCGCGAGTTTGGCAAGAAGAAGATGGCCGAACTATTCAAGAGCCACAAGAAAAGATTGCGCCGCCTTATCAAGTTAAAGAAGACTCCGGACAGTGAGAAGGTAAAAAGTCACCGGGACGAATTCGTGAAGTACAAAGCACGGAGTCAGAGAATTTTTGAGAAGGTCGGAAATAAATAAGGCAAATGCTGCGTTGAAGCTATATCACCAAATTCTGGGTCCAGGTGGATACAGGGCTAACCGTCCTAAGTGGGAGGCAGCTGAGGCGGAACTGACCAGTAAAGGGATCAGATTAGGGACACACGGTTGGATCGAACGGTGCAAGGAGTGGTTCTACGGGATTGGGGGAACGTTGGATCCGTAAACAGGAAGTGCATCTATAAGAAAGCTCATCTGAAGGTTCCCATTGATGCCCTGGAAAAAGCACATAGGGACGTGGAGGCGGGGTTGTTCCAGCCCGAAAGAGAGAACGATGAGCTGACACGCGCCCTTGGGAACAAAGAACACGGCGGACGAACACGAGGCACAGCAGGCTCCGTTCCGTGGAAGTATGGCTTTCCTGCGGAAAGGAAGAGATTTCCGATAAAAGCCATGAGAGGAGGAAGGCAAGGGAAACAGACCGCCTCGGCTAACTTAGAGGAGGGAATGAGCACCATGCAAGCCCAATTAACCATGCAAACCCACGGACTTACATCTCGTATGGCTCGGGGGCAGGCTGTAGATCCCGCACCGCTCAATGCCATCGCCCCGCCGCAATCTCAACCACACCGGAAAAGCAGCGTGGCTTCCTCTCGGCAGTGGATAATGATGATGCCGATGACCAGGTGGTCGAGCCTCCTCGCTACCCCCCCGTGGATGATCTCACTGAGAGCCGTCCTTGTGAGCTGCATGTTAAAGTTTTCAACCTATCCTTCAAGGCGGCGGTCGGCATCCTCTTACCTACAAGGTCTTACCATTGCCGTCCGGTCCAAGACGACTTTGCTGTTGTGATGGTGGATGAAGTGTTGAGAGAGTATGAGGGGTTGCTGCTTGAGCACCCTGCAGGTGAAGATGGGGAAATCAAAGAACTGGGAGAAGCCCGTAGAACCACCGTGCAATGGCGGAAGGAGAACATTGTGTTTCCAGGTGAGAAGCCAACAAGCAGGCCACCTCCGCCTCCTCCGCCACCTCAGTCTCCTCCGCGTGATGATTCTCCTCTGCGCGATGATGATTCCCCTATCCATGACCAGTCTCCTCCGCGTGAAAATACTCCGCCGCCTCCTCCTCCTCGTCAGGAGACTCCGCCGCTTCCACCTAAGCAAAAGAGGAAGCGGTCCGCGGCACCTCCTACAGCTCCGAAGAGATCATCAACTCCAATGAGGGAACAGACTCCAGAGTTGTTGCCACATGAGCAGACTGAAGAGCAAAAGGCGTTTCTTGCAATTGCGCCGAAGAAGATGTTTATTCCACCGCAGCATGCTGAAGCACTTTGCCGAGACGAGAATGAAGAGACCTGAGCCGAGAGCTGATTATGACCGCTCTCTTGGACAGTCCTCTAGAGCGATGAAAGAAGCAAAAAGTCGCCCAGCCTTGGACAGCAGACATTCAAAGCCGCACCCCACTTCATCGTGGAGCCATATCATGATCCAGAGACGGCATCGATGATCGAACGGGCGGCTAGAGCTCGTGGAGCATCGCTGAGTACGAAGATTACTATCCGACGGCTCAAATGGTAAACAAGTATAGATACGGATCTGATCTCGTCAAACCTGGCGAGCTCGCGCGTCTAGGGACTCAGATGCGAAGGTTGCATGACTGGTACCTGAAAGCCTGTCGAAGATGTGAAAGCTACATCACGGTGTATCTTAGAGATGAGCATTACTTCCGGGGGGAAGACGAGATAAACCTTGAGTTAGAAGAACTGTTTCAGTTATTCAATCAAGACGCCCTCGACAAAGCTGTCATCAGTTGCTACTGCCTGTAAGTGATTTATTTGTGTAATTAAGTTTGTAGCTCATTCATTTGCACTAACAATTATCCTCATTATATTCTTTGTGTACGCTATACATTTAATTATGCAGAATGAAGAAGCTGGAATACAAAAGAGGCAAGCTCCTACCGCTGGGGTTCATAGACCCAAACACAGTTCATGAAGTTACGGTTCGACGGTACCCCAAGGACACAGAGGACAACATCGTAATGTTTTTAGAGAAGCAAGCAGACAAAGAGGATATATTCTTTCCCTACAACTTTAAGTGAGTGTTATATATAACATACATTATGCTTGTGCACCTTCCACTTTATTCTCGTAATCATTAAGCTATGCTTGTGCAGTTTCCACTTTATTCTCCTAATCATTGATCTTCACCTTGGAGTCGTAAACGTTATGGACTCGAAACGTAAAGAATATGCGGAATGGGCGGACATGGCTGCCATCCTCCAGAGGTAGTTTCAATCAATTTCGTATTGGCATCTTCATCTGCTCTAATTCGAAGATATCATCAACTAATCAATTACTCATTTACTCATTATTTTTTATCGGGCAGGGCTTGGAAACGGTTCATCAATACTGTTCCGGGTGAATGGAAACCGGAGCTTACATTTAGAGATTACCCTGTAAGTAGTACTATATATATAGCTATGTCCGTGAAACTTTATATATGATATTTACTTTCAATACGATGCTTGATTATTAGTTTGATCGAACTATTTTTTCGTAAAGTGTATGAGGCAGGAAAAAGGGAATAACTTATGTGGATACTACGTCTGCACCTTCATGCGTGACATGTCCTGTCCCAAGGGTGGGGATGCCCAAATACACCACACTCGTGTACGATAACAAATTTTCACAATTAATCTTAATTAGTACCATCTATTGTATTGAGTTCCATTCATATATTGATCTCCTTTTTTAAATATAGATGACACGCCTGCGGGACACTCTCATAACAGCGGATCAAATAAAAGCAATTCAAGAGGAAATCGCGGGATTCTTTATTACCGAGGTCCTTACCCCAGGTGGAGAGCACTATCGGAAGATCGTGACGTCGGACGATATTCGTTCAGGAAAAGTTGTATTGTAAATATGCATGCATTACGTGTACTGTGTTGACTATGTCGTGTACTGTTGACGATGTCTATATATATTCATGACGATTTTTTGTGGTTTCTTGAATGATATATATATGCATTGCTGAAACTCTGCCGCGGCAAGGGAAACAGACTGTTTCTCTGCCGCGGCAGAGAAACGCTGGTACAGCCGAAATCTGTGCCGCGGCAGAGAAATAGCAATTCTCTGCCGCGGCAGAGAAACATAGGCCCGGTTCGTACCACGAACCGGGACCAAAGCCCTTCCACCGCGAGCTCCCTGGCCGCACCACGTGTCGAGGCCTTTAGGCCCGGTTTATGTTTGAACCGGGACTAAAGGGTACCCCCTTTAGTCCCGCCTTGTTGGTCCCGGTTCGGGAACCGGGTCTAAAGGCCCAAATGGACCGGGCCTATTGCCCCGTTTTCCACTAGTGTTAGGCCACCGATAGGTGGGACCCCGACAGGGCATGAAGGATTATCTAGCCTGGAACTATTAAAAATATGGTTTGTTCTCTATAAAGTCCGTCTATCACCTGTGTATCAACTTGAAGAAACTTGAGAAAGGTAGAGCTTAATCTTCCCTATCGTGTGTACACCATATATGATGGATGAGCATTTGGGAAGCTGCTGTTCCAAGCAAGGTCAAAGTTCATGTCCGGCCGGAGGCTTGTTAGCAATGGACTACCAGTTGGATCAGAACTCCACCGGTGCAATATTAATAAAGGAGGTTATGGACGTGCTCACACTCGATGCATGCTTGGAGCTGCATGCAAGAGACTGCAAAACGCATTTTTGAAGTGCCACAGTCTCGCAAGATGTCCCCTCAAGACCTACATGCATAACCTCAACCTCAGACACCTGCAACAAAGAGTCTCAATTGAAGCGATGGGGCCTGAAGCGGACTGGCGGACGCCGCCGAGGAAGCCCCGCCGCAGGCTGATCCTGCAGCCAATTGGCCTAGGGAAGACGCCGGCAGGTCTGCCGTCGGCTGGCTCGACGAGTCCAGGCTCGCGTTTTGGTCTCCTCGGCGAGGTCTCGGGAGGCGAGGAGGAGATTTCCGTGGCGGAGGAGGTGGCATGGCGAGGTCTGGCTGATGAACCGCGAGTTCCACCGCCGGATCCTGCTGCTGGCCGCAACGGCGATGGGCTGCTCGCCGATTTTTGGTCTCGGATTGGTTATCCAACGGCGGAGTCCAGAGTTTGGGAGAAGCAGGCTTCCGCGCTAAGGCCGTCCGCATCGAGGGCAAGGTCTTCCTCGCCGCCAAGGTCTTCCGTTTGGGAGGAGGGTCGTCGGCCGGCGTCTTCATCACCGACGGGGCTGCGGATGCCCAAACCCTTGGTGCGGCTGAAGGCATGGAAGGGCCCTCTGCCGCCGAGACGGGTCACGCCGCCGGCGGTTTTGGGGGATTTCTTCGTCGCGTCTTCGTCGGGCGAGAAGGGTGCTCCTCCGGCAGTCGATGAGTGGATCGTGGTTGGGCGGCAGGAGATGGGGACGCAGGCGGAGGCGGCAAGCTCGTCGGTGCAACTCATGGCCACGGCGGAGATCACGCCGCGCTTCAAACCTCCAGAGGCGGGATTGTCGGTTCATGCAGGTGGGCCCCAGCAGAGGTGGGCTGGATTTGGACATGCGATAATGGGCCTACAACGCGCGGTGAGAAATTCTGGCGGAGCTGACGATCGCGTGCAATCGTCGTCTCGCCAATCTTCCTTCATCGCTGCCGCTCCTCGCCATTACATCGCCGCCGCCAGCCCTCTTCATCGCCCTCCGTCACCGCGCGATCGGTCCTCGCTGCTACCATCTTCGCGCCCAGCTCGTCGCTCCTTCGCGCAGGTGGTAGCGGGGGACCGTGTCCGCGCCGCCATGTCTGGTCCTTCGCGGCCGACGGTGCCGCCCGGGGCGACGGCGCCTACTCCAGGGGCAGCGGTGCCCGCGCCTGCTGCGGTGCGGCCAGGGGCGCCTCCCGTCACCAACGCTGCGCCGTATCTCGGCCCGCCAGGGTTCCAAGGGTGGCCTGCCGGCGCCCCTATGCCATCGCAGCCTACTCCTGCGCCGCGGCCTAACTCGGGATTTCGTCCGCCCGCCCGTGCACCCGCTCCTCCGATGCAATACATTCCTCCGCAGCAACCATATCAGCAGTATCCTGGTCAGTTTTATCAGTATCCGCATGCGGGGCAGCAGTACATGCCGCATGTACCTTTACCACAAGTCGCCCCTCAGCAGCCGCAGACTCAGCAGCCACCAACTCAACAGCAACCGCTTGCTCAGCCTGGTCAAGGGAAGAAAAGGCGGAAGAAGAAGGCGGTGGCCATTGTGGGTTCGGAGGTGGGGGTCCGGCCTGTTGCTCCTCCTCTAGGGCAGCCCATCCCGGAGGCTATGGGACAGCCATCTGTGATAGCAACGCAGGATATGACTGCCGCACCTCAGCAGATTCTTACAGATGCTCCAGCTCGTGTTGCACCCGTGAAACAGAAGAAGGTGGGACGTTGTTGAAAATGTGATGTGAATACTCATGCTACTAAGAACTGCAAGGTCCTGCATTATTGCTTGGTTTGTGATTCTGGGGATCATCCGACTATTAGATGCTCCATTCTGAAGGTTCCGAAGCCCATGAGTTTTTTTGTTGGTTGCGGTAATGATGCCACTCTTGACCTGCAGCTCCCTGACTCGGTTTACAAGCCTCAGTTGATTGCCTCTGGAGCACCCACTGCTTTGGTACAGGTGTCTGGTGAGGGGACAATCACGGCGGCGGATATCCAGAGCCTCCTTGCACGTATGTGTCCAGGGAATCCCACCTGGAGATGGGAGGCGTCTCCTCATGGGGATAAGGCCTTTCTTGTTGGGGTTCCTACACATGACGATTTGGCGAGGATCGACGGTATGCAGATGAGTGTACCCAAGGTTCAGGCACAGGTGCTTGTCTCTTCTTGGGAACATCAGGATATTGCTCCGGCCTTTGTTATAAAGCCAGTTTGGGTGCATGTCGATGGTGTGCCGGATTCTGTGAAGCACTTTCTTGGGCTGTGGGCTGTTGGGACTCTCATTGGTTCTACTCTTGATGTGGATTTATATACTCTTCGCAGCCAGGGGATTGTTCGTATTTTGGTGGCTATGTGGGACGTATCGGCGCTCTCGAGAGACAACTGTGGCTATTTGGAGGTGGTTGCTTTGCTACACCTCAATGGCTACAGATTTTGGTTTCGGAAGGAGGCGGATGGGTTCAAGCCCGACTCTCGTTTTCGGCCTTTTTTCTGGAAAGATGGGGAGGATAATGATGGTTCCCATGGTGCTGAGGAGGACCGACTAGAGGATGGTTCAGCGGAGGTTGCACCAGGGGCGGTAAACATGGAGGTGGATACCCGCCCTCCTACGCATCCTACAGGTGCAACTTCGGTGACGGGTGCACAGCTGGCACTGACTCCTTTTAATCACTCACCGGTGACCGCTAGAGGAAGAGAAATAGTGGCAAGGGCGCGGTCCCAGACACCGCATCTAGTTGCTTCTTCACCAGTGGCGTCACGGACTCCTTCACCTTCACGTGTTCGGACTTTTATGCAGGGTCGAACTAGGCCGGCTTCCTCGCCGTCGTCGAGTATCACACCACCGGGGGCAACACAGCCATCTTCAGCTTCAAGGGTGGTGGAGGTGGAGCCGGCTTCGGAGGCTCCGTCGTCGACACCACCACCTAGCGGACTGCAGCCGCGTGGTGCGGTTCTGGAGGAGGAGGCGGCGGGCGACACCGCGCTGCAGTGCCGCCGTGAGGAGGCGCGGGGGGATGTTGCCTCCGTCGAGGCCGAGCCATGCGCGCCCTTGGTCATCACGTCGCCTCGCCCGTCCGAGGCCGTGCCTCGGGCATGGACGAGCGGCCCTGACGCCGGGAGGGGTGCGCCTGTCCCTGTCGCTGCGGCTGCCTCGCCTTCTGTGGACGCACAGCCGCGCCGTGGCGTGGCTACCGTCGACGGGCAGCGGGCCTCGGACGCACCTCGGGAGACAGCTCCGTCTCCACAGGCGGTGGGGACGGCGGGGCTGGGGCGTGGCCTGGACCCTTTGGGGTCAGCTGATGCCCCATCGTCTACGCCTTCTACACCGGCAGCTGGTGGGTTGTCGAGGCCAGGGTCGGTGCGGGGGGCTTCATCGCCACTTACCCCTGCATCACCTACCTCTTCACCCGCTTCGTCGATCGCTCCTGCTTTGCCCACTTCTTCACCGCGCTCGAGCTCTACTACACCGGTCCCCGCTTCGCAGCATCCTCCCCCTACCGTCCCTCCTCCGGTCGTTCAGCCGACTTTGAGGAGGAGTGGGAGGTACGCGCTTACGGAGGATGGGGCGGGACCTACCGATGAGGACGCCATGCAGAGAGCCATGCGACACAAGGCGGAGAAGAACTTGGACACGGCAGGTACGAGACAAACATCCAAGTCTTTCACTTCTTTTTCAAATTCTCGTATTTCTTCTAATTTGATCAGTTTAGGAGTTTCGTTGGGTACTAGGCCTGACGAGGTTTCGGTTTCTGCCAATGTGTTGAGACAGACGGAGCTTGACCGTTTAACGGTTGCTCCGAATGACTCCACTGGGCTTGAGACTCCACGGTTTCACCATTAGCTTTCTCATGTGCGGGCTTGGCCTTTTTCTTGTTTGCCTTTTTAGCCTTGGTATTATAACCAAGTCCCTCCTTCCCATTGTTTGACCTTTGCTTACTCAAAAGATCATCCAAGGAAAGTTTATTTTGGGGAGAGGAGGCCTTAGCAAGTTCATCCTTCAACCTAGCATTTTCCTCAATAATATTTGCATGATCACATGAAGGAGTAGAGGTACTAGGTATGTCATATGAAGCAAGCCTAATTTGAAGTTGCTCATAAGACTCGGAGAGGAGAGAGTATTCACTCTTCAAGGCTTTGTGAGCCTTGTCTAGTTCATCTAGATCCTTCACAAGTTTCTCATGATCAACACCAAATTTGGCCTTTTCCTTTATAAGCACTTTAGTCTTAGCTCTAGCAAAATCTCTAGCTTTAGTGAGCTTGTTAAGTTTATCTTGAGGTTCTTCAAGATTTTCTAGCCTCTCTTCAAGAGATGCTATAGTTTCTTGACATTCCTCGAGAGCATTTTTTAGAGCATGTATTTCTAGAGAGTCTTCTCTCTCTATTTGGCACTTTTTCTCAAGAGTATCATTTAGTTGAGCTATACGTACCATGAGACTTGAAACATGCTTCTTAGTGTTACCTTGTAGGTTACTAATGAAATCATCAAACTCTAGCATTTCTTGTTTCACTTTTAGACTAGCGGGGTCAACCCCTAGATCATTAGAAATGTTAGGCGTAGAGGGGTTAGGAGATGATACCTCGGAAGATTTAGCCATGAGACAACTTTCTTCCTCCACATGAATGACCTCATTGGGAGATTCACTTGTTGATGAAGAGTTAGTAGAGAGGGAGGAAAGGGCAACCAATCCATTTGAGGTTGCATCTTCTTCATCATCAACATCTTCATCTCCGGAGGTATACTCTTCTTGAGTTGATAGCACAATAGATGTGTCCAAGGTGGACCTTGCCATGAAGAAATGTGCATTCTTGCGTTGAGGGTTCTCATTGGGTGAATCAAAGAGAGAGGAAGAGGGAATGTTGGTGGTGACAATGGCGGCCACTTCTCTAGAGCTTTCCTCTTCATCATCACTAGCACTTTCAATCTCATCGGAAGAGTATTCTTCTTTAGTCACTAGCACAATCCTTGAGGGCCTTTTGCCCTTCTTGTTCTTGTTATAGAATTTCTTGTTGGGGGGCTTTGAATATTTGCCCTTTGAGTCTTTGCTCTTGTCCTTGGGGATGAGCCTTCCACCATGAGTCTCCCTATTCTCATAAGGACATTCGGCAATGAAATGGCGCTTGTCATTGCAATTGTAGCAAGATCTTGTTCTTGGGCCCGAGCTTGAGGGACCCCTTGAGTTGTTTCTCTTGATGTTGTCTTCCTTGGCCTTGGAAGGATCAATCCAAAAGGTGTTTGCATGGAACGCCATGTGGTCATGGTAGTGGTGTTCCAAGTCTTCCGGATAGGTCATGCTCCAAGATGCCCTATAAGATTCTTGAGGAATCACTTCTTCCACGGAGTTGAGCACCAAGGCAAGGTTGGACCCTTTTGTCATCCCAATGGCATGATTGCAGGAATCATGAGAGTTTTGCTCAAGCACCTTGAGAGCTTGCATCTCGTGCACGGCTTGTTGAGAGGTGAGAGAGGCATAGCATTCTCTTCCGACAAGAGGCTTGACATCAATAGGCTCAAACGGCATCATGCACTCAATGTACTTCTCCTTGATCCAAGAGTCATCAATGTGAGTGGCTCCAACATTCCGGAAGGAGCCGGCAACGGTGAGAAGTCTTCCATACATGTCTTCATGATCTTCATCCGGTAGCCTCATGAATCCTTCGGCTTTATTCCGAAGAGCATTATACTTGTTCCTTCTTGTGCTCTCACTTCCAATGCAACTCGCGGCCAAACCATCCCAAGCATCCTTGGCGGTGGTGAAATGCCGAACACGAGACAACTCCTTTGTCCCCACAGCAGTTTGAATCATGTGCAAGGCGGTGTTTTTGAGTTGACTATCAACCGCTTCTCTTCTAGTCATCTTTTCGGGGTTGTAAGGCTTGAAGCCTTCCACGATGATTCTCCAAAGTTCATTGGAGGCACTGCGAACATGAGAGCTAAACTCAAATTGCCAAGTATCGTAATCATTAACGGATGACAAGGTATTAACTTGTCAATGCCTACGGGTTGTAGACTAGGGTTTAGTTATGAAACTAGGGTTTGAGAAACAATGATTCGATGATTGCTTTGTCCCTCGACTCCCCCTTATATAGGAGGCGGAGCCGAGGGACTCGTATTGTACAAGTTACAGAGTCCGGGAAGGTTTCTAACTTATCCCGCAAGATTACAAATAATGATTCCTATTACAACTCTAGCTTTCCTTAACAATATCTTGGGCTTCCGAATCTTCTTATTCTTCGGGTAGTGGGCCTTCAGTAAACCCCGGGTATTATCTTCGGCAGGCCCATTGGGGATGCCTATGTCAGTAGCCCCCGAGATTTTGCTTGAATCGTAGAGTCAGGGAAAATCTCCACAATTTATTTTTACTCGACAACTTAAAACTTTTCTATATTTCTTCACATAAATTTCTATATTGTACAGGGATAATGGTAGTTGGGGCTAGTTCATCTGACGGATCAGGTACTAGTTAACTGCTCTAGTGGCAATCCGCAAAAACCTACTTCAAGATCACGTCCCTGGACATGATCTCGGGATACTGGTGTAAACTTCGACAGGTGCCGCTTAAGGTCTTACCATTCTGTCGAGTCCCAGTCATATTTATCGGGTACCTAACGCGTCCGTTAGGATTTTTCTTCGTATCTGTTGATACGGATAAAAGTAGCAAACTGACGTCAGAGACGGCGCCACGCCACACAGAACGGATTTGGGGTCTTACCTTCGCAAAGTTTTGCGGCATTCAGAAATTGATCGCAACTTTGGCGTTCTGAGAATATATTGTCGAGTGCTTATTCGGCTGTTGGAATGGCACATTTTATTGAGTCAACGGATGACTTATATTGCTCTCCCGATGGGAGTATATGTAGAGTTATTTATAACTCGAAATATACTCTTTTGCTCTTCTATCTTTCTTCTCCTCGTTCTTTCTTTCTTTTTTATAATTTCATCGGGCACGCGAACAGCGTTCCCGATGGGAGTAGCCCCCGAGGCTACAGCCAAGGACTTGTGCTTGGGTGTAGGCTCCATGCCTTATGCTGCTATATTTTCTTTCTCTCCCGAAGTTTTATAATTTCTCGGGTGCGCGAACAGCGCTCCCGATGGGAGTAGCCCCCGAGGCTATGAGCAAATATTTGTATTTGATCATAGGCTCACGCCATTTCTATTTTGTCTTTCTTGATCTTTTCATCTTTTTTTAAAGTAGCCCCCGAGCATTTGATCAAAAACTTGTATTTGATCAAAGGCTCTCCAATATTTTTCCATGTCGCCTTTTTATGAAGCTGTTGAGTCAAATTTTTCTCCTGCCAAGGTGACGTTATTGCTGACGATAGCCACGATTGCGAGTCCGTAAATCGCGAGAAATCTTCTCCCGCTGCCTTGCGGGCCCAATTTATCCATTATCTTGACACGTCGTGCAGGTGGGGGACACACGCCCTCCGCTTTTCCTGGCGCACGTACTGTAACTTCTCCAATGTTAAAATACTTTTTTACCCCTGTTTCTACGTGGTTATTATCTGCCGCACACTTTTTCCATCCAACGGTCCGTCGCTTCGCCGCATCTCTATATAAGATCCCCTTCTTCTTCCTCGAGCACTTCCGCTCGCGCCGTTCTCCTTCTCTCCTCTGCAAAACTTCCTCCTGCGCCCCACAACTCCCTGAGCTCATCTTCTCCAAGCTGCAGTCCTGTGCCATTATTGATGCCACCGCGTAGGTTGATCAAACACAGCACGCCGGAATCGTCAATGGCTGCCGTAGATCTGGGAAGCGCGGAGTGGGAAAGGTCCAAAATTTCCACCCAGGACATCAACCTCTTGAAGAAGCTGGGGATCAACAAGAAGCCCAGGGCGCTGTGCTTCCCTAGTGAAGAAAGCTACCCAACCCCTCCAATGGGGTATCGGGTAAGTTTCGTCGACCATCTCATCCGCGGTCTTTCCGCCCCCATTCATCCTTTCCTCCGTGGATTGCTTTTTGTTTATGGTCTGCAACTTCACCACCTCACGCCCAATTCTATCCTCCATATTTCCATTTTCATCACCCTCTGCGAGGCCTTCCTTGGCGTCCAGCCTAACTGGGCGCTATGGAAGCGCATTTTCTTTTGTCGCCGCAATGGCTCTCCCAATGTCGCCTATAATATAGGCGGCGTTGTTATTTCCGTTCGCCCCACAGTTGATTACTTCGACGTCAAACTCCCTGACTCAGTTCAAGGGTGGCGCAAGAAGTGGTTGTACATTCAGGAGGAGAACCATGGATGTGCTGAAGACAACATCCCTCCTTTCGATGGTGCCGAGAAAATCCTTCGCCGCCGCTCCTGGGATGCAGAGGCTACCGAGGAAGAAAAAATATCGACAGAAGCCCTGATGACTCGCATCCATGAGTTGCAGAATACTCGCGGCAAAGAGCTGTCAGGTATTCAAATCACGGCGTATTTTCTTAGAACCAGAGTGCAGCCTCTTTAGGCTCGCAAATACCCTCTCTGGAAGTATGCTGGCGACAAGGACGCAGATCGGTTGTCGGCGGATTTAGAGGTCAAGGACTTAGAGAAGCTTGTCCGAAAAATCTCCTCCCTCAGCAAAAAAGATCCTGTCCCTTCTTCTTGCCGTGTAAAACCATACAGCGCCACCAATGCGCTTCCCAAGGTAACCCTTGTCGATGGATTTGTTATTGCCTTGCCATCTTTTTTGTAACTCTTTTATTGACATCTCTCCCTGTTTTTTGTATAGAACCATCCAAATCTTGTCTCGCTTCCTCCCCTTCCCGAAGGTGGAGAAGTCGATGAAAGGGCCGTTGTCACTGATGACAACCAAGATGCCCCCTCTTTTGTGAATGAACCCGCAGATTCTCAAAAATCTATGGGATCTTCTGAAAAGGAGGCTGCCTCTGAAGGCACTGCATCAGCACAATCTCCTCATCCTGCTGTTTCTCCAAGGAACAAAAGGAAAAGGGATGATGTCGAGGATTCCGGCACCTCCAAAGCCGAAGAAGCTGCTCCTTCACCTCAGAAGGCAGCTTATGATCCATACCTTTATTTTTGTACTCGAAGATTTTTATCTATATTGCTTTTTATGCTGCCGACATTTTAATCGCAGTGGTGATGAGGAAGAAGTACCAGCTTTTGATGTGGCTGCTCGAACGAGTATGTCACATACTCTAGTTGTTTCGGAGACGCCAGTCGAAGGGGAGGAATCCTCGCCTCCTCAACAAAATGTCGGCGCTCCCACTCCTCCTGCAAGTCCTCTTGTCCCTTCACCAAAAAGGACAAGGGTTGAAACGATCATGGAGCCTACCCTGCAATTGGGTAGCTCCTCGAGTCCTCTTTTGGACGATGTAAGTCCGTAATTTCTTTCCTGTTATTGTCTATATTTTCTGTATTTGCTCCTTTGTGCCGTCGTGTTTTTTTCTCATACCTATGCTTTTTTTCTTTTTCCTTCTTTGACAGCCCATGATCAAAGAACTTATTCGCATTGGTGCCCAATTCATTTGGTATCGCGAATACGCCAGCAAAACCGAAGGTGATGATTCCCTGCTTGCTTTTGTTCATGGCTTCTTGCTCCTGTGTTATCGATATGTTGACTATTTTTTGATTATTTTGGCAGAAAAACTTGCAGAGGCCAACAAACTTGCCGAAACGCTTGCTCACAAATTAGAGCAAAGTGAGACGGCTCGCAAGAAGGCCGAACTTGATGCTGGCAAAGCTAAAGCAGAAGCTGAGAAGGCTAAGGCAGAAGCTGGTGGTGTCGAAGATCTGCAGAAAAGGCTTCATGATGCCGAAACTTCATTGAACGAGCATAAAGCCGCACAGGATACTCGTGAAAAGGCGATCATCAAGCGCTTGAACTCGCAGAATCGATGCTTTGTCGGTAAGTTTATCGATCCATTCTATCTTTTTTAGACTTGCTTTTCTTTACTTGTTTGTCGACCAACATATATTTTCTGTGACAGGTAAAACAAACCAAGAATTTGAGCTTGAAGATCCCGACAACGATCCTCTTCTGGACGCACTCTCTGTCCTCGAGTTTCATGGAACCGAAGCTCGCGAAGGCATTGGACAGGCTGACGCAGGATTGTCACGGCTGTTCCCCTACTTCTTCCCGAAGAAAACGGAACCCAAGACTTTCCTTGCTCTTGCCAAGGACTTCAATCCACCAGAAGATCTTGGACTGAAGATGCGCCAAGAAAACATGAAGATTGCTGTCGAAAGTACTGTCGCCTTGGTTGCTGACAGCCAGCAAACTATCGACTGGGCGAAAGTAGGTGACACAGAACAGATGGAGACCACAAAATGGCGATCGCTGATCAGGGCGGCAAAGCCCAATACGAAGAAAATCCTGGCCTATCTCGGAATCAAGCCATCTTCGACTCCTAGCTCATCAAAGCCGGAGGTCTAGTTGAATGCCTCTTCTTTTTCTTTCTTTGTTTTTTCTGTTTCTTTTGCTATTGTCGCCATATTAGCTTTGGCAACAATTACCTTAGTAGTCCCTTTGAAGAACTCCTTCTGTAATATCCATGTAAATTTCCTGAAGATCAATGGAATTCTGTCTTGTGCAATCATTTGATATTGAAATTTTCTTTTCCAGTTGATATTTGATAACTACTCTGCCAATCCTCATTCTGCCGATACTTCTCCTGCTTCCTCCTTCTTGAAGAAAGCACTGGTCGATGATAACCTCATCGAAGGTTCTTCAAACCAACATTTGTCGCAAGATTTGGAAGAACTGCGCCAACAACTTCAATCCATGAAAAAACAGACTCTGGTAATGATGGAGCAATCGCGACAAGCATCCGAGAGAGAGAAAATTGCTCTTGAACAGGCGAAAGAAGCCATTGCTGCAAAGGATGCTGCTGTTGCTGAGGCTACCGAAGCTTCTTCTCGAGAAAATTATATGCTTCAGCTAATGACTGACGCCAGCCTGGACATGACAGGTATGTTTCCTGTTCATAACCATGCTGGATGTTGTTCTTGCTATTTTTCCTCTCTTGACAATTTATTTGCTGTACCAGGCTCGTTTTTGGATACTGCTGCCGAAGATCAACGTGTTGAAGCTCGAGCCAATGTTCTCCGCTTCAGATCGGGCTGCACAACATGGTTCTAACTTTTGGGTTACTCCTGAGCGTACCCGCCAAATTGTCAGATTCCAAGATCGCGCGGCTCAGGTCCGTGACTTCCTTGACTTCTGTACGAAGACTTTGTTTTTAGTTTATGGAACCATGTTCCCTCGCAACAAGATGCCAGAAACTCTTCCTGCTTTAATGGAAAAATTTCGAGATGCTCCTCGAATCCATGGCTTTGTGTGGGCTCAACTCTCTGCTGGCGCAAGATTTGCTATGATGATGATAAGATTTGCTATCCAAAATTTCCCATGGATCAAATTGTTTCCACGTGCCTGGCTAAGATGTCAAAGAAAAAGAGAAACATGGGCAAGATTGATGATCTTGTGACTCCTGTAGCCGAAGATATGATGGATGAACTTCTTCGGATGGATGCTGAGTTTTTTGTGAAGGGTAGCTATGCCGAGCATAGTACTCGTCCTTCCAATGAGCGGATAACCATAGACCATGTGCTAGGTATCCGCTGAGGATTTTTTCCTTTTTCTTGTTGTAGTTTCACCATTGATACGTCTTTGTGTATTTGTAAACATGATCTATATTGTAAAGCTGTCAACTCTGTATATATGTATTATTTCTATTTTTGATCGTCGAGCCCCCGAGCCTTTGGCTGGAGTTTATACTGTTTTGTTATCCCGAAGATTTTTCTCTTGTTGCAAGAAGATATATATATTTTGCTGTCGATGGGTACGAGACCCCGAGTGTCTTGGTGGTGACGTTCTATATTTTTGTTGTGAGGTTTTCAGACCAAAGCAGTAAAATTTTGACGAGTACACTATATTTATAGTTGTTAGCTCCCGATGTTCTATTTGGCGAGGTATTCTTGCACCAAGGCGAAATATTTCGGTAAGTCTAGTTTATCTATATTGTGTATATTTTGTAACTTGAAGGCGTTGAGCCCCCGAGCGTGTCGAAGAATAAGAAGTATATCTCCACTATCTTTATTATATTGCAGCACCGCGAGCCCGCCTTATTAAAAACCTTTCCGGCCCCACTCGGTGCCCCGAAAAGGAAAAGAGTGCGTCTGAAAACTCGCGGGCGTTTCAGTACATTGTATTTTTACAGAGGAGGACTATATTTCGACTCTAAGCGTAGAACCGCCTGAGCTGCGCCACGTTCCAGGGGTTTTTCTCGGGAACCCCTGTCTTCTTGTCCTTGATCCTGTATGCTCCTCCGTCGATGACTTCCGTGACGACGTAAGGTCCCAACCATGGTGACTCGAGCTTTTCAAGATTTCTTTGCTGGTTAAGCCGTAGGACCAAATCGCCGACCTGGAAAGATCTGGGCCGCAATCGTCGACTGTGGTAGTTTTTCAGGTCCTGCTGGTACTTGGTAACTCGTGATAGTACTTCATCTCGAGCTTCATCGAGTGCATCCATATCGTCCTCCCGAGCTTTTCGTGATGTTTCCTCGTCATACTCTGTCACTCTTGGAGAATCATGCTCTATCTCGATTGGTAGTACTGCTTCGGCTCCGTGGACGAGAAAAAACGGAGTTTCTTGTGTCGCCGTATTTGGTGTTGTTCGGATGCTCCACAAAACACTTGGCAATTCTTCTGGCCAGGTATGTCGAGCCTTTTCGAGCGGTCCTAGTAGGCGCTTTTTAATGCTGTTGCAGATGATACCATTGGCTTTTTCGACTTGGCCATTGGTTTGCGGGTGTCCAACTGACGCAAAGTGTAATTTGATGCCTACTTCTGCGCAGTATGCCTTGAACTCCTTAGCTGTAAAGTTAGTACCGTTGTCTGTGACAATGCTGTGAGGCACTCCAAACCGAAAAACGAGGCCTTTGACAAACTTTATTGCCGACGCTGCATCTGGTGAGTTTATTGGCTTCGCTTCTACCCACTTGGTGAATTTGTTGACAGCAACCAGCAGGTACTCATATCCTCCTGGCGAAGCTTTGTGCAACTTGCCCACCATATCAAGCCCCCATTGGGCAAACGGCCATGACAATGGTATTGGCATCAGCTCTGCCGCCGGAGAGTGAGGTTTTGCGGCGAATCTTTGGCACGCGTCGCAGGTTCGTACTATCTCTTTTGCATCCTCGATTGCTGTCAACCAGTAAAATCCTGCCCGAAAAACTTTGGCTGCAATAGCTCGACTGCTCGCGTGGTGACCACATATTCCTTCGTGCACATCCTTTAGGATTATCCTTCCTTCTTCGGGTGTGACGCACCTTTGCAGGACGCCTGAAATACTTCGCTTGTATAACTCCCCTTTGACCACTGTGAAAGCTTTGGATCGTCGAATAATTCGCCTTGCCACAACTGGATCGTCGGGTATTTCTTTCCTAAGGATATACGATATGTACGCTTGCATCCAAGGAACCTCTACCATCATCACAAGCTCTTGGTCCTGTTCATCCTCCACGGCTTCTTTGAGGGGCGCCGAAGTTTTTTCCTCCTTTGCTTTTTTCTGCGCCTTCTTCAGCTTTGTGGATCTCTCCGCTATTTCTTCCCAAAATACACCTGGCGGGATTGGAAGGCACTGCGACCCGATGTTTGCGAGAACGTCGGCCTCATCATTGCTCAACCTACTGATGTGATTTACCTCGCATCCATCAAACAGCTTCTCAAGCTCATTGTACACCTCCTTATATGCTATCATGCTATCATTGACTGCATCACATTGGTTCATAACTTGCTGAGCCACCAATTGTGAGTCACCAAAGATTTTTAGTCGAGTTGCACCGCAAGCTTTCGCCATCTTCATCCCGTGTATGAGGGCTTCGTATTCTGCTTCATTGTTGGATGCGTTTGGGAACGTCATCCGTAGGACATACTTTAACTTGTCGCCTTCGGGTGATATAAGTATCACTCCTGCGCCAGCTCCTTCTACTCTCTTGGATCCATCAAAGTTCATAGTCCAAGTTCTCGACAAATCTGGGGGTCCCGTGTTTTGTAGCTCCATCCACTCTGCAATGAAATCTTGCAAAACTTGCGACTTGATTGCCTTTCTTTTTTCATACGTGATGTCCCGAGGGGAAAGTTCTATTCCCCAAAGGGAGACACGCCCTGTAGCTTCTGGATTGTTCAGTATATTTGAAAGAGGTGCTTCATTGACTACTATTATCGGATGTGCCGAAAAATAGTGGCGCAACTTTCTTGCCATTGTAATCACTCCATATGCTAGCTTCTGGTACTGCGGGTACCGCTGTTTGGAAGGCGATAAAACTTCACTGATGAAATATACCGGCCTTTGCACTCCATGGAGTTTCCCTTCTTCTTCTCTTTCAACGACTAGCACCGTGCTAACCACCTGGGGTGTGGCTGCAATGTACAGCAGGAAAGGTTCCTTTTCCTTCGGCGCTACCAAGATTGGTGGTGTCGAGATTGTGCGTTTCAGATCCTCGAAAGCTCTATCGGCTTCTTCATTCCACTGGAATTTCTCCCCTTGCTTTATTAAAGCGTAGAACGGTAACACTTTTTCTCCCAGCCTGGCGACGAATCTGCTTAAAGCTACGACTCGCCCAGTTAATTGCTATATATCTTTTAACTTTGTTGGCTTCCTCATTGTTACGATAGCTTGTATTTTGTTGGGATTTGCTTCAATCCCTCTTGCTGAAACTAGAAAACCAAGAAGTTCTCCTGCTGGGACGCCGAAGGAGCACTTCGTCGGGTTCAGCTTGAGGCAGAATTTGTCGAGGTTGTCAAAGGTTTCCTTGAGATCCTCGATCAGCGTCGCCCAGTTTTTTGACGTTATGACGACATCGTCGATGTACACTTGCACATTTTTTCTAATCTATGTCGCCAAACACTTCTGCATCATCCTCTGATATGTTGCTCCCGCGTTTTTCAGACCAAAGGGCATTGTTCTGTAGCAAAACACGCCGTAAGGTGTGATGAACGCTGTTTTGACTTCATCTTCTTCCTTCAATCTGATCTGGTTATAACCAGAATATGCGTCCAGGAAGGAAAGACGTTCACATCCTGCCGTGGAGTCGATAATTTGGTCGATCCTCGGGAGGGTAAAGTGATCCTTTGGACAATGTTTATTGAGACACGTAAAGTCGACGCACATGCGAAGGACTTTAGTGTTTTTCTTTGGCACCAACACTGGGTTTGCTACCCATGTGGCCTCTGTATGTAGCTCCTTGATAAAACCAGCTTCTCTTAGTCGATCAATTTCTGACAGCATAGCCTTGCGGTTTGGTTCCGAAAAACGTCGCAAAGGTTGTTTGATTGGTCTCCCTAATGGATCCAAGTTTAGGTGGTGCTCGGCAAGTTCCCTGGGTACTCCTGGCATGTCAGCTGGACACCATGCGAAGATTTTCCAGTTCTCACGGAGGAACTCGACGAGTGCGCTTTCCTATGCGAGGTCCATGTCGTTTGCGATGGACGTCGTCTTTTTTGGGTCTGTCGGGTGAATCTGCACCTCCTTAGAATTTTTCTCAGTGTTGAAAGTTGATTCTTTATTTGGCCTTCCGACGTCTGGCAGCACGTCGTAGTCAGTCATGAGCCTTGATGCCAAATACTCAGCTTGCATCCCGAAAGTTTCTGATATTCGATGAAAATCCTTATCACATTTATCGGCTAGGGCAAAGCTTCCTTTGACTGTGATTGGTCCCTTAGGTCCAGGCATCCTCCACAACAGGTACGTGTAATGTGGTACCGCCATAAATCTAGCATATGCTGGTCGTCCCAACAGAGCGTGGTATTGTGACGGAAAATCTACGACTTCAAACTCCAAGTTCTCGATTCTGTAATTTTCTCGGGTCCCAAACTGAACGTCGAGATTAATCTTCCCCAGCGGATAACTTGGCTTCTCCGGTGTGATACCGTGGAATCTCGTGTCTGTTGGCTTCAGGTTTGCTAGGGATATGTTCATCTTCCTTAATGTATCTGCGTACATAAGGTTTAAGCTGCTGCCGCCATCTATAAACACGCGAGATACGTCGAATCCTGCGATGACTGCTGGTAGTATGAGTGCTGACTGCCCTGGTCGAGGAACTTGCTGTGGATGATCCGCTATGGTGAAGCCAATGTCTTGCCCTGACCAATTGAGGTACTTGACTGTTGGTGGAGGCATTTTTTCTGCCATGAACACCTGCCGCGAGATTACTTTCTGAGCTCTATTGGATGGCCTTCCCTTCTGAATCATCGAGACCGCTCCGTTAGAGTGAGGATCAACATAGGGCGGTGGTGCAGGTGCTGCCGCTATTCTGAGCTGATGTCGATTTTCGTCCGTAATCGCGGGAGGAGATGGCAAGTGAATCTCACTCCTGGGTTCTCGAGGATTTCTTTGTGCTGCCTGAGCATTAGCATGCCCTGCCCACCTTAGCATTGCCTGGAAGTTTCTACAATCCTTCTGCAGATGTCCCGACTGTCTTTTTCCGTTGCTGTCGAGGAAAAAATGCATCTGACACGGCCCGTTCATCATCTCTTCGGGAGATGAAAGGTCTCTGAAATCTTGGCCCGCTATTTTGCCTATTGTTTTGAGAGTCATCTCTATTGTCACCTCGTTGCTCATTGATTCTCTGGTAATCATCTCTGTTGTTTCCTCCGGCGCTTGCTCGGAAGCCATCCGAGATTTGACCTGGAGCGTCATAGCTCGAGTACTGCCGAGGAAATCGTCGCCTTGGTTGATAATTTCGACCGCGGTCTTCCTCTGGCGACCTATGCCGTTTGTTGTGAACAACATCTTCTCCATCTGCCCATCTGTTTGCTATTTCCATTAGTGCAGATACTGTCTTTGGATTGGTCCTCCCCAAGTCCTCGATAAAATCTCCACGCCTGATACCTGCGACAAACGCGTCTATTGCTCTCTCGTCAGATATGTTTTCTGCCGAGTTTTTAATGATATTCCACCTTTGGATATACTTTCTCATTGGCTCGTCTGGCTTTTGTCGGCACGCCCTTAGTTCCTCTAATGACGCAGGTTTTTTGCATGTGGACCGGAAGTTCTTGACGAACACGTCCTCGAAGCTATCCCAGCTGTCGATAGATCCTGGAGGAAGTTTCTTTATCCAAGATCGTGCGGCTCCACTCAAATGCACCTGGATGCTTTGCATAGCTGTTGCTCTGGTTCCTCCTGTGAGCTTCACCATCTCGAGATAATCGACTAGCCAATCCTATGGATCTTGAAGGCCGTCGAATTTCTTGAAGTTATCAGGTAACTTGAATCCCGAAGGGACTCGAGTTTTTCGAACTCTCCTTGTGAAGCATGGCAAACCACACATATCCTCGTCGTTTAGCTCTGGGGACTGCCGATGTTCCCTTCTGCTTTGTCGCGCTCTGTCGACCCTTGCTTGTGCTGCCGTGTCCCTTGCTCCACTTGGTCCTTCGGGAACTGCTGCTGTTGCTGCCGCAGGTCGTGGACTATTTTGCCTTGCTGCTCCTTCGGGAGGTGTTGACGCAAATGCCATTCCCATGGCTCCAACTCCCGCCATTGCCATGTTATACAGTGCCTCCCTTGGATCTCCTGGGGGTGGCCTTGATGCAAGGATGAAAGCCTGTGTCGCCATATACCCTGCTTCTGGTGTCTTGGGGATGATGTTCCCTCTCGTGTCTATCGACATAAAAGACATGTCGAGGTTTTGAACCAAGTGCTCTCTTTCTCCTTCAGGTACGTTTTGTAACCTTGATCTTGCTCTGTTCCGAGTTTCCCTGTGGCTATCACCCGAAGTTCTAGATTGTCGACTCAGTTCTGCCCTTCGCCTACTTGATGCAGAGGCTGCCTCCTTTCTTCTGTTTAACTCAACTGTCTGTTTTTCCAATTCCCTTGCAGCTCGTGCGAGCCTATATTGATATGCTTGTAACTCTTCTGGCGTGGCTGTGGTGGCCATTGGTTCTGAGCCATCCATAGCTCTTGCGGCTCTATCCCATGTTGCTTGCGGAAGTTGGACTCTATCTTGCGGCTGTGGCCCGATATATTTATTGTCTAGGCCTCGTCGCAAATCAGAGGGATCGACGTATGGATTTCCCAAATCGTCGAAAGCCTCAGATGTTTCCTCCTGGTCACAGCTTGGCTCTCCGATGACATAAATCTGATGATACTTTGTATTCAGATCTATGCTGGGTTTGGTGACACCATCATGAAGATTGGCGAAGACCTTGCCCACTGTAGCGGATTTGTCAATGAAGTTGAAGCTGTCGACACTGCTTGAGTCATCGCTTCTATAGGAGTCCGCAGATGACTCAAACGACATGTCGCTGAAGATCTTGGCAAGTTTTTCTCTTGCCCTGATGCTGATGAAGCGTGACGTCGAAGTTTCTTCCTCTCCTGATTCGGTTGACGATGTATAGCTTGAAAAATCGGAATCGACCGCCGACGATCCCAACGAAATCGGAATTTCGACACGATACGATCCCTCTTTCTCGATGCGAAAGTGAAATCTTCCGAACGTCATCTCCATAGGCTTCTCCAGATACGCATATGCATCCAAACGGGAGGGCGGGTGAGGAACAAAATCGACAAGACCAGTTGCGATCTGTTTACCTCGATCCATCGCGTTGCTTGCGGTTGATGAAGTCGACGATCTTGAACGTGCCATCGAGATCGGATCCTTGACACCTCTAGTCCCCACGGTCGGCGCCAATTGACAAGGTATTAACTTGTCAATGCCTACGGGTTGTAGACTAGGGTTTAGTTGGAAGTAGAGGGCAAGTAGATCTCGAAGGTTTCAGCCGAAAAGTACTCGACGATTATGAAACTAGGGTTTGAGAAACAATGATTCGATGATTGCTTTGTCCCTCGACTCCCCCTTATATAGGAGGCGGAGCCGAGGGACTCGTATTGTACAAGTTACAGAGTCCGGGAAGGTTTCTAACTTATCCCGCAAGATTACAAATAATGCTTCCTATTACAACTCTAGCTTTCCTTAACAATATCTTGGGCTTCCGAATCTTCTTATTCTTCGGGTAGTGGGCCTTCAGTAAACCCCAGGTATTATCTTCGGCAGGCCCATTGGGGATGCCTATGTCAACGGAAAACTTAGGTGGGTCGCCCCAGATGTTTATATGAGGATGGGGAACCGGTATATCGGGTGATTGAAAAGGTGGAGGTACTCGATTGTAGCTCTCATCACCACTAGTTCCCCTAGGAGATGCAATGGTAGATTTGATAGTGTTTATGTTATCACCATCCACGGGTGTGGTAGAGGATGGTAATACCGAAGCATCACCCACTTCTAACGCATCCGTGACATTATCCTCTTTGGCGGGAGCCACGGGACGGGGCGGAGTCAAAAGCTCGGAAATCATCTTTCTCATGCTTTCCATTTGAGCATCCATGGATGACCTCAACGAATTGATATCATCCATGGTGACCATCTTAGCCTCCCCTTCCAAAGGTCCATCGTCCGGCATACTCTTAGGCGGTTAAGCCCGGAATAAGAGCCGAGGCTCTGATACCAATTGAAAGGATCGTATGCCGCACCCAGAGGGGGGGGGGTGAATAGGTGCTAACCAATTTTTAGTTCTTTTTCAATTTAGGCTTGACACAAAGGTAAATTCTCTAGATATGCAACTAAGTGAATTTACCTATATGACAAGGCAATCAACTAAGCAAGATATAGCTAAGCAATATAAGAGATAGAATAGGATAGAGGTAACCGAGAGTGGAGCACGCGATGACACGGAGATGATTCCCATAGTTCCCTTCCTTTGCAAGAAGGTACGTCTACGTTTGGAGGAGTGTGGTTGCTACGAAAGCCAAACCAACAGCCACGAAGGCTTCACTCAGATCTCCGGTGAGCAACGCCACGAAGGCCTAGCCCACTTCCACTAAGGGATTTCCTCGAGGCGGAAACCGGGCCTTTACAAGGTTCTTGGGGCACACATCCACAACTGAATTGGAGGCTCCCAAATCTGTAACAATACAACAATCAACAACAACACATCAACACAAATCAACTAGGGAACCAAATAGGAACACTAGCATGAGATCCCTCAAACAAGAGAGGGGGAAATGAGAAACGCTTCGGTGAGGATGTAGATCGGTGTCTTCTCCTTCGAATCTCCAAAGATCAAGAGCTTTGGTTGGGGGAGGAAGGAGATCTTGCAAATCTTGTGTTTCTTGAGGTGGCTCTAATGGAGGTGAGGCTTGGCAGATTTCTTGTGCAATGATTGAGCAAGCATCCAAGGTAGAAGAAGGGGGGTATATATACCCCCCCCCCCCCAGAAATCGAGCCGTTGCAGCTTCCGGGTGGGTGGATATTCCGGCCTAAGTAAGGGCCGGATAATCCGCCCCCCCGGATAATCCGGCCTCAGGGACAAAACCAGGACAATGTCCGGCCCCTATCCAGACTTGCTTTTCTTCAGGTCCTTAGCCAAAATCGAGGGGGCCGGATATTTCCGAAATGTCCGGCCCGGATATTCCGGCCTTGGGACAAAACCGGGACAATATCCGGGCAAATGTCCGGCCCCTATCCAGATTTGAAAAACCTCAAATCCTTAGCCGAAAACTGGGGGCCGGATATTTCCAAAATATCCGGCCCGAATTATCCGGCCTGATGAACTTTTTGCTGCTTCTTTTTGACAGAACTGACCACATCCAACATACATAAAAATGTATCTATATAATCCCTGTACCACTTAAACACACATTAGTGTATCACATACATTGACATCAAACACACAAAACATAATGTGAGAGATGTTCTTTCAATCTCCCCATTTTTGGTGTTTGATGACAATATACAGATTTGCAAGAGAATCACTATAGAGACAAGCATGATGGCAAAACATAGAGGCACTCCCCCTACATGTGTGCATATAAGTAATTTGCATTTGGATACAAATACACAACACATAGGAGCGAGGTGCCTCAACACAAGAGATATCCAACATGAGCTCTAACAAGAGACATAGACAAATATGAAGTTGAGATAGGATGCGAGAAATCATACCCATGTGTAGATATATAATACGGAGATATAGCATCACAGATAATATAATAGCCTTGATCTCAACAAATAGAAATCCGAAAACCATAACAATGTCTCACACCACATAGCACAAAGTTTTAAACGGAACACAAGCAAACCAAATAGTTCAAATAAGAGGGAACACAAGCAATAGAAGAATGATAAACGCATATGCTTTTGCCCAAACCATGCAAATCCCCGAAAGTCCTAATAGAACACTTCTCCCCCTTTGGCATCGAGACGCCAAAAAGGGGGACAAGCGCGATGCTACACGCCCCATGGGGATCACTCGGAGGCATCTTCATCATCCGACTGGTACGCCGCTTCCTCATCTTCATCTTCAGTATCAGGGGCATCCGGAGAGTGGCGAGTGATGTTGGACCTTTGAAGGCAATCATCAAGATCACTCCACGGAACCTGTGCAGAATGCCACCCACTGTAACCTGAGTGAGCTGGAGGCTGAGGCGGGGGTCCTTGCTCACCACTGAGCTTGTGCAGAATAACCGCCTGAGTATGCTTAATCTCAGAATGCTCTCGGCTGGCCGCATAGTTCTCCTTATGGATCTCAATGTTCATGCAAAGGATGTGACGCTGAAACCAACTAAGCCTGCTCACTTGTTTCCTCATAGCCGGGACGTCAGGATGGCGAGCAGGAGCAAAACCACTTGAACGAGCATCACCCATGAAAGAGTCAGGTGCAGGTGCAGCAGAAGAGACTGGCTTAAGCCTGTAAGCCTTCTTGACATTGTGCTTCATCAAAGGGTACCCGCTCAAGTCTTCACCATCCAAAGCCACAGAGTTGTTGATGAGGAGCTGGATGTAGGGTGCATAAGGTATGGTGATCCGGGAGACCATGGCATCATGGATCTCATGGAAGATGAAGTCCATGACATCAATAGTGTAGTTCCGTTCCTCATTAACATCACGAGCACACCTAAGGCTGAGGTGCATAAGATCCACAAGAGTTCCCCGGAGAGCATCATTATTACCACCACTTGGACAAATGGTGGCCCGAAAGAACCGGAGCAACTGACTATAGATGGTAAGCAGCCCCTTGGCAGAACCAACTGTTCCCGCTGAGGTATAGAGATCAAACAGTGCATTCTTATCTGTCTTCTGTGGTCCATGAAGGCGATGACCACTTCCTGCAGGAACTCCAAGAATACCAGCAAATCGACGCAGAGTGGCACTACAGTGAGTGGAGCCAGTCATCCATTCCATAGTGTGGTCCTCATCTTTCTTGATTGCCAAAGTGGCAAAGAATTGCTTCACCAACTCTGGGCTATAGTCACATTGAATCTTCATGATATCCTTCAAGCCCATCCTGCCAGCTACCCAGATTGCATCTTCAAAGTGATTGTTGACTGCCAGAAGGTCCACATCGATAGCTTGCATGGGTCTCAGATTCTTTATGGGCTCATAGATGTCCTTGTAGATGAACTCCTGCTCCATGCACCAGTATCTCCTGCCCTCTATCTCTTCATCCCTTGGGAGGTCTTCATACCAGTTCTTCATGCGGATAGCGGAATAAGAGATAGGGTCCATGGTCTTGTAGTTTTCCCTCACTTCCTTGTTCTTCCGCCTTGAAGCGACGGACTTGCGAGGTGCATTGGGTGCAAACTCGTCACTTGATCGATCATGCCTAGGGCGTCTCCGACCACCCCGAGAAGCACCACCTGTGAGAAGCAAAGGCGGATAGCAAAGAGAAGATAATGCTCATAAGTCATGTATGATACAGTAATATACTCTAGAAACATACTATAAGTCGATACAAATCTAGACATGATAGATTGAAACAAAACTGCAGCGGTGATGAAGCTCCAGGCCGGATAATCCGGTGTCCCCTGGGGGCGGATAATCCGGCCAGGCCGGATAATCCGGTCTGCGCGGGGGCCAGAAAATCCGGCCCTGCGAATCTTACAGTTCTTCCAATCAAAAACTTGTCTAAGACCAGATCGGCCTCATAGCATGCAAGAGGAGTATACTACACATGATTTGGAACAACTAGACACCATCTCCACCAAGAAAATAGCACATACAAATCAAAACACCAAGGGTTAGAGATTGTGAATCATACCCACATCCATTGTGGAAGCCGCTTGGAGGAGAAGGTAGCTAGGGAGGAGAGGCACCCGATCCACCCAAAAACTCCGAGAGGGAGCGGACGGGGCGTCTCCGGCGAGGAGGAGGAGCTCCGGTGGCTTGAGGAGGAAGAGGAGGGCGCGTGGGGTGAACTGATTGCTGTGGCAACTGTTCTTCCCGCGGCCTCTCTTAACCCTCCCACAAATCGCCCAGGCCGGATAATCCGGCCCAAAGTTAGGGCGGATAATCCGGCCTGGCCGGATATTCTGGGGTGCCAGGGGGCCGGATACTCCGGTTTTCTGGAAAATTCCAGAACACCGGAAATCCTGCCTATCTTTAGTTGGTTATTTGCGTGAACTCATATGTGATGCAATAATGTATCATGTCACATATAAGATGCATATTTACCAATAAGATGGGGCAACCTAGATCATCCGACCGAGAAGCCTTGATACGTCTCCGACGTATCGATAATTTCTTGTGTTCCATGCCACATTATTGATGATATCTACATGTTTTATGCACACTTTATGTCATATTCGTGCATTTTCTGGAACTAACCTATTAACAAGATGCCGAAGTGCCGCTGTCAAGTCGCTGTTTTTGGTTTCAGAAATCCTAGTAAAGAAATATTCTCGGAATTGGACGAAATTAACGCCCAGGGTCCTATTTTGCCACGAAGCTTCCAGAAGACCGAAGAGGAGACGAAGTGGGGCCACGAGGCGCCCAAACCCTAGGGCGGCGCGGCCTGCCCCTTGGCCGCGCCGACCTGTAGTGTGGGGCCCTCGTGTGGCCCCCTGACCTGCCCTTCCGCCTACTTAAAGCCTCCGTCGCGAAACCCCCAGTACCGAGAGCCACGATACGGAAAACCCATCGAGACGCCGCCGCCGCCAATCCCATCTCGGGATTCAGAGATCACCTCCGGCACCTGCCGGAGAGGGGAATCATCTCCTGAGGACTCTACGCCGCCATGGTCGCCTCCGGAGTGATGTGTGAGTAGTCTACCCCTGGACTATGGGTCCATAGCAGTAGCTAGATGGTTGTCTTCTCCCCATTGTGCTTAATTGTCAGATCTTGTGAGCTGCCTAACATGATCAAGATCATCTATCTGTAATTCTATATGTTGCGTTTGTTGGGATCCGATGAATAGAGAATACTTGTTATGTTGATTATCAAAGTTATGTCTATGTGTTGTTTATGATCTTGCATGCTCTCCGTTACTAGTAGATGCTCTTGCCAAGTAGATGCTTGTAACTCCAAGAGGTAGTATTTATGCTCGATAGTGGGTTCATGTCTCCGTGAACTGGGAAGTGATAGAAATCTCTAAGATTATGGATGTGCTGTTGCCACTAGGGATAAAACATTGGTGCTATGTTCGAGGACGTAGTTACTGATTACATTACGCGCAATACTTAATGCAATTGTCTGTTGTTAGCAACTTAATACTGGAGGGGGTTCGGATGATAACCTGAAGGTGGACTTTTTAGGCATAGATGCATGCTGGATAGCGGTCTATGTACTTTGTCGTAATGCCCAATTAAATCTCACAATACTCATCATAATATGTATGTGCATGGTCATGCCCTCTTTATTTGTCAATTGCCCAACTGTAATTTGTTCACCCAACATGCTGTTTATCTTATGGAAGAGACACCTCTAGTGAACTGTGGACCCCGGTCCAATTCTCTATACTGAAATACAATCTACTGCAATACTGTTCTACTGTTTTCTGCAAACAATCATCATCCACACTATACATCTAATCCTTTGTTACAGCAAGCCGGTGAGATTGACAACCTCATCAAGCTTTCGTTGGGGCAAAGTACTTTGGTTGTGTTGTGCAGGTTCCACGTTGGCGCCGGAATCTCTGGTGTTGCGCCGCACTACATCCCGCCGCCATCAACCTTCAACGTGCTTCTTGGCTCCTACTAGTTCGATAAACCTTGGTTTCATACTGAGGGAAAACTTGCCGCTGTACGCATCACACCTTCCTCTTGGGGTTCCCAACGGACGCGTGCTGTACGCGTATCAAGCTCTTTTTCTGGCGCCGTTGCCGGGGATCTGAAGAAAAGTTACATCACAAAGATCTCTAACTCCCACGTCAACTACACGCCAGCTCTTTTTCTGGCGCCGTTGCCGGGGAGATCAAGACACGCTGCAAGGGGAGTCTCCACATCCCAATCTCTTTACTTTGTTTTTGTCTTGCTTTGTTTTATTTACTACTTTGTTTGCTGCACTAAATCAAAACACAAAAAAATTAGTTGCTAGTTTTACTTTATTTGCTATCTTGTTTGCTATATCAAAAACACAAAAAATTTAGTTACTTGCATTTACTTTACTTATTTCATCATGTTTCCTCCTAAGTTTGTTCTTAAAGATGTACCGGTAGGCCGAGGGTCTATCCTTGGGAAAGATAATATAGAAGATTTTTTCACTCATATTAGTACGGCTGAAGATTTTGAAGATAGACACTCGGTAGAACTTGCTCCTACCTATGAAATTGCCGCTGATGCTTTAGTTCGTATGATGGAAACTAAATTTGTTAACCTCAATCCTATAATCCAACACATGTTTCTTACACTCGGTGATATGGAAGAAGGGGAAAAGAAAGAGTTTGTTTTAGAAACCCTTCTTAGAGAATTTGGTGGTATAGCAAGAGAGGCTAGAAAGGTCTTTGCTAAATATAATATGCTTGGTTCTTATACCAATTTTGTTAGTCTCCTTGAAAAGATGGATATGGATAGAATAAAGTACACTAATAATATTAATGATGGTGGGGAGATCAAAGCACCAATACCATGTAAGCTCCTAGCAATGAATGATGCACTAGAAAATAATTATGCTTGGCTTGTTCCTGAAAATTTGTTTGATGAGAGTAGCAAGCCCAAGACTAATGAAAAGGGGGACGCTAAAACTTATGTATCTAATATACTATGCCTGGTTGAGAAAACTCCACACCCCGCTGAAGATGCACCACCCTTTGATAATACTTGATACACACTTTCTGCGCCTAGCTGAAAGGCGTTAAAGAAAAGCGCTTATGGGAGACAACCCATGGTTTTTACTACAGTACTTTTTTATTATTTTGTGTCTTGGAAGTTGTTTACTACTGTAGCAACCTCTCCTTATCTTAGTTTAGTGTTTTATTGTGCCAAGTAAAGTCGTTGATAGTAAAGTTCATACTAGATTTGGATTACTGCGCAGAAACAGATTTCTTTGCTGTCACGAATCTGGGCTGTTTTCTCTGTAGGTAACTCAGAAAATTATGCCAATTTACGTGAGTGATCCTCAGATATGTACGCAACTTTCATTCAATTTGAGCATTTTCATTTGAGCAAGTCTGGTGCCTCGATAAAATTCGTCAATACGAACTGTTCTGTTTTGACAGATTCTGCCTTTTATTTCGCATTGCCTCTTTTGCTATGTTGGATGAATTTCTTTGATCCATGAATGTCCAGTAGCTTTATGCAATGTCCAGAAGTGTTAAGAATGATTATGTCACCTCTGAACATGTTAATTTTTATTGTCCACTAACCCTCTAATGAGTTGTTCTAAGTTTGGTGTGGAGGAAGTTTTCAAGGATCAAGAGAGGGAGATGATACAACATGATCAAGGAGAGTGAAAGCTCTAAGCTTGGGGATGCCCCGGTGGTTCACCCCTGCATATTCTAAGAAGACCTCAAGCTGTTTAAGCTTGGGGATGCCCAAGGCATCCCCTTCTTCATCGACAACATTATCAGGTTCCTCCCCTGAAACTATATTTTTATTCCATCACATCTTATGTGCTTTTCTTGGAGCGTCGGTTTGTTTTTGTTTTTGTTTTATTTGAATAAAATGGATCCTAGCATTCACTTTATGGGAGAGAGACACGCTCCGCTGTAGCATATGGACAAGTATGTCCTTAGTTTCAACTCATAGAATTCATGGCGAAGTTTCTTCTTCGTTAAATTGTTATATGGTTGGAATTGGAAAATGATACATGTAGTAATTGCTATAAATGTCTTGGGTAATGTGATACTTGGCAATTGTTGTGCTCATGTTTAAGCTCTTGCATCATATACTTTGCACCCATTAATGAAGAAATACATAGAGCATGCTAAAATTTGGTTTGCATATTTGGTCTCTCTAAAGTCTAGATAATTTCTAGTATTGAGTTTGAACAACAAGGAAGACGGTGTAGAGTCTTATAATGTTTTCAATATGTCTTTTATGTGAGTTTTGCTGCACCGGTTCATCCTTGTGTTTGTTTCAAATAGCCTTGCTAGCCTAAACCTTGTATCGAGAGGGAATACTTCTCATGCATCCAAAATCCTTGAGCCAACCACTATGCCATTTGTGTCCACCATACCTACCTACTACATGGTATTTCTCCGCCATTCCAAAGTAAATTGCTTGAGTGCTACCTTTAAAATTCCATCATTAACCTTTGCAATATATAGCTCATGGGACAAATAGCTTAAAAACTATTGTGGTATTGAATATGTACTTATGCACTTTATCTCTTATTAAGTTGCTTGTTGTGCGATAACCATGTTCACTGGGGACGCCATCAACTACTCTTTGTTGAATTTCATGTGAGTTGCTATGCATGTTCGTCTTGTCTGAAGTAAGAGAGATCTACCACCTTATGGTTAAGCATGCATATTGTTAGAGAAGAACATTGGGCCGCTAACTAAAGCCATGATCCATGGTGGAAGTTTCAGTTTTGGACAATATCCTCAATCTCATATGAGAAAATTATTAATTGTTGTTACATGCTTATGCATAAAAGAGGAGTCCATTATCTGTTGTCTATGTTGTCCCGGTATGGATGTCTAAGTTGAGAATAATCAATAGCGAGAAATCCAATGCGAGCTTTCTCCTTAGACCTTTGTACAGGCGGCATAGAGGTACCCCTTTGTGACACTTGGTTAAAACATGTGCATTGCGATGATCCGGTAGTCCAAGCTAATTAGGACAAGGTGCAGGCACTATTAGTATACTATGCATGAGGCTTGCAACTTGTAAGATATAATTTACATGATACATATGCTTTATTACTACCGTTGACAAAATTGTTTCATGTTTTCAAAATCAAAGCTCTAGCACAAATATAGCAATCGATGCTTTTCCTCTATGGAGGACCATTCTTTTACTTTCATTGTTGAGTCAGTTCACCTATTTCTCTCCACCTCAAGAAGCAAACACCTATGTGAACTGTGCATTGATTCCTACATACTTGCATATTGCACTTATTATATTACTCTATGTTGACAATTATCCATGAGATATACATGTTATAAGTTGAAAGCAACCGCTGAAACTTAATCTTCCTTTGTGTTGCTTCAATACTTTTACTATGAATTATTGCTTTATGAGTTAACTCTTATGCAAGACTTATTGATGCTTGTCTTGAAGTACTATTCATGAAAAGTCTTTGCTATATGATTCACTTGTTTACTCATGTCATATACATTGTTTTGATCGCTGCATTCACTACATATGCTTTACAAATAGTATGATCAAGGTTATGATGGCATGTCACTCCAGAAATTATCTTTGTTATCGTTTTACCTGCTCGGGACGAGCAGAACTAAGCTTGGGGATGCTGATACATCTCCGACGTATCGATAATTTCTTGTGTTCCATGCCACATTATTGATGATATCTACATGTTTTATGCACACTTTATGTCATATTCGTGCATTTTCTGGAACTAACCTATTAACAAGATGCCGAAGTGCCGCTGTCAGTTTTCTGCTGTTTTTGGTTTCAGAAATCCTAGTAAAGAAATATTCTCGGAATTGGACGAAATTAACGCCCAGGGTCCTATTTTGCCACGAAGCTTCCAGAAGACCGAAGAGGAGACGAAGTGGGGCCACGAGGCGCCCAAACCCTAGGGCGGCGCGGCCTGCCCCTTGGTCGCGCCGACTTGTAGTGTGGGGCCCTCGTGTGGCCCCCTGACCTGCCCTTCCGCCTACTTAAAGCCTCCGTCGCGAAACCCCCAGTACCGAGAGCCACGATACGGAAAACCTTACTGAGACGCCGCCGCCGCTAATCCCATCTCGGGGGATTCAGGAGATCGCCTCCGGCACCCTGCCGGAGAGGGGAATCATCTCCCGGAGGACTCTACGCCGCCATGGTCGCCTCCGGAGTGATGTGTGAGTAGTCTACCCCTGGACTATGGGTCCATAGCAGTAGCTAGATGGTTGTCTTCTCCCCATTGTGCTTAATTGTCGGATCTTGTGAGCTGCCTAACATGATCAAGATCATCTATCTGTAATTCTATATGTTGCGTTTGTTGGGATCCGATGAATAGAGAATACTTGTTATGTTGATTATCAAAGTTATGTCTATGTGTTGTTTATGATCTTGCATGCTCTCCGTTACTAGTAGATGCTCTGGCCAAGTAGATGCTTGTAACTCCAAGAGGGAGTATTTATGCTCGATAGTGGGTTCATGTCTCCGTGAATCTGGGGAAGTGACAGAAATCTCTAAGATTATGGATGTGCTGTTGCCACTAGGGATAAAACATTGGTGCTATGTTCGAGGACGTAGTTACTGATTACATTACGCGCAATACTTAATGCAATTGTCTGTTGTTAGCAACTTAATACTGGAGGGGGTTCGGATGATAACCTGAAGGTGGACTTTTTAGGCATAGATGCATGCTGGATAGCGGTCTATGTACTTTGTCGTAATGCCCAATTAAATCTCACAATACTCATCATAATATGTATGTGCATGGTCATGCCCTCTTTATTTGTCAATTGCCCAACTGTAATTTGTTCACCCAACATGCTGTTTATCTTATGGGAGAGACACCTCTAGTGAACTGTGGACCCCGGTCCAATTCTCTATACTGAAATACAATCTACTGCAATATCGTTTCTACTGTTTTCTGCAAACAATCATCATCCACACTATACATCTAATCCTTTGTTACAGCAAGCCGGTGAGATTGACAACCTCACTGTTTCGTTGGGGCAAAGTACTTTGGTTGTGTTGTGCAGGTTCCACGTTGGCGCCGGAATCTCTGGTGTTGCGCCGCACTACATCCAGCCGCCATCAACCTTCAACGTGCTTCTTGGCTCCTACTGGTTCGATAAACCTTGGTTTCATACTGAGGGAAAACTTGCCGCTGTACGCATCACACCTTCCTCTTGGGGTTCCCAACGGACGCGTGCTGTACGCGTATCAAGCCTCAAACTCCAAGTTTTTTACCAAACATGACAAATGAGCAAGATGGAAGTGGCTTATAGGAGAGAGTAGGCTTAGGTTTAGAAGGTACAAACTGTTAATGGTACATGATCACTCAAGTTTGCAAGATATGAGCAAATAAGGCCAAACTAGAGTGATTTCCCATAAGAACATGGAGTTGTCAAATAAAAGGCGACAAGATCCAAATAACTCCAACTCTTCACAAAGAAGAGTGTGGTGGCCTAGGCCACCATATATGAGTGTTGTGGCATGGCACCGCGAAGATATATCTTGGGTCCAAGCCACTACTCATCATTGAAGCTCACATATCAACATATGATATAAAGAGAATGATTTCTTAATGTTGGCATTATGGGGGGAGGGATAGCTCAATAATTTAAACCGCACTCCCCCTATTTCCATGCCCACATCTAAACCAAATAGAGTTTTGAGACGAAGGTGTGTTTGCAAGATGGTCAAGCAATACTCCTTGAATCAATGATATTTAGCTCATTCCTCAAATAAGTGAACCTTGCTTCATCAAGAGGCTTCATGAATATATCGGCAAGTTGATCTTTGGTAGGAACATAGATAAGCTCAATATCACCACGGGCAACATGATCCCTAATGAAATGATTCTGGATCTCAATATGCTTCGTTCTTGAATGTTGCACCGGATTATAGGCAATCTTGATGGCACTTTCATTGTCACATAATAGAGGCACTTTGTCACAAATGACACCGTATTCCTTTAAAGTTTGCCTCATCCGTAACAATTGAGTGCATCCACTTGCGGCGGCAACATATTCGGCTTCGGCGGTGGAGAGAGATATACAATTTTGCTTCTTAGAAGACCAACACACCAAGGACCTACCAAGAAATTGGCAAGCCCCGGAGGTTGATTTCCTATCATCCTTGTCTCCTGCCCAATCCGCATTGGTGTATCCATTGAGAATAAAGCTTGAGCCTTTGGGGTACCAAATACCATATCTTGGGGTATCAACCAAATATCGAAAGATTCTTTTGAGAGCTATCATGTGGCTCTCCTTAGGAGAAGCTTGATACCTTGCACACACACCAACACTCAACACTATGTCCGGTCTAGATGCACAAAGGTAAAGCAAGGATCCAATCATGGAGCGATATACCTTTTGATCCACCTCTTTACCATTGGGATCAAGTGCAAGATGACATTTAGTAACCATAGGAGTGGCAACACCTTTCATCTCGGTCATCTTGAACCTCTTGAGCATGTCTTGGAGATATTTTGCTTGGTTGATGAAGGTTCCTTCTCTCAATTGCTTGATCTCAAAACCAAGGAAGAACTTCATCTCTCCCATCATAGACATCTCAAACCTATCGGTCATAAGCTTTGAGAATTCATCATTGAAAGCTTTGTTAGAGCCAAAGATAATATCATCAACATATAATTGGCAAACGAAAAGCTCCCCATTGACCCTCTTAGTAAAAAGAGTGGGATCGATTAGCCTAACATCAAACCCACGGTCTACCAATAATTCTTTAAGGTGCTCATACCAAGCTCTAGGAGCTTGTTTGAGACCATAAAGAGCTTTATCAAGCTTGTAGACATGGTTAGGGAAGTTGATATCCTCGAACCCCGGGGGTTGCTTAACATAAACCTCTTCATGCAAAGGACCATTAAGAAATGCACTTTTCACATCCATTTGTTGTAACTTAAAGTTATGATGCGATGCATAAGCAAGAAGGATACGGATGGACTCAAGGCGAGCCACGGGAGCATAGGTTTCTCCAAAGTCAATTCCCTCAACTTGAGAGAACCCTTGAGCCACCAATCTTGCCTTGTTCCTCACAACATTTCCAAACTCATCTTGCTTGTTCTTGAATATCCATTTAGTGCCAATTGCCTTCTTGTGGAAACCTTTGCCCTTATATCACCAATAACCTTATCATGAGTGTGTTCACGAAGCTCAAGGTTCCTATCTCTTCTTGCTAGACGACGGGCCTCGATCTCCTCCTTTGTTCTTCTTGGCCTTGGAGGTCTCACTTGATCAACTTGATCTTTTGGGTCCCCGTCTTGACCTTCAACTTGAGCAACTTCAATTTCTTGAGAGTGCTCAACCTCATGTGCTTGATCTTGGACATCATTTGGTGCGGAGCAAATATTCAATGGATACTCGTCGGAGCCATCATGAATTCTTGGTTGATCTTGACCTTGATCTTGTCCTTGATCTTGCACACAAGAGGGAGGGTTTTGTTCTTGTTCTTGGGTTGGTGCATCATTTGCTTCACTTGATGGGGTTTGTTGATGTTGAGAAGATGAGGGCTCCACCATGGTAGAGCATAGTCCTTCCCAAGACGCCACACCGTGTCCCTCAATGGGGCGGAAAAATCCCACACCCATTCTTACTATGGCATCTTGAGGTATTTCATCACCCGCACATACATCAACTTGCCCCACTTGGGAGCCATCATTTTCTTCGAACCTCACACTACAAGATTCAATGATAATCCCGGAGGCTATATCAAAGATTCTATAAGTGTGAGACTCGGCACCGTAACCAACAAATATACCCTCCAAAGCTTTAGGAGCAAATTTAGATAAACGAACCCCTTTGATTTTGTAGAAACACTTACACCTGAACACCTTGAAGTATGAGATATTAGGCTTGTTCCCGGTGAGTATTTCATATGGAGTCTTGTTCAAGCCCTTGCGGAGATAGAGCCGGTTAGAGGAGTGACAAGAGGTGGAGATGGCTTCAGCCCAAAAGTTATAGCGGGATTTATACTCCGCCATCATAGACCTTGCCATATCCATAAGAGTCCGGTTCTTCCTCTCCGCAACACCATTTTGTTGAGGGGTGTAAGCAGTGGAATATTGATGTCGAATCCCCTCATCACTAAGAAAACCATTGAGTGTGTAGTTCTTGAACTCGGAGCCATTGTCACTTCCTATTGCCATAATGAGGAGGTTGTGTTGGCGTTGCACCTCGGTAGCAAAGTCAATGTATATTTTTTGAGTCTCATCTTTCGTCTTGAGAAAGTAGACCCAAGTGTATCTTGAGTAGTCATCAAAAATCACCAAGCAATGTTTCTTCGCACCAAGACTTGCATGAGTAACGGGACCAAAGATATCCACATGAAGGAGCTCCAAGATCCTCTTGGAAGAGATAATGGTCTTGCTTGGATGCGGAGAGTCATGCATTTTGCCTTCAACACAAGCCCTACAAACACGATCTTTGGCAAAAGACACATTTTCCATTAGTCCCACAATATGGTTCCCCTTGTGAAGACTTTGCAAAGTTCTCATGTTGACATGGGCTAGGCGGCAATGCCACAACCAACCCACGTCCGCCTTTCCGAATAGGCACATCGCACTTGTCGTGGTGGTCCCCAAAAAGTCCACCACATACAAGTTGTGTTCGCGATACCCAACGAATGCGACTTTTAGAGTCTTGCTCCACAAGAGGACCACAATATCATTATCAATAAAGACGGCAAAACCCATCTTGCCAAGGGCGGAAACGGAAAGCAAATTGTAACCAAGGGTTTTGACAAGCATGACATCCACAAGAGTAATGTTGTGTGCAACCACAACCTTGCCAAAACCCAATACCTCGGATGTAGAATTATCGCCAAAGGAGACGATGATATGATTTATGTTGGGCCTCAACTCCTTGATGAGGTTCTTGCCGCCGGTCATATGACTTGTACATCCACTATCAAGTACCCATTTTGAACCTCCGGCGGCATAGTCCTACATGAGATCAATTCTTGGATTTAGGTACCCATTTTTCAATGGGTCCTCTTTTGTTAGAAACAAGGGTCTTTGGGACCCAAATAGACCAAGCAACATAACCATCATATGGACCAACATATTTAGCATAAACATCACCATAATAATCTTTAAAAAGAACATAGTGAGGGTTATCTATTCCCGCACCATCATCATTAATGGTTTTGCCCTTTCGGGTTTCACCATTAGCTTTCTCATGTGCGGGCTTGGCCTTTTTGTTGTTTGCCTTTTTAGCCTTGGTATTATAACCAAGTCCCTCCTTCCCATTGTTTGACCTTTGCTTACTCAAAAGATCATCCAAGGAAAGTTTATTTTGGGGAGAGGAGGCCTTAGCAAGTTCATCCTTCAACCTAGCATTTTCCTCAATAATATTTGCATGATCACATGAAGGAGTAGAGGTACTAGGTATGTCATATGAAGCAAGCCTAATTTGAAGTTGCTCATAAGACTCGGAGAGGAGAGAGTATTCACTCTTCAAGGCTTTGTGAGCCTTGTCTAGTTCATCTAGATCCTTCACAAGTTTCTCCTGATCAACACCAAATTTGGCCTTTTCCTTTATAAGCACTTTAGTCTTAGCTCTAGCAAGATCTCTAGCTTTAGTGAGCTTGTTAAGTTTATCTTGAGGTTCTTCAAGATTTTCTAGCCTCTCTTCAAGAGATGCTATAGTTTCTTGACATTCCTCAAGAGCATTTTTAAGAGCATGTATTTCTAGAGAGTCTTCTCTCTTTATTTGGCACTTTTTCTCAAGAGTATCATTTAGTTGAGCTATACGTACCATGAGACTTGAAACATGCTTCTTAGTGTTACCTTGTAGGTTACTAATGAAATCATCAAACTCTAGCATTTCTTGTTTCACTTTTAGACTAGCGGGGTCAACCCCTAGATCATTAGAAATGTTAGGCATAGTGGGGTTAGGAGATGATACCTCGGAAGATTTAGCCATGAGGCAACTTTCTTCCTCCACATGAATGACCTCATTGGGAGATTCACTTGTTGATGAAGAGTTAGTAGAGAGGGAGGCAAGGGCAACCAATCCATTTGAGGTTGCATATTCTTCATCATCAACATCTTCATCTCCGGAGGTATACTCTTCTTGAGTTGATAGCACAATAGATGTGTCCAAGGTGGACCTTGCCATGAAGCAATGTGCATTCTTGCGTTGAGGGTTCTCATTGGGTGAATCAAAGAGAGAGGAAGAGGGAATGTTGGTGGTGACAATGGTGGCCACTTCTCTAGAGCTTTCCTCTTCATCATCACTAGCACTTTCAATCTCATCGGAAGAGTATTCTTCTTTAGTCACTAGCACAATCCTTGAGGGCCTTTTGCCCTTCTTGTTCTTGTTATAGAATTTCTTGTTGGGGGGCTTTGAATATTTGCCCTTTGAGTCTTTGCTCTTGTCCTTGGGGATGAGCCTTCCACCATGAGTCTCCCTATTCTCATAGGGACATTCGGCAATGAAATGGCGCTTGTCATTGCAATTGTAGCAAGATCTTGTTCTTGGGCCCGAGCTTGAGGGACCCCTTGAGTTGTTTCTCTTGATGTTGTCTTCCTTGGCCTTGGAAGGATCAATCCAAAAGGTGTTTGCATGGAACGCCATGTGGTCATGGTAGTGGTGTTCCAAGTCTTCCGGATAGGTCATGCTCCAAGATGCCCTATAAGATTCTTGAGGAATCACTTCTTCCACGGAGTTGACCACCAAGGCAAGGTTGGACCCTTTTGTCATCCCAATGGCATGATTGCGGGAATCATGAGAGTTTTGCTCAAGCACCTTGAGAGCTTGCATCTCGTGCACGGCTTGTTGAGAGGTGAGAGAGGCATAGCATTCTCTTCCGACAAGAGTCTTGACATCAATAGGCTCAAATGGCATCATGCACTCAATGTACTTCTCCTTGATCCAAGAGTCATCAATGTGAGTGGCTCCAACATTCTGGAAGGAGCCGGCAACGGTGAGAAGTCTTCCATACATGTCTTCATGATCTTCATCCGGTAGCCTCATGAATCCTTCGGCTTTATTCCGAAGAGCATTATACTTGTTCCTTCTTGTGCTCTCACTTCCAATGCAACTCGCGGCCAAACCATCCCAAGCATCCTTGGCAGTGGTGAAATGCCGAACACGAGACAACTCCTTTGTCCCCACAGCAGTTTGAATCATGTGCAAGGCGGTGTTGTTGAGTTGACTATCAACCGCTTCTCTTCTAGTCAACTTTTCGGGGTTGTAAGGCTTGAAGCCTTCCACCATGATTCTCCAAAGTTCATTGGAGGCACTGCGAACATGAGAGCTAAACTCAAATTGCCAAGTATCGTAATCATTAACGGAAAACTTAGGTGGGTCGCCCCGGATGTTTATATGAGGATGGGGAACCGGTATATCGGGTGATTGAAAAGGTGGAGGTACTCGATTGTAGCTCTCATCACCACTAGTTCCCCTAGGAGATGCAATGGTAGATTTGATAGTGTTTATGTTATCACCATCCACGGGTGTGGTAGAGGAGGGTAATACCGAAGCATCACCCACTTCTAACGCATCCGTGACATTACCCTCTTTGGTGGGAGCCACGGGACGGGGCGGAGTCAAAAGCTCGGAAAGCATCTTTCGCATGCTTTCCATTTGAGCATCCATGGATGACCTCAACGAATTGATATCATCCATGGTGACCATCTTAGCCTCCCCTTCCGAAGGTCCATCGTCCGGCATACTCTTAGGCGGTTAAGCCCGAAATAAGAGCCGAGGCTCTGATACCAATTGAAAGGATCATATGCCGCACCTAGAGGGGGGGTGAATAGGTGCTAACCAATTTTTAGTTCTTTTTCAATTTAGGCTTGACACAAAGGTAAATTCTCTAGATATGCAACTAAGTGAATTTACCTATATGACAAGGCAATCAACTAAGAAGGATATAGCTAAGCAATATAAGAGATAGAATAGGATAGAGGCCAGCCCCGGCCCTATGTATTTTGGTGCCCTTGGGCGACGTAAAAAAAAGGGCCCTTTCAAAACGATATGTAGTATAACTAGATATATATATAATCTCTCAGTTTGTTCGCATATTACAATGGAAAAAATTATAAAATGGCAGCAAAATATAAAATGTATTTTGCACTAGTTTCATTACCTCAAATAAAGACCAAATTACCATGAGTACTTCAATGCTTCTCCAAAAAGCTTCTCCGCACATTCCTCGATGCAAAATCATTGATAATTGTTTCAAGATCAATGCTTTCCAAGATATCCTTCTCAATACAACATGTAGCCAAGCCATTCAATCTATCTTGTAACATAGTTGACCTCAAACAATTTTTTAGTAGCTTCAGTTTAGAGAAACTTCTTTCAGCTGAGGCTACAGTCACAGGTATAGTCAAGAGGATGCGATATGCAACTGACACATTTGGATAGCAATCAGCAGTTGTAACGAACTGAAGAATCTCAAGCACTGACAAATCATCTGGCAATGTTACTTGGAGAACCTTTAACTCAGAAACAAAATCATCAAGATCAACATCACACGCCTTATTATGATTAAAAGTTTGTGCAAAAGTAGTGCAATTATTTTGCAGATTACTATCATCCAAGGACTTCAGATTTTTTGAGTTGAATAAGAAACCAAACACCTTTGCAAATGCGTTCAACTGCTCAAACCGATCCTCCAGTGAAGCAATTGTAGCATCAACAACTACAAGAAAGTAATTAACTCTGAAGGATTCAATAGCTGATAGTTGTAGTTCTTCCTCATCATCATTGATTTCATCAAAATGCCTCTTCCTTTTACTTTGACGTTTTATACGAAATATTGGTTCTATGCCCATACCTGATGCAATGGCTTTCGCACTCTCAATACTCTTATCGAACCCATTATCTCTGAAGGTTTTGAAGAATGAAATTACCCCTTCAATGTGTTTGATAGTAGCATCAATGCACACAATTTTTTCCTGTAACTTTTTGCTCACCATGTTTACAACAAATAAAATATCATGCCAAATAACCATGCCAACTAAAGTTTCAAATTTCTCAAGTGCACTAACCAAACCTTGAGCATCACTTACTGCGGCCGGATCATCAGTAGAAACCTTCGCCAATTCCTTCAAAGCTGATATTATCTGCGGAGTTTGGCACTTTATAGGCTGCACACTCTTTATCCGACTCTCCCAACGAGTATTAGATAAAGGTTTGACAGTTAGTTGGGGAACATTATCAAGCAAAATCTTCCACATCTTAGTAGAGCGTGCAAACAATACATATATACGCTGGATAATACCGAAGAATGAAATAGCTTGCTCGCAAGATTTTGCCATATCACAGAGAGTGAGATTCAAACTATGACATGCACATGGCATATATAATGCTTTTGGGTTAACTAAAAGCAAACGATTCTGGACACCTTGATTTTTTCCCTTCATGTTGGAACCATTATCATAACCTTGCCCTCTCACATTAGCAACATCCAAATCAAGAGAATCAAGTGTATCCAGCAGTACATTAAAAAGCCCCAAACCTTATGTGTCATCAACCTTCAAGAACTCTAGGAAAAACTCTTCCACTCTCGGAATGTTACTTGATAGGTTGACACAACGCACAATGAGTGTCATTTGCTCTTCATGACTAACATCCGAGGTACAGTCCAAGATAACAGAGAAGTACTTTGCATCCTTGATGAGCTTTAAGATAACCTTTTTCACGGCATCGGCGAGGAGTGAGATCAACTCATTCTGAATACGGTGGCCAAGATAATGATGATGAATTTCATTATTTTGAATGCGCCTAATATGTTCTTGCATCACAGGATCAAATTCAGCAATCATTTCAATAGTGCCTAGAAAATTGCCATTACTATCATGATACAACTTCTCAATTGTTCCTCGAAATGCCAAATTACGTTTTGCAAGAAACTTGACTGCTGAAATTATTCTTTGCAATACCTGTTGATGTCTACTTCCCCCTCCTTTTCCTGTAGACAGTGTTGGGCCTCCAAGAGCAGAGGTTTGTAGAACAGCAGCAAGTTTTCCCTTAAGTGGATCACCCAAGGTTTATCGAACTCAGGGAGGAAGAGGTCAAAGATATCCCTCTCATGCAACCCTGCAACCACAAAGCAAGAAGTCTCTTGTGTCCCCAACACACCAAATAGGTGCACTAGTTCGGCGAAGAGATAGTGAAATACAGGTGGTATGAATAAGTATGAGCAGTAGCAACGGTGCCAGAAAATAGCTTGCTGGCGTGTAGTTGATGGTGGTAGTATTGCAGCAGTAGTAACGCAGTAAAACAGTAAACAAGCAGTGATAGCAGTATTTAGGAACAAGGCCTAGGGATTACACTTTCACTAGTGGACACTCTCAACATTGATCACATAACAGAACAGATAAATGCATACTCTACACTCTTGTTGGATGATGAACGCATTGCGTAGGATTACACGAACCCTCAATGCCGGAGTTAACAAGCTCCACAATTTGTTCATATTTAAGTAACCTTATAGTGTAAGATAGATCAATACAACTAAACCAAGTACTAACATAGCATGCACACTGTCACCTTCATGCATATGTAGGAGGAATAGATCACATCAATATTATCATAGCAATAGTTAACTTCATAATCTACAGGAGATCATGATCATAGCATAAACCAAGTACTAACACGGTGCACACACTATCACCTTTACACACGTGCAGAAGGAATAGAACTACTTTAATAACTTTGCTAGAGTAGCACATAGATAAATTGTGATACAAACTCATATGAATCTCAATCATGTAAAGCAGCTCATGAGATTATTGTATTGAGGTACATAGGAGAGAGATGAACCACATAGCTACCGGTACAGCCCCGAGCCCCGATGGAGAACTACTCCCTCCTCATGGGAGCAGCAGCGGTGATGAAGATGGCGGTGGAGATGGCAGCGGTGTCGATGGAGAAGCCTTCCGGGGGCACTTCCCCGCTCCGGCAGCGTGCCGGAATCGAGACTCCTGTCCCCTGCATCTTGGCCTCGCGATGGCGGCGGCTCTGGAAGGTTTCTGTGGTTTTCGTCGAACGTATCAGGGTTTTCGATCCAGGGGCTTTAAATAGGCGAAGAGGCGGCGCAGGAGGGTCGAAGGGGCGACGACACCATAGGGCGGCGCGGCCAGGACCTGGGCCGCGCCGGCCTATGGTCTGGGGGCCCAGTGCCCCCCCCCTCTGGTCCTTCCCGGGTGTTCTGGATGCTTCCGGTGAAAATAGGAACTTGGGCGTTGATTTCGTCCGATTCTGAGAATATTTCGTTACTAGGATTTCTGAAACCAAAAACAGCAGAAAACAGGAACTGGCACTTCGGCATCTTGTTAATAGGTTAGTTCCAGAAAATGCACGAATATGACATAAAGTGTGCATAAAACATGTAGATAACATCAATAATGTGGCATGGAACATAAGAAATTATCGATACGTCGGAGACGTATCAGCATCCCCAAGCTTAGTTCTGCTCGTCCCGAGCAGGTAAAACGATAACATACGTATAATTTCTGGAGTGACATGCCATCATAACCTTGATCATACTATTTGTAAAGCATATGTAGTGAATGCAGCGATCAAAACAATGTATATGACATGAGTAAACAAGTGAATCATAAAGCAAAGACTTTTCATGAATAGTACTTTCAAGACAAGCATCAATGAGTCTTGCATAAGAGTTACTCATAAAGCAATAAATTCTTAGTAAAGACATTGAAGCAACACAACGGAAGATGAAGTTTCAGCGGTTGCTTTCAACTTATAACATGTATATCTCATGGATATTGTCAACATAGAGTAATATAATAAGTGCAATATGCAAGTATGTAGGAATCAATGCACAGTTCACACAAGTGTTTGCTTCTTGAGGTGGAGAGAAATAGGTGAACTGACTCAATAATGAAAGTAAAAGAATGGTCCTCCATAGAGGAAAAGCATTGATTGCTATATTTGTGCTAGAGCTTTTATTTTGAAAACATAAAGAGAGCATAAAAATAAAGTTTTGAGAGGTGTATGTTGTTGTCAACGAATGGTAGCGGGTACTCTAACCCCCTTGCCAGACAAACCTTCAAAGAGCGGCTCCCATTTTATTTAATTTTGGGTGGCACTCCTTCCAACCTTTCTTTCACAAACCATGGCTAACCGAATCCTCGGGTGCCTGCCAACAATCTCATACCATGAAGGAGTGCCTTTTTATTTTAGTTTTATTATGATGACACTCCTCCCAAACTTTGCTTACACAAGCCATGGCTAACCGAATCCTTCGGGTGCCGTCCAACAATCACATACCATGGAGGAGTGTCTATTTTTGTTAATTAATTTGGGACTGGGAATCCCATTGCTAGCTCTTTTTGCAAAATTATTGGATAAGCGGATGAAGCCACTAGTCCATTGGTGAAAGTTGCCCAACAAGATTGAAAGATAAACACCACATACTTCCTCATGAGCTATAAAACATTGACACAAATCAGAGGTGATAAATTTTGAATTGTTTAAAGGTAGCACTCAAGCAATTTACTTTGGAATGGCGGAAAATACCATGTAGTAGGTAGGTATGGTGGACACAAATGGCATAGTGGTTGGCTCAAGGATTTTGGATGCATGAGAAGTAATCCCTCTCGATACAAGGTTTAAGCTAGCAAGGTTATTTGAAACAAACACAAGGATGAACCGGTGCAGCAAAACTCACATAAAAGACATATTGAAAACATTATAAGACTCTACACCGTCTTCCTTGTTGTTCAAACTCAATACTAGAAATTATCTAGACCTTAGAGAAACCAAATATGCAAACCAAATTTTAGCATGCTCTATGTATTTCTTCATTAATGAGTGCAAAGCATATGATGCAAGAGCTTAAACATGAGCACAACAATTGCCAAGTATCACATTACCCAAGACATTATAGCAATTACTACATGTATCATTTTCCAATTCCAATCATATAACAATTTAACGAAGAAGAAACTTCGCCATGAAAATTAAAAGCTAAGAACACATGTGTTCATATGAACCAGCGGAGCGTGTCTCTCTCCCACACAAGCATGATGTAATCCAATTTATTCAAACACAAACAAAAATAAAAGCATACAGACGCTCCAAGCAAAGCACATAAGATGTGACCGAATAAAAATATAGTTTCAAGAGAAGGAACCTGATAATTTGTCGATGAAGAAGGGGATGCCTTGGGCATCCCCAAGCTTAGACGCTTGAGTCTTCTTGATATATGCAGGGGTGAACCACCGGGGCATCCCCAAGCTTAGAGCTTTCACTCTTCTTGATCATAGTATATCATCCTCCTCTCTTGACCCTTGAAAACTTCCTTCACACCAAACTTCTCATAAACTTCATTAGAGGGGTTAGTACATAATCAAAAACTCACATGTTCAGAGGTGACACAATCATTCTTAACACTTCTGGACATTGCTCAAAGCTACTGGAAGGTAATGGAACAAAGAAATCCACCCAACACAGCGAAAGAAGCAATGCGAAATAAAAGGCAGAATCTGTCAAAACAGAACAGTCCGTAAAGACGAATTTCTAATAAATACTTCCGTTTCTCAGATCAGAAAACTCAAAACTAATGAAAGTTGCGTACATATCTGAGGAACACGCACGTAAATTGGCATATTTTTATGATTTTTCTACAGAGAAAACAACCCAGATTCGTGACAGATAGAAATCTGTTTCTGCGCAGAAATCCAAATCTAGTATCAACCTTCGATTAGAGGCTTCACTTGGCACAACAAAACACAAAACTAAGATAAGGAGAGGTTGCTACAGTAGTAAACAACTTCCAAGACACAAATATAAAACAAAGTACTGTAGCAAAATAACACATGGGTTATCTCCCAAGAAGTTCTTTTCTTTATAGCCATTAAGATGGGCTCAGCAGTTTTAATGATGCACTCGCAAGAAATAATATTTGAAGCAAAAGAGAGCATCAAGAGGCAAATTCAAAACACATTTAAGTCTAACATGCTTCCTATGCATAGGAATCTTGTAAATAAACAAGTTCATGAAGAGCAAAGTAACAAGCATAGGGAGATAAAACAAGTGTAGCTTGAAAAATTTCAGCACATAGAGAGGTGTTTTAGTAACATGAAAATTTCTACAACCATATTTTCCTCTCTCATAATAACTTTCAGTAGCAACATGAGCAAACTCAACAATATAACTATCACATAAAGCATTCTTATCATGAGTCTCATGCATAAAATTATTACTCTCCACATAAGCATAATCAATTTTATTAGTTGTAGTGGGAGCAAATTCAACAAAGTAGCTATCATCAAATATAGGAGGCATATTGTAATCATAATCAAATTCACTCTCCATAGTAGGTGGAACCAAAAGACCACTATCATTATAATCATCATAAATAGGAGGTAAAGTATCATCAAAGAAAATTTTCTCCTCAATGCTTGGGGGACTAAAAAGATCATGAAAACCAGCTTCCCCAAGCTTAGAACTTTCTATATCATTATCAACAATGGTGTTCAAAGCGTTCATACTAATATTACTACCAGCATGCAAATAAGATTCCATAGGTTTTTTAATTTTCGCATCAAACAATCCATGTTTTAAATCAGGAAATAGAATAAAAAGCTCATTGTTGTCCATTATGCCAAACTAGTGTAAACAAGAAACAAAAAGTTGCAATTGCAGGATCTAAAGGAAATAGCTTCGAGTACTTACGACAACGGAAAATAGCTTGGTAGCCGAGGTCCGGAGTGTGAGTACCTTTTACCTTTCCTCCCCGGCAACGGCGCCAGAAAATAGCTTGATGTCTACTTCCCCCTCCTTTTCCTGTAGACAGTGTTGGGCCTCCAAGAGCAGAGGTTTGTAGAACAGCAGCAAGTTTTCCCTTAAGTGGATCACCCAAGGTTTATCGAACTCAGGGAGGAAGAGGTCAAAGATATCCCTCTCATGCAACCCTGCAACCACAAAGCAAGAAGTCTCTTGTGTCCCCAACACACCAAATAGGTGCACTAGTTCGGCGAAGAGATAGTGAAATACAGGTGGTATGAATAAGTATGAGCAGTAGCAACGGTGCCAGAAAATAGCTTGCTGGCGTGTAGTTGATGGTGGTAGTATTGCAGCAGTAGTAACGCAAAGAAACAAGAAACAAGCAGTGATAGCAGTATTTAGGAACAAGGCCTAGGGATTACACTTTCACTAGTGGACACTCTCAACATTGATCACATAACAGAACAGATAAATGCATACTCTACACTCTTGTTGGATGATGAACGCATTGCGTAGGATTACACGAACCCTCAATGCCGGAGTTAACAAGCTCCACAATTTGTTCATATTTAAGTAACCTTATAGTGTAAGATAGATCAATACAACTAAACCAAGTACTAACATAGCATGCACACTATCACCTTCATGCATATGTAGGAGGAATAGATCACATCAATATTATCATAGCAATAGTTAACTTCATAATCTACAGGAGATCATGATCATAGCATAAACCAAGTACTAACACGGTGCACACACTGTCACCTTTACACACGTGCAGGAGGAATAGAACTACTTTAATAACTTTGCTAGAGTAGCACATAGATAAATTGTGATACAAACTCATATAAATCTCAATCATGTAAAGCAGCTCATGAGATTATTGTATTGAGGTACATAGGAGAGAGATGAACCACATAGCTACCGGTACAGCCCCGAGCCTCGATGGAGAACTACTCCCTCCTCATGGGAGCAGCAGCGGTGATGAAGATGGCGGTGGAGATGGCAGCGGTGTCGATGGAGAAGCCTTCCGGGGGCACTTCCCCGCTCCGGCAGCGTGCCGGAACAGAGACTCCTATCCCCCAGATCTTGGCCTCGCGATGGCGGCGGCTCTGGAAGGTTTCTGTGGTTTTCGTCGAACGTATCAGGATTTTCGATCCAGGGGCTTTAAATAGGCGAAGAGGCGGCGCAGGAGGGTTGAAGGGGCAACGACACCATAGGGCGGCGCGGCCAGGGCCTGGGCCGCGCCGGCCTATGGTCTGGGGGCCCAAAGGCCCCCTCCGGTCCTTCCCGGTGTTCTGGATGCTTCCGGTGAAAATAGGAACTTGGGCGTTGATTTCGTCCGATTCCGAGAATATTTCGTTACTAGGATTTCTGAAACCAAAAACAGCAGAAAACAGGAACTGGCACTTCGGCATCTTGTTAATAGGTTAGTTCCAGAAAATGCACGAATATGACATAAAGTGTGCATAAAACATGTAGATAACATCAATAATGTGGCATGGAACATAAGAAATTATCGATACGTCGGAGACGTATCACCTGTCTCCAACGCTCCTTTTCCTTTGCAATCTCTCGTTGCATATCATCATCAATCGTTTTATTTTTGCTCAATCTCGACCTTAGTTCATTCCATGTATTCATGTTTGTAAAATGCTCGACCCTTCTCTCATATATTTTGAGTCTCGGACTAAGACGCTTCCAATCACTCAAACCATCAAATGCTAGCAAAGAGTACTTTGTCTGATTTGATTTGAACAACTTGCAGCAAAAACAATAAACTTTATCCACAGCTTTTGAGTAAACCAACCATTTTCGGTCAACAACCTCATTGTTAGCTAACTTTCTGGAGTAATAATCATAAGAAAAATGTCTACCATCGGCATTCTTACGGAATTGTAGATTCGGTTCTCTGAGAGGCCCCTTTTCAATCAATATATCCCGTTTGTAGTTGTCAAGATTATCCCATGTTCTTGGATCATACATAGATAAAAGAGAATCATCTTGATCATCACCATTAGGATTAGATGAAGGCTGTAAATTTTCTTCCTCCATATTGTCCTCATTAACATTATCATCATCATCTGCAATTACATTCAAAAAAATATAGTTACTTGCTTACTTACATTTGGAAAACGTGATGCTAGTTTATTTGAGGACTGGCTAGTTAGTTACTTACTATTATTTGAGGACTGTTCATGGACCTCAACATCTTCATCTGTATTATCCTCATCAGCTTGTCCAGGATCAGATATTGGCCTCTGATTATTGTTGTTGACATCAACATTACTTTTAACTGGAAAATACTTATTCAAATCGCCTCTTTGCGATTCCCTAATCTTTTCATCTTGCTTTCTCTTCCTTTTTTTCGCAGCACCAGACAATTGTTTTGGCGGCATTGTAACACCTATAGTGATGAATGAATTTACCAAATTAAAACCCTAGAAATAGTTCTAGATTAGAAGAAAGAATTAGCCGGGAATCAGTTGCGGACTTACAAAGAGACCGGACGAGTACGATGGCCGGGCGAGCCGAACACACGGAAGACCGGAAGATATCGGCGCAGCCTGTCCAGGAATCGGCCGGCTGGGCGAGGCAACTGGGCGACTGGCGAGGCGAATTGGCGATGCGAGGGCAGGGGCGCGAGGGCGAGGCGATACGCCGCGTACAGCGCGAGGGCGAGGCGATTTGCAGCGACTCTTCGTCTGGGAGGCCGATCGCGAGGGGGCGTCTGGGCAGCGTATCGCGAGAGGCCGATCGCGAGAGGCCGATCGCGAGGGCGAGGCTTCGTCTGGGAGGCCGATCGCCAGATGCAGGGAGCCGATCGAACTCAACTTCTGTTTCGTTATACTAGAGTTGGGCCTGCTGAGTGCTGACCAATTTTTTTTCAGCCCATATACTATAAAATCTTGGGCCCCCCAGGCCTGGGCCCTTGGCCACTGCCCAACCCTGCCAAGGGTCAGGGCCGGCCCTGATAGAGGTAACCGAGAGTGGAGCACGCGATGACACGGAGATGATTCCCGTAGTTCCCTTCCTTTGCAAGAAGGTACGTCTACGTTTGGAGGAGTGTGGTTGCTACGAAAGCATAACCAACAGCCACGAAGGCTTCACTCAGATCTCCGGTGAGCAACGCCACGAAGGCCTAGCCCACTTCCACTAAGGGATTTCCTCGAGGCGGAAACCGGGCCTTTACAAGGTTCTTGGGGCACACATCCACAACTGAATTGGAGGCTCCCAAATCTGTAACAATACAACAATCAACAACAACACATCAACACAAATCAACTAGGGAACCAAATAGGAACACTAGCATGAGATCCCTCAAACAAGAGAGGGGGAATGAGAAACGCTTTGGTGAGGATGTAGATCGGTGTCTTCTCCTTCGAATCTCCAAAGATCAAGAGCTTTGGTTGGGGGAGGAAGGAGATCTTGCAAATCTTGTGTTTCTTGAGGTGGCTCTAATGGAGGTGAGGCTTGGCAGATTTCTTGTGCAATGATTGAGCAAGCATCCAAGGTAGAAGAAGGGGGGTATATATACCCCCCCCCCCCAGAAATCGAGTCGTTGCAGCTTCCGGGGGGCCGGATATTCCGGCCTAAGTAAGGGCCGGATAATCCCCCCCCCCGGATAATCCGGCCAAGGGACAAAACCAGGACAATGTCCGGCCAAATGTCCGGCCCCTATCCAGACTTGCTTTTCTTCAGGTCCTTAGCCAAAATCGAGGGGCCGGATATTTTCGAAATGTCTGGCCCGGATATTCCGGCCTTGGGACAAAACCGGGACAATATCCGGGAAAATGTTCGGCCCCTATCCAGAGTTGCAAAACCTCAAATCCTTAGCCGAAAACTGGGGGCCGGATATTTCCAAAATATCCGGCCCAGATTATCCGGCCTGATGAACTTTTTGCTGCTTCTTTTTGACAGAACTGACCACATCCAACACACATAAAAATGTATCTATATAATCACTGTACCACTTAAACACACATTAGTGTATCACATACATTGACATTAAACACACAAAACATAATGTGAGAGATGTTCTTTCAACGGGTAGGCGAAAATTCTCACAAAGTTTCCTCGACCGATTGTCAGGCGAGATTAACTTTCAGTGGTTTTCTCGTCTGCCTTGTGGTAGGTCTGGGGGCATTTTACTTGGCGTCCGCATAGACACAATGACTGTTCTTGCTAGTTCAGATGGAGAGTATCACATCAAACTCGATATCCAGAACAAAGCAGACGGGTTCATTTGGAGTCTGGTTGCTGTGTATGGTGCTGCCCAAGACGCTTTTAAGGCCGACTTTCTACGTGAGTTGGTAAATCTCGCAAAGGATAATCCGCATCCGATTTTAATCGGAGGGGATTTCAATTTGATGAGATTTCCTCATGAGAAGAGCAATGGCCTTTTGGATGGACATTGGCCTTTCTTGTTTAATGCTGTCATTGATAGCTTAGACTTAAGAGAGGTTTTTATGTCTGGTCGATAGTTTACTTGGGCCAACAGCTTGCCTGAACCCACATACGAGAAACTAGATCGTGTGTTGATGGATACCGAATGGGAGAATCAATATTCCATGGTGTCTGTCCGCGCTCTAGAGCGTATTGAAAAAATGTCTGACCATGCTCCTATCCTCCTAACCACTGGGAATCCACGACATGTTTGTAAACGTCCGTTCAAATTTGAACTAGGTTGGTTACAACGCGATGGATTTCATGAGATGGTTAAGAAGGTTTGGGAAAGACCAGTCGGGGGCAACAATCCGATTTCGAGATGGAATAACAAAATGCGCGCTATGCGTAAACATCTCGCGGGTTGGGCTGCCCATACGACTGGTATTCTTAAAAAAGAAAAGATTCGCCTTTCAAAAGTGATCGATGATCTAGAGGCCTTAGCAGAAGTGAGACCGTTATCCACGCAAGAGATTGACCTTAAGAATCAATCCAATGCGCAGATGGCGAGTCTTCTTCGCGAAGAGGAACTCAAATGGTATCAACGATCCAAGGCCCAATTCATTTTGGAAGGGGATTCGAATACACGATATTTTCATGGCTTAGCCAATGGAAGGCATCGGAAAAAACGTATTCATTCTCTCATCCAAGATGAAGGGGTCATTGAAGGGCATGAGCAACTCAAATCATACATTACTAATTATTATAAGGATCTGTTTGGGCCTCCGGAGGAAAGTTCTTTCTCCCTTAATGAGGACCGAACGGATGATATACCCCAAGTTTCTCCAGAGGAAAATGGCCTCTTAACCGCACCTTATTCTGAGGATGAGGTTAAGAAGGCAATTTTCCAAATGGAATGCAATAAAGCACCGGGTCCAGATGGTTTCCCAGCGGAGTTTTATCAAACTTTCTGGGATACTATTAAATTGGATCTTCTAGATTTGTTTAGTGATCTTCACACATGACAACTAGAAATATTTCGTCTAAATTTTGGTGAAGTAATTTTGTTACCGAAGGTTAATGAGGCAGAAAGGATTCAACAATATAGACCTATTTGCCTCTTAAACGTCAGTTTCAAGATTTTCACGAAAGTGGCCACCATTAGACTTAATACGGTTGCGGATCATGTTATCCAACCTTCTCAGACTGCTTTCATGCAAGGAAGGAACATCCTTGATGGAGTGACAGTTCTGCATGAGACGGTACATGAGATGCATTCCAAGAAACTTAATGGGGTCATTTTAAAATTAGATTTCGAAAAGGCATATGATAAGGTCAAATGGTCTTTCCTACAACAGACACTCAGGATGAAAGGTTTTTCTCTTGAGTGGCGTGCTCTAATTTACAATTTTGTGTATGGAGGTAGCGTGGAAATTAGGGTCAATGATGACACCGGCCACTATTTCCAGACACGCAAAGGGTTACGCCAAGGAGATCCGCTATCACCAATGTTATTCAACATTGTAGCAGATATGCTGGCAATACTCATAGAGCGTGCCAAGTCTGATGGTCAAATTGAGGGTGTGATCCCACATTTGGTTGATGGGGGTTTATCTATCCTTCAATATGCCGATGACACAATTCTTTTTATGGATCATGATCTCGAAAAAGCTCGTAATCTCAAATTAATTTTAGCAGCTTTCGAGCAATTGTCGGGATTGAAAATTAACTTCCATAAAAGTGAATTGTTCTGTTTCGGCGATGCCCAAAACGATATGACTCAATATACAGAGTTGTTTGGTTGCGGGCAAGGCCATTTTCCTATTCGGTATTTGGGTATTCCGATTCACTATCGGAGACTTACACTTGCTGAATGGAAGATTGTGGAAGAAAGATTACAGAAACGCCTTAGTAGTTGGAAAGGCAAATTGTTGTCCCTAGGAGGAAGATTGGTACTCATTAACTCGGTACTAACAAATATGGTACTGTATATGTTATCATTCTTTCTTCTGCCGAAAGGAATTCTGCATAAACTCGATTATTATCGATCCAGATTCTTTTGGCAAGGGGACAGCGAGAAAAAGAAATATCGATTGGTTAAATGGAGTATAGTGTGTAGTCCCAAAGATCAAGGCGGACTTGGCTGAGAATGGGACTTGGCAAACTATCCTTCGGAGAAAGTATATTGGCTCGAAGACGCTCTCCCAAGTGGTTTGGAAACCCGGGGACTCTCACTTCTGGGCTGGTCTCATGGCGACGAAAAATATTTTCTTTCGTCATGGTACTTTTTCTATTAAGAATGGAGCACATATACGTTTTTGGGAAGATGTTTGGTTGGACAATGCTTCCCTGAGTGAACAATATCCTGCTTTGTATAGTATTGTTCGTCGCAAAGGTGATACCATTGCTACCGTTATGGCTACCTCACCTCCGAATATGACGTTCAGACGGGTTTTACTTGGACAAAGGCTAACAGCATGGAATACTCTAGTTCAACGATTGGGTGATATTCATTTATCCCCTGGACCGGATGAATTTAGATGAAATCTTCATGTAGATGGCTCTTTCTCAGTTAAATCTTTATACAATGCAATCCTTCATTCTGATTTACCAGTTGATAATAATAAGAAAATTTGGAAGATGAAGATACCATTAAAAATTAAGATTTTTGGATGGTACCTTCGTCGAGAAGTTATTCTTACTAAAGATAATCTTGTTAAGCGGAATTGGCACGGAAGTTCACGGTGTGTTTTCTGTCATCATGATGAAACCATCAAACACCTATTCTTCCAGTGCAGTTTTGCGAAATCTATATGGTCAGTCATCCAAGTAGCGTCTACCCTGTATCCCCCGACTAGTGTGGCAAATGTCTTTGGCAATTGGCTTCACGGTGTTGATTCAAGGTTTAAGTTGCTTCTTAGGGTGGGGGCGCTAGCAGTTATCTGGGCGCTGTGGCTAAGTAGAAATGACAAGATTTTTAACGATAAAAACTGTTCTTTGTTGCAGGTCATCTACAGATGTACAGGTATTCTCCGTTCATGGTTACCTCTTCAGCGGGCGGAGAACCGAGACCTATTTACGGAGGTCTGTACACGGTTGGAGGCTACGGCGAGGGATACTTTTTCCCGACATGGGTGGCAGCATAGTCTACGGACTGAAGCTCCACCCTCTCCTTAGGCGTTATATAGTTTACCTTAGGCGTTATATAGTTTATCTTCTCGATATGTATTTCGCCTTTTTTCATTTATTGTTCGTTCTGGACACTTGAACAGCTGTGTGCATCCTGGTTATGCAGAGGCTGGATGTAATTGCTTCTCACAAAGTAATAAAACATCCTTTATCGAAAAAAAAGCTACTCTCCTGGATTGGTAATATGCCGACCGGCGGAACATGCTTGGCGTCACCATGCTATACCAATGGCAAGCAAGGAACAACGCGAGGGATACCAATGCAATTGCTGACCCACGGGAGATATCTGCCGTGTGTTGTACCTTTTGGAAGAGTGGCAATCCATCAAGGCTCAAGCATCCCGTGCCGCCAAAAACCCCCTCGCCCAAGCGAGTGCTAGCTCCCATCGGATGATGCGTGGATCAAGGCCGACGCTGATGGCTCTTTCACTGTTAGCTAGGGGGTGGTGGTGTGGTCATTCGAGACCACCATGGAAAATTCCTTGCAGGTGCGAGCCTTTTCCCCCCTAATGTGGCTGATCTTGAGACATCGGAGTTGCTAGCCTAGGCAAGAGATTGTGTTGGCCAAAGATATAGGCGTGCCAAAGTTACTCTTGGAAACATATAGCTCAAGTGTGGCCGCAAAGGTGAAGTCTCTAGAGATGGACAGGTCGAGTCATGGACCCCTAGTGGAAGAAATAAAGATGAAGGTCCTTGCATGCTTGTAAGATCAAGCAGCGTTGGCGATCCCAATGAGGCAGCACATAACTTAGCGAAAGATAGTTGCTCTAGTCATAGTGTTATTAGTACCTGGCTCCGGTTCCACATGGGAGGATCCATTCTGAACTTTTTAGAAGGATTGTAATCGTGATGGTTGATCAAATATATGCAGCTAATTCTCAAAAAAACATGTGAAAAACTACGGTTTCAAGGTGAAAAACATGATGGATCCGCCTGTGATTTGACCTAACTGAGGCTACGTTTCAAGGTGAAATAAGTAAAGGCAATGCCTTCGGTGGCTTTAATAAGTGAATTGCCTAGCTCTTTCATTAGATCGTTTTTTCTGAAGTTGTTGGTTAGTTCATGAAGCTTAATATGGTATCAGAGCCAGGGTCTCGAGTTCGAGTCCTGGTTTTCTCAATTTATCTATAAATAAATTTTTGTTATCCCCCTCATGTCTATGTACTAGCCTCTAGCACCATACGCCTCTGTTTACACGTGCTGATTTGTCTTCGAATCACACGTGAGGGGATGTTAAACTGTACTTACTCCGTCCCAAAATGTAAGACGTCTATGGATTAGTCAAAAGTCAACATTTTTAAAGTTTGACTACGTTTATACACAAAAATAAGAACGTTTACAATATTGAATCAATATCAATAGATTCGGCACCAAGTATATTTTTTTAATGTGTTCATTCGATATTATAAATGTAAATATTTTTTCCTAAATATTTACTCAAAGTTAGTAAGATTTGACTTTTGGCTAATCCTTAGATACCTTACATTTTGGGACGGAGGGAGTATAAGTGAATTGTCTAGCTATTTTCATTAGATCGGTCTTTTGAAATAACTAATTAGTGCATGAAGCTTAACAATGTACAAGGAGTGTGTCAATGATGCACCATTGCTTGGTGGGCTTAATTTTCAATACCCCCGTGAAAGTTGTTTCCTTGTCGTGGAAGCAGGATGCTAAAGGAGAGAATAGAGAGCTTTCGCATGGCAGAATATTTGTTTAAATTACTAGAAGTTGCGTGACTTACAAAGAAGAACAAAAGGATCGATCGTACAGATTAATTAAGCATTAATTGTACTTGAAACTTAGGCATCCACCTCATCGATTCTCTTGTCCAGTTCGATCTTCTTTTCCTGTTCCACTTTCTTTCTGCAGAGCTAAGCAACATCTGAACGCCTCGAAGCACCGTATAGATATCATACACGCAGGCCCCCACAGCTAGCTATAGCTAGCAAGAGCGTGAATTGAAATTTGAAAAGGATGCATGGATTAAGAGAGCTGTGTGCACATAGAAGAGAGCTCTCAAGTGCATAATAGCAAGCTATGTAACACGGACATCAAACGACTGAATAAGTACATAACTAATTAAACGGGACGGATGCATGGACATGGATACACATCATACATTCATCATCATCCCATGGAATCGGTAACAACAGCGTGTAAATCGGATCTGTGACACATCCATCCATCCCAGCCGCTACCTTCACATAACGTACGGTATCACACACACGCTGTCTAAGACAAAATGCATAGAGACCTAGATCTGCAACGCAAATACAGTATTATTCATTCGATCACTCTCTGAAATCAACACAGCGTGGTAACAAGAAGAACCATGAATGCAAGAGCTAGCCTTTTTGTTCTGCCGGCACATGGCTGTTGATACATACTCGGCTCCTAGTATGCATACATATTGTAGTGGTACGTAGGTAGGTTCTTCGTGGTGTTAGACGGAGACCTTTTTCTGGTGGAAGTCGTTGATGTAGTCGGCGGCCTTGCGGTCGACGTCGCGCTCGCCGACCCACCAGCCGTAGTCCTCGTCGCTGGACCGCACCTTGCTCCCGTACCTCTGCGGCCGAGCGCTCTCCCAGTCGCTCATGTAGCCGTCGTCGTACCTCCTCGAGCTCGACCTCGACAGGAAGCTGAACATGGGGCAGAAGAAGGAGAAGGAAGACTTCCCTCCCATGTGCTATGCTAGCTTCGTCTACACCGAGCTTAGCTTCCTGCAGCTTATTCAGAGAAACTTGTTAGAGAATGTAGATAGTGGTTATATATAACGTGGTGGCCGCTAAGGGGGTTTATTTGTCGCTCTTCGATCTGCTCAGGGAGGAGGAGAGGAGAGGAGGGCGGACCTCAATTTATAGGAGTAGGACAATCGATCCAGGATGGTCGATATGTAGGACGCTAGCTGGACGGCCGAGATCAAATCGAGCGATATGAGAAGAGATGCTAAAGCGCATGCATGTTCTATACGGAGCAGTATTCATTATCAGCGCAAGATCGATGATTGATGAGACGAGGAGAGCGCTAGATAAGTAGGTGGCCGGAGCGGAAAGGCAAGCGTGGCTTCCAGACCTCTGCTTTACTGTCGCACAAGCACCCCCTAGTGCCTAGAGGAAGGAGGAATACATGCATGCCTGCATGGACCTTTTGCTTGCTTCTCTATCTTTCCCCTTAATAAGATGCTGATCAGTGCATGCAGCCTCAGATCATTGCCAAGGTTTTAAATAGCGCGCTATTTCATTTAGCGAGGATCTTCTCCAAACGCTATGCAGTATGCACGTTATAGCGTAACGCGCTATAGCACGCTATATATAAAATAGCGTTTTGCAAAAAAACATGCAAATGTAAAGGAATTCGGCAACTAAAATCTTGTCCAGCAGACTAATTGCATAACCAGATTGTTGAAAGTAGTTTCCCACGACCAAATTAAAGAGAACATTTTTTAAGACATACTAACATTATTATGATTTAAGAGCCAAGGAGGCAACAACAGAGGTGAAAGCTCATTCAGAATTGGAAGAAGAATGCATGGCTTCATCTACAAATCGGAGGATAGCTTGTACACTACCAATCTAGTTATCTACAGATCAATAGTTCAATACATCCACGCATCTACAAATCAGGATGAGGAGGAGGTTCTAGTCAGCTCTAACCCGGTGGGTGATTTTCCTGCGGCGTCTTCGATATCCGAGCCGGAGGAAGTAGCCGACGGCACCCTGTGGGAGGAAGCAATGGATGTCGGCGTCACGCTGGAAGAGGTAGCCGCCGCGGTCGCGGGATTTAGGCTAGGTTTTGCCGTACGTATATGTGCTTTAGGTATTTAGCTTCGGTGAGGAAATTGGACCTTTGGGCCGATGGGTTGGCCTGCTGTTTTGGACCTTTGTTTTTTTGCAGCCAAATGTTTTAGCGTCGCTACGTGTTATGCGTTTTAGCGTGATTTAGCACGATTTAGCGTGTTATTTCGTGTTTAGCACTGTAGCGACAATTTTCTGTCAAATATAGCGTGGAGGGTCCAAATCCGCTATTGCGCGCTAAAACCGGCTAAATTGCGCGCTATTTAAAACCTTGATCATTGCTCGCGTATCGCTGTCTCTTACCAGAGCTTTCTAGAGCACTATGCCAAGAGGTAAGTACACAAAAATATCCACCAATTTTTTTTTTTAATATATGCTTCTCCATCTTGTGGCGCGATGTACTTTGTTCAGGGAATACCTACACTTATGTGGATATGTTTGTAGCGAAGGTAGAACGAGAAGAATGAGAACTTCCTTGACAATCTAGAAAGAAATTGAGACTGAACATGGAGAACAAGAACAAACATAGCTAAGACCAATCTACAAACAGTTTATCCTCTGGCGATTTTTCATGGTAAAAAACCAGGGACGGTACAAGCACAATTCGGGCAAACAAAAATAATTATTTTTGCATAGTACAATATTTACGTGTATAAAATTTCTGTTATTTACTTGTCATCGATAAACATAGCAGGCTGTACGGTCTGAGTAGGGTGCAGGTAAATGAAATCTATGTACAATTGCTAACTATGGCATCATTTTACTCCGCTTTAGTCCTGCTATACAGCTGGTTTGGAGAAATGCCGCTATTTGCTATAGCCCATAAAACATTGGTCATTCTATTCCTTGTTATAGAATTGTAATGAATAACGTCAAATAAACTTTCTTGTGCTAAATTTAAATGTATTTTATAGCAGAAGTTCCTTGTTGGATACGTTTCAACAATTGCATAAATTGTATAGTATATACATATCCTTGTTGAAAATCTCTAAAGAGTCTGAACTAACAAAAATCTCAATAATGGTGTCTAATATATGACTAGGCAACCATGTTACTGAAACTTCTACAGAATAAATGAAAGCTTTTTCATGATTCTTTACTGTTATCTTTTAGGTATAACGTGTTTTACAAGTTAGTGCAGGCTCATTAATAAGTTGATAACAGGTGAATGCTACTTTAATTTAAATATCATTGCTTATAGTTATCTCACCAACGAATATAAAATAGTTTGGATTATACTACATTTGTAGACATATCATTTAATTATTTATAATCTTGCATGCAATGCCAAAGATGCAAATCTAGTTGTCATAGATTTCAGTACGACCTACCGATCTGATTTGTTTGCTCCAAAGTGGTACACGACCCATGGTGTTCATCGTCTCCTAAAAATGAGAATTTACATACAACAAAACTAAAATCCACTCAATGATGGGCTATTTGGTGTAATGGACAATAATAATAGTGGTTAGTACTTCCTCTATACCGGTTTAGAGAGCAATTACGCATTTCGAGAAACAAGTTTGACTACAAATTTGGTTAACAAAATTTGAGATATATGCCATAAAAATTATACCATTGGAATCGTATTCAAAAAATGATTTCAATAATATAATTTTTGTGATATATATCTTATATTTTATTGACCAAATTAGTAGTTAAACTTGTTTCTCGTAGTGCGTAATTGCTCTGTAAACTGGTATGGAGGGAATGCAACTTATTGTTACCTTACTGGGGCCCTCCTATCGAATCCCTCGGTGGTCTCCCTACTTGCCCGGCCTATGGGCTGGCCCTATAAAAGACAAAGTGAAACTTATGTCGATTGTTTCAATCATACTTCACGTCTTTACTATAACGTTGGGTAGGGTTCATTGTAGCTCCGCAACCAAAAGCGAACCGTCGTTGCTCGAGGGGAGGGCTCGTCAAGTGGTGGTGGAAATGTGAGAAATCAATTGCCGAGGCACAATTACAGAGAGAAACTGATATGATTTTGGTATATAAGCCCTAGGATAGCTAGAGAGCGTGAGAGCAAATATACACCACCGATACTGAAGCAAACTGAACTGGTAAACTGACCGATTAACATATGAAAAATATTATGTCCAATAGTGTATAGAAAATTTGTTGTTAATTTATCATGTCTAGTGCAACTTGCAGCAATTAACATTGCAAGACATGGTCGAATCTTTCTACGAGACTACAACATACAACGGGCTTTTACTTTGCTGTTTCAGAAACATTGTGTACGAAAAGCTAATATAATCTGGCCAAGCTATGTGCTACTCTATAGAGCCAGCTGCATGCATCATCCGAATTTTTTTTGGGTCGCTTTCCGTTGTCCTTGTGGCATCTTGTAGTTACAGCATTTGCTTTGTTAGAAATGCAACGTAGTTCAACTTCGATCTTTCGAACAAAACAAAAGTGTCGGGATTTTGAAGTTAACAATACCTAGTATTACTCTTTGGGTAGCTTTGGTTAGTCTTGAATGCCCAGATAGACTTTTTTAGGGTTTGCTTGCTGCAAGCTGTTCTGAACCTTCGTGGCAGCTAGCTGACCTCAATGTCCTACATTCTTACCCATTGTTTGAGATCAAGGTTCGTGGGCCGGGCATGCAATTTCATTAGGGCATCGCCGACCCAAACGGACGCGCTGGGCCGTCCGTTTTGGGCCGTTTGCGTGGCCGCCCGGACACGCGGACAGCGCCCCGCGTCCGCGTGTCCGTTTGGGTCGCACGCGACGCCCAACGCGGCGACCCAAAGAGACACCACGTGGTTCGTCTTCGTTGCGCGGCGCTGCGCCATGGCAGGTCTCGACGGGACAGCCATGATGGGCGGTGGAACGCGCGGGAAAGATCCCGCACGCACCAAGGTTCCCGCGCGCGCGAAAACGCCATTGGCGCGCGCTCGCGCCCAAGTTTCCCGCCAGACCGCCGGCTATAAAAGACGGCGGCGGTCTCACACAGACCGCATCACCGTTCTCTCCCCCTCCACCTTCTCCGGCGCCATGCCGCGCACCCTGCAGGCCACGTGGACCAAGCTCTCCCTCGCCGCCCGGGCCAGGTTCCCGCGGACGGAGGAGGAGGAGCGCGCGGACTCGCGGTGGGTCGTCGACGACGAGGCGCTCCGCGTCGCGGCGGAGGCGGCGGCGACGAAGGAAGGGGATGCGGAGATGGTGGAGGCGGCCGCGGACGGATGGCACGAGACCGCGGACGGCTGGTACGAGGCCGCGGAGGAGGGGGCGGCCGCCGCGGAGGAGTCCGTCGACGAGGAGGACCTCGCGCTGGCGAACATCAACGCCGCCATCGAGGAACGTCTCGCCGACCTCACGCGCGTGACGAAGGAGCACGAGGCCACCTGCCGGGCCGGCCGCCGCCGATTAGGCGACCTCCTCGGGCAGAAGAACCAGCTGCTCGCTATGCGAGCAGCCCGTCACCTCATCCAGATGCCCTCGCCCGAGCGGCGCGCCCGGGAGGCTGCTGCGTCGGCGGAGCGCGGCCGGCAAGAGTGCATGCACCAGCTCCTGGGGAACCACGAAGCCCAGGCCGCCGGCCGCGTCCGCCTGGAGGCGCGCACCGCTGTGGAACGCGCGGCCCTGCAGGAGCTATGCGGGAAGCGGATGGTGCCGCAGCAGGAGGCGGAGCGCGAGCGCGCCCGAGGCGCGCGGACGGAAAGGAGGAGGATGAAAGCCTCCTCCGCCGCCGCCGCACCACCCAGCTCGTAAGCTGGAGTGGAATCCTCTCACGCGTACAGGCCGCCCGCGTCGAGTGAAATCCACGGCCCCGACGGCGAGCCGGCGAGGAGCCGCCGGCGAGGCCGCCGGCCCCGTACGTAGTAGGATAGAAGTAGTAGTTTAAAAAAAATTGTAATAGGTTCTTTTAAATGAAAACAAATGTTTATGTCTATGACACGTGGGCCAGGGGCGGACAAGGGGCCGGACGCGAGCGACCAGCCTTTCGCGTCCGCGGCCACGCAAACCCGGCCCAGATTTGGGCCGGGTTTGCGTCGTTCCGGACGCCGCGGCCATCCGTTTTAGGGATGGGTCCGCGCGCTGGGCCGGGTTTTTGTCCGTCTGGACCCATCCGGACGCGCGGGCGCGGGATGGGTCGCCCCCGTTGGAGATGCCCTTACCGCTTCCCCCTCCTGATTTTGTTTACACACATGCCGTTGATAATTCTTACAGTATATATTTTAGTCCCACTTACATAGGCCCCTGTGGCCTCTTTCCAGGGTTTGCTTCGACGAGGCTTCATGATAGCTCTTCATTGTATTTTTGGTTTGTTTTTCCGATCGGAAAAAATATGAAACTGACTGATGAGGGCAGTGTTCCAGAACCGGCTATAGCATCTGTTCTCAGACAGCGTAATTAATCTATGGATGATTTGTATAATTTCATAATTTATAGCATTTTCTAATTTTATAGGCATTTCCTTTTTTTAGAAACGGCGTTATACAGCACCACCATTGTAAACCAGGCTATGGTTCACTTATATTGGTTGTCTATTGAACTCTTATATATATAGTTCAGTTCGCCAGACTGTAGGGGAGGACAAGATGACCGTTAGGGAGGCGACATGCAACTGTCGTGACGATCCCAAGATCTCGTCGCCGGAGTCGACCCGTGCGGTGAGAGAGGAGGGCTGGTCGCCTGAGAGCCCTCTTGGGGGACGCTTCTGGGAGCGGACGAGGAGTCGCCGGCTGGTGATCGGGCTTCCCTGCGATATGGTTGTCTCACTCCATCGCCGGTGAGTGGGAGAGACCTCTCGGAGAACTCGGCGGAGCTGGCGCGGCGTGCACTCAAGAGGGTGCAGCGGCAGCGGGCTCAGAGGTTGGCGGCGAGGGAGGCGATCGAGCTAGATGAAGGTATGCTGTCTCCCTTTTCTCGGCCGTTGGGCAAATCAATATCAAAAATAAAAAATAGGCCGGTTCTTGAGCCTTTGGTGTTCCATGATGATTGCATGCAAGGCTGGACGGTCGTCCACCGGCGGCGTTGGTCGCCGGCATTCGGTAAGAAAGTACTTGATCCGGAATTAACGCAAAATTCAAAACCTGCATGTCCGGGCCTCACAAGATCTTGGGCCGATGGCAATGTGACTGTGGCTCGTCGGGGCCCAGCTACAATTGTACATCATGATATCGAGGCCACGAAACAATCTAGACCCAACGAAAAACAATTTATGCGAGTTGAGGTTGGGGAAGCCGTCGTTGGATCACTACTAGGGAAAAGCCTATAGGTGGAGGCAAGTTGTGCCGGCGCACCACATTGTGCATGCGCCGGTGGAAAGGATTGCCGGCGCACCACATTTCAGCCGCGCCGGCGATGAAGGGATACTGCCAGCGCACCTCGGGGAAAGGCTCGCCGGCGCTATTTCCTGGCATGGCCCGGGCCGATTCGGGCCAGGCCCAAGAATCATTGCCGGCGCACCGGCCCAGTGGTGCGCCGGTGGAAAGTTTGCTATTGCCGGCGCACCCCTGGGCCGGTGCGCCGGCAATGATTCTTGGGCCTGGCCCGGTTGTGATATAGCCGAAAGGGGTATATGTTGCCGGCGCACCATGGTCCAGGTGCGCCGGCAATAACCTGGCAGTTATTTCAGCCACCAACCAGCCCACTCACTCACACACTCACTACACTCCACTTCTCCACACAAACCCGAGCCTTCTCCCAACCCAGCTCATTTTTGCCCATTTCTATCCCCAATTTCACCAATTTGACCAAACAAAATCAAAATTTTTGAGCAAATCTTCCCTTCCTACATGCATCTCCCACATCCCCCTATGTAGATCTATATCTACTATCCCGCATTGACCGCTCAATCTAGATCTAGATCTAGAAAGTCGGCTTCCATACGCCATTGTCGCGGCGCGTCGTCTCGATCTTATCGACGAATATATCAAACAAATAGGTGATTAATGAACAAATTAAGGAATGAAATCGATGTATGTTGGACATTTGAAGAAAAGCTCTCGTGTGTGGCATATATATATGTTGTGCTTGTGCTTGTGTGTGTGTTGGCGTTGAAAATGAGTTGCCAACGTTGCGCCGAAATGTTGATTCTTCAAGTTTCCGTTTCGGCACATTTCTGGCGCTCCTATGTCCTACCGTGTAGGAAGGTCATGCCGAAATTTTCCGTGAAAACTACCGACGGATGCATGGTTCTAATGAATTATGTAATCTTACCATGCAGGCGATAATGGTTATCGAGATGAGTGAAAGCATCGTGATGAGATATCTGAAACACGCGATCATCGACATGTATGAAAATAATCGCACGGAGGTATTGTGTCCGTGCCGGAGATGCAAACGAGGGAAATGGTTTGACCCGTATTCAGGCAAGTTGCAGGGGCACCTGCTCACTAATGGTTTCATGCATGGACACACTCAATGGATGAGTGATGATGGCGCGGAGGTCAATGGGGCGACGGCGGCAGGTGGTAAAAATGGCCGGCAAGAAGGAGGGCATCATGATACTGATGACGATGAAGAGTTTGTCGCACATGACGATAACCTTGACGACGACAATAACCTTGACGACGACAATAACCTTGACGACGACGAAGAGGTGCCGCTAGCTGCGGTCGTGCGGGACCCTCATCTTCAAGATCTGCTTCTCGAAAAGACGAAAGGCGCCAAGCGGAAATCAAAGCTTGAGCAACTCGAGATAGACTCGAATACTCCGTTGTACGACTCAGGTCGCGGGAGTCTCGCTTGAGAGTAGCTCTCGATGTGCTGCAGATGAAGGCGAAACACGGATGGACGGACACAAGCGTCGACGACATCCTGGAATACGTGAAAGATCTCCTTCCTGCCGGGAACACGTGTCCTGGTAGTCTAGCCGAGGCCAAGAGAATCACGTGCCCTCTCGACTTACCCCACGAAAAGTATCACGCCGGCATCAACGACTGTATCATGTATCGCAAGGAGCACATGGACAAGACCAAAGGTCCTGTGTGTGAAGCTGAACGGTACAAGAAAGGGAAGAAGAAAGCTCCTCGGAAAGTTGTGTGGTACTTCCCGCTCGCCCCGGCTTCAACGGTTCTACGCGGACCGCAAGGAAGCAAAGCTCATGCGGCGGCACGCAGAAAGAAAGGAGGCGATGTTGAATGATAAAGAGCGGATTGAGCACCCAGTCTTTGACGCACCCTTCGGATGCAAGCCGCTGGAAAGCATTAGACAATGAATTCGGAAGTTTTGGGGCAGATACCAGAAACATCAGGTTGGATGCGAGCACGGACGGATTCAATCCGTTCGGAAACCAGAGCAGCACACATAGCACATGGCCCGTGTTTGTATGGATCTACAACCTCCCGCCCTGGCTGTGCATGAAGAGGAAGTACATACAGATGAGTATGCTAATTCAAGGGCCGACACAGCCAGGAAACGATATCAACATGTATCTCGAACTATTAAAGGAGGAGCTTGAAACGTTGTGGGCGGAGGAAGGGGTAGATACATGGGACGCCGTCGCGGAAGAATATTTCCCTTTGAGAGCCGCGTTGATCACGACGGTGCAGGACTACCTCGGATACGGTTACATTTCGTGCCGTGTGTGCCATGGACACAAGGCATGTGTCGGTGCATAGAAGAGACGATGTTTTTGCAGCTTGGTAAGGATGTCTCTTAGAAAACAGTTTACATGGGTCATCTAAGTTGGCTACATAAAACTGACCCATGGAGAAAGCTTGGAGATCTTTTCGATGTTACAAATGAACCAAGAGGACCTCCACGTAAGAAGAGCGGCGAAGAGATCGATACATTACCGAAAGGTTGGAAGGAGTGCCTGCCCCGGCAAAGATTCTTAAAAAGCCTGGAGAGAAGAAGAAGAACAAGGACACGACGCCGCTCATTGGTGTATGGAAAAGGAGGTCCGTGTTTTGGGACTTGCCGCATCGGAAAATTCTCGATACACCTCACCGCCTTGATGTCATGCATATTACAAAAGAACGTGTGCGAGAGCTTGCTTGGCACTCTTCTCAACATGCCGGACCGGACCAAAGATGGGCCGAAAGCAAGACAGACCTGAAAGTTTTGGCCATCGTGGAAGAGCTTCAGATCCCGCCGGCCCAAGAGGGACGATCGGAGGAGGAGGCGGACGGCGGTCGAAGCATAAAAGGATTAAGCAGCCAGACTATTCTTTGTCCCCTCCCCGCTTCACTTTTAGTCCGGCCGAGGTCGATCAATTTTTCAATTGCCTTGTAGGAGTCGAGTGCCCTTCGGTTACTCCGGGGTAATAAGCGGATACATGGACCCCAAGAAACGAAACTTCAGCGGCATGAAGTCTCATGACTGTCACGTGATGATGACGCAGATTCTTCCGGTTGCAATCCGAGGTAGAATGGATGACCATGTCCGTGCAACGCTGATCGGGCTCTCAGAACTTCTTCGACGTCATAACTCGGAAGTCGATAAGCGTGAAGAAACTCGCAAGGCTCCAGGAAGAGATCGTGGTGATCCTATGTGAGATGGAGATGTACTTCCCGCCCGCATTCTTTGACGTGATGGTCCATCTGTTGGTCCATATAATGGATGATATCGTCGATCTAGGGCCGGCATTCTTACACAACATGATGCCGTTTGAAAGAATGAATGGGGTCATTAAAGGATACGTTCGTAACAGGTCACATCCAGATGGAAGCATCGCACAGGCTGGCTCACCGAAGAGTGCATCTCTTTCGCACGAATTATCTAGACATCGAGGACCCTGTTGGTTTGCCTCAAAACAAGTACCTCCGTAGGTTCGAGGGAGTAGGCCACAAAAATGGAAGGAAGGAACTGCACGTGCACATGTCCGGTCGGAGTTCCGACTTTGACAGGGCCAACTTAGTAGCGCTACAACACATTGACTTGATCGATCCTTGGTTGAAAGAGCACAAAACCATGATAGAGAACAGTGGCAAGCCGATGATGACGGAAGCAGAAATATACAGAGAGCACAACTCCTCTTTCGCGCTGGTTCAAAGACCACATTGTTGCTAATCCCCCACCAATGGATTCTCGACAAGGATAAACTAGTATTGGCCTTGTCACATGGCCCCGCGCCCAACATCATGACTTACCAAGCGTACGATATCAACGGGTACACATTCTACACGGAAGAAAAAGACAAGAACAGTGTTTACCAGAACTCGTGGGTAACGATGGATTCTGGACGGGTGACGTAAAGACTAGATACTACGGAAGAATCGAGGAAATCTGGGAGCTTAGCTACGCCGGGGAGAAAGTGCCGATGTTCCGTATCGGATGGGCTAAGAGCGTCGAAAAGAAGACCGGTATTTCACCACCATGTTTCTACCCGAAGCCAACAAATCAAAGTCCACGAACGCCACCGCGCAGAATGAGCCATGGGTACCGGCAACACGTGCACCAATGCTTCTTCATAACCGACCCATCCAGGCCTAGCCGTGTTATCGTGAGGAGAGGCAAGAGGACCATCGTCGGAATGGATGGAGTCGCCAACGAGGAAGACTTCGAAGGACAAGTCGGAGACCCAATGATGGAAGAATCCGAGGACGAAGACACAACATACACCACAAGAAGAAGCAGGACCACGCTACCGAGGTCGTCGACCCTTCAAAAGAAGAAGTCACGACACGGGGCTAAATTATTCAACGACGAGCAAGAAAAGCAAGAAGAAAGCGAAACACTCTTCTCAATCGATGATGTAAAACTTTATTTGCAATGTATAACTCATATTTTGTGTAATTCATAACTACTCATATTGTCATGGCCAATATTTTATGTATGACTAATTAATATTGTGTTGGTCAATATTTTATGCATGCATGTATATAACTCATATTTTTTGTAATGCATAAACTCATATTGCTTGGTTATTATCTTGAAAAGAGAAGGAAATAAAATAGTATAGGATTTGTGGGAAAAGAAAAGAAACATAAAAGAAAGTGAAAAGAAATAAAGAAAAGAATAAAAAAAAAGAAAGTGAAAAGAAATAAAGAAAAGAATAAAATGAAATGGCCAGCCAGGTTGGGGTTAAGTCCCGTGTATAGCTGGGCTCACCTTATTGCCGGCGCACCACATGTTTGGTTCGCCGGGGTATAGTTATCCCCGGCGAACCAAACACGTGGTGCGCCGGCAATAAGGTGAGCCCAGCTATACCTGACTTAACGGGCTGCGCGTGCTCTCTTCCTCTCTTCCTCACATCAATCTTCCCCGTACCGACGACGACGACCACCCGCCAGCCGCCGCCACCCGCCGTTCTGCACCATCATCACCAGCCCCCCACCACCATCCACCACCACCAGCCCCCCCCCCCCCGCCGCCCCGGTCGAGGCGGAGCCGCCGCCGCCGGCGGCTCAGGTCGCGGGGGAGCCGCCGCCGTGTCGGATCCACCGCCGCCGTCGGATCCGCCGCTCGAGGAGGAGCAGGAGCAGGAGCAGGAGACCCGTACCGCCGCTAGCCGCCGCCGTCGACCCTCGCTGGTAGTCGTAGGTCCACCCCCTCTGCCCCCAATCCCCTCCGCCCCCAATCCCCCTCTGCCCCCATTGCTTTTTCAATGTTAGGGTTCATACAGAATGAACAAACAGCAATCAGCACTAAAATCATCAATTTGAAATTTTCTGGTTTGAAATTAAATGATGAAATGCAGTAGCAAATGATGAAATGCAGTAGCAAATGATGAAATGCACTCATATTCATTCTATGGTTTGAAATTTTGAGAGAGCACTACAATGAATTCATTCTCTGGTTTGAAATTAAATGATGAAATGCGTAGCAAAAAATGGGGATTTTCGTGCTTCTTTTCATGTTTTTAGGTATGTTCATAATAATATGATGGTTCTCTAGTTGGCAGTAGCTCACTCGGTTCAATTGTTTAGTTCAAAATGCTCATGCATGCTCACTGGTTGTAAATTAATTTGGTTCAAAATGCTCATGCATCATTACCTACTGCCAAAAAAGAAAATGAAATAGAGGTTTGGCTCAAAATTGATTTTACTTGCGTAGCTAAAATGAAAATTGATTTTGTTTAGTTAATTGGCCAGTGCATGTACAAGGTGAAGGAATGTCACTTTAATTCCACTTTAATTCCACTTATAGGGTTAGGGTTAGGGTTAGCCAAGAATGGTAGGGTTAGGGTTAGCCAAGAATGCTAGCGATAGTGGTTCTTCATTTAAATGCCTACTGCCAAGAATGCTAGGGTTAGGGTTAGCCAAGAATGCTAGCAGTAGTGGTTCTTCATTTAAATGCCTACGCCAAGAATGCTAGCAGTAGGTTTACTTTATTTAAAAAGAACAAGTGATATGTTCATTCTCTGGTTTATTTAAAAAGAACAAGTGCTATGTTCATTCAGAGAACTAGTGCAAGTCAATATGATCCCTTGGATTTCTGCTTGGTTACCTTTGGTTAACATTGCAAGAAATAGGGTTCAAATTGGAAATAGGGTTCTCTGGTTTGAATTTTTGAATGCTAAAAATTGGTTTCAAATTCTAGCAGTAGGTTTCAATTTTTCATTATAAGTTATACATAAAATTTTGAATGCTAGCAGTAGGTTTCATTTAATTGATTTAGTTAAATGCTAAAAATTGTTCTCTGGTTGGAAATTGTTCTCTGGTTGGAAATTGTGATATAGAAATAACTAAATGAAAAAATGTAAATAGCTAGTATTAGTTGGTTTAGTTGATAAAATTTGTTCTCTGGTTGGTTTAAAAAGAACAAGTGCTATGTTCATTCTCTGGTTCATTTAAAAAGAACAAGTGCTATGTTCATTCAGAGAACTAGTATACATTTAAATTATATAGATGTTCATGCTATTCTATAAATTCTATAGATGTTTGCTGGCTAAAATTCTGGTTCAATTCATTCTTTTAAATTCATTCTCTGGTTCAATTCATTTATGCTTGTTTGAGAATTTGAGATATGGTGGTATGGTGGTTCAATTCATTCTCTGGACAAAAGAAAATGCCATTGCAGAGAAAATGGTCCCCTTAACCAGAGAAAATGGTCCTCTGTAGAAATGGAGAAATGTTTCCTAGAGCAAAAGCATGTTTCACCTAGCTTGTTTGATATGCTCTAAAATTTATGGTATTATCTTGATGTTTAAAACTTCTATTGAATTTGAAATTAGTATTGCAAGAGTGTAGGATGCTGCTAATTGTTGATGTACATGTTTTGTGGTTTGAACAATTCTTAGACTGTTGTTTAGTAACATCCTATTGTTGTTAGTAGGACACCTGGGATGTCTATTCCTAAGTTGTCATGTTGGACATCTGTGCACTTGGTGCCGCAGAACTGTTGAACCTTCAAATTCTATTGGGATGCTGCTGTTGAGCCTTCGAATTCTGCTATGATGCTACATTGCTGCATTTGAAACTTGACTGTTTGCTGGCTTGTTTGATTTCCTCTATAGTTTGTGATCTTACCTGTTGTCCGCACTTTTGCTTTGAATCATGAAATAGTGTGGTAAGATGGTTGCTATATATACATCTTTGTTTTCTAGTTTGAAAAATTCTCAGCATGTAGAAAGGAAGAGATGTTATCTCGGTAGCACAGAAAGTGCACATGGAAGTTTCACCCAACATATTTGATTAGCTATGCAATTTGTGGTCTTATTTGATTGTTCCCATACTTCGGTTGAATTTGGAATTAGCCTAGCTGGAGTGTATGATGTCGCTAAGCGTAGTTTGATGGAGGTTGTCAAGTGTTATTGACTATGTTCTTTCTCTTGTTTTTAATGGTGTTTGTCAAGTGTTATTTTTATGCTGATGTTATATGCCACCGTAATGTATATGCTAAAAAGCTAGCTACTGTAATTTATGTGGTGATGGTTATGGTGATGGCATGGTTATGGAGATGGTTATGGTTATGGTTATGGCATTTCTATGTTTGCATTTCTGTTACAGGGATTGAGTTGCTATTGAGTGCCGGAATGTCGATTCATTTCCGTTCCGGCAATTCTAGCACTCGGCATGACCAATTTTTAGCAAAGGTCATGCCGAATTTTTCCGTGAATTCTAACTCTTTTTCGTCTTCTATTAGTGCAAGCCACCATGTCGTCTCAAGAAGAGTTAGAGGAGCACTACAATAGGCACTTCTTTAGGACGGAGGAGGATGCCGAGGCCGCTGGTGTTGGCGGCGACGAGGACCATGAGATGGAGGATGCCGCTGGGGGTAGTGCCGACGAGCCGAGCGGCAACGAGGCAAGCGCCGCCGCCGGGGGTAGTACCTACGAGCCTAGCGGCGATGAGGCAACCCGGCGCCGCCGGGTGGCGGCGAGACAAGCGGCGACGATCCTAGCGCCGCCGCCGGGAGTAGTGGCACCGGGACAAGTGGAGCCAAGAGGCCACGGAAGGCAAGGCGCCAAAACACGGTCGGCACCGGCAGAGACACAGTCACAGAGGTGGACCCCGCCAGTGGTTTGCCGGTGTTGCCTAAGGATGTTGCCAAGGGGTACGGCAACCAACTGGCATGTATCCTCGGAGAGGTCATCAATCTCAACGAGACGGACCTCCGAGCTGAGAGCAAAGCGCCTTTGCGAGCCCAGCTCATTGCGAGGTTGCACGCACGATACAAGTTCCTAGGCGACTACGCCTCCAGTCATCAAACCAACAACATTGTGAACTCACAAGCCCTCCTGAAGTTCACCAAACACCTCAGCAGCTATAAGTACATGGTGCGGAGGCTGATTGCTGAGGGCAAAGGTTTCGAAGAGGTCCACTCCGCCTTTCCGCATGTCACCCAAGCGGACTTTGATGCTTTGTGGCCAATGAAGAGCTACAAGCAACCAAGAATCGCAAGTTGTGGGGGAAGGAAATGCGGGAGCTTAACATCGGCAACCACAACCTTGGGAGCCGTGGGTACGAGGGAAAGGAGCCCTATTGGGCGAAGGAGGACGAGGCGTATGTAAATGCCGGCATTGAGAACCCCTGGCTCAAGTACAAGGACCCGCTTGAAAGAAGATTCATCAGGTCCCGGTACCATAAGAAGAAACTAACCGGGGAACTTGTCACGGACCCGAAGGTCGTAACCGACATAATTTGGTTCACGAACGACCGTAAGGTCCTGGCGTTGGAGAAAAACTGGTAAGCAATTTACCGGTTTTATTAGATCAAGTATCGTTCATATAATAGTAGCAACATTTCTAAATGGTTCGCGTTTCTTCCGCAGGAAGAAGAAAGACAAAGACTTTCTCAAGCCTCCCAAGGTGACGAAGGCTCCTCGTCCCAAAGGCGTCGACGGGCAGGGTAGCTCGGGGACAAGCCTCTCGTACGGGCGCTAAACATCGTTAATGAGCATTCACCGACGAGAAGGCCGCATAGAGGCCGTGTGGCTGGCGCCGGTACAGGCTACAAGCATGGTCACTATGGCTTGTCGTCTGCGGCCGATAAAAATGCGCGTAATGAGAGGAAGCAGCGGGAGGCGGAGGAAATGAGGGAGTCAATCCTAGCCCAAGTCCAAGCTGGTTTGGTACCGCAACCCGAACCGCAACTCCAAGCTACCCTCGTACCTGAAGTCAAAGCTGAAGTCGCCGCCGGAGTCCAAGCAGATTTCAACGCTATGCAAGCGTGGTATGAGGGTGGCAAACAAGGCCCCCGAAAATGCAAGTGGTTAGCTTCAACGGCAACTCGATGGTGCCGCCGTCCGCCGGCAATGACAATGTTATAATGGAGACTCCTCCGGCCGCCGGCAATGTCGCTGGTGCTAGGGATTCACCGTCCATGCCGGGTAGCAGCCCCTCCGTCACTTGCACGCCCGCCGCCGCATGTGCTGGCCCGTCGACATTAGCCGAGCTCAACGCCCTCACGGTAATTAACTAATGTGTACATCAAGTTAATATATTAGTTTCGTCATCCTTGCCCTCTCTCTAACGCCATACACATGTTCTCGCAGCGCTCTCGACGCCATGCACCTTTTTGATGAGAGTAAACGACGAAATCAAAGACGTCGCGAGGGTCCATCATTCGGCCCCTGGATAAGAAGTGGCACACACGAGATATGGCGGATGACGTTTACCGGGTTGAAGTGGATCGGGCGTTACCGGGCTATGAGGATTTGTTTCCTCCTAATCAACCGCATGGTGCCGATGACGATAGCCCGTTGAATCTGGCCTCACCGAAGGGTTGGGTACTGCTATGGCCGAAGACCCTAATTCGGATCAACACCTACTGGGGTCGACGGCAAGCAAACACAAGCACCCTGCGCCGCCACCTGTCACCGGCCCTCCACGACAGCCAGCGGCGCCCGGGGTCATCGCCCCACCAGAACGGCCGGTGCGCCGGAGGTCAGCGCCCCACCACAACGACCGGTGCGCCAGAGGCCGAGGAATATGAACGTGACAACTTCCAATGGGATATTCCTACGTCTTCACAAGTTGTCCATGAGGATGCGCCGGGCTTCAAATATGTGTGCTCCAAGAAGCTGTTCGATTCTCAAGAAACGGCCGATGAGGAGGAAAATCCCGAGGAGGGCGCCACCGCCGCCGTCAAAAATATGTTGAGCCCAAACACACTCCGTGCTACGGCCACTACGGCGATGGATGGTCCAGCACTACAACCCAAGAAGAGGAAGAGGGCAAATAAGAAGGACGCCCAAGACAAGGCGGCGGCGGCCAAATCCAAGGACAAGGTCCCACTCCTTGACAAGTTGCCAAACAATTGGCGACCTCTGCATCACTTGGGTCAACCGATGCTTTGCCGGAGCATGTCGTGAAGAAACTCACCCCGGATATGAGGAGCTTGCAAGAGACTGCCTTGCCTGTGGAGAACCTTCTTCTCAAATCAAAAGATCCTGGTTACCCTCTCTTCGTGGCGAAGGTGCCAACTGGCATGAACTTCGTCGAGAAGTACCCCGCGGACTTGTGCTTCATCCGGTTCAACGACATCTTCAGCATCTATCGCATGCAAGCGCTCCACTTTAGTGTGGTTCGCCTAGTTGCTCTTAGCATGTCTTCCCAGTTGTTAAGGAGGGGACGCCGACCATCGCGATCATGGACCCCTTCTATATGCGGGAGAGCATCATCTGCAACCACAGGAATCGCGCGATTGCCACCCAGCAGGTCGAGGATTTCATGCTGGCGAACATTAAGAAGGGCGCCATTCTCATCCCTTACTTCCCCGAGTAAGTAATCACTCGCTAGTCCCCCATCACCATTCTATCCTATATCTCCATTTGCATTTCCAAAGGTTAATCCGTGTGTTTTCCGCAGAGACAAGTTCTCGCACCCTCATCGTCGTGCACCCGCAACACTCGCATGCGCCTATCTCGACTCGGGTAGGGACCGCAAGAAAGACTACTCCCACATCAGTGGCCCTTCTCAATGATGCTCTCACCGGCTTCGCCAACAAGGCAGGCCCCTCAAAGTAGAGAGGAAATCCCGAGGAGGCTTCGTCTTAACCCACACAACCAACTTCCCCTGCCTCGGGCGATCGACGCCCGACAATGGGATGGACGCGTGGTACGCCATCCTTCGTATGCAGGAGTACATAAAGTACGCAGATGACATGTTGCTGCCGGATAATCTCGTAAACAGGTTTGCAAACATGGCGGATGTCCCCGATAGAGAGATTAGAAAGAAGCTGGGGTCGCATCCAGCAGCTTCATTTGCACGATAATCCCGCAGGATGTCAACGATAGGTCTGGCGAGTTCTTCTACGGCTATGGTCTACCACCTAATGACGAGATAGACCTCCGCTTGGAGATGTCGCGTGATGAGAGGCCGTTCAACTCGCTTGAGGGCTGCCGTCCATTCCCCCCTAGGCGTACAACCTGATCCTACGACGGGAACACTTGCTAAAGCTTGAACGATATGTCCTTGAACTTCCGTACTGTAATAATTGTTATATATTCCCATAGAATCGACTAGTTGCTTTTATTTAGTTGTATGAATGTGCATGTGAACATGTGTCTGTAGTTTCATTTACTTTGCTAAATATTTCAAGATTATGGCGTACATAGCTTAATAATTATTTGCATTTACTCGACCACTACTTGCCTCGTATTTGGAGTTCGCCGATGATTAGAATGTTCGGTCAATCGTACACTCGGGGGTGGAGCCGTGAGCCTTGGTGCGACGGCCACAAGTATCAATCTATTGTGCATCCTACCTAGCCTCACCGACTCCATCCCTGGATGTTAATATTTGTTTCGACCGACAAAGTATGAGGCACGCTATTTAATTCGTACTACTTGTCTTCTATTTGAGTTCGCACTTCTTAATTGCATTGGCCGATGATTAAAATGTTCGGTCACTTGTACACTCGGGGTGGGGCCAGTGAGGCTTGGTGTGAAGGCCACAAATATCAATCTATTGTGCATCCTACCTAGCCTCACCGACCCCATCCCCGTATGTTATTATTTATTTCGACCAACAAAGTATGAGGCACATGCTATTTAGTTCATACTACTTGTCTCTTATTTGAGTTGGCACTTGTTCATTGCATTGGTACTAACGTTTTACTTGTCTTGTGAATGGAGATGCCGACGACATATGTCGTGTACAAGGGGAGGGTTCCTGGAGTCTACGACGACTGGGAGGACTGTCGGAGACAGGTGCACCGTTTCAGCGGCAACAGCTACAAGGGATACCCCACTAGGGTGGAGGCGGAAGGAAGATACGCCCGTTATCTAGCGGGAGAGATGAGGGACATGAGGAGGAACCGGATGAAGACCATGGCCTTCGTGATGATGGTCATGACCATGTTGGTCATGTTCTATGTGATTCTAGTTTAGGTTAGGACCTACATTGTGAGGTGTATGACGATACTTGTGACGACTATGTACCAAGACTTCTAACTTTGTGAAACTTCGTCGTTCGGTGTTGCATATGCACATGTGTTGTATGAATCAACACATTCCGAAACGAGACTTGCGTATTTGTGTACTGATACCGAAATGAAACTTGGCTCTCTATGTGCTTCTCATATTGCATGTAATACTGTATAAATATGAACTGCGTTGTAAATATATACTGCTGTCAAAATTGTATTGTAATATGCTGGAAAAAAGTGGAAAAAAGAATTTTCGAATTAATTGCCGGCGCACCTAAATGAAACATTGCCGGCGCACGTAGCATGCGCCGATGCTGGAAGCACTCTGCCGGCGCACTGATAGTGCGCCGGTGGAACAGATCTTTGCCGTGGCCAAGGTGGTGGTGCGCCGGCGATGGCTGAGATATCGCCGGCGCACTACCTGGTGCGCCGGCAGTGTCCGTTTATCACCGGCGCGTTCGCACCGGCGGGCTCGTGGTGCGCCGGCAATGGGGGTTTTAGGTGCGCCGGCAATGGGCCTTTCCCTAGTAGTGGATGCTCTTTTCGTAGATTGTTTGGGTTCACGTGGAAACGACTTGAAACTGGGGCGCCGGCGGCACAATGGCGGCTAGTTCGCCCCACGATGAAAGGAGAGGATGGCCAGAATTTTAACCCGGTCCACGGCGGTTTCAATCATGGCCGTGGTGGCTTTCAGCCGCGTGGTGGATATGGCGGCGCCGGGCACGGTGCATATGCTGCGCGAGGACGCCAGGGTCAGCGAGGCCGTGGCGGACAGGGTGCAGGTACTGGCCAAGGTTTTGGGGGAGGCCGTGGCGGTAAGGCGGGCGGCGGCATGAACTCCTTCGAGAGGAATTTCGTGCACGGCGAGGCTAGTGGAGCAACCGGTATGAACGACGGACAAGGTTCCAACGATGACAATTGGGGTGTTGGCCCTATGAATTATCAGAGGGGACCTAGGTATGGTTATGGTGCGAATCAGCGATGGAACAACAGTAACAATGGTGGCTTCCAAAATCGCTTCGGTTCTAACCCACATGGAGGCGTGGCACGTGGTGGCATTGATGCCGAGTTGCTACAACAAACAGTACATGCAGTGGTAGCGGCAGTGACAACGACGCAGAAGGTGCCAGAGGCTGCTGGGGCCTCACAGGTGCAAGCTACAGTACCGACTGAGACTGGGGTTGCAAGCCGAGATGCAGTGGTGTCGGTTGCGGTGCTCAATGTATTACAACAACAAGGGTTGGCCGCAAGGCAGGAGGGTGAATGGATCGTAGCGAACAAGAGGGGGGGGGGGGGTGAATGGACGCTACGCAAAGTTTTAGCCTTTTTCAATTTTTAGTGCAACGGAAGTAGAGGTCATAGCTTTGATGCTCAAGATGATCCTAGTATGATCCTAGACAAGTGCAACAAGTAAAGGAAACAAGCATGATAGTAAGAGTAAGGAGCGGGACAACCGGAGGGCGCGAAGACGAGGCGGGGTTTGTTTCCCGCAGTTCCTCCCACAAAAGGGAGTACGTCTGCGTTGAGGAGGTGCTAGCCTCACACGAGAGGCTAGGCGGCCACACCACGAAGGAATGCCTCACCTTATTCCTCGAGAGAGCTCCACAAAGGGGCTCCCCCTTCTCCACTAAGGCACCGGTCGAGGCGGTGGTTCCTTCAAAAGGTTGGGGCGAGCTCCACAACACTAGGAGGCTCCCAACAACCTTTGGGGCTAGCACAACACCAAGCTAGCCTCCATAGGTGCACTTCCTCCAAGATCCCACCATAGGATCCCTAACTCCAAGATCCACAAAGGACTAGCACAAATTGGTGAAAACTCTCTTGGTAGAACTATAGATCGGGGCCTCCTCCACCACTCCTCAAAATTTGGGCAAGATTGGCTGGATGGTTGGGAAGATCCTCAAGGATTAAGCTCAGCAACAATGGAGGAGAGAGAAAGAGAAGAGATGAAAACGAGCTTGGGAAGAAGGGCCCTTTATATAGGGCCCCCCGAAATCCAACCGTTAAGTGCAGTTTCCGCCTAAGCAGTACTACCGCTTTGGCAAACGGTAGTACCGCTGTGGATTCGAAATCCCCCACAGAACTTATCCACGTGGACACACAGCGGTACCACCGCTTGCGGTACCGCTTGAGGTACCACAATGGCCTTTGGGAGTACTGGATCCCAAGCGGTACCTAAGCGGTACGACAACGGTAGTGCCGTAACTTATGTTACGGTACCTAAGCAGTACCGAGGCGGTACTACCGCTCTCAAGTGGTACTAACGCTCAAGGTACCGTAGAGGTACCGTAATTTGTTCTGTGAGACTTTCTCAGTGCAAAGCTCCAGAGCGGTACCGTTGGGCGGTACCAGTAGGGTAGCGGTACTACCACTCCTGGTACCGGTAGTACCGGTCAGGCAAAAACTGCTTTTCCCTCTTTTCCTCTCCAACCATGTCACCTCGCGATACACACACAAAACCAGAAAACCAATAAGCTACGCTTCAGTCCTCCAATCATGACGTGTCCAGCGAGGTCACCGTGCACTTGCAAATCTATCAAAGACAATCTTTGAACACGGTGAGATTCATTCAAGTGTTGTTATCAAACACACAAAACATGGAGTATAGACTTTGCTCTTTCAGAGGGGACTGATCCTCAGATCACAGTAGCACAGGGGAAAGAGGATGAAGGGCCGGGTCCTTCAAAAAATAAAAAAAGAGAGAAGATGGGCTATTTCAGGTGCAAGCAACCTGGACATTACATCGATGATTGTCCTACGCCCTTTTGTGACCTATGTGTGTCTGTTAATTTTTAACCTCTTCTTGTCATCTTTTACATGCTCCTAAACCCACTGCAATATTACATGGTTATGCAATTGAAGGTCTAATGTTTTTTGAGCTCCCTTGTGGGGCTTTTAAAGCCAAAGTGAAGAATCCTAAGTTGGCTAAGGTTACTGTTGATGGTAATGCCATGACTATCCCAGAAATTATTGAACAGTTGAACAAAATTGTTCCACATGAGAAATTTAATTGGGAGGCGTTTCACTTGAAAGACAATATTTTCAGAGTCAAGTTACCTAGCAAGCAGGAAGTTCAGAGGTTGAAGAAGTTTGGTACTTACATCTGTACAGATATGGAATCTTGTCTCTCATTTGATCTTTGGTCAGCTTTGGAGGATCCTCTTTATATTTTGCCAGAGATTTGGGTTAGAGTCTCAGGTTTGCCTTCTGATATGAGAGCAGATTATTTATCCCTATGGGGGGTAGGCACTCTGTTTGGGAAAACATTGGATGTGCATATGGCATATACTCGCAAGAACAAGGTGCTTCAGATCAAAATTGGATGCTTGGATAGTAGACTAATTCCCGCTGATAGTGATGTGTTCATTAGAAGGGGGTTCTTCAAGCTGAAATTTGTAGTGGAGAATAGTCAGGGGTCGCAAGAAGTTAATATGGTGGAGGCTAACAATGGCAATGATGGCAATGGTGATGCTAAGGATGGTGAAGGAAATAATGGTGGTGCTAATGCTATGGACAAGGATCCTAAGAGAAGTGAGGTAGATGATACATCAAATAACAATGTGATGGGTCAAATGGGACTAATGGAGGAGATGGGATGCAAGAGCAAATTGAGCTTTTTGAAGCAATTCAAATTGGATCAATGAGTCTCAAGCTTACTCCTTCAGGTAGTTCTTCTTTTGATCCAAATTTGAGCACAAATTATCCACCTTTTAGTTCTCTATGCCATGTTGACAATCTGTTTGAAAATGACAAATATTTCACTGATTTTCATACAGATTTGATACATAGGGGATATGTATTGGGATCGAGCCCAGTCAGGCCTCGGGATGCGTGCATGCAGGTTGTCACAATGCGGGACAGCAGCCACTCAGCGTCTGCGCTGCACAACGTGTCGGAGCGGCGGGAGCAGCGCAACAGCAACCGAACATTGCTTGGCACGCCTGGAAAGGTTGCTGGAGGGGGCAGCGCCTGCTCGGTGCAGCGGGAGCAGCATGGCGACAGCAAACCGGCGTCTACCGCATGTGTGAATCGCGCGGGAGAGAGGAGCGGTAGTGGACTGCCACTGCACGCAACATGTGCTTCTGTCGGCCGGGCGAGGACCGATGATGGATCATCTGTGGTTGCTGCTGTCGTGCCCTCCGTACCAAGCTTGGATTTCTCACCGCAGAAGATCCGGCAGGGCAAAACAGGGGGGCCCGGGATGCGTGCACATGCTACAGCTAATCATGAGGCCATGATTGCCAATGATTTGCAATCATTGTTGACTCGTGGGGGATCTTCTGTGGCTGGTTCAGCTGCAGCAAATGGTATGGGACAGAATTCAAAAAAAATTATATCTGCAAATGTTAATCTTGTTGAGCTTTCTACAACAACTTTTGATTCTATTCAAGTGTTTAATGATGGGAACACGTGTGATCTTGGTTTGGCAAGGAAGTTCAAAAATGGGATAATGGATAGTTCGATGATGAATGGAACAAAAGAGCAGGGGGTTAGTCTTCAGGGATCGATGGGGATTACCTCATCTCCGCGGACTAAAGGTAAGGTTTTTGGTGCAACATCGGTTTCATCTAAAATTCCAAGTACTTCATGTTCCTTGTCTCTAATTGAGAATGACACTGTGTCCCATTATCATTCTACAGAGGAGGTTATTGCTTTTGGGGGTATTCCAAAGCCTACTGTTTGATTAAGGTCGAGTACCAGGTTGGGTGGCCAGCCTAATGCCGACATGCCTCTAATGGAGAAGGCGATGAAGAATGCGTAGCTACATGATGATTCTCTTAATACATGTCAGTTTTCAATCCCCAAATACTCCATTGTTAATATTCCAGACTCGGAGATAGTTAAGAGAGTTGATCAATTAGGGGTATCCTTAGGAAGCTCTCAAGGAGAGATAGGCAAGTCCATTAGAGGGATTATAATGGTAGAAGAAGAGAGAATTTTAACAATTTTGAAGAAAAATGAGAATGATATTGAGAATAGAGAGGAAGGTCTGGAGACTCTTGTATTGTCAAAAGTATCCACCCTTTGTGAGGATTTATGTGAGGATGATGATATCCCACTGGATTTAGATGATCAATTGGAACATCTTAAACCAGTTGTCAAGGTAAAGAAAAATAGACAGAGGAAAGTCTATGATACCCGTAATATTCGCAAAAGTACTAGGAAAAGAATTAAAAAACAATTTTCATGATGCAGAATATAAAAGGAATGAACTGGAATCCAGGGGATTTTGGTGATACTGCTAAGCATTTGTTTGTCAAAGAGGCAATTAGGGAGCATAAACTAGACTTCATAGCCTTATTGGAGAGTGGGAGATCTAATTTCTCTATTCCTTTTCTGAATCAATTAGCTGCGGGGTATAACTTCTCTTGGTTTTGTTTGCCACCACATGGTCGTTCGAGGGGTATTCTAGTGGGAATAAACTCTGATACACTCCAAGTGTTAAAAGTAAGCGCATAGATTTCTATGTTAAGATTCATGTTAAATGCAAGATAGACGGTTTCGAATGGATTCTGGTGCCGGTTTATGGGGCTGCCCAAGACATGCACAAATCATAATTTTTGTTAGAATTAGTGCAAACTTGTGAATTCGGATCATTACCTATGTTGGTAGGGGTGATTTCAATATTATACGCAAGAGGGAGGAAAAGAACAATGATAATTTCAAAGCGCGTTGGCCCTTTGTTTTTAATGCAATCATTGAGCATTTGAATTTGAGGGAAATTACTCTAACTGGAAGACAATATACATTGGAAAGTAGGAGAGAAGAACCTACATATGAGAAGCTAGATAGAGTACTAGCATCAATCTCGTGGGAACAAAAATTTCCATTGGTGACGGTAAGAGCTTTAACTAGAGCTGATTCTGATCATACTCCAATACTTATTGATTCAGGGGGTGAAAACACACATGGGTAACCAAACGAAATTCTCTTTTGAGCTACATTGGTTGCGACAAGAGTTTTTTTTACATGATAGTAAAGGAGTTGAAGTCAGTTGTAGGTGGAGCTAGCCCAATGGAGGTTTGGTTGAATAAGTTAAGACATATACGAACATTTCTTAAGGGATGGGTGTCGAGGGTACTCCTCGCCAATGCCCTCCGATAGGGGCTTAGGGTTGATGGAATCCTGCAAGCTGACACGAGACATCGGTTCACAGACAAGCGGGGAGAGCGATTTACCCAGGTTCGGGGCCCTCGATGAGGTAAAACCCTTACGTCCTGCCTGTCTGTTCTTGATTATGATGACAATGGGTTACAATGGGGTGCCGAATAGTTCGGCTGAGATCTCGGCGAGATTGCTTTCGCTAGGGTTACCTAGCTCTAAGCTTTTGCTGGCTATGATCGCTAAGATTGTTCGTGTCCCTCGGCAGCCCCTCTCCTGGCCTTTATATAGGAGGCCAGGTCTCAAGGGTATTAACCGAGTACGACTAAGTTTACAGTATTTTTAGATCTAATCTTTCCTTGTTGGCTGCTTCCTTGTCTTGTCCGCCAAGGTTTCCTCCGGTGCGCTGTCCAGGTGGCCCATCTAGCCTCCGGGTGTCTTCATGGGCCTCCAATTAGTCAATACAGGATAGGACAACGTTGGTTACACGAAGGGTAGTGCCCACGTCAGTAGCTCCCGAGTATCTAGCCGAAGATAGTTCGGGTAGAGACTAATGCATGTCTTCTCCTGATGTTCTTTGTTCATCTTGAATTTGCTCCGTCTTCATTTTATCGGGTGCGCGTCAGCGCTCCCGATGGGAGTAGCCCCCGAGTCTAGGTACGGATGCTTGCAATCCGTGCGTAGACTCAAGTTGTACCACTCGAATATTCTCCTCTGTCGATGTTTTCCAGAGGTCTTCATAGGTCATCCGATATATTTTCTTTATGCAAAGGATAATGAGTAACGTGCCCAACTTTTGTTGGTTAACTGCCGATGGCAAAACAACGTTACCCTACACAGAATCAAGTCCCAGGGCATGATCCTGGAGTGCAAAAAACTTTTATCGGGTGTGCATCATGCGCTCCTGATGGGAGTGTAGCCCTCGAGTGTCTGGGTGCAAGCGCTTGTAACCGAGTGCAGACTCAATCCTTCTTCCTTCGACTTCTCATTCTGTCGAATCTTCATTTTATCGGGTGCGCGTCAGCACTCCCGATGGGAGTAGCCCCCGAGTCTAGGTACGGATGCTTGCAATCTGTGCGTAGACTCAAGTCTTTCATCCGATAACTTTTCATTTTTTCCTTCGGATTCTTCTGCGTTTTTTATGACGTCACTGTTGTGGGCCAATTGACAGGACTTGACTTGACGTGTAACTGCTGTGGGCCGATTGATAGGACTTGACCTGACAGGCCCACCCTAGCTCTGCGCGGGCAGTTTTTAGGGCTTGACCAATGCACGCGTGGCGATCGAGGCGTCTCCTCAATTTTCGCGCGACGTGGGAATAATGGGCCGCCGGTTCCACTCCTTCTTCAAGCGCCACGTGTACAGTCAGATCTACCCCACTCCCCACGATGCTTTGTGGAGTTATGGCCACGATTGGGCGCAAATTCTTACGGGATAAATAGGGAGCCTCCTCTTTTTTTTATCTTTTACCCCGTTTACTGCACATCTTCTCCTTCAAGCCTTCCTATTCCTCTACCTCTTCGTCAGAAGCTCCGTTCACCATGGGCAAAAAGAAGAGCGGCAGTACGTCGGAGGCGGGCAAAGTTAGCCGTGATTGGAGCACCTCCGCCATTTCCAACCGCGACATCAACAAACTCCGCGCTCTCGGCTTCATTTCCGCATCTGAGGATGACATTCGTCTCCCAGGTTCGGTTTCTCGCCCAAAGCCTCCGAAGGGCTTCACTGTCATGTTCGCTGCTTTCTTGTTCCGTGGCCTCTCTCTTCCGGCCCACGAGTTTCTTCGCTCCCTCCTTTTCTTCTATGGGATTCAGCTCTGGCAGCTGATCCCAAATTCCATCCTCCACCTTTCCATTTTTATTACCGTCTGCGAGGCCTTCCTCGGCATTGAGCCTCACTGGGGCCTTTGGAGGAAGATTTTCTATGTGAAACGTCACAACGACAGTAATGGCCCCCCGTTGTCGGTGGCGTTGGCTTCGTCGTTAGGAAGGAGGTCGACTACTTCGACTATCCGATGAAGGAATCCGTCCAGGGCTGGCGCAACAAGTGGTTTTACCTGCGAGATCCCGCCGTTCCTGGGCGGCGTTCGAATCTCCCTCTTTGGGATGATGTCTTGGTAGCTCAAAAGAAGAAATCTTGGCAAAACGCCCTTTCTCCCGAAGAAAAGGCGACAGCCGATGAACTGTTTGAGCAGATAGTCACTTCGAAGAATACAGGAGGCCTGATGATGTGCAGCACTGAAGTAGTTTCAGTGTTCCTACAACGTCGAGTGCAGCCACTGATGTCCCGCCCTCACCAGATGTGGCTTTACACTGGCAAGAGCGACAAGTCAAGGATCAATTCTGCCAACCTGTCGATAGATGAGCTTCGAGACGAAGTTCGTCGCCTAACAAGCCTTAGTACGAAGGACACCATTGTCTTGACATCGGCTTGTCCTCCTTATGATCTCAAACACCTCCCGTCTGAGGTATCCTTACCGCTCCTCGTTTATTGTTATTATTTCTTTTCCTGTCCGTGCCTTACAAGTTTCTTTCCTTCTACAGGCTCCCATTGTTGCCCAATGTTATCCTCCCTCACCCGAGAGCGGCGTAGTATTGGAGGATGACGATGATGATTCTGAGGGAACCGAGGATGTTCATCACGTTCTTGAGGACAGCGATGTCCAGAAGGTGGAAGCTGCCGAAGATGACACCTTCCTCAGGAGCAGGCGTCGTAAGCAGGTACACGATGACCTTATCACTTCGGCTGAATCAAGTCCTAGAGGAAGAGATAATGATGCCGGCGAAGCTGTTTCGCCTCCTCCTGCTAAGAAGAGTTCAACAAGTTTCTTCGTGGATGAAGATGATCTGGATCTGTGAGCATCTATACTCTTTTTGTTTTAATCTATTTCCCGTCATCCTGCATGCTAACTGTGTACTGCACTTAAGTAGCTCCGATGATCACGATGTTCCTCTCGCGAAGAGGGCCAAGCTAGCCTCTGTGAAAGCAGCATCGGCTAAGGATTCAAATCCTTCTCCCGCCAAGTCTACACCTCCTTCACGAACGGGTGTGGAGAAGGTCCCAGTATCGAGAGTTATCCCTCCTGATGATGCTCCCACCCCGTCAGCTGGCCGTGATCATGTAAGTACTTAATCTATCTGGCTTTGCCGAGTTTCTATCGTCTGGCTCCTCCTGATTTTTCCTGGCTGCAGCCGATTTACGCTACAGTCGACGCCGTGGCGGACTTTGCTGAGCAATTCACTCGCCTTGAGGCCGAAAACTCCCAACTTCGGAAGGCCGTCAAATCTTCGGCTGATCAGGTGGTTGAAGCCAACAGGCTTGCTACCGATGCCAAGAATGAGAACGCCTTGTTGAAGGAAGAAGTGAAGAGGCTGAAGCGTCAGATGAAGGATGATCAAGATGCCAGGCGTGCAGCGGCAGCTGCAATCGATGAGAAGGAAGGTGTCCTCCGTGAATCCGTCAAGAATTTATTAGGTAAAAACCCTCATGGTATTCCGCTTCTTTCTTGATGTTTCTTTATTGATTGCTGATATGTTTCTCTTTCAGAGGCTGCCAACATAACTGTCAGTCGACGCCACCAGCTCCTGGAGGATTCCACAGCTGACGCTTTGTCACTTGCCGCCGAGTCTAATACCCAGATCCTAAAACTGCTGCAAAAGTCCAAGGGAGCACTGTCGAAGCTATACTCGATGATCTTCCCGAAGATGACGTTGGACAAGACTCTCGACGAGATGGCGGAAGCTTTCCTTGTCGATCCTTCCGAGCCTGTGGAGGTACTGAAACGCCGCAGCCGCTTGATTGGAGCGGTTCTTACTTTTTAGTTGCTTATGGGTCATGGGATGGGGTCGGAATTGGAGGAGTTTTCTAAGGCACTGCCTGTTGATGATGAAAACCATCTGGTCGATCTTGAGCCTTTCAAGAGATCGGCAATAACTTGCGCCAACCGACTTCTGAAGCTGGTGGATGAAGCACAAGCCAAACCTATTCCTGAATCTGCCCCTGGTTCATCGTCAGCAATTCCTTGAACTGTTTATTTGACTTGTTGTACATAAGATCATCCGTAACTCCAAAAATTTGGCTCTGTTGCCAATTTAAACATCCCTTTGTCTGTATGATGTGTGCTCAATGCTCCCGATGGGAGTTTTTATATTAATGCTTGGTCTGAACTGAGGACCGTACTGCAGATTCCTTCATCTTCTTCCCGTGCCGAGCTCTTTCCGAACCCTTCGAGTAATGACGAATCAGACCTTGTTCGTCGTTTACGTGATCAGGTGTCTTGTCTAAATAAAGACATCACCTCTCTTCGTGTGATGGCTGCCTTGGTGAAGAAAAAGGGAGAGATAGCGACTGCTGTCGAACAATACGCTCTCGATGGTCTTCATGTTGCTACCGAAAGTTTGGGCTGTAAGTATTAGCCTATCTTCTGGCATAGCTTGAATGTTCTTTTATCTGACATTCGTTCCTTTTCCAGTTGTAGCTTTGGATGCAGCTGAGGAGGACAAAATTATCCATGAAGAAGTTGAGGCGATGACTGACGTCGCGCATCCAACGCATGGTCTGTGGCTGCATCGTCCGAAGGCTGTTGTCATGGCGAAGTTTAAGTACCGGGTGATGAAGGCGCATTACTACTTTGATAAGTACTATGCCCATCTCACGATGGTTTGGAACACCTTGTTTCCTCTGGACCAAGCACCCGAAACCTTGTCTGGCTTGTTCACCCGATTCAAGTCTCCTGAGAGGATTCGACAGCTGGTGCGGAAAGAGCTTCTGGCTGGTGCTGAGCTTGCCTTTGCTTCAATATTGGCGTGCCATCCATCTTTAGACTTGATAGCCGTAGCAAACACTGAAAGGGATTTAGGCCAGTATTATGATGTTGCTAGAGGTCCTGCTTACACCGTCGTTTCTCGGATGGAATCGTCCCTTGAAAAGAACTGAAGGCCCACTAGGACCGGGGAACCCGATTATAACTGTAATAACCTTGTATCTGCATAAGATTGTTTACTGCGTATGCTGCACGCTATGTTAGTTTGATTGATATTTTATTGTCGAGTGCGGCTGAGTGATCAGTTCAACCTGCTTTCTCGACGACTTTGTTGAATTTTATGCAATGTTATTGCGAAGTCGATATGTAATTTATTCGAGAGCTTGGCTTCGTCACGCGGTGCACCGGTTTGAGCCTTATCTTGCGATAATGTAACCATCGACTGCAGCTCTCACATATTTTTCGAGGCTTGGATTGGTTGTTTTTGTGTGTCATTAATCTTAGCTCTCGTTGAGAGTATTTAATTAATGACACTATATAAGCACATTTCTTTTGGGCCAAGGCTCCCGATGGGAGTTAGAGCCGATGGTAAGGACTCCAAACGTTATGTTCGGGTGCCAAAGCCTGAAGTAAGAAAAAGGTAGGAAATCTGATTAGATCTTTATTCAAAATGTAAAGCAACTTTATAGGCCATTAATTAAAAACAATCGTGTCCTATGTATAGAACCGTCGCAACTGCGCGATGTTCCACGGATTCTAGACGTCTTTTCCTGAAGCTGGATTTTTGAGCCGATAGGCTCCTCCTGGTATCACTTCAGTGATGATGTATGGTCCTTCCCATGGAGATTCTAGCTTCAGGGGTCTTTTTTGCTTCAGCCGAAGTACCATATCCCCAACAGTGAAGCTTCGACTGCTTATTCGTCGGCTGTGGTAGTTTCTCAGCGCTTGCTGGTATACCGTTGTTCTTGCCAAGGCGATGTCTCGTGCTTCGTCAAGGAGGTCGACAGCATCTTGTAGCGCGATATTGGAAGAGGACTCTGTGTATGCTGTCACTCGAGGAGCTTCAAATCGGACGTCGGCTGGTAAGACTGCTTCGGCTCCATACACCAAGAAGAATGGAGCGTATTGGGTCGACCTGTTGGGCGTGGTACGCAAACTCCAGAGTACAGATGGTAACTCTTCGACCCAGGCTCCGGCTGCGCCTTTAAGGCGTTTCTTGAGGCCATCTCCTGTTAGACCATTGATCCTTTCCACATGGCCGTTGGTCTGGGGGTGAGAGACTGATGCGAATTTCAATTTGATTCCTCCATCATCACAAAATTTCCTGAACTCCTCGGAATCAAAGTTGGAGCCGTTGTCTGTGACGATGCTGTGGGGCATACCAAATCGACAAGTTATTCCCTTGAAGAATTGAACCGCTGTTTCAGCTTTTTGGTTTCGCACAGGTACTGCCTCGATCCACTTAGTGAATTTTTTGACTGCGACCAATAAGTACGTGTGTCCTCCGGGTGACGATCTTGGCAGCGGTCCAACTTGATCGAGTCCCCATTGAGCGAAAGGCCATGCCAAGGGTATTGTCATTAGGTCCGTTGCAGGAGCGTGTGGTTTTGATGAAAAACGTTGGCAGGGATCGCACTTCATGACTAGGTCCCTAGCATCCGACGCTGCCGTTGGCCAGTAAAATCCTGCCCTAAAGGCTTTTGCCACAAGGGCCCTGCTCCCTGCATGATGCCCGCAGGTTCCTTCGTGTATCTCACGCAACAGTGCTTTTCCATCGTCAATGGCGATGCACCTTTGGAAGATCCCTGAGATGCTACGTTTGTAAAGCTCACCATTTATCACGGTGAAAGCTTTTGAACGTCTGACGATTCGCCTAGCTTCTACAGAGTCCTCTGGCAGCTCTTGTTTTGTCAGATACGCTAGGAACGGTTTGGTCCATAGTGGCTCGAGGAGGAGGACTTGTTCGGCAGGAGGGGCTGGAGATTCTTCAGCCGAAGGAGTTTGCTGTGAGCTTGCCTCTAATTCATCAGCCGATGATTTTGGAGGTGCCGACGTCTTTTCTTTTATTGATCGTTGAGCGATCACTTCGTAAAACACTCCGTCTGGGATGGGGGAGCATGTAGACCCGATATTTGCCAAAGTGTCGGCTTCCTCATTACTGGCTCTGCCGATATGTTTGAGCTCGCATCCTTCGAATTTAGCTTCCATATTCTGATACAGCTGCCGATAAGCGATCATGTTGTCACTGACTGCGTCGCACAGGTTCATCGACTGCTGCACCACCAAGTTTGAGTCTCCATAAATTTCTAGGCGAGTAGCACCACACGCTTTTGCCATTTTCATTCCGTGCAACAGCGCTTCGTATTCTACTTCATTGTTTGTCGGCAGAGAGAAATTCATGCGTAGTATATACTTCATCTTATCTCCCTGCGGTGATATCAGCACCACTCCTACTCCTGCACATGTACTCCGTTTTGACCCATCGAAGTACATTATCCACGACCCTGACATGTCGGGTGTTGCCGGTGTCTGTGATTGGATCCAATCTACCACAAAATCTGGAAGGATTTGGGATTTTATCGCCGTTCGATTAACGTAAGTTATGTCGTGTGGCGCTAGTTCGATAGCCCATTGGGACACCCGACCTGTGGCCTCCGGATTGGTCATTATGCTCTTCAGGGGTGCTTCACTTACAACTTTAATCGGGTGTTCCGTGAAGTAGTGCCGCAACTTGCGAGCTGATCTCCATACTGCATATGCCAGTTTCTGGTGATGGGGATACCTCTGCCTTGCAGGCGTGAGCACTTCACTGAGATAATAAACGGGCCTTTGCACACCATGAACTCTTCCTGCTTCCTCTCGTTCGACGACTAGAACGCTGCTGAAGACTTGTGCCATTGAAGCTATGTACATGAGCAACGTCTCCTTCTCGCGTGGAGTCACAAGTACTGGGGAGGTTGATAAGATTTTCTTCAAGTTGTCGAAGGATTCCTGTGCCTCCTTTGTCCACTCGAACTTTTCCGATTTTTTCATCAAGTTGTAGAAGGGCAAGGCTTTCTCCCCCAGCTTTGCAATGAACTCTTTGAGCGCGCTAATCGGCTTTGCCATTCTTTGCACTTGGGGCAGATTCTTGGGCGGCTCCATATCGAGAATAGCTTTGATCTTTAAGGGATTGGCTTCGATTCCCCTGGCTGATATGAAGTACCCGAGTACTTGCCCTCCTGGCACTCCGAAGAAGTACTTTTTGGGATTCAACTTGATTTTGTATCTGTCCAGATTGTCGAAGGTTTCCCGCAAGTCATCGATGAGTGTGGCTGCGTGCTTCATTTTCACCACGATGTCGTCGATGTAAACTTCGATGTTTCTTCCAATCTGCTCCGCAAGGCACGCTTGCATGCAGCATTGGTAAGTAGCTCTTGCATTTTTTAACCCGAAGGTCATGACGTTGTAACAGAAAACGCCGTGTGGAGTGATGAACGCGGTTAGCTCCTGGTCTTCCTTCTTCAGTTTAATCTGATTGTACCCGGAGTATGCATCGAGGAAAGAGAGATGGTCGCATCCGGCTGTGGAATCGACTATTTGGTCTATTCGAGGCAGCGGGAAATGATCTTTTGGGCAGTGCTTGTTAAGGCTGGTGTAGTCGATGCACATGCGGAGGGCGGTTGTGTCCTTCTTCGGAACCATGACGGGATTGGCCACCCACTCAGATTCCTTAAGCTCTCGAATAAATCCTGCCTTGCGGAGTCGATTAACTTCTTCGCCAATTGCTCTTCTCTTTGGTTCAGAAAATCGTCGCATTGATTGCTGTACTGGTTTGGCCGTTGGGTCAACATTCAGGGCGTGCTCAGCGAGTTCCCTGGGGATACCTGGCATGTCGGATGGTTCCCATGCAAATATCTCCCAGCGCTCACGGAGGAACTCGATGAGCGCGCCTTCCTATGCGACAGTGAGATCAGCCAAGGTATTGACCGTCTTCTTCGGGTCAGTAGGGTGCACCTGCAGCTTCTTAGTTTCCTTCGTAGTGTCGAACTCATCGGATCTTACGTTTCGACTGTCGGCTGGTGGTTGTGTATGGCCTGTAACGGTATCGATCGCGTTGAGTTCTTCCTTGGCTCCAAACTTCGAGGCGATCTTCTGGAACTCCCTGTCGCAGTTGTCTGATCGAGCGAAGCTGCCGTGAACGGTTATCGGGTCCCGTTGTTGCCTGACATCTTCAGTTTCAGGTATGCGTAATGAGGCACGGCCATGAATTTAGCGAACGCAGGCCTGCCGAGGATGGCGTGGTACTGAGATTCCCAGTCGACTACCTCGAACTCGATCTTTTCTTTCCTGAAATTACTGGGTGTGCCGAAGACTACGTCCAATGACGTTTTGCCTAGCGAGTAAGCAGGTCGAGTCGGTATAATGCCGTGGAACCCTGTGTCAGATTCTCTTAGCATGTCGACTGTTAAACCCATTGCTCTCATTGTGCTGGCGAATAGCAAGTTCAAGCCACTTCCTCCATCCATGAATACTTTGCCCATATTGTACCCTCCAATCTGCGCTTCAAGGACAAGGGCCGCGTGACCGGGCCTTGGAACAGCTTTCGGGTGATCCGCCCTGCTGAAGGTGATGCTTTGCTCTGACCAGTCGATGAAATCCGGCGTATCAACCATGGCAACTTCCGCATATTTTACTTCTCGAGAGAACTTCTTGATTTCTCTCTTTGAAAAGCTGGTTTTATGGATCATGTTGATTTGTCCACGTAGCGCTGGGAATACTTCGGCTGGTACATATTCATCTTTTTCCATTGGCTCATATGGTACCGGTACATATGGTTCTGGCGGATGATCGTAGGACCTTGCTTTCTCCTCCATCATATGAACTCTTGATACAGCTTCGGCTCTAAGATCATCACAGAACTGTCGAATCTCTAGGAAGTGTCGGCAGTTCCTCAACGGATGACTGGACTTCTCCCGACCATCTTTTGGATCATAGTAGGAGTGGAGGTAACATGGCGCCTCAAGTTGTTCCGTAGCCGAGAGGTATGGAGAACGGGTGCGACCCCTGATTGTCGATGTGTCGTGGCATCCTTGCTCGAACTGCCGAGGATGAACTACTGTTCTGCCTTCCTCCTCACGATGTGAACTTCTTCGCCTCTTTCTTTGTCCAGCTGCGGTGTCGAGATTCCCTCGGTCGCTCTCCTGCGTGCTTCTGGGCGAAATTTTTAGGGTTGTCGCTGAAGGGACACCCTCCGGGGGTACGGCCTTTGAGTCGGATGTGCCGGCCCTAGGGAGGTGAAGGAAACCTCCGGAATCGATGACGAAGTGGACGCCACCTAAAACAGCCTCCGCGTCGTGAGATGACGCCATAGAGTTTGGATGAAGTGTTTCGCGGCGCGGCACGAACTCGAAGGACCCGCAGCGGACCGGATCTCTTGACTCCGCCGGCGTCGGTGATTCGAGTAAGAACGCCGCAGACGTGACTGGTACTGCAGATGCCTTGCCTTGTGCCGACAGGCTTCCCACAGACGACGCCAATTGTCGAGGGTAATCCTCGCCAATGCCCTCCGATAGGGGCTTAGGGTTGATGGAATCCTGCAAGCTGACACGAGACATCGGTTCACAGACAAGCGGGGAGAGCGATTTACCCAGGTTCGGGGCCCTCGATGAGGTAAAACCCTTACGTCCTGCCTGTCTGTTCTTGATTATGATGACAATGGGTTACAATGGGATGCCGAATAGTTCGGCTGAGATCTCGGCGAGATTGCTTTCGCTAGGGTTACCTAGCTCTAAGCTTTTGCTGGCTATGATCGCTAAGATTGTTCGTGTCCCTCGGCAGCCCCTCTCCTGGACTTTATATAGGAGGCCAGGTCTCAAGGGTCTTAACCGAGTACGACTAAGCTTACAGTATTTTTAGATCTAATCTTTCCTTGTTGGCTGCTTCCTTGTCTTGTCCGCCAAGGTTTCCTCCGGTGCGCTGTCCAGGTGGCCCATCTAGCCTTCAGGTGTCTTCATGGGCCTCCAATTAGTCAATACAGGATAGGACAACGTTGGTTACACGAAGGGTAGTGCCCACGTCAATGGGCAAAAAATCAAAGTGGAAAGTACAAAAAAGAAAAAGAGAGACTGTTAAATATCATTGAGAGTCTTGATTTGAAAGCGGAAACAACTTTATTGAATACAAATGAAAGGGAGGAATTAAAAAAGGCCAATGATATTCTGAACAAATCAAAAAGAGAAGAGGAGTCTAAATGGGCCCAATGAGCGAAAGTTTAACATATTCAAGAAGGGGGAAATAATACGAGGTATTTGCACTTAATAGCGAATGGTAAATACCGAAAAAAGAAAATTTTCCAATTAGAGCAACAAGAAGCGAAAAGTGTTTTTAGCTCCCGAGCTCCAGTGCTCTCGCTATGTTAAGAAAAAATTAAAAATAGTTTTACAAGTTATAAAAAACATGAAAATAATTCTGAAGACTGTCATTGATACATTCCACAATCACGCAAAATCCCAATCCGAAATTATTTTATTTTTAGCTAGATAAAAATGACAAAATCTGATATGTTTTGAAGATTTGAAAATGACTACTCAGATCTACAATTTTGTCATTTTTGTGTAGATCAAAATATTAAGTATTTGAAATTGATTTTTTGCACGTTTGTAGGATACATCATTGACTATGTGCGGATTTTTTTCCAGAATTTTTTGAAACTCAAAAATATGATTTTTTAATTTTTGAAAACGAGATCACTGGTGCCCATGTGCACCAAATCTCTGTCCTACAAGAAGGGACTATTGTTGGAGAAGATAATTTAAAGATTATATTAATGAATTCTATAAGAAATTGTTTGGGGCACCGGTGTCAACCAATATTTCTCTAGTTGAAGAGGAATTTCAGGATATTACACATATTTCATCAATTGAGAATGAGATCTTGACGGCTCCTTTTACTGAAAAGGAGGTGTTTGAGGCAATTTCTCATATGGAACTGAATAAAGCTCCTGGACTAGATGGCTTTCCAGCTGAGTTTTATCAAAAAAATTGGGAAGTTATAAATGATGATTTGATGGCTTTGTTTTCTCAGTTTACCAATGGGGATTTGCCCCTTTATAAACTAAATTTTGGTGTTATCACATTACTACCCAAGAAGGAGAATGCGGTCCAAATTCAACAATATAGACCTTTTTATTTGCTAAATGTATGTTTTAAGATATTCACTAAAGTTGGTACGAATCGCATCTCGGGGATTTCCCCAAGAGTGGGTCTTTTTTACAACAAACTTTGAGAATGAAGGGCTTTGCTCCAGAATGGGGTAGATTAGTGCAACAGTTTGTCCAAGGAGGTAGTGTTGGTGTGAAGGTGAATGATGATATTGGTCATTATTTACAGACAAGGAAAGGTCTAAGGCAAGGGGACTCTTTTGAAGGAGATATGCCCTAGAGGCAATAATAAAGTGGTTATTATTTATATCTTTATGTTTATGATAAATGTTTATATATCATGCTATAATTATATTAACCGAAACATTAGTACATGTGTGATATGTAGACAACAAGAAGTCCCTAGCATGCCTCTTAAACTAGCTTGTTGATTAATGGATGATTAGTTTCATAATCATGAACATTGGATGTTATTAATAACAAGGTTATATCATTATATGAATGATGTAATGGACACACCCAATTAAGCGTAGCATAAGATCTCGTCATTAAGTTATTTGCTATAAGTTTTCGATACATAGTTACCTAATCCTTATGACCATGAGATCATGTAAATCACTTATACCGGAAAGGTACTTTGATTACACCAAACGCCACTGCGTAAATGGGTGGTTATAAAGGTGGGATTAAGTATCCGGAAAGTATGAGTTGAGGCATATGGATCAACAGTGGGATTTGTCCATCCCGATGACGGATAGATATACTCTGGGCCCTCTCGGTGGAATGTCGTCTAATGTCTTGCAAGCATATGAATCCAGGGGTATATATGATGCCCCCCCACGGGGGCCTCACAACGCTTAGAGCTTCTCGGCCGTCGGATCAACCCATCTGTGCATCTCAGCCGTTTATTCTGACCGTTCCTCCCACTAGATAACCTCATGCGACAGCCGTTTCTTACCCGCCTCTGGCTGCACGTGGGTCCCACTGTTGGCCGGTCCCGCACGTCGGTCACTACGGGTGAGATTTCGCTCGGTCGGCCGCGCCGTCGGCCTTTGGAAAGATCTCCACCCGCACCCGTGAAACAAAACCAGCCCCCGGTACTGAAACCCTAGCGCCAATCGCGCTCCCCCGAATCCTTCGCAGCCGCCGCCGTCCGCCATCGCCTCCGTCCTCCTCGCGCGCCCCCAGCCTCGCCACCACCTAGCAAATTTTTCCCCAATCTGGGCCGCCGGCGCGATCCTCTTCCCATTCGTCTCCTATGGAAACTCCCCATTCTCAGCCACCACAGCCGCGCAATCCTTCTTCGCGGCCCCTCCCCGATCTCGTGTCCCTCCCTCTCCTCGATCTCCTTCTCTCCCGGCTCTCCCGGCGCTCTACCTTCGGTGCCGCTCACCCCGCCAGCGCGATGCGGTCCGCCGGATTCCTCCCACTGCCTTGTGACGCCTGCCATGGCTGCACGGCGGCAAATGGTAGGAAAGGAGTCGGCGGCTTACTCGCGCGAGATTGTTGCAAGGAGGAGCAAGGGAAGGTGCCACCACCATGTGTGGCGACGGATCCGGTTATCAGTCCCGTCGCCACCATCGGTTCTCTTGTTTATCTACTCAGAGGAGACAACAGGACACACGGTATATATCCTCCTCCACTCACTCCTTCACCCGGAACGTGCATCCTTGCTTGCTTGGATTGGGCGTACTAGCTGCCTCATGTATCTTCCCTGTTAGATTTGTTTTTTCTTCAATTTAATGTAGATTTTTTATTTGAATTTTGCAGTTGGCATAATGGATCTGCAGAGTAGAGGAGGAGCAATTACAGATAGCAAGCTGCGATGAGGAAGGGCAGCGGAAGCTACCACCATGGCTACTGCGAGGTACTATTCTAAATTTTAAAGCATGTCATTTATTCATGTTTTTATTTCGTCCTTTCTAAGCCTATAGGCATATGGATTTTTTTAACAAATAAATTAGGTCATCACCAGCATGGTTATGTCAATCGGAAACTTAACATGTCTCATATTGATCTTCATTTCAGCATCGGCATGGTCAGCGTAGTCAGACTCATCTGCAATGCAGGAACTGAGCACCATCGTTCGTGCTTGAGAGAAACAACCATCATAAAAACAGCTATAAGTAAAGTACATGAACTTTGTAATTACCTATTTACCTGTTCTGAGAGGATTTTCTCATTGAACGATATACTTCTGATATACTTGTGATTATCTACTTACACCAATCCGTTGTTTTGGCAGTTATATGTTGCAATTTAATTTCCATCTGACAATATACAACTTTGGAACTGTCTTGGTATATTTTCTGGTATACTATCGACTTTTTGTGCATATTTATATGCTTTTAATGTATTTTCACAGGAATAACTTTGTGGGGGCTGAAAACAATCTTTTACTTGGTCCATCGATCAAGTATTATTTTTAAAAACAAACCGAGCAAGAAGAGTGCTAAAATTGTTGTTTCATGTTTCTTGGCGCGAAGCGTCATCTCTTCTGCCAGCTCCTAGGGGTGGATGCAGAAATGACCCAATGCTAGATTTAATAGATTCTCTCGTCTTTGTTTTCTCTAAACCTGAGCCAAATTCTTTGGTTTCTTTTTTTCACTCACAATCATGTAACCTTCTAGATCCTGTAGGAGTTCTGCACACAATATTCTAATGTAGTCATTGTGACTTAGACCGCTTTGATGCAGCCAAAACAGTCCAGGGATGAATGGACTATTATTTGGTGTTATCTCCTTTCCCTCTGATTTGAATGAGGAAAGGGAGCTATTAGTCCAAGTATCAATTTTAAGCAGGTGTTTATGCCTCCATGGACGATTTTCCATGCTCTTCTTAGAGTATGGGCATATGAACACACACAGTTTCAGTTACAGACTTACAGTGTCATCATACAGTGGCAATAGGTGCTTTCATGTTGATGTGATACTTTAAGAGAGAGCTGGGGAACTAAATAAATGCATAGACTTTCAGAGGAGATGAATAAATTGTGGTTAGTGTACATCTATTTATAGAATATTTTGATCAGGACGGCTAGGGAAAAAGGGAACCTGCTTACATGAGCAATGAATTATTTTACACAAGATGATTTTCAGAGCATGTCAAAATTGGCCTATGCTTGTGAACAATCCATCTCAGTGTGTTGTTTTGTGCATTCTAGATGTACTACTACAATATTCAAGGTGAGGTTACTGACTAACCAAATTAAAAGAGATGAGTTTGTTCTATTCAAGTTTCTTGTGCATTCTATTTTGGGGAAACAGTTACTATAAGAAGCTTTCTTCCCAAAACTGAAGTATATTGTTACGACGGATTCTGTAACTATTTGACTTGGTTTTGTATCGACAGTTATGGCGCAAAAATTCACAGCGGCCTTATTATTCAATGAAATATAACCAGGAGCAGAGGGACGAGTTCAATGCCCAGTGCCATTTAATGAAACGCAGGTGATGGGTGTTCTTTTTATACTTTGTTTCTCCATATATTTCTGATCCCACCTTGGATCGCTTATTGCTGAATATTTTTTGCTTACTTCTTTTTTTGATTGAACTAACAACTTCATCCAATTATGGTTATTGGACTGGCTGTAGTCGTTGTTTAGTGTAATCTGGAAGGGTCATCATGCGTACTGCCACTTACGAAGCATTGCTTCCGAGTGTAATCTGAAAATTAGAATTTAAAGTAATATTGTTTCTCTTTGCTTGTAATGTAAGATGGATAATTCATGAAATATCATTTGACTTATTTCTCGACTGCAGGATGTGGTTAATGTAAGATGGATAATTCCTGAAATATGAAGGATTTGTCGATACATAGTAGGTCTAATTTTTTTATCTTGCCGAAACTTGTACATATATCTACCTCTTAAACTTTTTTTTTGCTTCATTCATGTATATTTATCTGCTATCACATTTTGATGTTTGTGAGCCAATCTTGGCACGGCGTGTGGTGCCTCCTTTAACTAGTGCTCCGTGGAACCCTGGCGAGGCGTCCCTTTGGCCTGCTCACTAACTCCAGTGATATGTCCATTGTGAGTTTTAGTTTTGGTCCTTAGGTTGGCATATTTCCCATTGAAATTTTCTCTTTCAACGAATGCTTCTATTGTGTGCTTTGTTTACAATATAGAAAAGAATAGCTTATCTTGTAAAAATAATTGATCTTCTTGTTGTCCCATGTGGATCTTGATTCCTTTCTTTTCTTCTCCTCGATTTTTAGAGTTATTTCACCCTTCATGCCGCGCTCCTTAATTATTTACTATGTTGTTGTACAAACACTATGTTTGACTCCATTTGCAGTTTGGGGCACTAGAGTTGAGGGCTCATGTTGCAAATGGTAGATGTAGTCAGTTTTTATATGCAACCACAAATAGATATTTTTTGTCACCTTTTAAACTTGGCCAGTTTATTGCTTTGCTTTCAGGTAAGGGATTCAGACCAGAAAGGAGGGAGTTCTGATTTACAAGTTGTATTGCAGGGTATGTTGCTTCCCAAACTAATTAGTCATTTGGTTCGTACGCCAGATCGCTTACATGAGTAGGGCATGGGAAAACAATGTTAGCTGAACAAATTTGTTTATAAGCAAAATTTAATATAGAAATCGAGATATTGCCTTTAAATGTTAAATTTTCATGTAAAATGATCTTTTGACAAACCTTCCTCTCACTGCCTCAGAAAATAAACTGTATTATACATTATATAAAAGTGTGTGCTAATGACGCACTCTCCGTGATTTGGTTACTGTTTCGTAGCGTTTTCACCTCCCGCCGTTTCTTCTGGTGCTCCCACGTGTTCAAGTCGCCGGTCAGATCTCCTGTTTTGTGCGCATCCTTGGTTACCGGTTGGTGTTGGATCCCTCCCGCGAAAATAAACCAGATTATATGGGAGCATGAGGGGTACTGCACATATGCATTTCAAGGTTTTGTTTTCAGTTATCTCTTTCCACATTCTTGTGCTTCCCTTGGCTTTGGTAGCACGATAATTCTTTAAATCAAACATACAAATCCAAGCCCTATGGTTGCTAATACATTGTTCAGTGTTCAGGTCACCAACTGCTGCAAAACAATATTGTGATTTACTCTGTTATGATATTGAAAAATAGTTGAGGGTCCATTATGTCCTTATCTGATCAGATCGATGATTAAAGCATGTTTTCTTTCCAGAAAGCTACTCCCTCCGTTCCTTTTTAATTGACTCAAATTTAGTACAAACTTGTACTAAATCCGAGTCAATTAAAAAATAACGGAGGGAGTACATACTTTGTTCTGCTTCCCTTCATTAAATCCTCATGTTTAGCTCTTTGCATGATTGTTCATGAAGCATTAAATGATTCTCGAAAAGTATTGATAGTTGGATAGGTTTCTGTGAGATGTTGAGCAATTGGTGTGGCCTTCGGTGTTCCATTTGTATTGCAGATTTGGTAAATGATGTAATAGCCCTAAAAGACTTGGTTATGATGATTAGTGTTTTTCTTGTATATTCTCCATCGGGAGCATGGGAGTTGATTGGTCATCTCTAGATATTCACATATATACTCATCCCATTCTTCTTGCATATTCTATGCATATACCCTGTCTACTCTATTGATTAATGTAACTTCATTCCTTTGTTTTCCAGGGTTTATTCTGTACAGGAAACACCAATCTTCCTGCTAATTCTACTAATGTGTAAGTATAACTGTAGTTTAGATCGTCTTACTGTGACGTTATGTAAGGTTTCGGTTAATATCTGGTTCTATGTAATGGCACCTTCAGTAGTTTCTTTTATGTGTATTGTGTTGCTCTGTAAAGAAGACTATCACTTATCCCATCCATCTTTGTACACTTACCGTTGTAACCAGCTCACTTAGTAATGCCCATGGTCTCTCTATATTTTAGCTTATTCATATGAGCACAAAATTCAGTAGTTCGAGCAAACTGAAGAACAAAATTCAGAACATCACATTACTTTATTTAGCAAAACAGAAGAATTGAGAACTAATCGATATAATCAGCTAGCACAAGCGAAGGAAATCTAACTCTGCTAACTGAAGCGAAAGGAACATACCAGCTGGTAGCAGACACCTCCAGTTATTCTCTGTCGGACTCCAGTTATTCTCTGTCGGACGCAACCTCTGACCAACTCTGCTCCACCTAGGTCAGTTGGTAGCAGATCATCTTGATTCACTTCCTTGTGCTCTCTTCCTAGCTGCTAGCAAATTAACGCGAGCTAACCTTCTCCCCTTCTTCTCTGTGGCCTTTGTCCCAAAGAGTAAGATCTCGATCGGCAGCGGAACGCACCGACTGAACAGTGGTGCTCTCATCTTCTCTGCTTACCCTCTGCCGATTCTTTATTTCGACAACCTGCTTCTTCTTCTCTTTTGTTCTCATTGTTTCAACCAGAAATGGTTCTAAGGAAGAAAAACAGTACACAGGAAAACACTGTCTGTTAACGAAAAAAAGAGAAATGGTCAGAATCAATAAGTCATGTACGAACCGAAATAGTTAGATCGGCACGAGCCAACAACATTGTCTGTTAACCAACCCAATGGGTAAAAGGGCCAAATATCATTGCTACTGGGAGTTTATTGTACTTACATCATCTTACGCCTAACAAATACTTTGATCAATCTCTTAACTATAACTCTTCCAATCCGGCACCCTGCAAACCATCAAATGTAAACCGGGAAGAAAATAGCTCTAATTTTGCATGTTAAAAAGTAACACCACGAACAAACCTTAGGCAGCTTATGTAGATAGATGTTCCTCTATTTGTTCCTTTATAACTTATATTGCTCTTGAAAAAACCATAGAGTATTAGTTATTGTAATATATTCCTATACTTTGTTATTCCATTTGTTTTATCCTAATTTTATCATATTGACTTCATTTTGTAAAACCTAAAAACCATATTGTCAAGTTTTCCACCCGAGTTTCGACAATGTCATACAAACTCTTAATCGGTACGAATTCCACGGGATCGTGCGCCAAGGCGCACATCTAAATCTAGTAAGTTCATAAGAGACCACATACCACGGTACGAGTAAAGAGTACTTGTCAGGAGACGAGGTTGAACAAGGTATAGAGTGATACCGAAGATCAAACCTCGGACAAGTAAAATATCGCGTGACAAAGGGAATTGGTATCATATGTGAATGGTTCATTCGATCACTAAAGTCATCGTTGAATATGTGGGAGCCATTATGGATCTCCAGATCCCGCTATTGGTTATTGGTCGGAGTGAGTACTCAACCATGTCCGCATAGTTCACGAACCGTAGGGTGACACACTTAAAGTTGGATGTTGAAATGGTAGAACTTGAATATGGAATGGAGTTCGAATATTTGTTCGGAGTCCCGGATGAGATCCCGGACATCACGAGGAGTTCCGGAATGGTCCGGAGAATAAGATTCATATATAGGATGTCATTTTATGTGAATTAAAATGATGCGGAAGGTTCTATGGAAGGTTCTAGAAGGTTCTAGAAAAGTCCGGAAGAAACCACCAAGGAAGGTGGAGTCCCGGAGGGACTCCGCCTCCATGGCCGGCCAACCCTAGTGGGGGTGGAGTCCCAAGTGGACTCCCCCTATGGGGGCCGGCCACCCCCCCATATGGAAGGGGGGAATCCCACCCCAAGTGGGATTCCCACCTTGGGTAGGTTTCCCTATCATATGGAAAGTTTTGGGTTCGGGTCTTATTCGGAGACTTGTAGTCCAACACTTGGGGCTTCCACCTATATAATGAGGGGCCAAGGGGAGGGGGCCGGCCACCCCAAGACCACAAGCTGGCCGCCCCCCCTTGAGTGGCCGGCCACCCCCTCCCAAACCCTAGCCGCCCCCTTCTCCTCCATAGCTCCCGCGTGCTTTAGCGAAGCTCCGCCGGAGTTCTCCACCACCACCGACACCACGCCGTCGTGCTGTCGGATTCAAGAGGAGCTACTACTTCCGCTGCCCGCTAGAACGGGAGGTGGACGTCGTCTTCATCAACAACCGAACGTGTGACCGAGTACGGAGGTGCTGCCCGTTCGTGGCGCCGGAGGGATCGTGATCAAGATCTTCTACGCGTTTTTGCAAGCGGCAAGTGAACGTCTACCGCAGCAACAAGAGCCTCCTCTTGTAGGCTTTGGAATCTCTTCAAGGGTGAGACTCGATAAACCTATCGTTGCTACCGTCTTCTAGATTGCATCTTGGCTTGGATTACGTGTTCGCTGTAGGAAAATTTTTGTTTTCTATGCAACGTTATCCTACAGTGGTATCAGAGCCGTGTCTATGCATAGATGGTTGCACGAGTAGAACACAATGGTTTTGTGGGCGTTAATGCTCTTGTTATCTTTAGTTTGAGTACTTTGCATCTTTGTGGCATAGTGGGATGAAGCGGCTCGGACTAACTTTACATGACCGCGTTCATGAGACTTGTTCCTCATTCGACATGCAACTTGTATTGCATAAGAGGCTTTGCGGGTGTCTGTCTCTTCTACTATAGTGAAGATTCAATTTACTCTTCTATTGAAAACATTAGTATCAACGTTGTGGTTCATGTTCGTAGGTAGATTAGATCTCTCTCGAAAACCCTAAACCACGTAAAATATGCAAACCAAATTAGAGACGTCTAACTTGTTTTTGCAGGGTTTGGTGATGTGATATGGCCATAATGTGATGATGAATATGTATGAGATGATCATTATTGTATTGTGGCAACCGGCAGGAGCCTTATGGTTGTCTTTAATATTTCATGTTGAGTAGTATTTCAAAGTAGTTGTAATAGTTGCTACATGGAGGACAATCATGAAGACGGCGCCATTGACCTTGACGCTACGCCGATGATGATGGAGATCATGCCCGAAGATGATGGAGATCATGTCCGTGCTTTGGAGACGAAGATCAAAGGCGCAAAGACAAAAGGGCCATATCATATCACATATGAACTGCATGTGATGTTAATCCTTTTATGCATCTTATTTTGCTTAGATCGCGACGGTAGCATTATAAGATGATCCCTCACTAAAATCTCAAGATAATAAAGTGTTCATCCTTAGTAGCACCGTTACCATGACTTATCGTTTCGAAGCATCTCGTGATGATCGGGTGTGTTAGAATCAACAAGTACATACAATGGGTGCAAGACAGTTTTGCACATGCGGATACTAAGGTGGCCTTGACGAGCCTAGCATGTACAGACATGGTCTCGAAACACGTGATACCGAAAGGTAGAGCATGAATCATATGGTTGATATGATAAACACTTTGAGTGTTCACCATTGAAATCACACCTTGTCTCGTGATGATCGGACTTAGGTGCGGTGGATTTGGTTCGTGTGATCACTAAGACAATGCGAGGGATATTGTTTTGAGTGGGAGTTCACTTAGTTTTTAATTATGTTGAATTAAAATTTGAACTCAATTTGTCATAAACTTAGTCTAAACTTTTGCAAATATATGTTGTAGAGATGGCGTCCCCAATCAATTTTAACCAGTTCCTAGAGAAAGAAAAACTTAAGAGCAACGGTAGCAACTTCACCGACTGGTTCCGTCATGTGAGGATCTTCCTCTCTGGCGGAAATCTGCAATATGTGCTTGATGCACCGCTAGGTGACCCTCCTGCAGAAACTGAAACCGATGAAGTAAAAGCTGTTTACGAGACTCGGAAAATTCGGTACTCTCAAGTTCAGTGTGCCATCCTGTGCGATGCGGAATCCGATCTTCAAAAACGTTTTGAGCACCACGATCCTCATGAGTTGATGAAAGAGCTGAAAGCTATTTTTGAGACTCATGCGGCTGTGGAATGCTATGAAGCATCGAAACAATTCTTCAGCTGCATGATGGAAGAAGGCAGCTCCGTTAGTGATGTAGGATAACGTTGCATAGAAAACAAAAATTTTCCTACGGCGAACACGCAATCCAAGCCAAGATGCAATCTAGAAGACGGTAGCAACGAGGGGATATCGAGTCTCACCCTTGAAGAGATTCCAAAGCCTACAAGAGGAGGCTCTTGTTGCTGCGGTAGACGTTCACTTGCCGCTTGCAAAAGCGCGTAGAAGATCTTGATCACGATCGGTTCCGGCGCCACGAACGGGCAGCACCTCCGTACTCGGTCACACGTTCGGTTGTTGATGAAGACGACGTCCACCTCCCCGTTCCAGCGGGCAGCGGAAGTAGTAGCTCCTCTTGAATCCGACAGCACGACGGCGTGGTGTCGGTGGCGGTGAAGAAGTCCGGCGGAGCTTCGCTAAGCTATGCGGGCAATATGGAGGAGAGGAGCTTGGCTAGGGTTTGGGAGGGGTGGCCGGCCACTCTATGGGGGGCGGCCAGCTTGTGGTCTTGGGGTGGCAGGCCCCCTCCCTTGGCCCCTCATTATATAGGTGGATCCCAAGTGTTGGTGTCCAAGTCTTCGAATAAGACCCGAAACCAAAACCTTCCATAGGAGGGGGAAACCTAGCCCAACTAGGACTCCCACCCAAAGGTGGGATTCCCACCTCCCATGTGGGGGTGGCGGCCCCCTATGGTGGAGTCCACTTGGGACTCCACCCCATCTAGGGCTGGCCGGCCATGGAGGTGGAGTCCCTTGTGGACTCCACCTTCCTTGGTGGTTTCTTCCGGACTTTTCTAGAACCTTCTAGAACCTTCCATAGAACCTTCCGCGACATTTTATTTCACATAAAATGACATCCTATATATGAATCTTATTCTCCGGACCATTCCGGAACTCCTCGTGATGTCCGAGATCTCATCCGGGACTCCGAACAAATATTCGAACTCCATTCCATAATTCAAGTGCTACCATTTCAACATCCAACTTTAAGTGTGTCACCCTACGGTTCGAGAACTATGCGGACATGGTTGAGTACTCACTCCGACCAATAACCAATAGCGGGATCTGGAGATCCATAATGGCTCCCACATATTCAACGATGACTTTAGTGATCGAATGAACCATTCACATACATTACCAATTCCCTTTGTCTCGCGATATTTTACTTGTCCGAGGTTTGATCTTCGGTATCACTCTATACCTTGTTCAACCTCGTCTCCTGACAAGTACTCTTTACTCGTACCGTGGTATGTGGTCTCTTATGAACTCTTTCATATGCTTGCAAGACATTAGACGACATTCCACCGAGAGGGCCCAGAGTATATCTATCCGTCATCGGGATGGACAAATCCCACTATTGATCCATATGCCTCAACTCATACTTTCCGGATACTTAATCCCACCTTTATAGCCACCCATTTACGCAGTGGTGTTTGGTGTAATCAAAGTACCTTTCCGGTATAAGTGATTTACATGATCTCATGGTCATAAGGACTAGGTAACTATGTATCGAAAGCTTATAGCAAATAACTTAATGACGAGATCTTATGCTACGCTTAATTGGGTGTGTCCATTACATCATTCACACAATGACATAACCTTGTTATTAATAACATCCAATGTTCATGATTATGAAACTAATCATCCATTAATCAACAAGCTAGTTTAAGAGGCATACTAGGGACTTCTTGTTTGTCTACATATCACACATGTACTAATGTTTCGGTTAATACAATTCTAGCATGATATATAAACATTTATCATAAACATAAAGATATAAATAATAACCACTTTATTATTGCCTCTAGGGCATATCTCCTTCAGTCTCCCACTTGCACTAGAGTCAATAATCTAGTTTACATTTGTAAAGATATAACACCTTGGCCTTATGGTGCTTTATCATGTATTGCTCACGGGAGAGGTTTTTAGTCAACGGATCTGACACGCTCAGAAACGTATGTATTTTGTAATTCATTTGCGTCTCAACGCATCACTCATTTCCAAATGAGTTGGCATTAAATATGTTTGATCTTATGGTGGAACCTTAATTCCGCGGTCTGAAATAAGTCACTAATATTGTCACATACAATATAGCTTCAAAGTTCTGACACTATCGGAACTACACCAAGTCTTCAAAGAACTTCTTGACTCAACATCCTCAGTCATTTGTCAAAACAAATGACATACTCTGCCTTCGTTTTGTAGAATCCATCACAATATTTAGAACTCTTCTAAATCTAACATAGACAACTTCTAGTTCATTGTGCTACCTTTAAAACAACACTTAGTCTAATTTGAGATTGAAATTCTATTTTGATATGTGACAAAATAAATATCGGTGTAACACCTTACAGCGATTTGTTTGTCATTTCTTCATACAAAAATATATATGCATATCCTTAGTTCTTCTAAAGTACTCAAGGATATTCTTACTGTCGTCCTATGATCATCTTATGAATCATTCCGGTATATGCTCATAACATTTTAGAGCACAAGATATCTGATTTTGTACATTTTATTTGTGATCTAAAATCACTCATGTATTTTTACTCATCGAGTGTCAGATACACTCAAGTCTTGTTAAACCTTCACATGACAAGAACATTTTCTTAATATTTCTATATTGAACTATTTCAATATCCATTCTATGTACTTTGACTTAAACTTATTATGTGTTTCAATCTATCTTCATAGATCTTGACACTAAATATGTTTTAGTCCATATCCTTTCATTGAAGTTAATTTTTCAATGAAACCTTTTAATCAAGTATGTAATTACATTATTTATAACCAACTATATGTCTTCTACATAAGTATTATAAATATGTCTCAGCGCTCCCACTTAATTTCTTGCAAATGCAAGCCTCTTCATCGTCTCTGATGAAATCAAAAACTCTTTGACTATTTCATCCAGTGAAGATTCAAACTCCGCGATACTTACTTCATCCAATTGAAGTTCGTATACCTATCTAGTATTTCACGGACCAGCAAAACTCTTGGTTTGTATCTAGTATACACCTTTAATATACACTTCTGTTAAGTAGTGTATTTTGCCATCCTACTAACATATCTCATAAAAGAAATATGTAGTGATTACTAGAATAATCCACATAGACTATAAGCATTGCTACGGAAGATCTAATCTTATCGTAGTCAACTCTTTGAACTTTGTTGTAAACAATTTTTCAACAAGTCGAGCTTCTTCAATGATATTTCATCCAAGTCTATCAATTTCATAGATCCATTTACTTTCATAAAGTATTCATCTATCTTGGATTTCATGGCGTATAGCCATTTTAACGGAGTCAGGGCCCATCATAACTTCTTTGTTTGTAGTTGGTTTATCATTGTTCAAAATCAATCCTTTGTTCACAAATCATTTATTTGATCACAAAGTAAACCATACCTACAAGGTTCAATATGTACTTCGATCTCCATGGCTAAAACACTTTGTAGTCATGAGAGCCATGATCGTCGTGGCCGCTTCCGAAACCAATTCCGATGCTGCGCTACTCTGATCATTATGCTTAGGTTCATAAACCTTATCAAATTATATTGTCCTCCCACTTAAATACTTCACTAGAAACAATTTCTCGGAAATAAGAAACATTGACAAACACTTTTGTCTTTGTCTCGTGGGAAGAATTCCCAATCAAATCTCTGGGATAACCAACAAAGACATTCATCCGATTTTGGTTGTAAACTTATTTACTTATGCTATGCATACCAAAATTTAAGAAAAGACTAACAGGTTTCTTACCTATGCCATAACTCGTATGGTGTCATTTCAACGGATCATGATGATGCTCTATTTAGTGTAAAAAGCGGTAGTCACTAAAGCATAATCCACAAAAATATAATGGCGTCATAATATTTTTATCTCATCATTAATCCAACAAGGTTTGGATACATATCTTGGATACTATATCATCATTATAATACTCCAAGAAATGTGAGTTGTAGAACAATTTCATAACTCTCTTAGATGTTCGCTAAAACTCGTAATTCAAATATTTCCACCATGATCCAATCATAGATATTTGACTTTTCTATTACGATGATTTCCACTTCATGCTGAAATTTATTTGAATCCTATTCAAATGTTTCAAACTTTTCCTTATTGAATATATCCACATATATACTCAATTCATTGTTTGAAGGTTTTCATGAAATAGAAGAATCTCCCGCATACAACTATGCCTAGTGAACCACATACATCATCATGTATATTTTCACAAAGTTAGTTGCCCGTTCAACTCTTGGCCTATGAACGGTATTTTAATCATTCTCTTTAGAAAAGATTTGCAAGTGCCAAATGATTCAAAATCAAATGACTCCAAAAATCCATTTGCATGGAGTTCCTTCATGCGTTCCTTTCTAACATGACCTAAATGGTGGTTCCACAAATAAGTGGAATTCAAATCATTTGCCTTATGGCATTTTAGCGTCAGTTTTATGTATGTGTGTTTCACCTTTAAGATTTATAATAACTTATCCATCGTACATGGAGTAATGTCATAATTTGAACAACTCATTGTTTTATTTGACCAGAGCAAAATAACAATTATTAAGTTCTTTATTATAAATTCTAAGGGCTAGATAGAATGCCAACGACGAACATAATAACACTTTATTTTGTTCCAGACGTGCTTTTCTATCATATTCCTTGTCAGTCACTTAGGCCATTGTATTCTTGTATTGCGTTGTTTTGTATGACACTTCATACCAACCAATATGGTACTAATACCCAAGAATTTCATTGTGTGACTTAACTAGGAATACAACCATAACATGTATATCATTTATATACACCTGAGCTAGACTTTCTAGTCTTTTCTTTTCTTTTTGCCAAAATATCTTTTGCAGTTTCTCTTTTAGCTTTCCTCATTATTCAGAAAAACACTTCAACATTAATAACTTCTAGGTTTGTTGGTCAAATACCAATAACCTTGAGGTTCTTACTTTGAAGTTGATCATCATATGACAAGTGTTCCAGATTTCACTATTAGTAACTTTGTAATATGATGAACAATTTCACTCATAATTTTATCCATCATATCATGACGACTTTTCGAGACCATGTCTGTACATGCTAGGCTCGTAAAGTTTTAACCTTGGTATTTGCATGTGCAAATCTAGCTTGCACCCGTTTTTATGCACACGTAGAATCTATCACACCCGATCATCACGTGATGCTTCGAAACGACGAGTCTTAGTAACGGTGCATATTAAGGATGGTCACTTCATGGATATGCGAATAACGTTAGTGCCCCAATAGTTGGAGGATTGTGACGCCTTGCGTCTTCAACCTTCGTACATTCCCATAAAACTTATGAGTTCATGTATTCTCACCAAATTATATTCTATCATCTTGCAATAAGGTCTTAGATATCACATATATCTCATACCTTGATTATTTCTGAAAACTAAATTTTTAGCTCCTTACTTTTCAAACAAATTTGAACTTCAAGTTTCACGGAGACAAGATAACTTTAGGTACTAATTGAAACCATATCTCTTTGAATCAACAATGTGAGGTTTACTAAAAATTTGCAATAGGACTTAATCAATTCTTGATTCTTTAACAATACGGTACCAATCCGTAAAGTTTCTAATCAGATTTTAACAGTATTTATATCTCAATTACAAGACTAGCGCATAGTAGTAAACGGATGCCAATACTACAAAATTAATTCAAAATACTACTCAAACTATGTTTATGATAATTAGTTCATGTTTTAATCTAATTACTAATGAACTCCCACTTAATACAACATCCCTCATAGTTGTTAAGTGGTACACGATCCAAATTCACTACACCAAAAACCGATCATCACGTGAGATGATGTAGCTTCAATGGTGAACATCAACATGTTGATCATATCATCCATATGACTCGTGTTCAACCTTTCGGTTTCCGTTGTCCCGAGACCATGTCTGTACATGCTAGGCTCGTCAAGCAAACCCAAGTATTCTGCGTGTGCAACATGGCTTACACCCGTTGTATATGAATCGTTGAATCTATCACATCCGATCATCACGAGATGCTTTGAAACGACGAACTGTTACAACGGTGCATACGAGGGGAGAACACTTTATTATCTTGATATTAATGTGAGGGATCATCTTATAATGCTACCGTCGCGATCTAAGCAAAATAAGATGCATAAAAGGATTAACATCACATGCAGTTCATATGTGATATGATATGGCCCTTTTGTCTTTGCGCCTTTGATCTTCATCTCCAAAGCACGGACATGATCTCCATCATCTTCGGGCATGATCTCCATCATCGTCGGCGTAGCGTCAAGGTCCATGGCGCCGTCTTCATGGTTGTTCACCTCATGTAGCAACTATTACAACTACTTTGAAATACTACTCAACATGAAAATTAAAGACAACCATAAGGCTCCTGCCGGTTGCCACAATACAATAATGATCATCTCATACATATTCATCATCATATCATGGCCATATCACATCACCAAACCCTGCAAAAACAAGTTAGACGTCTCTAATTTGGTTTGCATATTTTACGTGGTTTAGGGTTTTCGAGAGAGATCTAATCTACCTACGAACATGAACCACAACGTTGATACTAATGTTTTCAATAGAAGAGTAAATTGAATCTTCACTATAGTAGGAGAGACAGACACCCGCAAAGCCTCTTATGCAATACAAGTTGCATGTCGAACGAGGAACAAGTCTCATGAACGCGGTCATGTAAAGTTAGTCCGAGCCGCTTCATCCCACTATGCCACAAAGATGCAAAGTACTCAAACTAAAGATAACAAGAGCATCAACGCCCACAAACCATTGTGTTCTACTCGTGCAACCATCTATGCATAGACACGGCTCTGATACCACTGTAGGATAACGTTGCATAGAAAACAAAAATTTTCCTACGGCGAACACGCAATCCAAGCCAAGATGCAATCTAGAAGACGGTAGCAACGAGGGGATATCGAGTCTCACCCTTGAAGAGATTCCAAAGCCTACAAGAGGAGGCTCTTGTTGCTGCAGTAGACGTTCACTTGCCGCTTGCAAAAGCGCGTAGAAGATCTTGATCACGATCGGTTCCGGCGCCACGAACGGGCAGCACCTCCGTACTCGGTCACACGTTCGGTTGTTGATGAAGACGACGTCCACCTCCCCGTTCCAGCGGGCAGCGGAAGTAGTAGCTCCTCTTGAATCCGACAGCACGACGGCGTGGTGTCGGTGGCGGTGAAGAAGTCCGGCGGAGCTTCGCTAAGCTATGCGGGCAATATGGAGGAGAGGAGCTTGGCTAGGGTTTGGGAGGGGTGGCCGGCCACTCTATGGGGGGCGGCCAGCTTGTGGTCTTGGGGTGGCAGGCCCCCTCCCTTGGCCCCTCATTATATAGGTGGATCCCAAGTGTTGGTGTCCAAGTCTTCGAATAAGACCCGAAACCAAAACCTTCCATAGGAGGGGGAAACCTAGCCCAACTAGGACTCCCACCCAAAGGTGGGATTCCCACCTCCCATGTGGGGGGGTGGCCGGCCCCCTATGGTGGAGTCCACTTGGGACTCCACCCCATCTAGGGCTGGCCGGCCATGGAGGTGGAGTCCCTTGTGGACTCCACCTTCCTTGGTGGTTTCTTCCGGACTTTTCTAGAACCTTCTAGAACCTTCCATAGAACCTTCCGCGACATTTTATTTCACATAAAATGACATCCTATATATGAATCTTATTCTCCGGACCATTCCGGAACTCCTCGTGATGTCCGGGATCTCATCCGGGACTCCGAACAAATATTCGAACTCCATTCCATAATTCAAGTGCTACCATTTCAACATCCAACTTTAAGTGTGTCACCCTACGGTTCGAGAACTATGCGGACATGGTTGAGTACTCACTCCGACCAATAACCAATAGCGGGATCTGGAGATCCATAATGGCTCCCACATATTCAACGATGACTTTAGTGATCGAATGAACCATTCACATACATTACCAATTCCCTTTGTCTCGCGATATTTTACTTGTCCGAGGTTTGATCTTCGGTATCACTCTATACCTTGTTCAACCTCGTCTCCTGACAAGTACTCTTTACTCGTACCGTGGTATGTGGTCTCTTATGAACTCTTTCATATGCTTGCAAGACATTAGACGACATTCCACCGAGAGGGCCCAGAGTATATCTATCCGTCATCGGGATGGACAAATCCCACTATTGATCCATATGCCTCAACTCATACTTTCCGGATACTTAATCCCACCTTTATAGCCACCCATTTACGCAGTGGTGTTTGGTGTAATCAAAGTACCTTTCCGGTATAAGTGATTTACATGATCTCATGGTCATAAGGACTAGGTAACTATGTATCGAAAGCTTATAGCAAATAACTTAATGACGAGATCTTATGCTACGCTTAATTGGGTGTGTCCATTACATCATTCACACAATGACATAACCTTGTTATTAATAACATCCAATGTTCATGATTATGAAACTAATCATCCATTAATCAACAAGCTAGTTTAAGAGGCATACTAGGGACTTCTTGTTTGTCTACATATCACACATGTACTAATGTTTCGGTTAATACAATTCTAGCATGATATATAAACATTTATCATAAACATAAAGATATAAATAATAACCACTTTATTATTGCCTCTAGGGCATATCTCCTTCAAGTGAGCACATGCTCGCCATGACCGGGCATGCGAAGAAACTCAGTGACTTGGGAATAGTGATTCCTAACAGACTGGGGATTAATCGTGTCCTTCAATCACTGCCACCAAGTTACAAGAACTTTGTGATGAACTACAATATGCAGAACATGAACAAGGAGTTACCTGAACTCTTTGGCATGCTAAAAGCTGCTGAGATTGAGATCAAGAAAGAGCACCAAGTGTTGATGGTCAACAAGACCACCAGTTTCAAGAAACAGGGCAAGTCTAAGGGAAAATTCAAGAAGGGTGGCAAGAAAGCTGCCACGCCTCCTATGAAACCTAAGAACGGCCCTAAGCCTGATGCTAAGTGCTATTACTGCAAGGAGAAGGGACACTGGAAGTGTAATTGCTCCAAGTATCTGGCTGATCTGAAGAGCGGCCTTGTCAAGAAGAAAAAGAAGGTATATCTGATATACATGTTATAGATGTTTATCTCACTGGTCCTCGTTCTAGTACCTGGGTATTTGATACTGGTTTGGTTGCTCATATTTGTAACTCGACACAGGAACTAAAGAATAAACGGAGACTACTGAAAGATGAAGTGACGATGCGCGTTGGAAACGGATCCAAGGTCAATGTGATCGCAGTCGGCACACTTCCTTTACATCTACCTTCTGGATTAGTTTTAAGCCTAAATAATTGTTATTTTGTACCTGCGTTAAGCATGAACATTATATCTGGATCTTGTTTAATGCAAGACGGTTATTCATTCAAGTCTGAGAATAAAGGTTGTTCTATTTTTATGAATAATATCTTTTATGGTCGAGCACCAGAAAAGAATGGCTTATTTCTGTTAGATCTCGATAGTAGTGATACGCATATACATAACGTTGATGCTAAGCGAATTAAATTAAATGATAATTCTACATATATGTGGCACTGTCGTCTTGGTCATATTGGAGTGAAACGCATGAAGAAACTCCATAAAGATGGATTACTTGAATCACTTGACTTTGAGTCACTTGATAGATGCGAAGCATGTCTAATGGGAAAAATGACTAAGACTCCATTTTCTGGTATGATGGAGCGAGCTACTGACTTATTGGAAATCATACATACCGATGTGTGCGGACCAATGAGCGTAGCATCGTGCGGTGGTTATCGTTATGTTCTAACCTTCACAGATGATCTGAGTAGATATGGGTATATCTATTTCATGAAACATAAATCCGAAACTTTCGAGAAGTTTAAGGAATTCCAAAGTGAAGTAGAAAATCAACGTAACAAGAAGATTAAATTTCTACGATCTGATCATGGAGGTGAATATCTGAGTTATGAGTTTGGCATGCATTTAAAGAAATGCGGAATACTTTCACAATTGACACCGCCGGGAACACCACAACGAAACGGTGTGTCCGAATGTCGTAATCGAACTCTCTTAGATATGGTTCATTCTATGATGTCTCTTACTGATTTGCCGTTATCATTTTGGAGTTATGCATTAGAGACAGCCGCATTCACTTTAAATAGAGCACCATCAAAATCCGTAGAAACGACACCGTATGAATTATGGTTTAATAAGAAACCTAAGCTGTCGTTCCTGAAAGTTTGGGGTTGCGAAGCCTATGTAAAGAAGTTACAACCGGACAAGCTAGAACCCAAAGCGGAGAAATGCGTCTTCATAGGATACCCTAAGGAAACTATAGGGTACACCTTCTATCACAGATCCGAAGGCAAAATCTTTGTTGCTAAGAACGGAACTTTTCTTGAGAAAGAATTTCTCACTAAAGAAGTGACTGGAAGAAAAGTAGAACTCGATGAGATTGATGAATCTATACTCGTTGATCAGAGTAGCGCAGTACCGGAAGTTGTACCTGTACCGCCTACACCGGCAACAGAGGAAGCTAATGATAATGATCATGAAACTTCGAACGAGGAAACTACTGAACCTCGTAGATCGACAAGGGAACGTACCACTCCTGATTGGTATGATCCTTGTCTAAATGTCATGATTGTGGATAACAATGATGAAGACCCTGCGACGTATGAAGAAGCGATGATGAGCCCAGATTCCAACAAATGGCAAGAAGCCATGAAATCCGAAATGGGATCCATGCATGATAACAAAGTATGGACTTTGGTAGACTTACCAGATAGCCGAAAGGCTGTCGAGAATAAATGGAACTTCAAGAGAAAAACAGATGCTGATGGTAATATTACTGTCTATAAAGCTCGACTTGTTGCAAAGGGTTTCCGACAAATTCAAGGAGTTGACTATGATGAGACTTTCTCACCTGTAGCGAAGCTAAAATCTGTGAGGATTTTGTTAGCAATAGCTGCATTTTTCGATTATGAGATTTGGCAGATGGATGTCAAAACGGCGTTCCTTAATGGATACATTGAGGAAGAGTTGTATATGGTACAACCCAAAGGTTTTGTCGATCCTAAAAATGCTGACAAGGTATGCAAACTTCAGCGTTCAATCTATGGACTGAAGCAAGCATCAAGAAGTTGGAACCGACGCTTTGATAAGGTGATCAAAGACTTCGGGTTTATACAGTGTCATGGAGAGGCCTGTATTTACAAGAAAGTGAGTGGGAGCTCTGTAGCATTCCTGATATTATATGTAGATGACATATTATTGATCAGGAATGATATAGAACTATTAAGCAGTGTAAAAGGTTATTTGAATAATAGTTTTTCAATGAAAGACCTTGGTGAAGCATCGTATATATTACGCATCAAGATTTATAGAGATAGATCAAGACGCCTAATAGGGCTATCACAGAGTACATATCTGGACAAGATTCTAAAGAAGTTTAGAATGGACGAAAGTAAGAAAGGGTTCTTACCTATGTTACCAGGCAAGGTCTTGAGTAAGACTCAAGGACCGGCTACGGCAGAAGAAAGAGAAAGGATGAGTAATATCCCCTATGCCTCGGCAGTAGGATCTATCATGTATGCCATGCTATGTACTAGACCGGATATAGCACATGCTGTTAGTTTGACTAGCAGATATCAAAGTGATCCAGGAATGGAACACTGGACAGCGGTCAAGAATATCCCAAGTACTTGAAAAGAACTAAGGATATGTTTCTTTGTTATGGAGGTGACCAAGAGCTCGTTGTAAGTGGTTACACCGATGCAAGTTGGAACACCGATCCTGATGACTCTAAGTCACAATCTGGGTACGTGTTTATATTGAATGGTGCTGCAGTAAGCTGGGCAAGCTCGAAGCAGTGCACGGTGGCGAAGTTTTCAATAGAATCAGAGTACATAGCGGCTTCAGAGGCTTCATCAGAAGCGGTATGGATGAAGAGGTTCATTGTAGAGCTCGGTGTGGTTCCTAGTGCATTGGACCCATTAATCATTTACTGTGATAACATGGGTGCCATCGCCAATGCACAAGAGCCAAGGTCACACAAGAGGCTGAAGCATATCAAGCTGCGTTACCACTCGATTCGCGAGTACATCGAAGATGGAGAAGTAAAGATTTGCAAAGTACACACTGATCTGAATGTAGCAGATCCGTTGACTAAAGCTCTCCCTAGGGCAAAGCATGACCATCACCAGAATGCCATGGGTGTTAGGTATATTACAATGTAATCTAGATTATTGACTCTAGTGCAAGTGGGAGACTGAAGGATATATGCCCTAGAGGCAATAATAAAGTGGTTATTATTTATATCTTTATGTTTATGATAAATGTTTATATATCATGCTATAATTGTATTAACCGAAACATTAGTACATGTGTGATATGTAGACAACAAGAAGTCCCTAGCATGCCTCTTAAACTAGCTTGTTGATTAATGGATGATTAGTTTCATAATCATGAACATTGGATGTTATTAATAACAAGGTTATATCATTATATGAATGATGTAATGGACACACCCAATTAAGCGTAGCATAAGATCTCGTCATTAAGTTATTTGCTATAAGCTTTCGATACATAGTTACCTAATCCTTATGACCATGAGATCATGTAAATCATTTATACCGGAAAGGTACTTTGATTACACCAAACGCCACTGCGTAAATGGGTGGTTATAAAGGTGGGATTAAGTATCCGGAAAGTATGAGTTGAGGCATATGGATCAACAGTGGGATTTGTCCATCCCGATGACGGATAGATATACTCTGGGCCCTCTCGGTGGAATGTCATCTAATGTCTTGCAAGCATATGAATAAGTTCATAAGAGACCACATACCACGGTACGAGTAAAGAGTACTTGTCAGGAGACGAGGTTGAACAAGGTATAGAGTGATACCAAAGATCAAACCTCGGACAAGTAAAATATCGCGTGACAAAGGGAATTGGTATCGTATGTGAATGGTTCATTCGATCACTAAAGTCATCGTTTGATATGTGGGAGCCATTATGGATCTCCAGATCCCGCTATTGGTTATTGGTCGGAGTGAGTACTCAACCATGTCCGCATAGTTCACGAACCGTAGGGTGACACACTTAAAGTTGGATGTTGAAATGGTAGAACTTGAATATGGAATGGAGTTCGAATATTTGTTCGGAGTCCTGGATGAGATCCCGGACATCACGAGGAGTTCCGGAATGGTTCGGAGAATAAGATTCATATATAGGATGTCATTTTATGTGAATTAAAATGATGCGGAAGGTTCTATGGAAGGTTCTAGAAGGTTCTAGAAAAGTCTGGAAGAAACCACCAAGGAAGGTGGAGTCCCGGAGGGACTCCACCTCCATGGCCGGCCAACCCTAGTGGGGGTGGAGTCCCAAGTGGACTCCCCCTATGGGGGCCGGCCCCCCCCCCCATATGGAAGGGGGGAATCCCACCCCAAGTGGGATTCCCACCTTGGGTAGGTTTCCCTATCATATGGAAGGTTTTGGGTTCGTGTCTTATTCGGAGACTTGTAGTCCAACACTTGGGGCTTCCACCTATATAATGAGGGGCCAAGGGGAGGGGGCCGGCCACCCCAAGACCACAAGCTGGCCGCCCCCCCTTGAGTGGCCGGCCACCCCCTCCCAAACCCTAGCCGCCCCCTTCTCCTCCATAGCTCCCGCGTGCTTTAGCGAAGCTCCGCCGGAGTTCTCCACCACCACCGACACCACGCCGTCGTGCTGTCGGATTCAAGAGGAGCTACTACTTCTGCTGCCCGCTAGAACGGGAGGTGGACGTCGTCTTCATCAACAACCGAACGTGTGACCGAGTACGGAGGTGCTGCCCGTTCGTGGCGCCGGAGGGATCGTGATCAAGATCTTCTACGCGTTTTTGCAAGCGGCAAGTGAACGTCTACCGCAGCAACAAGAGCCTCCTCTTGTAGGCTTTGGAATCTCTTCAAGGGTGAGACTCGATAAACCCCTCGTTGCTACCGTCTTCTAGATTGCATCTTGGCTTGGATTGCGTGTTCGCGGTAGGAAATTTTTTGTTTTCTATGCAACGTTATCCTACACCTTTATCTCCAATGCTTTTTAATATTTGTAGTGGATATGCTTGCCATCCTAATTGAACGAGGAAAAGAGGATGGTCAAGTCGGAGGGTTAATTCCACATTTAGTTGAGGGAGGACTCTCTATATTACAATACACAGATAATACTATCCTATTCTTGGAACATGACCTTAATAAAGCAGTTAATATGAAATTAATTTTGTGCCTCTTTGAAGAGTTATCGGGGCTCAAGATTAACTTCCGTAAAAGTGAGATTTTTTGTTTTGAAAAGGCAAAGGAGGAGGAGGAGGATCAGTATACACAGATCTTTGGATGTGATGCTGGACAACTCCCCTTTAGATACTTGGGTATTCCAATCCATTACAAAAAAAAACTCAGGAATTCGGATTGGTATCCGGTGGAAACACGGTTTGAAAGTAAATTAGGATGCTGGAAAGGGAAGTTACTATCCTATGGTGATAGGTTAGTTCTTATTAATTCAATATTAACTAGCTTACCGATGTTTTGGTTGTCTTTCCTTAAAATACTTGTTGGGGTAAGGAAACGTTTGGACTTCTATAGATCTAGGTTCTTTTGGCAGTCCGACGAAAACAAAAAAATACTGGTAACAAAATGGAACATTGTATGTCGATCCAAAGATCAAGGGGGCTTAGGTATAGAGGTTCTCGAAATCAAAAAATAGATGTTTACTGAGTAAATGGCTCTTTAAACTTCTTAACAAAGACGGGGTGTGGCAAGAATTGCTACATAACAAATACCTAAGACAAAAGACGTTATCAGAGGTACAAGCTAATATAAGCCTACTGATTCCCCATTTTGGAAAGGATTGATGGAGGTCAAATAGGAGTTTTTTTCAAGGGGCTCTTTCAAATTGGGTAGTGGTATGACCATCCGCTTCTAGGAAGATACCTGGTCAGGAAATACTTCTTTGGCTCAGCAATATCCGTCCTTGTATAATATTGTACATCATAAGAATGTCACAGTTGCACAGGTGCTTGCCCAACCACCGTTGAATATTAAACTCCAAAGGGTGTTGAGTGGTAGTAAATGGACTTCCTGGTTACAATTATGCAGGAAACCCATGATGGTTACTTTAAATAATGAGGATGATCGCTTTATTTGGAAGTTGACATCTAATGGGTTGTTTAGTGTCAAGTCGATGTATGAATATCTTATGTGTGACCATACCCCTTTTTTGATAAAGTATCTCTGGAAGGTTAAAATACCGCTTAAGATTAAGATTTTCATGTAGTTTATGAGTAATAAAGTAGTGTTAACTAAGGATAATCTAGCTAAACATCATTAGATTGGGTGTACAAAATGTGTATTATGTGGGGAACAGGAGACCATTCAACACCTATTTATTGAATGTCCTTTAGCTAAGCTCTTATGACGTACGGTTAATTTCAGTTATGAATTTCCACCTCCCACCAATATTGCTAATATGTTTAGTAATTGTTTAAATGGAGTAAATAGACAATCTAAGACTTTTATCCGGATTGGGGTTTCTGCTTTATGTTGGTCTATATTTTTTTAATAAAAAAGTCACTTTTCATTTCTTGCAGGTTATTCATATGGTCTCCCACTGGGTCCACCTTTGGGCCCTACTTTCCCCGGAGGGGCAGTGGGATGCCATGGCTTCTGGATGCACATGGCTCCTGATGGTCGCTCAGGATATCTTGTGCCAGGCTGGTTGGCGACATACTAGAAGGTTATGTTGATTTGTAGTCATAGTATGGTTTGTTTTTTATGGTTGGTTCTTGTATCAATCATCGGTGATGCGTGAGTTGTAAACAATATTTTTTTGAACCTTTTTCTAATAAATGGCCGTGTGCATCATCATGATGCAGAAGCCGGGGTATACCCCCATTTCGAAAAAAATATATATAGTTCAGTGTTCAAAATCGGACCAAACATGAAACATGCATCATAGTTTGCTGTTATATATAGTCATACGAAAGCAGCCCTCCCAGAAGCACTCGTACTCTCCTCCCGCGGCGCACCCCCTGGGCGCCACCGGGGGATCCGATCCCGCCGCCAACTCTCTCACCCCATGTTACCCTCCTCTCCGCCGCCAGCCGCGGTGGCTGCAGCCCTGGTACTGAACGGTGCTAAGGGAGGTGGACGTGGCGGCCATCTCCTCGATGTGGCTGGGGCTGGGTTCGGGGATGGACGCGGGCAGTGGTCGGGGCGGCGGCGACAGTCTTCACCGGACCTTCGCAGCTGCAAGTGGAGGGGGGCTCCTCGGCAATGCCCATCATGAGGGGCTTAGGGTTGACGGAATCCTGCAAGTTAGCACGATTCATCGGATACCAAACAAATAGAAGGCGAGATTTACCCTGGTTTGGGGCCCTAGATGAGGCAAAACCCTTACTCCTGCTTGTCTGATCTTGATTTATCGATGAAAAAAGGTTACGATGGGGCAGCCGATAGACTGCGCTATGGTGGACTCACTGGAAGGCAAGGTTTCTAGGGTTGGTGTATGCGGGATTGTGTAGGATGATTTCGATGTCCTACAGCAGGCTCTCTACTAGCCTTCATATAGGAGGCCAGGTCTCGAGAGTTGATGTCTACGCACGCTTCTATTCCTGTAGACAGTGTTGGACCTCCAAGAGTAGAGGTTTGTAGAACAGCAGCAAGTTTCCCTTAAGTGAATCACCCAAGGTTTATCGAACTCAGGGAGGTAGAGGTCAAAGATATCCCTCTCAAGCAACCCTACAATTACGATACATGAAGTCTCTTGTGTCCCCAACACACCTAATACACTTGTCAGATGTATAGGTGCACTAGTTCGGCGAAGAGATAGTGAAATACAAGTAATATGGATGATTGTAAGTAGTAATTGCAATCTAAAATAAAGATGGCAGCAAGCAGACATGTAGCAGAACTTGTTGGAAACGGGGTTTCAATGCTTAGAAACAAGGCCTAGGGATCATACTTTCACTAGTGGACACTCTCAACAATGATCACATAATTGAATAAATAAATTCTACTTTTAAACACTCTCTTGTTGGATAACAAACACCATTCATTGTGTAGGGCAACAAAAGCACACCTCAAGCCGGAGTAAACAAGCTCCACAACTTCCGGAGTTCATATTAAAGTAACCTCTAGAGTGCATAATAGACCGTTGCAATTTAGACCGAGTACTAACATAGCATACACACTGTCAACAATAGCTATGAAAGGGGGAATAGATCGCATCAATACTATCATAGTAATAGTTAACTTCATAATCTACAAGAGATTACAATCATAACCTACGCCAAGTACTACATGATGCACACATTGTCAACATTACATCATGGAGGAGGAATAGACTACTTTAATAACATCACTAGAGTAGCACATAGATTAATAGTGATACAAAGCTCATGATCACATAAAGATCACACCATGGGAGAGAGATGAACCACAGAGCTACCGGTAGAGCCCTCAGCCTCGGGGGAGAACTACTCCCTCCTCATCATGGGAGACAGCAACGGCGATGAAGATGGCGGTGGTGTCGATGGAGATGGCTCCGTGAGCAATTCCACGTCCCGGCGGCGTGCCGGAACAGAGACTTCTGTCCCCCAAAGCGGAGTTTCGCGATGGCGGCCGCGTCCCTGGAGTCTTTCTGGAGTTTCGTCAATCGGTATCGGGTTTTTAGGTCACGAGGGATAATATAGGCGAAGAGGCGGCGCGAGGGGGTGCCTGGGGGCCCACCCCATAGGGCGGCACACCCCCCTCTAGGCCGCGCCAGCCTATGGTCTGGAGGGCCTGGGCCTCCTCTCCGACTCCCCTTCGGTGTTCTGGTCCTTCTCGGTGAAACAGGATGTTTGGCATTTGTTTCGTCGAATTCCGAGAATATTGCCCGAATAGCCTTTCTGGAACCAAAAACAGCAGAAAACAGGAACTGACACTGTGGCATCTTGTTAATAGGTTAGTTCCGAAAAATGCATAATAATAACATAAAGTGTATATAAAACATGTGAGTATTGTTATAAAACAAGCATGGAACATAAGAAATTATAGATACGTTTGAGACGTATCAAGCATCCCCAAGCTTAGTTCCTACTCGCCCTCGAGTAGGTAAACGATAAAAAGGATAATTTCTGAAGTGACATGCTACTTGCATAATCTTGATCAATACTATTGTAAAGCATACGAGATGAATGAAGTGATTCGAAGCAATGGTAAAGATAATGACTAAACAACTGAATCATATAGCAAAGACTTTTCATGAATAGTACTTTCAAGACAAGCATCAATAAGACTTGCATAGGAGTTAACTCATAAAGCAATAAATTCTTAGTAGAAAGTTTTGAAGCAACACAAATGAAGATATAAGTTTCAGCAGTTGCTTTCAACTTCAACATGTATATCTCATGGATAATTGTCAACACAAAGTAATATGATGAATGCAAATAAGCAAGTATGTAGGAATCAATGCACACAGTTGACACAAGTGTTTGCTTCTAAGATAGAAAGAAATAGGTAAACTGACTCAACATAAAGTAAAAGAATGGCCCTTCGCAGAGGGAAGCATGGATTACTATTTTTGTGCTAGAGCTTTTATTTTGTAAACATAGAAACAATTTTGTCAACGGTAGTAATAATTCATATGTGTTATGCATAAGACATCCTATAAGTTGCAAGCCTCATGCATAGAATATCAATAGTGCTTGCACCTTGTCCTAATTAGCTTTGATTTACATGGATTATAATTGCATAACATATGTTTCAACCAAGTGTCACAAAGGGGTACCTCTATGCCGCCTGTACAAATGTCCAAGGAGATAGATCGCATTTGATTTCTCATTTTTGATAGATCTCAACTCGAGGACATCCATACCGGGACAACATAGAAAACAGATAATAGACTCCTCTTTAATGCTTAAGCATTCAACAACAGATAATATTCTCATAAGAGATTGAGGATTAATGTCCAAACTGAAACTTCCACCATGATACATGGCTTTGGTCGGCGGCCCAATGTTCTTCTCTAACAATATGCATACTCAAACCATTTAATCATGATAAATCACCCTTACTTCAGACAAGACGAACATGCATAGCAACTCACATGATATTCAACAAAGGTGTAATAGTTGATGGCGTCCCCAGAAACATGGTTACCGCTCAACAAGCAACTTATAAGAAATAAGATACATAAGCTACATATTCTTTACCACAATAGTTTTTAAGGATATTTTCCCATGAGCTATATATTGCAAAGACAAGGAATGAAATTTTAATGATAGCACTCAAGCAATTTACTTTGGAATGGCAGAGAAATACCACATAGTAGGTAGGTATGGTGGACACAAATGGCATAGGTTTTGGCTCAAGGTTTTGGATGCACGAGAAGAATTCCCTCTCAGTACAAGGCTTTGGCTAGCAAGGTTGTTTGAAGCAAACACAAGTATGAACCGGTACAGCAAAACTTACATAAGAACATATTGCAAGCATTATAAGACTCTACACTGTCTTCCTTGTTCAAACACTTCACCAGAAAATATCTAGACTTTAGAGAGACCAATCATGCAAACCAAATTTCAACAAGCTCTATGGTAGTTCTTCATTAATTGGTGCAAAGTACATGATGCAAGAGCTTAAACATGATCTATTTGAGCAAAACAATTGCCAAGTATCAAATTATTCAAGACCATATTTAGCACTAAGCTCTTGAAAATCAACAGTTTTAATGAAAGACTTAATGCATTCATATTCATAGTTTGTACCTGATTCTTTACCTTTGTCGTTCTCCCAATCTTCAGCGTTCTCATGAATCCGATCAAGAAGGTCCCATTTAAACTCTTCTTTATTGCGCGTGAATGATCCAGAACAAGTAGTATCCAGCAAGGTTTTTCTTGAAAAGAAAGTCTTGCATAGAAATTATCAATGATGATATTACCAGGAAGCTCATGAATGGGGCATTTGAGCATTAAAGACTTCAATCTCCCCCATGCTTGGGCAATACTCTCTCTATCATGAGACCAGAAATTATATATGTGGTTTCGGTCTTTGTGAATTTCACTTGGAGGATAGAATTTGGAATAAAATAGAGGCATAATATCCTCCCAATCAAGAGAATGCCTATTCTTCAGCAATTTATACCAATGCGCTGCTTTACCGGACAGCGACATAGAGAATAGTTTCTTCCTCACTTCATCCATAGAGATACCTGCACACTTGAATAACCCGAATAATTCATGCAAAAACAGTAAATGATCTCCAGGATGGACAGTTCCATCCCCTTCGTAGCGGTTATCCACAACACGTTCAATAATTTTCGTAGGTATTTTATATGGAATACTTTCAACAGGTGGATTTGGTATATCACAAGCATCATTCGAATTACCACATGTTGGAGACAAAGCATTATCAAGGCAAAATACTTCTTCCAAAGCTGAGGAGCAAAAAGGATTTTTAGATAAACTAGCTTCCCCAAGCTTGGGTTTTTCCATAGCATTAAAAATAATGGTGTCCAAAGAATTTATACTAATAACATTACTACCACTATTATGCAGACAAACTTCCATAGGTGTTTTACTTTTCGCATCAAACAATTCATGTCTTAACTCAGGAAATAGATTAAAAAGCTCACTGTTATTTTCCATTATGCCTAACTAGTGAAAAATAAAAACAAGAAACAAAAAGATGCAATTGCAGGATCTAAAGGAAATAGCTTCGAGCACTCACACACCGGCAACAGTGCTAGGAAATAGCTCAGTAGTCGGAGGATGTGAATACCTTTTACCTTACCTCCCCAGCAACGGCGCCAGAAAATAGCTTGATGTCTACGCACGCTTCTATTCCTGTAGACAGTGTTGGGCCTCCAAGAGCAGAGGTTTGTAGAACAGCAGCAAGTTTCCCTTAAGTGAATCACCCAAGGTTTATCGAACTCAGGGAGGTAGAGGTCAAAGATATCCCTCTCAAGCAACCCTGCAATTACGATACAAGAAGTCTCTTGTGTCCCCAACACACCTAATACACTTCTCAGATGTATAGGTGCACTAGTTCGGCGAAGAGATAGTGAAATACAAGTAATATGGATGATTGTAAGTTGTAATTGCAATCTGAAATAAAGATGGCAGCAAGCAAACATGTAGCAGAACTTGTTGGAAACGGGGTTTCAATGCATAGAAACAAGGCCTAGGGATCATACTTTCACTAGTGGACACTCTCAACAATGATCACATAACTGAATAAATAAATGCTAATTTTAAACACTCTCTTGTTGGATAACAAACACCATTCATTGTGTAGGGCTACAAAAGCACACCTCAAGCCGGAGTAAACAAGCTCCACAACTTCTGGAGTTCATATTAAAGTAACCTCTAGAGTGCATAATAGACCGTTGCAATTTAGACCAAGTACTAACATAGCATACACACTGTCAACAATAGCTATGAAAGGGGGAATAGATAGCATCAATACTATCATAGTAATAGTTAACTTCATAATCTACAAGAGATTGCAATCATAACCTACGCCAAGTACTACATGATGCACACACTGTCAATATTACATCATGGAGGAGGAATAGACTACTTTAATAACATCACTAGAGTAGCACATAGATTAATAGTGATACAAAGCTCATGATCACGTAAAGATCACACCATGGGAGAGAGAGATGAACCACATAGCTACCGGTAGAGCCCTCAGCCTCGGAGGAGAACTACTCCCTCCTCATCATGGGAGACAGCAACGACGATGAAGATGGCGGTGGTGTCGATGGAGATGGCTCCGGGAGCAATTCCCCGTCCCGGCGGCGTGCCGGAACAGAGACTTCTGTCCCCCGAAACGGAGTTTCGCAATGGTGGCGGTGTCCCTGGAGTCTTTCTAGAGTTTCGTCAATCGGTATCGGGTTTTTAGGTCACGAGGGATAATATAGGCGAAGAGGCGGCGCGAGGGGGTGCCTGGGGGGCCCACCCCATAGGGCGGCGCGCCCCCCTCTAGGCCGCGCCAGCCTATGGTCTGGAGGGCCTGGGCCTCCTCTCCGACTCCCCTTCGGTGTTCTGGTCCTTCTCGGTGAAATAGGATGTTTGGCTTTTGTTTCGTCGAATTCCGAGAATATTGCCCGAACAGCCTTTCTGGAACCAAAAACAACAGAAAACAGGAACTGGCACTGTGGCATCTTGTTAATAGGTTAGTTCCGGAAAATGCATAATAATGACATAAAGTGTATATAAAACATGTGAGTATTGTTATAAAACTAGCATGGAACATAATAAATTATAGATACGTTTGAGACGTATCAAGAGTCCTGCTCAGATTCAACTATGTTACAATGAGATCTAATCTATCATTTCCTTATTCGATGTTTCCTCGTCTTGTCCATCAAGAATCCGTCTCCTTCTACCTTTTCTCCATCGCAACCGACGTATTGGTCCATCATGGGCTGCAGTGATCTTCATGCATCCTTCGTTGGGCCGAAGGAGGTAGGCCAATGTTGGGTACCCAAAGGGTAATGCCCACATCAGGGTCATCGGGCATGGATGCGGTGGTCGGGGCGGCGTTTCCCGGCCAGGCGGCGGCGGCAGTCTTCACCGGGCCTTCGCGGCTGCAAGTGGAGGAGATTCGTCGTGGGTCTAGGCTGCCCGCCTAGACCGGCCGTTTTCCTGGTAACGCGAGCTGGCGTTGGGCGTCGCGGCCAGGTCGCTGGTCTGGCCGGCGCTCACGGGCAGAGCAGCCTCGTGGAGGCGGCGGCGAACCAATGGTGTGGACTTCGATCCAATCGGTGGGGATTTGGGCTGCCGGTCAAATGGGCTTTTGGGCCAAGATCTGGGCTGGAGTGGTCCATCCAGGGAGATGCGGGTTCTGATGTTGGCTTGGCCACACCGGCGAAACATCACTCTGGATTGCCATCTCTTTGATAAGCTTTGCTCGAATAAGGGAGGTGGTTCTAGGGTTCCTTCTCATCGCCTAATGTGATGATCTGTTGGATGCTTGTCATCATCAATCTGTCTGAAGTGTTCTGTTCCGAAAGGCTCCGCCGGCGAGCTCCACTGGGTGCATCATGCCTAGAGTTTGCTGGTTCGAAAGGGATTCGGTCGTGCGCTCCCATGTTTTACTCTGACTGTTTGATTTCAGAGGGGGCGCTTCGAAGTTCTGTTGGTTGTTAATATTACGGGGCATGTTCTCGTTTCATGGTGCTGGCGGAGAATGTCGTGGAAGCCAAGATCTGAGGTATGGCAATGACGGTTCAAGTCTGGGCGACAAGATCTGACCTTAATTGGTTGTGTCTCGCAACGTCCTTGTTGAAGGCATTGTTTTAAGAGCGAGAACTTTCTTCAGGGTGAAAACCTGAGATCTATGATCGAGCGATGATGGTGCTTGTGCTTTGTTTCTTTTTTTGGAGGCGTCGCTTTTGGAGAACTTGAACTTCTGGTGTTGTGGTGTTTGGGCTGCTGTTTCAACGAATTGATCATTGTAGCGGAACTTTTCTTTTTTGTAATTTTCTCTTTTTTTTTTTGCTGTGTGCATCCTAATGCCACTAGGGCAATGTGTTGTTGTAGAGTCTGAATGTAATTGGTATCCCCACGATATTAATATATGCTCCTTATCGGAAAAAAGTTTGGTTTTATGATGAAGATTTGGGTGTGTTATTCTAAACTTATGGAGCGAAATGTTTGATCTCCAGATCGACCACGTCCCATTATGCTACTGTGTTGATTAACTTACTCGATTGATAACTGAAACACAAGCTAGATCAGCTAGTTTAGTGCAATATGCTAGTACCCTTTTCTGTGTAACAAGTGAGTGGATTCGCACTGATTTGTTTTGCCTCCAAATTAAGTACTCTAGCTGGCACCGGCGCCGGCGACCTCATCTCTCTGTGGGTAGGCGAGTTGGCGGAAAGAAACAATTGCCATCTTTTGCTCAATCGGACACGAAACCACTAGCTAGCAAAGAGAACAAGATATGCAATCATGCCAGATAAACAAATAATACTACCAAACTTTCTGCCGAGCACATCTCAACCACTCGGAGTCTCAAAAGAGAATCACCAACATATATACTTCACATCACTCTCTGTTCTACTGTATTTTTGTGTGTGTTAAACTAGGCTACTTTGTCTCTCTCCAATATATTAAATGGAGTATGTATCATTAAGGCCGGTCTATGTACGTACTCCAACTGTACAAGGCGCGTACATCTATCTATCAGTTAACCTATGCATGTATTGGCAGAACTAGATTTAGATGTGCGCCTTGGCGCACGACCCCGTAGATCTCATGCGAATATTTATTTTATATAACAACTATAAATTAACCGCTAATATAATACTCTCCCAAAATCGTTGATTTAACCAATATAATATAAAATTTAGACTATAAAAATTATATCATTAGAAAGCATAACATCTAAACTTTGTAATGATATATTTTTATAGTGCCTGTGTAACACTGGTTAATACATTTCTTAGATTTTATAAAAATATTGTAGGTAGAAGGGTTGCCAATCTGTGTCAGGTTGCCTGCTGACTACAGTCAAGTAGATGCCACACTTGCAAACATCTCATGTCCTGCAGTACACAGTGCCAAGCGGAAGCCCTACCAGACTTTGATGTTGTGGTGTTGATGGAAGAAGAAACATTCACGACTGAGAGAGATGACACCCTCACGTAAAGTATCAGGAGATGCAAGCAATCTGCATTCCAGTGTTGAGATCTACTCCCTCTGATCAAATTAAATCGACGAAGTAGTAACGATGGCATCAACTATTCTGGAGCGCGCACGACCTTGTCTTCTGTGACAATGACACCCAAGCAACACATAAAGTATAAACAACTACCCACTCATTTTACTGGATACACATAAGAATTATCAGCTAATAAAGACGCCAAGTATAGCAGCCTGTATATCAAAGTCATTAAGTCAAAACAAACGAAATAGAGAAACACACCACATATTTGTGCCGAAAGAAGGAAAAATACATTACATATAGGTACAAATACATGGTTCTAAGATAGGAGTAGTGCCATGTGAGTTCATAGCAGAGCTAGCTGCTCCATTATTTACATATATATAGTGTAAGACGAAACATCAAACTTTAGTGACATGATTATCACAGATATCACTATGCATAACGAAACATCAGAAGTACGGAGTAGCTAGCATAGAAGGAAAACTTTCTTGATAATTCATAGGCAGTCTGACAGAGTCATTGTCGTAGACCTCAGTCTCAACGGATCAATTCATATTCATCTAACACATAGTACCCAAGGAACTACTTAGCTTCGTTGAATTCATATCTAGTCTCGCATGGATATATCTCGTAAAGATACATCCCAAACTCTTTCTGGATGAAAAAATGACAAGTGAGGCGCTACCATAGAGATTGTTTCCTGACTCCTTTCGGAGAGTAGAATAAGCACAATCCTATCAACAGGAATGAAGACTTCCAAAGAAAATATTGAAGGGAGGTAAATCAATAAAATAAACTAACCTCATACTCATGAATCCTCAGCATGCCGAATTGTGACAGATAATCTACTGCTGCTCCCAATGCAATAGCTTCTCCAATGGCAGGACTCCCAGCCTCAATTCTTTTCAATATACAACATAGTTAGAGACTTAGAATCAAACAAAAATAGAATCTTACGTGTGTCTATTTCAGCTGCACAAGATGAAGCAGAGGCCAACATGTAACGACTTTAAATACGGGACTTTTTTTGAAGAAAATAAGAATGGAAACTGTAGATCGATTAAAACTACAACAAATATTTACTCCTGCAAACAAACCATTTGGTGGTGATGGTCCATTTGCTATAAGAGGTCACACCAATTGGCTATTTGGGCTAGCCAATTCTAAACCCCATAATCAAAACTCACCATAATAGAATAAAGAGCAGCACTCTTAAAGATAAAAGTATGAGCATCCCATAGGACATAAAAAAGCAATTATGAATGTGTAAACACCCTTCGGCTCAAATAGAGTAACAACCTTGCCCGCCATCTGTGGGGGAGGGGGGGCGACAAAACGTCTACAATAAAATCGAAAACACTCCTTCAATTAAGGACACATATTTACTGAAGGCAATGCCATATATAGTCAGCTTTTATAGTAACATATTCAGTTGATATAATGTATGGCCAAACTTTGTGAGAAAATTAAATGTTACCCCTTCTGAAATCTCAAAAAACGGCGATCTCCATCATGTCTATCAGAATCACGTGACAGCTCTTCCTTGAGGACATCATAAGTTGTCGAAACAATATCAGCCATGTGTATCTCAGTCAGATCATTTCTTTGGTTAGAAGCTGAGTCCAAGTTCCTTGCATATTCATAAATGGTAATGCTCATAGATCCTTGCCTAGTTTGTCCAAGTGAAAAGGAACTTATAGTTAGCACTATCATAGCATGCAGATACAGAAGAGAACACTAAACATTAAAATTTACTTGGACTGGACAATTTGCATTTTTTACTATACTGGAAGCAACTGGCGAAATCTGTTGGAACTTCTTACAAAAAAAATGCTCATTTTATTCAAAAAGCCTTTTTGTAATGAGCATTTTAATTCCTAGAAACACAGGAGAAGGATTTCAAAACGTCACCAATGGTCCCATTACAAGCAGCGAAGAGGAAGTTATAACAGAGTATTTACCATCTTGCTGCACATATTGATGAAGGATGTCAGTGATTCAATCCATGCTCTTATCAGCTGAACCGGAGACCATGGCACTACATATCACAAAGAACAATGCTACAAACTGGTAAGTGTTAGCGTAAAATCTTCACATAAATTAACAGATTGTAATATGGAAACTACAAAGCACAGTATATATATACTTCGAAATAAACCACTTGGATACAAAACAAAAGCTCACAAACAAAGGTACCGGACCATGCTTTAATGCATACTGGAGATAAAAACCGAGATACAGACCCTGCTACTTGACAATTAGGAACACATTCTCTAAGCAATAGTTTTAAGGCTGGTCAATGAAACTATGATGCTGGAATTGACACTCATTTGATAATACATATCTCAAGCCCATACATATTTCCCCGTTATGGTAACAAATTCTTCCTCCTAAATAAAGATGGTAACAAATTTAAAGGCAGCATAAAGCAGTGTACCGCTACAGACTGCGCACAGAGAAAAAGCAAACCATTACCGCAACAATATTTCCCATGTACCATGAAGCAGTGAATGAAAATTATGCTACCAAACCAGAGCTAACTGGCCACAGATGGAACGGGTTGTAGCAAACAAAGTAGTATGACCTAGAACCAGCGAAATAAGAACGGTTTATCAGAAGTAGGCAACAACAATTCTATACTTTTTGGCGAATAAAGGTAGTTGTAACCATAAGAACTGCACATTACATATGCACTGCAAGCCTAGAGCAAAAGGTTTGCAGTCAATTAATATTCAAAGACTAAATTTGTTTTTTCTTGTGTAAAGCTCTATTTACATGATAAGAACCAGAGGAAATAGGAATAGCATATATATGCAGTTCTAACACCCTCCATCCATTTATGTTCACGTTGAATAAGCTCATTTTTTTTCGAGAAAATATAAGCTCATTTTTTCAGTTATAATTAATACCATGAACCTTGTATCATAATTCATAAAAGGGGAAGCACACAATCTTCAATAAGTTCTGAATGCTCATGCTAAATAAGCTCATTTCTTCAGTTATAATTATTCCAAGATAGATGGAAACAATTACATGAATAATTTGATCTTATAGCAATAAGATGATAGATATCATGCTAGCAGTATAAGAAACCAAGTAGACAGATTGGAGCCAAATGGAATGAGCTTACTGTGGCTCAAGGTAGTTATCTGTATGTGGTGAGATGCCTTGACATTGATCACAATACCCATGGCTGCAACACCAAATGCTTCCGGCACCATGCCCTGCCTTCCCCAGCAGCAAGCGTGTGGTTAGTCTGACCTCTTCCATTTTCTCTGACAAAACCTGTACAAAATTCACAACACTGATAATAAATTCTAAAAAGTATTTGATACTGTAGTCGCAACCTGAGATATTTGTATACAAATGCTAAATGTATACAAAATTGACTGAATAAAAGTATCTATGAAATTTGAGTATGATTAATCCAGTGAGACAAAAAAAAAACCCTGAGGTTTTCAGCTATTTCATTGAAAAAAGAACTTACATGAGTTTGCTCGCTGCAAATATGTACAAAATCCATTGTAAGAATTTTTTGAAGAACAAATATAGACAGCAGCGAGACAAAAATAAATTCAGGTGACAACAGTTGACACCACAGGCAGAACATAGTATATACTGATTCATTCCACGAAACGGTTGTTGCTTGCCAGATAAATGCATCACACATTAACATGAATGCTCTAACCTATATAATGAGATTGCACACACAAGTTTTAAAATTACATAAATATAGCTTGTGAATCTATAGGAATATGATATTATGCAATGAAGGAGTATGACCTTTTCAAGACAATGATTTTGCGAAGGAACGAATGGGTTTATATTCAATTCAGCTTATCAGTTACAGAGGTACATTGGTTGGGTAATTCATAAGCTGAATTGATCAGACGCTCACCACAACCAGAGCTGAAGTGTTATGCCCATCACACCCATTCGTTCCTGCTAACACATGTGATAGAATAATTTCATTTAACAAATTTCTGCTCTCAATCTTCCACCCAAAACATGTGCCAATGCATTCAGATACATGAACTGCAGATTGAACGATAAGCAAATGCTGCAATGATTTCTATGCCAGTTTCATGCTAATGATCATATACACCATGTTGTTCAATCAAATAACCAAATTATAATTTTGACGTCTTGACAGCTACTCAAGCAACAGAGCTAGGAGGCATCAAGAATTGTTCATGGTTGCTAAAAAGGCAAATGGTGCGGGTAAGAATTAAACATCAGCTACAGACCACAAACAATAATGTCTATGATTAGAATTCTCTATTGCTGCAAAAGAAGCAGCATATATCTGCATATAATGTCAATGTTTCTATTCCATTTTAAGAAACACATACATATTTTGGCTAACTATGCATTTTGAGGTAGGAACACCCGAGCCGATAAAATAGCCATGTCCTTCATCAGTAAACTATCGCCCTAGAGAACCCCAAGGACATCACCATCATCAATCACCTCACTCACACATGAATGTAAGGGTAGTCCACATCGTTACCAACACCATCCAGCAAATGCAGATAAGATGAATAGGCAATGAACACCCAACAGTAATGAAAGATAACTACAAACTGAATTACTCAACACAAAAGTAAAACAACAAACGCAAGAATTTCATATCATTTATAAAAATTACGGCATGGATAGTACAAAAAGAAGATTACTACCTGACACTACGGAGCCAAGTAATAACAGCAAGCAGCCAAAATGTAGAGAATCGTCGAAGTCCCTTTCCTGGCAGAAGACATCGTTAGACAGATACATACAAACAACAATGGCAGAGAAAACTTGCAGATGGACAAGAAGGACAAACACGGTTGTTCACCTGCTAAACACCGACGATTTTCCCACGGCATAGACGAACAGCAAGAAGCCTTGCGAGCATTTTGGGACCTACATAAGGGGAAAATCTTGTAAGGTGGGGTAAAAAAACACATACAGCAGACAACAATTTAGTGACTTGAATGCTTTTAGGGTATTACATGTTCTTTAGATTTTCTTGGTTTGACAATTTTTTCCAACTTTCTATTTGAGCACATGACTTGCACCTTTTCCTTACTTTGTTTGGCCGATGCATGCTGAGAGATCAAAGATTTGAGAGAATTAATGTTGAGAGATTGAAGATTTGAGAGAACTAATCGCTAAATACAATACAATACAAGAGAATAGTAGAAATAATTCACTACTTGGATGTTGTTTGTCCCTAAAATTTGCCTTTTTTCTTCTTTTGCCTACGAGGGTTGTGAAAAAGAGCATGGCACGACTTTCAAGTGAAAAGAGCGCTCAACTCTGTTACTTTTTTTTAGATAAACAACACATCAAATATGTGTGTGAAATCATTGGTGCCGATAAAATAGCCATGTCCTTCATCAGTAAACTATCGCCCTAGAGAACCCCAAGGACATCACCATCATCAATCACCTCACTCACACATGAATGTAAGGGTAGTCCACATCGTTACCAACACCATCCAGCAAATGCAGAGAAGATGAATAGGCAATGAACACCCAACAGTAATGAAAGATAACTACAAACTGAATTACTCAACACAAAAGTAAAACAACAAACGCAAGAATTTCATATCATTTATAAAAATTACGGCATGGATAGTACAAAAAGAAGATTACTACACGACACTACGGAGCCAAGTAATAACGACAAGCAGCCAAAATGTAGAGAATCGTCGAAGTCCCTTTCTGGCAGAAGACATCGTTAGGACAGATACATACAAACAACAATGGCAGAGAAAACTTGCAGATGGACAAGAAGGACAAACACGGTTGTTCACCTGCTAAACACCGACGATTTTCCCACGGCATAGACGAACAGCAAGAAGCCTTGCGAGCATTTTGGGACCTACATAAGGGGAAAATCTTGTAAGGTGGGGTAAAAAAACACATACAATGAGACAACAATTTAGTGACTTGAATGCTTTTAGGGTATTACATGTTCTTTAGATTTTCTTGGTTTGACAATTTTTTCCAACTTTCTATTTGAGCACATGACTTGCATCTTTTCCTTACTTTGTTTGGCCGATGCATGCTTTGAGAGATCAACGATTTGAGAGAATTAATGTTGAGAGATTGAAGATTTGAGAGAACTAATCGCGAAATACAATACAATACAAGAGAATAGTAGAAATAATTCACTACTTGGATGTTGTTTGTCCCTAAAATTTGCCTTTTTTCTTCTTTTGCCTACTGGGGTTGTGAAAAAGAGCAAGTCCTTTCTTTCAAGTGAAAAGAGCGCTCAACTCTGTTACTTTTTTTAGATAAACAACACATCAAATATGTGTGTGAAATCATTGGTGCCGGGAAGTGATAGAATCTATCAGCAGCTAGCTAATTAGCTCTACTAATACTAATCGATCTGTCTTGGATTAGAAGACCAAAAGGCAATGCTTCATGGCTACTCTAATAGAAAAAGGTACCGTTTGCATCTGAACAACCGATCAGGGCAAGGTGGATCATAATCCACCAAAGAACCCAGCCACAGCATTTCACGTACAATAATTTTAGCCAGAATTTTCAGCAAGCACCTTCTAATCATATATAAAAATGGATCTGCGCAAAAGAAGATGAGATTTTCTCCATTCCTTTGACAGAGAGGGATAGCCTGGTGGTCTCCTTCGAAGAAGAGGTTAACGATGGAGTAGGCCACAACATTGCCTAGCAAGAAGATCCTCGGAGAGAGAGAGAGAGAGAGAGAGAGATGGACCTGTACGTGAAGGTCGGACGCAGCAATAGCAATATCGTCCTCCTTCTCGTCGGCAGGCGCACCGAGGAAAACGGAGGAGGGCTCGGTGGCAGATCTTCGACCGCTGATCCCTCGCGTGCTACTCCAGGGCCGGCCAGCCGCCGATGTTCCGCGGCCAGCGGCGCGAGCGCAGGCGCAGCCGCAGCCGCTCTTCGCCTCTTCCGCGTCCGCGTCTCCGGCGGCGGGCCGCGGGCTTCTTGGCCATCCCGCTGCGGCTGCTATAGGGGAGGTGGAGGGGACGCGAGAGTTTACTGTGGGTGGAGGGAGAAGCGAGTCCCTCGCGTGCTACTCTAGGGCAGGCCAGCCGTCGCTCTTCCGCGGCCAGCGAGCGCGGGCGCCGCCGCTCTTCTGTGGCTAGCGAGCGCAGGTGCAGGCGCCGCCAAGGGAAGGGCACGCGCACGGGTCTCTCGGAGGGTGCTAGGTTTTCACCGTGGGCTGCTCTTTTTATACGACCCTGGTGAAAAAAAATCGACGGCCGAAATCTGCTGGAAGGCGCCATCGGACGGCCACGAATCCAAACGAACCAGGAGGCTCCGTGGGGGGGCAGCATATATCTGCATATAATGTCAATGTTTCTATTCCATTTTAAGAAACACATACATATTTTGGCTAACTATGCATTTTGAGGTAGGAACACCCGAGCCGATAAAATAGCCATGTCCTTCATCAGTAAACTATCGCCCTAGAGAACCCCAAGGACATCACCATCATCAATCACCTCACTCACACATGAATGTAAGGGTAGTCCACATCGTTACCAACACCATCCAGCAAATGCAGATAAGATGAATAGGCAATGAACACCCAACAGTAATGAAAGATAACTACAAACTGAATTACTCAACACAAAAGTAAAACAACAAACGCAAGAATTTCATATCATTTATAAAAATTACGGCATGGATAGTACAAAAAGAAGATTACTACCTGACACTACGGAGCCAAGTAATAACAGCAAGCAGCCAAAATGTAGAGAATCGTCGAAGTCCCTTTCCTGGCAGAAGACATCGTTAGACAGATACATACAAACAACAATGGCAGAGAAAACTTGCAGATGGACAAGAAGGACAAACACGGTTGTTCACCTGCTAAACACCGACGATTTTCCCACGGCATAGACGAACAGCAAGAAGCCTTGCGAGCATTTTGGGACCTACATAAGGGGAAAATCTTGTAAGGTGGGGTAAAAAAACACATACAGCAGACAACAATTTAGTGACTTGAATGCTTTTAGGGTATTACATGTTCTTTAGATTTTCTTGGTTTGACAATTTTTTCCAACTTTCTATTTGAGCACATGACTTGCACCTTTTCCTTACTTTGTTTGGCCGATGCATGCTGAGAGATCAAAGATTTGAGAGAATTAATGTTGAGAGATTGAAGATTTGAGAGAACTAATCGCTAAATACAATACAATACAAGAGAATAGTAGAAATAATTCACTACTTGGATGTTGTTTGTCCCTAAAATTTGCCTTTTTTCTTCTTTTGCCTACAGGGTTGTGAAAAAGAGCATGGCCTGACTTTCAAGTGAAAAGAGCGCTCAACTCTGTTACTTTTTTTTAGATAAACAACACATCAAATATGTGTGTGAAATCATTGGTGCCGATAAAATAGCCATGTCCTTCATCAGTAAACTATCGCCCTAGAGAACCCCAAGGACATCACCATCATCAATCACCTCACTCACACATGAATGTAAGGGTAGTCCACATCGTTACCAACACCATCCAGCAAATGCAGAGAAGATGAATAGGCAATGAACACCCAACAGTAATGAAAGATAACTACAAACTGAATTACTCAACACAAAAGTAAAACAACAAACGCAAGAATTTCATATCATTTATAAAAATTACGGCATGGATAGTACAAAAAGAAGATTACTACCTGACACTACGGAGCCAAGTAATAACAGCAAGCAGCCAAAATGTAGAGAATCGTCGAAGTCCCTTTCCTGGCAGAAGACATCGTTAGACAGATACATACAAACAACAATGGCAGAGAAAACTTGCAGATGGACAAGAAGGACAAACACGGTTGTTCACCTGCTAAACACCGACGATTTTCCCACGGCATAGACGAACAGCAAGAAGCCTTGCGAGCATTTTGGGACCTACATAAGGGGAAAATCTTGTAAGGTGGGGTAAAAAAACACATACAGCAGACAACAATTTAGTGACTTGAATGCTTTTAGGGTATTACATGTTCTTTAGATTTTCTTGGTTTGACAATTTTTTCCAACTTTCTATTTGAGCACATGACTTGCATCTTTTCCTTACTTTGTTTGGCCGATGCATGCTGAGAGATCAAAGATTTGAGAGAATTAATGTTGAGAGATTGAAGATTTGAGAGAACTAATCGCTAAATACAATACAATACAAGAGAATAGTAGAAATAATTCACTACTTGGATGTTGTTTGTCCCTAAAATTTGCCTTTTTTCTTCTTTTGCCTACAGGGTTGTGAAAAAGAGCATGGCCTGACTTTCAAGTGAAAAGAGCGCTCAACTCTGTTACTTTTTTTTAGATAAACAACACATCAAATATGTGTGTGAAATCATTGGTGCCGGGGAAGTGATAGAATCTATCAGCAGCTAGCTAATTAGCTCTACTAATACTAATCAGTCTGTCTTGGATTAGAAGACCAAAAGGCAATGCTTCATGGCTACTCTAATAGAAAAAGGTACCGTTTGCATCTGAACAACCGATCAGGGCAAGGTGGATCATAATCCACCAAAGAACCCAGCCACAGCATTTCACGTACAATAATTTTAGCCAGAATTTTCAGCAAGCACCTTCTAATCATATATAAAAATGGATCTGCGCAAAAGAAGATGAGATTTTCTCCATTCCTTTGACAGAGAGGGATAGCCTGGTGGTCTCCTTCGAAGAAGAGGTTAACGATGGAGTAGGCCACAACATTGCCTAGCAAGAAGATCCTCGGAGAGAGAGAGAGAGAGAGAGAGAGATGGACCTGTACGTGAAGGTCGGACGCAGCAATAGCAATATCGTCCTCCTTCTCGTCGGCAGGCGCACCGAGGAAAACGGAGGAGGGCTCGGTGGCAGATCTTCGACCGCTGATCCCTCGCGTGCTACTCCAGGGCCGGCCAGCCGCCGATGTTCCGCGGCCAGCGAGCGCAGGCGCAGGCGCAGCCGCAGCCGCTCTTCGCCTCTTCCGCGTCCGCGTCTCCGGCGGCGGGCCGCGGGCTTCTTGGCCATCCCGCTGCGGCTGCTATAGGGGAGGTGGAGGGGACGCGAGAGTTTACTGTGGGTGGAGGGAGAAGCGAGTCCCTCGCGTGCTACTCTAGGGCAGGCCAGCCGTCGCTCTTCCGCGGCCAGCGAGCGCGGGCGCCGCCGCTCTTCTGTGGCTAGCGAGCGCAGGTGCAGGCGCCGCCAAGGGAAGGGCACGCGCACGGGTCTCTCGGAGGGTGCTAGGTTTTCACCGTGGGCTGCTCTTTTTATACGACCCTGGTGAAAAAAAATCGACGGCCGAAATCTGCTGGAAGGCGCCATCGGACGGCCACGAATCCAAACGAACCAGGAGGCTCCGTGGGGGGGCATCATATATACCCCTGGATGTGCTGGTGGTGCGTGCATGCATGCATATGCATATAGCGCATCGCATAAAGCAGTCTAACTAAAGCCGTATCTACTATTGAGGCTTGCCATGATTAGGTGCTTAGCTCTTTGTCGTCTGCTGCATCCATAGATCGGATCAAGCGTTCTTCTACAGGTTCGGTTTGCACAAGAGAGGCTTCTAACGCAATCGATCGGAATTCATCTTACTGCAGCTACAATCTCAGTAGTTGTCAGATATAGATGAACTGCAGTCCAGTTAGGTAGCTTATATAATTTACAATTTCTGAAATCTAAAGGCTATCATGGTGCCAGCTTGGGAACAGTTTTGGGAGTAAAGTTTAGTCCCACGTTGCTAGTTAGGACTTAGGAGGGAGTTAAAGTTGTTTATAAGGGCTGTTCATCAAGTCGTTCAAAGAGAATGAGAAGAGAAGGAGTCATCGCGCGCACTGCTCCTCCTCAACTGCCCGCCTCGCCACGCATCGCAAGCGCGTCGCGTTTCGTGACTCATGTTCGAGTTTCAAATCTCTTTTGTGAAAGCCTAAAGTTTTTTGTTTGGTGCACCAACTGAGTTGTGTACATGTCGGCGTGCGGTGTGCAAGCTTGCCGCGTGTCCCTGGCTTCCTACGCGTGGTGGTTCGGTCGGTTTTTGTGTCCCAAGCTATACCATGAGAGAGAATAAATCTGGAGCTACACACTCTTGTTTGTCTCTCTCTCTCTCTCTCTCGAAATTCCTTTTAATGTGTTGCTCTCTAGTATTCCCCATCCTGACGGTTGCTTGCATAGTCGTCCGGGAGAGTAGGCCTCCAAAACTCAGTGTCCTCCAGAACTCCGTGTCAAGATCCTACACCGAGAGACGGGCGATAAGGTTTTGGGGGAGTGTCTCGGCGCGACTGCTCGCTGAAGTCCGAGTTCTTCCTCACTAATTTGTTTGCTTCCTCGACAAATCCGGCTACTCCGATTACACAATGGGCGACATCAAAAGCGTTCATGGTGATGTTGTTGTTGGAGCGACTTTCCTTGTCGCGATGTACATGCTCACCTCTTTCCTACTTGGCACTGCTATTTGTTACATATCTAGATCTGCTAGATGTGCACGATGAGGAACTATCTAATGGTACTGATAATTCTGCTTAGGTTGTAAGATACGTGGTTCCGGCTAGACGCTAAGGATATACTGAACATGCTGAAGTGAAAGATATTACTAACGATGGCAATGAGGCAACATGTATCTATCTATCTATTTATATACTAAAAGCAATCTATGAAAGTAAAATAGAGACACCACGTTAATCCACATCACCTTAATTATTTACAATAGTTAGATCTACAATAAGTGGCTAGGATTTAACCAACTATTAATAGTTACGTAACTAAAAAGTAGTCCAAATTGTCCAGCTGACACGTGAGTTACCAAAAAAATAAACTGCTACATTGATCCCACGTGAAAACAAAAAAACCATATATACAATCTGTTTTATCTCCGGTTGGTCTGTTACAAATAAAGAAGAGACGTACGATCAGCTGTGTTCCGGTAGGCCGGACGCAAAAGAAAAAAGAGTCCACGTAAGAAAAACAAGGTGCATCGGTTTGAAAAAAATAGCATGAGTTTATATCCGTTAAAACAAAAGATTAATTGAAAGGACAGTAAGATGGTTGCATGCAACTCTGCTCGAAGTCCGTACTCGTATATTACAATTCACAAACTCTTCCTATACGTTGGCACAAAAGCAATTTTATAGAGACATGAGCAAGTTTTGTTCTTCTCGATTGGTATTTCCGGTATCTCGGGAGAAATCGCTTTTTCCAGATACCACACAGGAAAAATATTATCAAACAAAATTTACCAAGTTTTAAATAATTTTTTAAAGTTTAATGAATATTTACAAATTATGAACAAATATGTAAAATGGTTTTAACAAATTTCGGATGATATTTGGCTGGTATTTCCGAAAACCTGAAATAACATTACCTAGCGGTATAATTTTTAATTTTCTTTGGGAGAAAAACAAAATTGGAAATAAGAGCACTTTTTGTCAATTTAAGACTCTATGGTGACCTAATCTATATCTCTTAACATAAAAATATTTTGGTTCAACTCGAGTAAATGTAAATTCTTTCTGTCTTCACTAGAGCCTCACATGTAGGTGTGCTATCATCATCTTGACTGATGATCAGCATGAAGAATTTTCTTATTCCAAGCACTCGGACTATCACTTCCATATCTTCAACTCTAAGTAGCCCTCAATGAGTAAATATAAACAACTTTAGAGATTTTATTAATCATTAAAACATAATCATATGAAAAATAAGGTCAAAACGACACATTTATGATGTTGCCATAACTAATTCATTGTGCATTTTATAGCGCACACACGCGCCCTTTATTATTGCATCCATCTATTGAATGGAATATGACTCTCACTCATGTGTAACCATATTTTTATACTGACATATTGCAAAAGTATATGAAAGTATAATGTATTTCTCGAACACATAAAGATGATGTCCTCGCATTGCGAGGGCCACTATGCTAGTTTGTACTAAAGATATTATTGCTCCACAAGAAGTCAAGCCCACCTTTAGGACTCTATACATCTATATTATGGTTGGCGAGATTACCCTTAAATTTTTTTAGTGGAGATTATTGATTGTACTCAAGATATATTGATTTCGGAGAGAGGGTAGGACTAGAAAAAGACTGACATTTGAAAAGGTCCGCGATCCTGAATATCTGCTACCGTGAAACAGTCTGGTGCGTGTCGTGACGACGCTGGCCACCACGATGCTAAACATGCACTTTCGCGCGAGCCGCGCACTAGTAGAAACAAGGGCTTTGGTTTTTTTTTTGCCCCAAAGAGCTTTTGCACCAAATTTGGCATGAACCGGTGCTAAAGGGGGTCATTAGCACCGGTTCGTGCCCTTTGGACGTTCGAGGGACCTTTACACCGGTTCGTGCCGGTGCTAAAGGTTCGTCGGCAGGCACGTGCCAGCCGCGGAACCTTTAGCACCGGTTCGTGTTACGAACCGGTGCAAAAGATAGCTCATTTGTACCGGTTCGTAACACGAACCGGTGCTAAAGGACCATTTGCCCCATATATTGAGCTCACCCCCAACCAGCCAACTTTCACTTCATTTTTTCTTGGAGAAAGGTGTGTGTGTTGAGTGCTACCTTGTTTTTCTTTGGCATGCACATAAGGTGCTCGATGAAATGTCTGAGAGAATGATGCCGCTTGATTTTACACAAAACAAAAATGATATGAGGTGCCGGAGTGACACTTAAGCTTTCTCCTCTTTCTTTCCTCCTCGATCAAGGTTAAGCAACTTAATTTACCATTTCATTTGTACAGTGCTAATTTCCACTATTTATAAATATTATGATGTTTTGTAATGGTTCTTTGATAAACTTAATTATTTGACGTAGATGAACCGGCGGCAATGGATGTACGTTGACCGACGTCTACCCGAGTTCACTTCGAGCCTGAAAGAATTTATCCGTGTGGCTGAGGAAAACCCACAGGCGGATGGTTTTATGTGTTGTCCATGTGTTGATTGCCGGAACTTAAAGCAATACCCTGAATGACAAGTCATTCACTCCCACCTGCTTTGGAAAGGTTTCATGCCCAGCTATAATTGTTGGACCAAGCATGGAGAAAGAGGGAGTCGCTTAAGTCCTGCTAGCTACGCTCTTACCAAAGCAGAGAAGGAACTCTCTTTTGAAGTCCTTTACAGTATCAAGGTGCCGTCTGGATTCTCATCAAATATAAAGGGAATTATAAATATGACAGAGAAAAAATTCCAAAACCTGAAGTCACATGACTGCCACATTATTAAGACGCAGTTGCTTCCGGTTGCACTGAGGGGGCTTCTGCCGGAAAATGTTCGAATACCCATTGTGAAGCTATGTTTATTCCTCAATGCAATATCTCAGAAGGTAATCGATCCAGTCAGTCTTCCAAGATTATAGAAGGATGTGGTGCAATGTATTGTTAGTTTTGAGTTGGTTTTTCCACCATATTTCTTCAATATTATAACGCATCTCCTGGTTCACCTTGTCGAAGAGATTGTCATCCTCGGTCCTGTCTTTCTACACAATATGTTCCCCTTCGAGAGGTTCATGGGGGTCTTAAAGAAATATGTTCATAACCGTGCTAGGCCAGAAGGAAGCATCTCCAAGGGCTATGGAACAGAGGAGGTCATTGAGTTCTGTGTTGACTTTATTCCTGACCTTAAGTCGATTGGTGTTCCTGAATCGCGACATGAGGGGCGACTAAGTGGAAAAGGCAAGCTAGGAAGGAAATCAATGATATGTAGGGACGGGATTTCTTTCACTCAAGCACACTACACAATTCTACAAAGTTCCACCTTGGTGGCCCCGTATATCACTGAACACAAGAATATTGTACGCTCCCAACATCAAGGGCAGTCTGAAGACTGGATTACACATAAACATATGCAGACATTCGGCGGTTGGCTCCAAGCACATCTCATTAATAACAACGATATTGGAGATCAATTGTACTGTTGGCCGGGTCACCATCTTCGACTGTACTGACTTTCCAGGGGTACGAGATAAATGGAAATACCTTCTACACATTCGCCCAAGATAAAAACAACACCAACCAAAACAGTGGTGTCCACATTGATGCAACAAACACTAATAGTGGGGAAAAGGACACATATTATGGTTACATAGAGGAGATATGGGAACTTGACTATGGACCTTCTTTTGAGATCCCTTTGTTTCGGTGAAAATGGGTCAAGCTGGATGGAAAAGGGGTAAAGGTAGACCAGCTGTACGGAATGAAAACAGTGGATCTCAATAATCTTGGTTACATAGACGAACCATTCGTCCTAGCCAATGATGTGTCTCAGGTTTTCTATGTGAAGGACATGTCCTCCAGACCGAAAAAAGAAAACATAAGAAAACAAGCTCATCCGATGAGCCCAAGCATCACATAGTTCTTTCAGGGAAAAGAACCATCGTGGGAGTCGAGGACAAGACAGACATGTCAGAAGATTATAATAAGTTTGTTGAAATTCCGCCCTTCACAGTGAACATTGACCCAACCATCGCGTTAAATGTTGAAGATGCTCCGTGGTTACGGTCCAAGCGATCATAATGTATTATTATCCTGTACATTGAGCTCATATTGTGAAGCATTTGTTGTGATGTATCAGTAACATTTGTTGTGATGTATCAGAATTTGTCTTTAATTTTGTGGTTCCTTCACAAAAAAACCCCTTTTCGGCACCTCAAAAATGGAAAATGGATTTTTCGTGCGATGAAAAGGAAAACTTCCTGGTTGTTGCCTCTCCTCTCTCTGCTTGCGGGAAGAGTTCTCGGGCAGAGCTTCCGAAGATGTCTAAGATGGCCGTCCATCTAAGACATCTTCGAGAAGCTCTGCCGGAGAGGCTCTTGCCTTCGAGATCACCATCGTCGGGTTATATACCAGCTCCCGGGAAGCTCTCTATGCTCTCCCCTCCTTACCCTGAGCTACTGGTTGTTGGGTGTATACTAGCAGCTTCCGAGCGGGACTCCTAGCCTTGCTTGCGGGAAGAGTTCTCGGGCGAAGCTTCCGAAAATGTCTAAGACGGCCGGCCATCTAAGACATTGCTGCGCGTAGTTGACGTATGTCTTTCCGTTCAACACGCGACCGTTGGGAACCCCAAGAGGAAGGTGTGATGCGTACAGCAGTAAGTTTCCCTCAGTAAGAAACCAAGGTTTATCGAACCAGTAGGAGCCAAGAAGCACGTTGAAGGTTGATGGCGGTGGAGTGTAGTGCGGCGCAACACTAGGGATTCCGGTGCCAACGTGGAATCTGCACAACACAACCAAATTACTTTGCCCCAACGTGACAGTGAGGTTATCAATCTCACCGGCTTGCTGTAACAAAGGATTAGATGTATAGTGTGGATGATGATGTTTGCAGAAACAGTAGAACGAGTATTGCAGTAGATTGTATTCGATGTAAAAGAATGGACCGGGGTCCACAGTTCACTAGAGGTGTCTCTCCCATAAGATAAATAGCATGTTGGGTGAACAAATTACAGTTGGGCAATTGACAAATAAATAGGGCATGAACATGCACATACATGTTATGATGAGTAGTGTGAGATTCAATTGGGCATTACGACAAAGTACATAGACCGCTATCCAGCATGCATCTATGCCTAAAAAGTCCACCTTCAGGTTATCATCCGAACCCCCTCCAGTATTAAGTTGCAAACAACAGACAATTGCATTAAGTATGGTGTGTAATGTAATCAACAAATACATCCTTAGACATAGCATTGATGTTTTATCCCTAGTGGCAACGGCACATCCACAACCTTAGAACTTTCTGTCACTGTCCCTGATTTAATGGAGGCATGAACCCACTATCGAGCATAAATACTCCCTCTTAGAGTTACAAGTAAAAACTTGGCCAGAGCCTCTACTAATAACGGAGAGCATGCAAGATCATAAACAACACATAGATAATAGATTGATAATCAACATAACATAGCATTCACAATTTATCGGATCCCAACAAACGCAACATGTAGCATTACAAATAGATGATCTTGATCATGTTAGGCAGCTCACAAGATCTAACAATGATAGCACAATTAGGAGAAGACGACCATCTAGCTACTGCTATGGACCCATAGTCTAGGGGTGAACTACTCACACATCACTCCGGAGGCGACCATGCATGACGGTGAAGAGTCCTCCGGGAGATGATTCCCCTCTCCGGCAGGGTGCCGGAGGCGATCTCCTGAATCCCCCGAGATGGGATTGGCGGCGACGGCGTCTCTGGAAGGTTTTCCGTATCGTGGCTCTCGGTACTGGAACTATTCTCGACGAAGGCTAATGTAGGCGGAAGGGTAGGTCAGGGGGCGCCACGAGGGCCCCACACGCCAGGGCCGCGCGGCCCAAGCCTTGGCCGCGCCGCCCTGTTGTGTGGGCGCCTCGTCGCCCCACTTCGTATCTCCTCCGGACTTCTGGAAGCTTCGTGGAAAAATAATATCCTGGGCGTTGATTTCGTCCAATTCCGAGAATATTTCCTTACTAGGATTTCTGAAACCAAAAACAACAGAAAACAACAACTGGCTCTTCGGCATCTCATTAATAGGTTAGTGCCGGAAAATACATAAATATGACATAAAGTATGTATAAAACATGTGTGTATCATCAATAAAGTAGCATGGAACATAAGAAATTATAGATACGTTTGAGACATATCAGACATCTTCGAGAAACTTCGCCGGAGAGGCTCTTTCCTTCTTGCTCGTTGCCTCTCCTCTCTTTGCTCTCTCTACTCTCCCTGGAGGGGCTATATATAGCGGTGTGTGCCTCCAGATAATCCCCTCCCCTCCAGATGAGGCCACCCCAGATAAGGCAAACACCAGATAAGCCTCCCCCAGATTTAGCCCCCCCCCCCCATCTTTAGCACCGGTTCCAGCAATTAACCGGGATAAAAGGGGTATATAAATTACTCCACCATCTTTAGCACCGGTTCCAGCCAGTAACCGGGATAAAAGGGGTATATAAAATAATCCACCATATCTTTAGCACCGGTTCCAGCCATTAACCGGGATAAAAGGGGAATATAAACTAATGACAACGACTTTATTGATATTTCACAAGATACATTAACTAAACTTAAACTAAAACAACGAAAACGACTTTTTTGAAATTTAACATTAACTAAATTTAAACTAAAATAACAACTTCTACTAGCTAGTTCTTCCGCGCATCCGCTGCCGCCCTCGTGGCTGCCGTCTCCTGCCACAGCAGCTGCTGCAGCTCCTCCTCATGACGACGCTTATGCATCTCCTCACTATCCAGATCCGGCACACGCGGCCGCTTATGCAGCTCATGGAGACTTTGCCTCTCAAATGCTTCTATGGTAGCCGCTAGCGCCGCCTCCTCACACTCCTCTATCACTGCAAGCCGCGAGTCCACCTCATCCACTGCTGCCCTCCTAGCTGCCACCTCCTGCCGCTGCAGCTCCTCCCACTCCTCAATCTCCGCGAGCTGTGGGTCCACCTCCACCGGCGGCGGGTGCGGCTTTGGGGGCATTGTGAAATGGGCTAGGGTTCGGTGATGAGTGAAGTGGGAGAGACGGGGACGTACTATTTATAGAGGGCGTGTAGGCGGGAAATCTCCGCGCTGCATCGTGGCGGGAAATATCCCGCGCGGCGTCGCGTGGCGCGGGAAATATCCCGCGTGACATCGTGGCGGGAAAATATCCCGCACGGCGGCGGTAAAATATCCCGCGCGGCGTCGCGTGGTGCGGGAAATATCCCGCGCGGCGTCGTGGCCGGAAAATGTCCCGCACGGCGTCGTGGCGGAAACCCGTGCAGCGTCGTGGCGGGAACTCGATCCCGCGCGAAACAGAAAAAAAGGTGGGAAGAAGGCAAAAAATTTCAGCCAAAATTTTGACCTTTTGCACCGGTTTGTGGTTGGAACCGGTGCAAAAGACCGGTTCCAGCCACGAACCGGTGCAAAAGGGCCTCCCCTTATAACTGCGCGGGCGCCCCTCTTCTTCCCCAGATCGACCGCGCGCGAGGAGAGAAAAGGACTCCGTGAGGTTGCCCAAATTTTCCGCGCGCCGCCGTCCGCCGCCGCCGCCTCCTCCTGCGCTGCCCGTCCTCACCGCCGCCACCGTCCGTGCCGCCTCCTCCCGCGCCCTCTCCGCCCCGCGCGCTCCGCCCGCCTCCTCTTCCTCCTCTCGTGTCCGCGCGCGCCGGCCGCCGCCGCCCGGCACCCTCCGCCGCGCCGCCCGGCCCTCCAACGCCCGCCCGCCCGGCCGGCCGCTCGAGCTAGGTGAGGCGCCGCCCGCCCCCGGCCTCTTATTTTGTTTTAATTAGTTTATATTTAGTTAGGAAATTTGTGTTAGGAAATTTGTGTGTGGAAATTTGTGTTAGACAATTTAGTTAGGAAATTTATGTTAGACAATTTGAATATGTAGTTAGGTTTATTTAGATGGAAAATTTAGTTAGAAAATTAGTTAGATTTTAATTAGATTTGTGTTAGACAATTTAGTTAGGAAATTTGTGTTAGACAATTTAGTTAGGAAAATTGTGTTAGACAATTTAGTTGTGTTAGACAATTTGAATATGTAGTTAGGTTTATTTAGATGGAAAATTTAGTTAGGAAAATTTAGTTAGGTTTATTTACTTAGAAAAAAATAGTAAGTACTTTATTAGTATGTGTTAGAAAAAAGTAGTAAGTACTTTATTAATATGTGTTAGAAAAAAATTAGTTACTTTGATTCATATTCATAAGTACTTTATTAGTATGTGTTAGAAAAAAGTAGTAATATTTGTTACTAATATATATATTCATAAGTACTTTATTTAAATTCAATATTATATTTGTTAGTTTGCATACGATGCCGCACCCTCCGTGTCCTGGAGCTAGGACAATTTTAGAGGAGATGCAGCTGATGGGGGAAGTTCGGGACTGGGCTCCGCCGGGGTGGTACTGGGAGGTGTTATCTTCCGGGGCGCGCACCTTGGTGCGGAATCCGGGTCCCGTCGTCGATCCGGATATTCTCTGGTGGAAGTCGCGTGGGCCACGGTCGTTTTGGAGGGAGCCGGCGCAGCCGGAGGTGGTAGCTCAGCATATTAGAGAGGAGGACGAGCACGTTTGCCGTTACTTGTATTTGTTAGAGACCAGTTATACGGACGGATGGTCTGTTTTGCAGGGATCTCACATTAGCTATGATCCTGTTGTTGCTCCGTGGCTTTGGGGGTTCAGCCGGTGCGGCTCAGGACCCGGTCGCCGCCGTTGAGAGGTTCTAGTGATGTATTAGGGACCGATCGAGCTATATGTGTAACTCAGATCTTTGATTATGTATTGAACATTATCCTTAATTAGTACCTATATATATGTGTGTAACTCTAATATTTTGATCATGTATTGAGCATTATTCTTAATTACTGCTTCGTTGTGTTTATAGCATTAGAATAACTTGTAAGTCTTTGCAGAAACTATGGAACGAGACCTAGAAAAATAATACCTCATCGAGGAGATTATCCGTGATGATGACGATATCACCTCTATTTACCTAAACCAATATGGCGAGGGAGACGAGCGAACCCGAGGAGATGGCTCCGGTGAGGAAGATGAGCAAGACCACCGTGGAGACGGCTCCGGTGAGGGAGAAGGTGATGACTGCGAGGGAGAAACTCACGACACCGAGGTGTATATATATTAATTAACCAAGCCTCCAGATTTGTGCATATACATATATTAACGTTGTTTCTTCTTCTAGACCTCCCGATCAACAAACTCTACTAGCAGAACTAAACGAGGCGCGGCCAGAAAGAAGGAAGACCGTAAAAGGTGCACCATCACGGAAGTCGCTCTAGATTGCGAACCGATTTCTCCCAAGGATCACGCAAAAAAGTTTGTAAGTCAATGCGGAGTTATTGTAAGGGACACCATCCCGATCACCACTCAAGAATGGAAGAAACCTGCAAAGGGGGGCGAAGGAGTTATTTATGTCAACACGAGATCAAAAAATCTGATATATAGGAAGCTCCTGGTAAATTTCATCTTACCGGAGCCAGCTGACTCTGATAGTGAGAATGACAGGCCAGACCCTGAGGATCCCAAGCTGAATAGCGTACGACGAAGAGTCAAGAAGTGGGCTCTTAAGAAGATGGCACTACAGTTCAATGACTACAAGAAGAAATTGGACAACTTCTTTGTCAAGCAAGAGAAGACTCCGGATTTCAATGGCCCCTATGAGAAAATAAAAGACCACTGGGAGGAATTTGTGAAGTACAAGACATCGGAGAGGGCAAAGAAAAGGTCAGCCACCAATACGATAAATGTTGCTAATAAGATGTACTTCCATACCATGGGGCGAGGAGGCTACAAGGCTGGTTGGCCTAAGTGGGAGAAATGGGAGAACGACCTAATTAAAAAGGGGATCCAGCCAGAGGTACAAAAATGGAACCAACGGTCAAGGGATTGGTTTTACGCGCATGGGGGCACGTTCTACGCACAAGGGTTCTGTATATATACACAAAGACATAAGGAAAACCCACTTCCCATCGAAGCCTTTAGAAATGTTGCAAAGGAAGTTGAAGAGGGGAAGTTCCATCCCGAAAGAGAGAAGGACCAACTCACACGCACCCTTGTGGGAATCCTGAACACCCAGGACGAACACGAACCATACCAGGTGGCAAGCTGTGGTGTATTGGGTTTCCTGCAGAAATGAAGAAATATCTTGATAGAAGCCGTCAGAGGAAAAAGGATGTGGTTCAAGAACGCGTTGCTAAGCTAGAGGAGCAAGTGAGGATGATAATGTCAGGCTCAGTCACCCAACCTCAAGCTAATCCGCGAATAGAAGAAGTTGCATTCGATGCTACCGGCCAGGGATCTAAGCGGAAAAGCAGCGTGGCTTCCACGGAGCTGCCGGGTGATGATGCAGATGTGGATCCGCAGATGGCTCCTATCTCCCCGTGGATTCGCAGATGGATCCTCTCTACCCTGTGGATTATATCACAGAGTTGACACCTTGTGAGCTACATTTCAAAACGATGGGCTACTTAACGCTCAAGGCGGCGATCGGCTATGTCTTACCGCCAGTACCTGATCAAAGATACCACTTCAAACCGGTTCCACCTGGCTACGCTATTGCCGGGGTGGATCAAGTAATGGATGGGTATGGGCCTGTGAGGCTTGACCACCCTGCCGGTGAAGGGGATTTGCTAGATCTGGGAGAAGCCAAGAACACTACAGTTCTATGGCGAAAGGAATTCATTGTGATTCCGGGTTGGAAGGCGCCAGGGTGATAAAGCAGATGTGGATCCGTAGATGGCTCTGAAGGAGATATGCCCTAGAGGCAATAATAAAGTGGTTATTATTTATATCTTTATGTTTATGATAAATGTTTATATATCATGCTATAATTGTATTAACCGAAACATTAGTACATGTGTGATATGTAGACAAACAAAGAGTCCCTAGTATGCCTCTTAAACTAGCTTGTTGATTAATGGATGATTAGTTTCATAATCATGAACATTGGATGTTATTAATAACAAGGTTATATCATTGTATGAATGATGTAATGGACACACCCAATTAAGCGTAGCATAAGATCTCGTCATTAAGTTATTTGCTATAAGCTTTCGATACATAGTTACCTAGTCCTTATGACCATGAGATCATGTAAATCACTTATACTGGAAAGGTACTTTGATTACACCAAACGCCACTGCGTAAATGGGTGGTTATAAAGGTGGGATTAAGTATCCGGAAAGTATGAGTTGAGGCATATGGATCAACAGTGGGATTTGTCCATCCCGATGACGGATAGATATACTCTGGGCCCTCTCGGTGGAATGTCGTCTAATGTCTTGCAAGCATATGAATAAGTTCATAAGAGACCACATACCACGGTACGAGTAAAGAGTACTTGTCAGGAGACGAGGTTGAACAAGGTATAGAGTGATACCGAAGATCAAACCTCGGACAAGTAAAATATCGCGTGACAAAGGGAATTGGTATCGTATGTGAATGGTTCATTCGATCACTAAAGTCATCATTGAATTTGTGGGAGCCATTATGGATCTCCAGATCCCGCTATTGGTTATTGGTCGGAGTGAGTACTAAACCATGTCCGCATAGTTCACGAACCGTAGGGTGACACACTTAAAGTTGGATGTTGAAATGGTAGAACTTGAATATGGAATGGAGTTTGAATATTTGTTCGGAGTCCCGGATGAGATCCCGGACATCACGAGGAGTTCCGGAATGGTCCGGAGAATAAGATTCATATATAGGATGTCATTTTATGTGAATTAAAATGATCCGGAAGGTTCTATGGAAGGTTCTAGAAGGTTCTAGAAAAGTCCGGAAGAAACCACCAAGGAAGGCGGAGTCCCGGTGGGACTCCACCTCCCATGGCCGGCCAACCCTAAGGGGGAGGAGTCCCAAGTGGACTCCCCAAGGGGGGCCGGCCACCCCCTCCCAAGGAAGGTGGAACTCCCACCTCTAGTGGGAGTCCTAGCTTGGGTAGGTTTCATGAGTTATGGAAGGTTTTGGTTTGGGGTCTTATTCGAAGACTTGTAGACCAACTCTTGGGTGTTCCACCTATATAATGAGGGCCAAGGGGAGGGGGCCGGCCACCCCAAGCACCACAAGGTGGCCGCACCACTAGATGGCCGGCGCCCCCCTCCCAAACCCTAGCCGCCCCCTCTCTCCTCTATAGTTCCCGCACGCTTAGCGAAGCTCCGCCGGGATTCTCCACCACCACCGACATCACGCCGTCGTGCTGTCGGATTCAAGAGGAGCTACTACTTCCGCTGCCCGCTGGAACGGGGAGGTGGACATCGTCTTCATCAACAACCGAACATGTGACCGAGTACGGAGGTGCTGCCCGATCGTGGCACCGTGATCAAGATCTTCTACGCGCTTTTGCAAGCGGCAAGTGATCGTCTACCGCAGCAATAAGAGCCTACTCTTATAGGCTTTGGAAATCTTCAAGGGTGAGTCTTGATCATCCCCTCGTTGCTCCCGTCTTCTAGATTGCATCTTGGCTTGGATTGCGTTCTCACGGTAGGAAATTTTTTGTTTTCTATGCAACGAATCCCTACAGTGGTATCAGAGCCGTGTCTATGCATAGATGGTTGCACGAGTAGAACACAATGGTTTTGTGGGCGTTGATTCTCTTGTTATCTTTAGTTTGAGTACTTTGCATCTTTGTGGCATAGTGGGATGAAGCGGCTCGGACTAACTTTACATGACCGCGTTCATGAGACTTGTTCCTCGTTCGACATGTAACTTGTATTGCATAAGAGGCTTTGCGGGTGTCTGTCTCTCCTACTATAGTGAAGATTCAATTTACTCTTCTATTGACAACACTAGTATCACCGTTGTGGTTCATGTTCGTAGGTAGATTAGATCTTACTCGAAAACCCTAAACCACGTAAAATATGCAAACCAAATTAGAGACGTCTAACTTGTTTTTGCAGGGTTTGGTGATGTGATATGGCCATAATGTGATGATGAATATGTATGAGATGATCATTATTGTATTGTGGCAACCGGCAGGAGCCTTATGGTTGTCTTTAAATTTCATGTTGAGTAGTATTTCAAAGTAGTTGTAATAGTTGCTACATGAGGTGAACAACCATGAAGACGGCGCCATGAACCTTGACGCTACGCCGACGATGATGGAGATCATGCCCGTTGATGATGGAGATCATGTCCGTGCTTTGGAGATGAAGATCAAAGGCGCAAAGACAAAAGGGCCATATCATATCACATATGAACTGCATGTGATGTTAATCCTTTATGCATCTTTTTTTGCTTAGATTGCGACGGTAGCATTATAAGATGATCCCTCACGTTAATATCAAGATAATAAAGTGTTCTCCCCTCGTATGCACCGTTGCATTGTTCGTCGTTTTGAAGCATCTCGTGATGATCGGGTGTGATAAACTCAACATACAACGGGTGTAAGCCATGTTGCACACGCGGAATACTTGGGTTTGCTTGACGAGCCTAGCATGTACAGACATGGCCTCGGGACAACGGAAACCGAAAGGTTGAACACGAGTCATATGGATGATATGATCAACATGTTGATGTTCACCATTGAAGCTACATCATTTCACGTGATGATCGGTTTTGGTGTAGTGAATTTGGATCGTGTACCACTTAACAACTATGAGGGATGTTGTATTAAGTGGGAGTTCATTAGTAATTAGATTAAAACATGAACTAATTATCATAAACATAGTCTGAGTAGTATTTTGAATTAATTTTGTAGTATTGGCATCCGTTTTTCTACCATGCGCTAGTCTTGTTATTGAGATAGAAATACTGTTAAAATCTGACAAGAAACTTTACGGATTGGTACCGTATTGTTAAAGAATCAAGAATTGATTAAGTCCTATTGCAAACTTTTAGTAAACCTCACATTGTTGATTCAAAGAGCTATGGTTTCAATTAGTACCTAAAGTTATCTTGTCTCCGTGAAACTTGAAGTTCAAATCTGTTTGAAAAGTAAGGAGCTGAAAATTTAGTTTTCAGAAATAATCAAGGTATGAGATATATGTGATATCTAAGACCTTATTGCAAGATGATAGAATATAATTTGGTGAGACTACATAAACTCATAAGATTTATGAGAATGTACGAAGGTTGAAGACGCAAGGCGTCCCAATCCTCCAACTATTGGGGCACTAACGATATTCGCATATCCATGAAGTGATTGTCCTTAGTATGCACCGTTGCTATGACTCGTCATTTCGAAGCATCACGTGATGATCGGATGTTATAGATTCTACGTGTGCATACAATGGGTGCAAGCCAGATTTGCACATGCGAATACCAAGGTTAAAACTTTATGAGCCTAGCATGTACAGACATGGTCTCAGAAAGTCATCATGATACAATGGATAAAATTATGAGTGAAATTGTTCATCATATTACAAGGTTACTAATAGTGAAATCCGGAACACTTGTCATATGATGATCAACTTCAAAGTAAGAACCTCAAGGTTATTGGTATTTGACCAACAAACCGAGAAGTTATTGAAGTTGATGTGTTTTTCTGAATAATGAGAAAAGCTAAAAGAGAAACTACAAAAGATTATTGGCAGAAAGAAAGAAAAGACTAGAATGTCTAGCTCAGGTGTATATAAATGATATACATGTTATGGTTATATTCCTAGTTAGGTCACACTATGAAATTCTTGGGTATTAGTACTATATTGGTTGGTATGAAGTGTCATACAAAACAACGAAATACAAGAAGACAATGGCCTAAGTGACTGATAAGGAACATGATAGGAATGCACGTCTGGAACAAAATAAAGTGTTATTATGTTCATCGTTAGCATTCTATCTAGCCCTTAGAATTTATAATAAAGAACTTAATAATTGTTATTTTGCTCTGGTCAAATGAAAACAATGAGTTGTTTAAATTATGACATTACTCCATGTACCATGGATAAGTTATTATAAATCTTAATGGTGAAACACACATACATAACACTGACATTAAAATGCCATAAGGCAAATGATTTGAATTCCACTTATTTGTGGAACCGCCATTTAGGTCATGTTAGAAAAGAACGCATGAAGGAACTCCATGCAAATGGATTTTTGGAGTTATTTGATTTTTGAATCATTTGGCGCTTGCAAATCTTTTCTAAAGAGAATGACTAAAATACCGTTTATAGGCCAAGAGTTGAACGGGCAACTAACTTAGTGAAAACATACATGATGATGTATGTGGTTCACTGGACATAGTTGTGTGCGGGAGATTCTTCTACTTCATGAAAACTTCAAACAATGAATTGAATATATATATGTGGATATATTCGATAAGGAAGAAGTTTGAAACATTTGAATAGATTCAAATAAATTTCAGCATGAAGTGGAAATCATCGTAATAGAAAAGTCAAATATCTATGATTGGATCATGGTGGAAATATTTGAATTACGAGTTTTAGCGAACATCTAAGAGAGTTTTAAGTTGTTCTACAACTCACGTTTCTTGGAGTATCATAGTGATGATGAAGTATCCAAAAGACGTATCCAAACCTTGTTGGATCAATGATGAGATAAAATATTGATGCCATTATATTTTTTGTGGATTATGCTTTAGTGACTACTGCTTTTACACTTAATAGAGCATCATCATGATCCGTTGAAATGACACCATAAGAGTTATGGCATGGGTATGAATCCTAATAGTCTTTTCTTAAAATTTTGGTATGCATAGCATAAGTAAATAAGTTTACAACCAAAATCGGATGAATGTCTTTGTTGGTTATTCCAGAGAATTGATTGGGAATTCTTCCCACTATGTAGACAAAGACAAAGTGTTTGTCAATGTTTCTTATTTCCAAGAAATTGTTTCTAGCGAAGTTTTTGAGTGGGAGGACAATAGAACTTGATAAGGTTTATGAACCTGAGCATAATGATCAGAGTAGCGCAGCATTGGAAATGGTTCCGGAAGCGGCCACGACGATCATGGCTCCCATGACTACAAAGTTTTTTAGCCATGGAGATCGAAGTACATATTGAACCTTGTAGGTATGGTTTACTTTGTGATCAAATAAATGATTTGTGGACAAAGGATTGATTTTGAACAATGATAAACCAACTACAAACAAAGAAGTTATGATGGGCCCTGACTCCGTTAAAATGGCTATACGCCATGAAATCCAAGATAGATTAATACTTTTTGAAAGTAAATGGATCTATAAAATTGATGGACTTGGATGAAATATCCTTGAAGAAGCTTGACTTGTCGAAAAGTTGTTTACGACAAAGTTCAAAGAGTTGACTACGATAAGATTAGATCTTCCATAGCAATGCTTATAGTCTATGTGGATTATTCTAGTAATCACTACATATTTCTTTTATGAGATATGCTAGTAGGATGGCAAAATACATTTCTTAACAGAAGTGTGTATTAAAAGTGTATACAAGATACAACCAATTGTTTTGCTAGTCCGTGGAATACTAGATAGGTATACAAACTTCAATTGGATGAAGTGAGTATCACGGAGTTGGAATCTTCACCAGATGAAATAGTCAAAGAGTTTTTGATTTCATCGGAAACGATGAAGAGGCTTGCATTTGCAAGAAATTAAGTGGGAGCACTGAGACATATTTATGATACTTTATGTAGATGACATATAGTTGGTTATAAATGATGTAATTATATACTTGATTAAAAAGGTTTCATTGAGAAATTAACTTCAATGAAAGGATATGGACTGAAACAAATTTAGTGTCAAGATCTATGAAGATAGATTGAAACACATAATAAATTTAAGTCAAAGTACATAGAATGGATATTGAAGTAGTTCAATATAGAAATATTAAGAAAATGTTCTTATCATGTGAAGTTTTAACAAGACTTGAGTGTATCTGACACTCAATGAGTAAAAACACATGAGTGATTATAGATCACGGATAATATGTACACAATCAGATGTCCTGTGCTCTAAAAAGTGTTATGAGCATGTACCAGAATGATTCATGTGATGATCATTGAAAAACAGTAAGAATATTCTTGAGTACTTAAGAAGAACCAAGGATATATATATATAGTTTTGTATGGAGAAATGACAAACAAATTGATGTAAGGTGTTGCACCGATATTTGTTTTGTCACATATGAAAATAAAATTTCAATCTCAAATTAGACTAAATGTTGTTTAAAAGGTAGCACAATGAGCTAGAAGTTGTCTATGCTAGATTTAGAAGAGTTCTAAATATTGTGACGGATTCTACAAAAGAAGGCAGAGTATGTCATTGTTTTGACAATGACAAAGGATGTAAGTCAAGAGGTTCTTTTAGAACTTGGTGTAGTTCCGACAGAGTCAGAACTTTGAAGCTATATTGTGTGTGACAATATTAGTGACATATTTCAGACCACGGAATTAAGGTTCCACCAGAAGACCAAACATATTTAATGCCGACTCATTTGGAAATGAGTGATGCGTTGAGACGAAAATGAATTACAAAATACATACGGTTCTGAGCATGTCAGATCCGTTGACTAAAACCTCTCCCGTGAGCAAAACATGATAAAGCACCGGAAGGCCAAGGTGTTATATCTTTACAAATGTAAACTAGATTATTGACTCTAGTGCAAGTGGGAGACTGAAGGAGATATGCCCTAGAGGCAATAATAAAGTGGTTATTATTTATATCTATATGTTTATGATAAATGTTTATATATCATGCTATAATTGTATTAACCGAAACATTAGTACATGTGTGATATGTAGACAAACAAAGAGTCCCTAGTATGCCTCTTAAACTAGCTTGTTGATTAATGGATGATTAGTTTCATAATCATGAACATTGGATGTTATTAATAACAAGGTTATATCATTGTATGAATGATGTAATGGACACACCCAATTAAGCGTAGCATAAGATCTCGTCATTAAGTTATTTGATATAAGCTTTCAATACATAGTTTCCTAGTCCTTATGACCATGAGATCATGTAAATCACTTATACTGGAAAGGTACTTTGATTACACCAAACGCCACTGCGTAAATGGGTGGTTATAAAGGTGGGATTAAGTATCCGGAAAGTATGAGTTGAGGCATATGGATCAACAGTGGGATTTGTCCATCCCGATGACGGATAGATATACTCTGGGCCCTCTCGGTGGAATGTCGTCTAATGTCTTGCAAGCATATGAATAAGTTCATAAGAGACCACATACCACGGTACGAGTAAAGAGTACTTGTCAGGAGACGAGGTTGAACAAGGTATAGAGTGATACCGAAGATCAAACCTCGGACAAGTAAAATATCGCGTGACAAAGGGAATTGGTATCGTATGTGAATGGTTCATTCGATCACTAAAGTCATCGTTGAATATGTGGGAGCCATTATGGATCTCCAGATCCCGCTATTGGTTATTGGTCGGAGTGAGTACTCAACCATGTCCGCATAGTTCACGAACCGTAGGGTGACACACTTAAAGTTGGATGTTGAAATGGTAGAACTTGAATATGGAATGGAGTTCAAATATTTGTTCGGAGTCCCGGATGAGATCCCGGACATCACGAGGAGTTCCGGAATGGTCCGGAGAATAAGATTCATATATAGGATGTCATTTTATGTGAATTAAAATGATCCGGAACGTTCTATGGAAGGTTCTAGAAGGTTCTAGAAAAGTCCGGAAGAAACCACCAAGGAAGGCGGAGTCCCGGTGGGACTCCACCTCTGTCAACACCCGGATTTTTAAGTCCAAATGCCTATTATGCCATTCATCGCAATCCCAGGAATATTGTTTTTGCGAGACATAATAGATTGATATCACAACACATCATTCATTACATACCATAATCGTCTTACAACAAAGGATCGTATGATCCAGTCTCATTACAATAGTAGATGATCTATTGATCAATTACAAAACACATAGCGGAAGCGAAGTAGCGTAGTAGTAGTCCATCTATTCCACAGGCAACTGTTGACGTCAGGAGTGATCCTAGTTGTCGTAGACGTCCTGCTGTCCTTCTTCCGGGTTCTGGTACTCCTCTTCATAGTCTGGCCATTTGAATAGCCAGGGACAAAGCCATGAGTACTTTAAAGTACTCGCAAACTAATACTAAGGTAAGTATTATCAACTATGGAAGGGGATGCTAAGCTCTAGTTTCATTTGCATAAAGCCAGTTTTATTTCATAAGCACTTCAGTAAACCAAGAATTTTCATTTGCCTAACTTAACTCAAGTGGGAACATTAGTGTCATTCCCACAACTCAGTTGTGATTCAAAGTCAAAGTCACCTTTCAAACTCAAGTCACAAGTCACCATTCATATTTTTGGAAAAGTTCTGATGACGGAACAGTATGGCCTTTCCAACTGTCCATGACCGCGGACGCGGCTATTCGAATAGGTTAAACTCTGCAGAGGTTGTACACTTGTGCCACAACAATTGCAATAGTTCGTCAGGGGTAACTGGCCCTGATTTATCGTACGCAGTACGCGAACTACCAATCCTAACCTTTCATTTACATACTCTAGTATAGGCACCTCTCCCCATGAGCTTGGCCTCCCAGTGAAGACACGCGGTCAGCCTGGGAACTGCACAGGGCTTGGGCCGGACATTCACCTCATTTCACGTCATTTCACATCACTTCACTAGTACGGAGGCAGCCCTCGGCATAACCCCTATGACGCTTGTTCAGAGGGAACCCATACTAAAATACATAAGTTTCCAGCTAAGCCTTACCCAGATTCAGGTATTGTGGGGGTACTTGTAAAATTGGAATGGTATCGCATCCGAACCCAACCATCAGTTTTTGTAAAATTCACCAAGTCATTCACCAGTCATATTCACCTTCAAAATCTCTCAATAGAATGACTCATCATTCCAAGGTTTTCAAAGTCATTTCAATTCACAAGTTCCCAACTAGAGTAGTCACTTTTAATATTGAGCACTAGCCACTAGTTATGAGGGGTGCTAAGTATCATGGAGCTTACTAGGCTAAGTGTGATTCTCTTGTACTACTCTATAATTCAACCAAGTGAATCATAAATCCAAAAGTAACTTTGATAAATAAAATCAAATAAAGCTTGTAAGGTAAAAACTTGGGATAGGTTCATAAGGTAAAAATGTAATGGTGCCTTGCTCTTGTAGAGCTTTGCACTTTGCAAGAATATAAACTAGCAACCAAAATGGTTTGCATTAGTCTAGCTTGCATTGGTAATAACTTGCAAGAATATTAGCTTGCCTTGATTGGTGATGTGATCAAAGTTTTCTTGCTCTTCCTCTTGGTAGAAGACCTCTTCTTCTTGATAGTCTCCGGTACTAGCGTCTATAAACGAATACGAGGATACAATCACCAAACAACACTTAAGTAGTCTTAATTAGCCTTAATGGCTCACACAATGGATCTTAGCATCATTACTTAACATTTATCAATAAATTATTCTAGGGTTTCTTTATTTAATATTAGGAGAAATAATTTCCTCTCATTGAAAGTTTAAATTAAGGTTTCTCTTTGGTTTGGAGAAACAATTTCCTCTCATTGAATTCTTCTTAAGATTTAATCTCTCTTATGAATAATATATGACCTAGGTTGACCAAAGTCAACCTCTTCATACTTATCATTTGAGAAAATGATTTAAATGAGGTTCCATACCTCATGCATTTTATTACTAACATGGTAGTGATTTAATGCCACCAAATAACTCAATATGAGTTTATATAGACCATGGTCACTACCTCATGTTGAATTACTTGAGAACCAGATTTAAATGTGAGGAAAACCTCTCATATGATTTATCACATAGTTGTAACTAATTTAAAAACTACTATTGAGGTGATTCACTATTCTCAAATAACCAGGGATGATCCCATGTTGACCAAGGTCAACACTTCACACTTAGTATTTGAGAAAGGTGATTTAAATGAGATTCATCATCTCATGTGATTTAAATAACTAGGGCAATTTAAATACTATGTTGATTTAAATTCTACAAGTGAGCAAGTATGAGCCTAAGCATTTAAAGGTCAACACATTACTTCATATCACTTGTGAGAATGATTTAAATGAGGTGCTACACCTCATAGATTTAAATTCTAAAATTTGGATATAGTTTAAATGGGCTAGTATTGACTACATAGCCACTATTTTGATTCTAGCCCATGATCATGTACAAAACATATATCATATTTTTACATAGTAAATTAGAGTTTGTTAAATGTGAATTATTGCAATTGGATTCACTTCAAAATTCACAATGGTTGATTTTTAAGATTTATTTGAATACTGAAAAGTATCTGTTTTGTTATTTTTGCTATTCAAAAACTACACAACATATGGGGTTGAATCCAGTGAGGTTGGCTAGATAATTTCATAAGCTTTCTGGAACATTTTGAATCACTCAAATTGGATTTCTAGATTTTAAACTATTCAATTTATAGTAAGGGACCAGTATTGAAATTCAGCAGAAATGAATTAATTTGAAAAGGCTAAGTGGGCTAGGCGGGAAATGTAAACGGGCCGAAACGAGGGGAGAGGGACTGGGCTGGCCCAACTAACATGCCACGCACGCAGCGGGCCGCCTGACCGTGGCCCCCACTCGTCAGCGGGTCTTAACAGCGAAGCGGTATCATCTACTGGGAGCCGTAGGATCATAAGACGATCAAACGGCTCACGCTCGTCGTCGTCAACGGCGAGCACACCTTTACTGGCGGCGAGCACCAGGGGGTCAGCGGCTTACCAGAGCTCCGGCGAGGGTCGAGGAGGGTCGCAGACGAACGAGGAGTTGACGGCGAGGTCAGCGATGGTCGGGGGAGTGCTTGAGGTGGTCGGAATCGCCGTCTTGATCTGGCCATGGGAGCGACGGTCTCCGGCTAAATTCCGGCGAAGGAAGGCTCAATCGAGGAGGGATAGGGGTATTGGCGAGCTAGAAGGAGAAGGGGAGTGCGATGGTGTGCTGAAATCATCCAGGGGAAGCCGGTATTTATAGGGGCGAGGGATGGCCGAGGGCGCAGGGCAGGGTCGACGATGGCGTGGCGTTTCTGGATGGCGAAGGGGCAAGCTAGGGGGTGCGCGAGGTAGGCGACGGCTAGGAGAGGCTACCGCGCGTGCTGGCGCAGCAAGGGGAGGACGAGGGCGTGCTGGCATCGTTGAGGGCTTGCAGTACGGGCGCGTCAGGTTCTTGATGATGGCGACGGTGACAAGGCGGCCACGGGCTAGTGAGCATGTCCAGTAGGTAGCTGGTGCAGAGGGCCGTGCGCGTGCAAAGTGAGAGAGGGATAGGAGGACGAGGGCGACGGGTCGACGGCGTGCTCTGGCGCGTCCAGAGACATGCCAGGGCGCGCTCACCGCGTGCCTGGCACGTTTTCTGGCGTGTCTCGGCACACGCGTTCCGGCCAATGGCGCGCAAGGGTGAGGCTCGGCCGTGCACTGGCAGTGTCCTTGTGCTCCAGAGGGGCTCGTAGACATGGTGATCGAGAGAGGGGAGGGCCAGAGAGAAAGAGTGCAAGTGTGGGTGGCATGCACACGGCATGGAAAGTTTAGGGCTTTTCCATGCTTAAATCAGCAAGAGCAAGGACGTGTAGAGGTGCAGGGGTGTAGAGGGGTGATGATCATGCATGATCATGCAAGATTTAGGCCAAAATCCTCTGGATAATAGCATGTAACATGAACCAAAGATGCCCCTGCCAGGTGTTTGATTAAATGGCCGCAAGAACATTTTGGTCAAATTTTGGATTTCTTTTTGGTGGAGCTCAATCATATAATTAAAGAGAAAGAATGGTGGTGGTGGTGGTCAATTTGGTGAAGATTTGTGAGATTTCAAATTTGGGGTTATCTTCTCATTAATTCAAAGTCTCCACTTGGCAATTCTCTACTGGTCAACCTGGTCAACATTAGCACGTGTGGTCAACATGAAAGTTGGTCACCTTCATATGGTCTTGGATGACATGGTCATAGTTGACCAAGTTTGGTTGAAGAAAAGTCAAAGCCAGAGGGGTAAAGAGGGGATCATGTTAAAAATCACACAAATGACCATCATCACATGTGAGATGGTTTTGAGATTTCCTTTGATTTGATTCTTGTTTCTTTGATGCAATTGTGTTTGTTTATCATATATAAGTATTCTACATGCAATAGATCAAGCATTGGTGGCCTTGGTTGAAGATTTGCAATTTTGGCTAAGTGTATGTGAGTGAATTTTGGGGATTTTCTCCCTATTTGGTTTCTCTCCATTTGAGTTGACCTTTGTTGACTCTAATGTGGTTCTTATTAGTTTAGAAACATTTTCCAACCATTGAAACCAATTCAAATGGTCTTGTTCAAAGATTTGCAAAAATGGCCATAACACATAAGAGGTGATGTGTCATATTTCATTAAACTTGTAAAATGTTCATCTTGCTTCACTTGGGCATGGGTTAGGGTCAATTTAGTATTATATTAGGTTGAGAGATGGTTTCCCAACATTTGGTCAAGGTTTAAAGTCATAGGGCAAAAATTGGATATTATGGCTATGTGTCACATATGCCTCTATGCATATGTTGCATTTGATTTTCAATTTGACTTGGCTTGACCCAATTGGTGTGGTTGAGTGTTGAAATGGTATATAGGAGTGATCCCTCCATTCACAACATGTATTAGGGTCAATATTCTTAAATTCACATATTTGCTATTTTACTCTCATATGCCTCTATGGCATTTTTAGTTTCTTTTTATTTTCTTTGGGAACTACTTGGATTTGGTTTGATAAGCCTTAGGTAAGGTGTATGAAGGTTTTCCAAACCTCTAAGCAAAGTAGAAAGGTCTAGGGTAAAGATTTATAAAAATAGCCATAGGCACATATGCCTTTTTCTTATTTATTTTCCTTTTATTTTATTTTAACTAGGGTGGTGAAAAGAGAGGTGGGGTATTGGGTTTAAGATTATTTCAAACTACTATAACAAGCAAACATGGCAATAGCACAAGAATTAAGCAAGGTCACTATGGATCATACTTAATTTAATAAAAGTTTTTGTTGGTTCCAAAATTTGGAACTAGGGAAATTCATTTGTTTTGTTTTGAAATTCTTGGGATGTTACAAACCCTTCCCCCTTAAACAAATCTCGTCCCGAGATTTTAAGAAAAGTTAGGTTCCTCAGAGAGATTGAGCATTTTATTAACAGGAAGATATACTTGGCATGGTCTGGGGTGCTTCCTGAGCTTCAGTGGCAGTCATGTGGTAGAAACGGCCGTTGTGGTTGTTCTGGTTCCTTCTACCTGCGGCTTATTGTTCTTTGAGCAGGTGCAGCGGTATTGGCGGCAATCCTGGCAAGCTTTTTGGGGCACTCATTGGAGAAGTGACCCACAACTCCACATTCATAGCAGTTGACGGTGGACTTGTCTTTGGGGATTACGGGGGTAGCATTGCTTCCAGTCCTTGGGGCAGTATTGGTGTTGTTGTTGTTTCCATTGTTGTTGCTGTTGTTGGGGTGGTTGTTGTTGTTGTGGCTGTTGTTGTTGTTGTTGCCTCCGGGCTTCGGGGGTCCTCCGTTGTTGTTGGTGTAGTTGGGGCGATAATTCTGGGCAGGGGGCTTGTTGTATCTTGGGGTGAATCCTCCAGAAGAGTTATTGCGGTACTTCTGGGTATGGTGGGGTCCATTCTGGTTCATCATTCTGCGCTTGCGGTTCTCATTGGCCTGATGCAGCTTTCCTTCCATCTGTATGGCTGAGTCCACGAGGGCTTCTAAGTCAGCGAACGGAATGTTCACTAACACAGTCTGCATCTCGTCGTGTAGTCCGTTCAGAAATCTTTCCTTTCTCTTCTCATTGGTGTCGGTCTCATCCGGGGCGTACCTTGACAGAGTGAGAAACCTGTCGCGGTATTCCACCACGGACATCCTTCCTTGCTTGAGTTCACGGAACTCGTCTCTCATCTTCTTGATCAGTCCTTGGGGCACATGGTATTTGCTGAATTTCAGCTTGAAGTCTTCCCAGGTCATCATCTGTCCCGCATTCATCGCACGGGCACTTGTCCACCAGGCTCTGGCAGGTCCTGACAGGTAGTGAGTGGCGAACAGTACTTTTTCTGCGGCTTCAACTCCCGCAACTTCGAGGTTGTTCTCCATGGTCTGGAGCCAGTCATCAGCATCAAGGGGCTCTTTAGTTTTGTTGAATACCGGAGGGTTGGTGTGCTGAAAGTTCTTCGGCTTCGATCCAGGGTGATCGTGGTTTCCATGGCCTTGATTGTTCTGAGCTATCTGTTGCAGTGCGGTAATGTTGGCTTGGCGTTCAACTCTCTCGACTTCTCGGTCTGCCATCATCGTCTGCAGCAGTTGCATCATGGCATCCTAGGTGGCGTTGCGGGTTGTTGGGGCCATCTAAACATTGATGTAGATGATAAGATAAGAGGGAAATTTCTATGGTTTGTTTTGTTAAAGTTTAAAAAGTTCATAATATTGAAAACTTGAGTAGTGTTGCGGGGGTAAAATCCAACAACACTTTTTCATTCATACCAAGCATCATACATTACAAAGCTAACACACCGTTGGTTTGAAGAACCATTCATCGCTCTATGATACAAGGGGATCCTGATACAACTCACACATACGAAAGTGCTTTAAATAAAACTACTCTTCAGGGGGGGATTCTTCATCTTCACGGGTGATGTGCTTGGCGAGAGGCGAGGGCGTTGTCCAAATCCCTGCGGGTTTTGTACAGCCTGAAGTCCTGGTGTGCTACATAGGGGTTCATCTCCGTGTGTGGTGGCATGGTCATCGATCTTCCCATGGAGTCCTGTCTTGGGTAGTAGATGAAGCGAGTGTTCTTAATCTTGTTCTCATTTTGTCCACACAGACGGGCAATTGCTTCATGCATAGCTCTGACTAGTCCTTCCTTCCAAGTGTTTCCCGTTACAGAAAACCAGATGGTTTCCCATACTGGGGCTCCAAGCTTTCTTCGTAGATCAGTAGAAACTTCCCACCGAGGGGGTTCTCCGGAGTGGTTGTTGAGGGGTATTCCGAAGAACTCGGGATACGGGTGTCCTAGATATTCCACTAGTTGCTTCAAATCCTTTTCGAACCTCAGTTCTCCTCCGTGACCAAGCTGATAGCACTCCCATTTGTATTCCATCTGTGAAGAATTATGATGAGTAAGTTAGAGAAGTGTGTCAAAATTTTAGGTAATAGTATAAGAAGAATAGTGCATAACTTTCTTATTTTGAAAAAGATCTCAATGATAAGAGGGAGAATATGTTTTCTTAAATAGTCACTTCATTTGTTTTGATACTAAAATTTTCGGACGTCCATTCTAACTAGGGTCTCCTAAGGTCAACAATGGCTCTGATACCAACTTGTCAACACCCGGATTTTTAAGTCCAAATGCCTATTATGCCATTCATCGCAATCCCAGGAATATTGTTTTTGCGAGACATAATAGATTGATATCACAACACATCATTCATTACATACCATAATCGTCTTACAACAAAGGATCGTATGATCCAGTCTCATTACAATAGTAGATGATCTATTGATCAATTACAAAACACATAGCGGAAGCGAAGTAGCGTAGTAGTAGTCCATCTATTCCACAGGCAACTGTTGACGTCAGGAGTGATCCTAGTTGTCGTAGACGTCCTGCTGTCCTTCTTCCGGGTTCTGGTACTCCTCTTCATAGTCTGGCCATTTGAATAGCCATGGACAAAGCCATGAGTACTTTAAAGTACTCGCAAACTAATACTAAGGTAAGTATTATCAACTATGGAAGGGGATGCTAAGCTCTAGTTTCATTTGCATAAAGCCAGTTTTATTTCATAAGCACTTTAGTAAACCAAGAATTTTCATTTGCCTAACTTAACTCAAGTGGGAACATTAGTGTCATTCCCACAACTCAGTTGTGATTCAAAGTCAAAGTCACCTTTCAAACTCAAGTCACAAGTCACCATTCATATTTTTGGAAAAGTTCTGATGACGGAACAGTATGGCCTTTCCAACTGTCCATGACCGCGGACGCGGCTATTCGAATAGGTTAAACTCTGCAGAGGTTGTACACTTGTGCCACAACAATTGCAATAGTTCGTCGGGGTAATCGGCCCTGATTTATCGTACGCGATGCGCGAACTACCAATCCTAACCTTTCATTTACATACTCTAGTATAGGCACCTCTCCCCATGAGCTTGGCCTCCCAGTGAAGACACGCGGTCAGCCTGGGAACTGCACAGGGCTTGGGCCGGACATTCAACTCATTTCACGTCATTTCACATCACTTCACCAGTACGGAGGCAGCCCTCGGCATAACCCCTATGACGCTTGTTCAGAGGGAACCCATACTAAAATACATAAGTTTCCAGCTAAGCCTTACCCAGATTCAGGTATTGTGGGGGTACTTGTAAAATTGGAATGGTATCGCATCCGAACTCAACCATCAGTTTTTGTAAAATTCACCAAGTCATTCACCAGTCATATTCACCTTCAAAATCTCTCAATAGAATGACTCATCATTCCAAGGTTTTCAAAGTCATTTCAATTCACAAGTTCCCAACTAGAGTAGTCACTTTTAATATTGAGCACTAGCCACTAGTTATGAGGGGTGCTAAGTATCTTGGAGCTTACTAGGCTAAGTGTGATTCTCTTGTACTACTCTATAATTCAACCAAGTGAATCATAAATCAAAAAGTAACTTTGATAAATAAAATCAAATAAAGCTTGTAAGGTAAAAACTTGGGATAGGTTCATAAGGTAAAAATGTAATGGTGCCTTGCTCTTGTAGAGCTTTGCACTTTGCAAGAATATAAACTAGCAACCAAAATGGTTTGCATTAGTCTAGCTTGCATTGGTAATAACTTGCAAGAATATTAGCTTGCCTTGATTGGTGATGTGATCAAAGTTTTCTTGCTCTTCCTCTTGGTAGAAGACCTCTTCTTCTTGATAGTCTCCGGTACTAGCGTCTATAAACGAATACGAGGATACAATCACCAAACAACACTTAAGTAGTCTTAATTAGCCTTAATGGCTCACTCAATGGATCTTAGCATCATTACTTAATATTTATCAACAAATTATTCTAGGGTTTCTTTATTTAATATTAGGAGAAATAATTTCCTCTCATTGAAAATTTAAATTAAGGTTTCTCTTTGGTTTGGAGAAACAATTTCCTCTCATTGAATTCTTCTTAAGATTTAATCTCTCTTATGAATAATATATGACCTAGGTTGACCAAAGTCAACCTCTTCATACTTATCATTTGAGAAAATGATTTAAATGAGGTTCCATACCTCATGCATTTTATTACTAACATGGTAGTGATTTAATGCCACCAAATAACTCAATATGAGTTTATATAGACCATGGTCACTACCTCATGTTGAATTACTTGAGAACCAGATTTAAATGTGAGGAAAACCTCTCATATGATTTATCACATAGTTGTAACTAATTTAAAAACTACTATTGAGGTGATTCACTACTCTCAAATAACCAGGGATGATCCCATGTTGACCAAGGTCAACACTTCACACTTAGTATTTGAGAAAGGTGATTTAAATGAGATTCATCATCTCATGTGATTTAAATAACTAGGGCAATTTAAATACTATGTTGATTTAAATTCTACAAGTGAGCAAGTATGAGCCTAAGCATTTAAAGGTCAACACATTACTTCATATCACTTGTGAGAATGATTTAAATGAGGTGCTACACCTCATAGATTTAAATTCTAAAATTTGGATATAGTTTAAATGGGCTAGTATTGACTACATAGCCACTATTTTGATTCTATCCCATGATCATGTACAGAACATATATCATATTTTTACATAGTAAATTAGAGTTTGTTAAATGTGAATTATTGCAATTGGATTCACTTCAAAATTCACAATGGTTGATTTTTAAGATTTATTTGAATACTGAAAAGTATCTGTTTTGTTATTTTTGCTATTCAAAAACTACACAACATATGGGGTTGAATCTAGTGAGGTTGGCTAGATAATTTCATAAGCTTTCTGGAACATTTTGAATCACTCAAATTGGATTTCTAGATTTTAAACTATTCAATTTATAGTAAGGGACCAGTATTGAAATTCAGCAGAAATGAATTAATTTGAAAAGGCTAAGTGGGCTAGGCGGGAAATGTAAACGGGCCGAAACGAGGGGAGAGGGACTGGGCTGGCCCAACTAACATGCCACGCACGCAGCGGGCCGCCTGACCGTGGCCCCCACTCGTCAGCGGGTCTTAACAGCGAAGCGGTATCATCTACTGGGAGCCGTAGGATCATAAGACGATCAAACGGCTCACGCTTGTCGTCGTCGATGGCGAGCACACCCTTACTGGCGGCGAGCACCAGGGGGTCAGCGGCTTACCAGAGCTCCGGCGAGGGTCGAGGAGGGTCGCAGACGAACGAGGAGTTGACGGCGAGGTCAGCGATGGTCGGGGGAGTGCTTGAGGTGGTCGGAATCGCCGTCTTGATCTGGCCACGGGAGCGACGGTCTCCGGCTAAATTCCGGCGAAGGAAGGCTCAATCGAGGAGGGATAGGGGTATTGGCGAGCTAGAAGGAGAAGGGGAGTGCGATGGTGTGCTGAAATCATCCAGGGGAAGCCGGTATTTATAGGGGCGAGGGATGGCCGAGGGCGCAGGGCAGGGTCGACGATGGCGTGGCGTTTCTGGATGGCGAAGGGGCAAGCTAGGGGGTGCGCGAGGTAGGCGACGGCTAGGAGAGGCTACCGCGCGTGCTGGCGCAGCAAGGGGAGGACGAGGGCGTGCTGGCGTCGTTGAGGGCTTGCAGTACGGGCGCGGCAGGTTCTTGATGATGGCGACGGTGACAAGGCGGCCGCGAGCTAGTGAGCATGTCCAGTAGGTAGCTGGTGCAGAGGGCCGTGCGCGTGCAAAGTGAGAGAGGGATAGGAGGACGAGGGCGACGGGTCGACGGCGTGCTCTGGCGCGTCCAGAGACATGCCAGGGCGCGCTCACCGCGTGCCTGGCACGTTTTCTGGCATGTCTCGGCACACGCGTTCCGGCCAATGGCGCGCAAGGGTGAGGCTCGGCCGTGCACTGGCAGTGTCCTTGTGCTCCAGAGGGGCTCGTAGACATGGTGATCGAGAGAGGGGAGGGCCAGAGAGAAAGAGTGCAAGTGTGGGTGGCATGCACACGGCATGGATAGTTTAGGGCTTTTCCATGCTTAAATCAGCAAGAGCAAGGACGTGTAGAGGTGCAGGGGTGTAGAGGGGTGATGATCATGCATGATCATGCAAGATTTAGGCCAAAATCCTCTGGATAATAGCATGTAACATGAACCAAAGATGCTGCCTGCCAGGTGTTTGATTAAATGGCCGCAAGAACATTTTGGTCAAATTTTGGATTTCTTTTTGGTGGAGCTCAATCATATAATTAAAGAGAAAGAATGGTGGTGGTGGTGGTCAATTTGGTGAAGATTTGTGAGATTTCAAATTTGGGGTTATCTTCTCATTAATTCAAAGTCTCCACTTGGCAATTCTCTACTGGTCAACCTGGTCAACATTAGCATGTGTGGTCAACATGAAAGTTGTTCACCTTCATATGGTCTTGGATGGCATGGTCATAGTTGACCAAGTTTGGTTGAAGAAAAGTCAAAGCCAGAGGGGTAAAGAGGGGATCATGTTAAAAATCACACAAATGACCATCATCACATGTGAGATGGTTTTGAGATTTCCTTTGATTTGATTCTTGTTTCTTTGATGCAATTGTGTTTCTTTATCATATATAAGTATTCTACAAGCAATAGATCAAGCATTGGTGGCCTTGGTTGAAGATTTGCAATTTTGGCTAAGTGTATGTGAGTGAATTTTGGGGATTTTCTCCCTATTTGGTTTCTCTCCATTTGAGTTGACCTTTGTTGACTCTAATGTGGTTCTTATTAGTTTAGAAACATTTTCCAACCATTGAAACCAATTCAAATGGTCTTGTTCAAAGATTTGCAAAAATGGCCATAACACATAAGAGGTGATGTGTCATATTTCATTAAACTTGTAAAATGTTCATCTTGCTTCACTTAGGCATGGGTTAGGGTCAATTTAGTATTATATTAGGTTGAGAGATGGTTTCCCAACATTTGGTCAAGGTTTAAAGTCATAGGGCAAAAATTTGATATTATGGCTATGTGTCACATATGCCTCTATGCATATGTTGCATTTGATTTTCAATTTGACTTGGCTTGACCCAATTGGTGTGGTTGAGTGTTGAAATGGTATATAGGAGTGATCCCTCCATTCACAACATGTATTAGGATCAATATTCTTAAATTCACATATTTGCTATTTTACTCTCATATGCCTCTATGGCATTTTTAGTTTCTTTTTATTTTCTTTGGAAACTACTTGGATTTGGTTTGATAAGCCTTAGGTAAGGTGTATGAAGGTTTTCCAAACCTCTAAGCAAAGTAGAAAGGTCTAGGGTAAAGATTTATAAAAATAGCCATAGGCACATATGCCTTTTTCTTATTTATTTTCCTTTTATTTTATTTTAACTAGGGTGGTGAAAAGAGAGGTGGGGTATTGGGTTTAAGATTATTTCAAACTACTATAACAAGCAAACATGGCAATAGCACAAGAATTAAGCAAGGTCACTATGGATCATACTTAATTTAATAAAAGTTTTTGTTGGTTCCAAAATTTGGAACTAGGGAAATTCATTTGTTTTGTTTTGAAATTCTTGGGATGTTACAAACCCTTCCCCCTTAAACAAATCTCGTCCCGAGATTTTAAGAAAAGTTAGGTTCCTCAGAGAGATTGAGCATTTTATTAACAGGAAGATATACTTGGCATGGTCTGGGGTGCTTCCTGAGCTTCAGTGGCAGTCATGTGGTAGAAACGGCCGTTGTGGTTGTTCTGGTTCCTTCTACCTGCGAATTATTAATCAAGCGATAACTTTGTAGAATTAGATAAGTTCTGTGTCATCCCTGTGAAGCATACTAGCCTAAGAACTAGTGATCTGGGCATTTTTCATACTACGGCAATCCAACTTAGTTTTTGGCGACGAAGGTATTGACGCCGTGATATGCAACCAACAAGTTACAGCTTAACATTTATCGGAAATGTAAAGGGAAACTTCCCGTATGATTCCGCATCAAATAATCATGAGGCAAAACATCCACTAGATCCTAATGAACACATGAGAAGTGTTATCAAGTAAGGCTTGCATGTCCATTAGGAACAGCTAATTCTCCTTGCTTAAAAGAACAAAATAACCAAAAGACCAATAAAACTAGTGTAATATAATTCAAAAGTCTATTTGATCATACTTAGGGATCTGAAGAGCGTCAGCTAGAGTGGTTGAGTCAGTCTCGATATGTATGTTGGCAATACCCCAGTTTGCAGCAGCAGCTAGCAGCCTTCATCGCCTGGATGCACGCCTCCATTTCAGCACGAAGAGGGTCCCTAGTATGTTCTATTTGCCCATACCCAGCACCTCGTACATCACCATCACCATCATGATAATGAAGCCCCAGCCTCCTTGATTAGTTCCAGGAAAGAAGGAGCCATACGTATAAAAAAAAGAGTGTCTCCTGTTGGCTAACTCCACTTCAAAACCTGTTTGGTACAAACAGGAAAAATTCATCAGCATCACTGAGTTTCAGAATGAAAAAGGGCCTATCCAAACTAACATAATTGCAAAATTCTATGAAAAATTGTCCACTCTAGTACTTGAACTACCACCCTGGAAGGCGCTCGCCGACAGACCATCTACAGCGATCTCGTCGATCAAACCAAACTCCCATATTCTTAGATGCAACTATCTCATTGCTTGCAAAATCTGCAATAGGTCTACAAAAGTTGAAATAAATTACAGTACTTGCATCGTGCTTGCAAAGTTAGCAACGAGTCTACAAAGGACTGCATCGTTGCTCCTCCCAACCCTATGCCATGATGTTCTTTTCTCCGATCTGAACTGCAAAGGACTGTAGTTCCTGCTAGTTACAAATGCACTGCTGTGCTGTTCTTCTCTCCTATTTGAACTGTCGTGCTACTAAGAGAGATGCCCAATACGGCATTACAACCTCTATATCCCGAGCAGCTCATCTTGTGACTCTGAGCACAACACGGTGGATGTCAACGAAAAGCAGACAAAAGGTTCAGCTCACCTTCGCGACAGATTAGTGCTGCGCTCGTCACAGCACTGGAGAAGTTGGCCTGTGGCAGCACAGTAGGACATGATGGCGTCGACGTGGAGCTAGTTGAGGCCGTGTATAGAGAGCTCGCGCGACCGCAGCGGTGGGGAGCAGAGGGAGCTCACAGCTGGTCGGGGATGGAGAGTTCGCGGCTGTGGGGAGCAGGGATAGGTTGTGTTGGTGGTGGTCGCGGTCCGGCGGCAGATCAAGGGCCCGGGGGCTGCGCCGGAGCCCCGACCTGCATCGGCGCCGGAGTCACTTCCATTCGAAGTTCATGGGATGGTGACCGGGCCAAGAGCAGCGGAGGATTCTTGGGTGGCACAGGGAGGTCGGGGCGGAGGATTTTTTGGTGGCACAGGGAGGTCGGGGCGGCGGAGATGTTTGGGATATGGCCAGCGGCAAATCAACTCTGGATGAAGAGACATGATCGGGAAATCGGCGGGGCAGCGGGGTAAGTGGGGATGGCGGCGTGGGGGGTGGCGCGCGAGGGAAGAGCCGAGGCCGGAGAAGCGCCGGTGCCGGTCGCCGGCGGTCATCAGGATGTGGACGTGCGGGTCGGGCATGTGCGGGAGGTTGGGGGTGAAGCGGACGAAGGTCCTGAGTTTTATTGGTTTTCCGTAACAGGCAGTACAAGAGTTCATCCCAGGCAGTTGACCCGGAAGTACACGTGCTCGTTGCGAAAAGTTCAAGTCGGTGCTCAGAATATTATTCTGCAACCGGTTGCAGAATAGTGCTGGTATATATATATATATATATATATATATATATATATATTTGTGTGTGTCTCCAGGTTTCACTATATCCTGCTAGTCATTGAACCCGACACAGGGGTAGTAGAAGTCATGAACTCGAAGAGTAAACCCCTTGAGGCGTGGGGGGACATGGCTGATATCCTCCACAAGGCTTCGAAACGGTTTGCCAACAAGTCTCCGGGTTTACGGAATAAAGAGCTTCGAATAAAACATGTACCTGTAAGTACTACTGTGGCTAGGCCGTGTATCTCTTTGATTCTAGTTTCAATACCATTATTATCATTCTTGATTATATATTATTTTGATTGAACTTTGTTCTCGTAAAGTGCTTGAGGCAAGAGGACGGGAATAATTTATGCGGGTTCTACGTTTGCGAGTTCATCCGCCAGAATACCCACCATGTGATCAAAATTTTGGAACAACTTGATGTACGTAAACAACATTCATGACTTTATTTTATCACCTTGTGTTTCATTCACATACACACACATATATATACTGACCATCGTACCTTCTTGAAATTATTAGATCCAACGGTTGCGCGACGGTCTTCTAGCAACCAAACGTGTACGAGCAATTCAAGAAGAACTGGCGGGGTTCTTACTTGAGCAAGTCATAGCTCCAGACGGAGAACACTATGCGCTCGCCATCCAATATTGAATAGAAATTATTTTCAAAGTTATGTAGACATATATATATTTGCATGAACGTGTGTCACTTCGATCGATATATGTAATATAATGGTTTCCTATATATATGTGTATGCATTATAACGTGTTTCGAATGAAGGCAGAGTCTGCCGCAGCATCGTTTTAGTGTAAATTTCCTGTCGCGGCAGCATTTTAGTGCAATTCCCTGCCGTGGCAGAGTCTGCCGCGCATGGAAGGGCACCAAAACCCTGCCGCGGCACAACCCTTTTGCACCGGTTCGTAAAAGGGGGAACCTTTCACACCGGATGGTTTGCACCGGTTAGCCATCCAGTTCGTATGGCCTTTATAAACTGGTGCAAAAGGGCCTGTTTCTACCCCAGTGGCGCAAACCACCCCGCGTCGAGTAGGCCCTATATGCACGCGCAAGTACGCACTATCCAACCGACGGAAGAGGACGAGTTCAACACCTGTCGTGCATGTGAGTACAACCGCACGCGAGTACATGCAACATCCATCGCGTGAGGTGAGTACTCTCTCATCCAAAGCCAACACATGGATCGGTCAAGTACAAGTACTTGCATAGACGTTGTTTTCAAGTCGTGTTTGACTCTCAGCTCGAGTATACGGATACGTATAGTAACAAAATACGGACACAGTTAGGTATAACACGCGAGTATAGTTATATTCAATCCACGAGTACAGGTACATGAATCACATGAGTATAGTCGCAGACACGAACGAGTACAGGTAAAATCACGCACACTAGACAGGTACATCCATGCACACGAATAAGTACAGTCGCGTACACGAGCGAGTACAAGTATAGTCGCGCACACGAGTAAGTATAATCACGTACACCAGCGTGTACATGTACAGTCGCCCACATAAGACAGATACAATCGTGCACCCACAAACGAGTATAGGTACAGTCGCGCACACGAGTAAAGAGAAAAAATGGACCAAATACATTCAAAACAGAAGTACTTATCAGTTTATGCATGAGTACAGTTAGATACACACGAGTACAACCATATAAGCATAGAAAGTACGGAAAAAAATCTTAAAACCTATCAACATGGAATCTAGTTTTTAAGATCTCAACGAGATGATCTCAAAAATGGAAACAGTTCGTAACTGACACAGCCCTGCCTCCCCCTGTCTTCTCTCTCCTCTCTCATCCTCATCTTGTTTCCTCTTGCGATACGTGGCGAGCAGGGAGACCAATTTTCAGGATTTTTTGTCACCACATCACGCCACTTGTCGCGTGCGGAGCGAGTTGTCTTCGAGGGTCGGCTTTTTTCTAACGATTTCGGAGAGATTATCCTTAATTTAGTTGTATCTTAGACTGGTTGGGCTCATTTGTTACCGAGTCAGAGTCCAAAAAGAATTCTAATGCTTGTCATGCACTATATATAAAAAGGATCATACGATCACACTAGTGGAAAACAGGCCTTTTGATCCGGGTGGTTAGGGCCTTTTGTCGCGGGCGGCCAGCCGCGACAAGCAAGGCGCGATAAAAGGGTGGCCTTTTATCCCGGGTCACTTACGACCCGCGACATAAGGTCCACCACGTGGCAGCCGCGGGCGCGCGAGGGCACGAGCCCTTTGTCGCGGGCGGTATTACCACCCGCGACAAAAGGCCCTCTACGTGGCGCGCGCACAACGCTTCTGCTTTAGGGTTTGAGGGGTGCAGCACCCCTCCCCCCCGCCACCGACCGCCTGTTATTTCATTTTTTTCGTCCGAAAATAAAAGTTGCATATATTTGTACGCTACTAGAAGTTGTACACATTCATTCATTATATATATATAGATCGATCAAACAAAGATTGGAAGCAGAAGTCGATTCCCCTTACACATATTCGTAGGTTCCCTACATATATACATGGAGCTCACGATCGACAAACGGTACTAACGACCGTCTATTTGGAGGTAGAACAACTATCTGGACTAAACAAGCCTTTGTTGTTTATTACTTCTCTAACCAAAAGTCCCGCCAGTTCCTCCGCGATTCCTAGTGCGTGTTCCTTTGGTTGGAGTCTCATCCGCATGAAGTCGACCTATATATACGAAAATGAGATGAGTATGACTATATCAGTCTTGATAACGAAATATTGATGATAATAAATAAAGTTGTGAATGTTATTGCTTACGTCGAATTTATTTCTGTTAAGCTTCTCGAGTGGTTAACATGCGAATGGACTCGCAAACGTAGTATCCACATAGATTCGTCCCTTGTGGCTGCTGGGGCACGGTGCGAGGATTAAATGTTAGCTTCTTTGCAAAGGTAATCTCCTTATGAACATTCTTCAAAGCTTGCCAAGCCCTGCCATGCAAAAGAATGATTGAATGAGTGGATAATTAATTGATATCTCACGAAAGATAAAGCGCGGCGATGAAGGAAATTACACTTGGAGCAACTTCTGCAAGTCCTGGAACCCGTCCGTGCCTCTACTCGATGGGTCTTTTACTTCAACTATTCCCTTATCGTGTTGAATGTCTAGTAGAATCCGATGGAAGCTGCACATGTTATGCATATACGTCAGGAATTACACTTAACATCGAGTAAGAAAAATTGAATGTGCATATATAAAAGATCATTAAGACTCTCACTCGTAGTTGTAAGGAAACAATATTGAATCACAGAAATATTGCTGCCCCAAAAACCTTAGTAGGTTTCCCCCCGTTTCTTCGCGTTTATGCTTCACCGTTTCAACATGTATTTTATCTGGGTCAACAAACCCAACATTGATAATATTATTACTTTTGCACTCACTGATCTTGATCTGCAAAAGAGAACCCATAGATATAATGAGTATATATATGCAATGAAAACGAACATGAACTGAATGAAAATGAACTTATATGTAGTTAACAACTTACAAGCAATAGCAACTCATGAGAGATTTGTCGAGGGCTTCTAGATTGAATAACTGCCAGAGTTCATTCATCTCAATATGGATCTCCTCCTTTCGGTAGTAATATTCCCATGGTATACTCGCCACGATGTACATTTTTTTCTCCTTGCATGCATCAAGGTACCACTGATGCAAATTCCGCATATGTGTTGGTAGTTTATGCAGCTGCTCTCTGCTGACCAAGTCGGCCCCGTAGACAAATTTAGGAGCTATATCAGCAGTGGGTAGTGCAGCATCTGCTGCAAGTAGCAATTCCTCCACGGAAACTTTACAGGCAGCCGCTAGGCTAGCAGCTTCTTCCATATCGAAACCACCATGTTCCTGGTATACCTTGGGAACATTAAACACTTTGAGTGGTGGGATCGATTGTTTGGGCTGAGCACCGAGGAGGGGAACTTCCTTTCTCTTTTTGCCTTTTGTCGTTTGCTTGGCCTTGAGGGGTGCACTTGTTGAACTTGACCTTTTCTCATCTGCACTTCTAGCTGATGATTTGCTCGTGCCAGCAATGTCCTTCTCCTTAGCCTTTTCATCCTTCTTTTGGTCAATTACCTTCGCAAGAGTGCGTGTATAGTCATCCTTCTTCTCGTGTAACTCATACTGCGATGGTGTGTTCAGAAAACTAGTAGCATATTCTATTTGCTTCTCTGTGTATGGCTCGGCGCTGGAGGTTTTGGCTTATGGAAATGATCATAGTTGTGTTTCGCAACAGCGGCCGCATTTTCCTCGACAGTAAGATCCCAAGGACGGGGGGGAGGAACCTTTGGTACTTTTGGGAGGGGCGACCTCTTGGGGACAGGACTCTTGAAACGCTTCCGGCTGGATGCATTCCGAGTCTTAGTGGGCGGAGGCGGCGGCGCTGGAGATGGAGATGGACTACCGATGTCGTGGTCGACGTCGTACCCACGGGGTGATGGTGGCGACATGTGATCAGTAGGAGGAGGTGATGGTGGCCTGCGATCACCTGGAGGAGGTGATGGTGACCTGCTGGGACGACCGGTACTAGGTGCTACCCAGCCTGGCAGCCTGATGTTCTTCTTTTCCCAGAGAATGATTTCTCCCAGCACCTCTCTGAGTGTAAGCCCCCCATCACCTCCAGGGATATGGAGCTCCAATGTCTCCCACTGCGGGACAACTGAATCCACCCCGACACGAGCATAGCCAGCTGGAATCGGATTGCCATGCCATGTTGCCGGCTCACCTTCAGGTCCAAATGCCGGTAAGACATAGCCGACCGCCACCTTAACAGAAACCTTCCTGAACACCTCATGGAGATCACAAGGTGTTGTCTCCTTGATTCCATCCAAGGGGTCGCCAGGACCGGCATCTATCATCATCCGTGTAGGAGGGGCCTCCGAGTCGGCCACGCTGCTGTCTCGTCGCTGAGATATTTCAGCGGTATTATCTGGCGGGCGCTGTCCTTTTAGTTCATTTATCTCCCGCTGCTGCTGCTGAAGCTCCCGCTGCTGCTGGTCAAGTCGGCGTTGGAACTCGGCCATCCGGTCATTCTGCACCTCCAGCTGGCGTTGTTTAGCTCTCGCTCGGCTTCTATAAGTCTCCGCGTCGGCCGGAAACCCAAGCGACCACGGAACACTAGGGCCGAAGCCTCTTGTTCGTCCTCCCTTCTCAGGATTACCGAGGACAAGCGTCAGCAAGTCTTTCTCTCTATCGGGAGCAAACTTTAGTTTTCCCGCCTTTATATCTGTCGTCACTTCAATCCATTTTTGCCTGGGTACCCTAACCCTGGTGTCACTTTCAACAATGTTCCCTGTCTTCATGTCATACTCACAGCCATGCGCGAGGAACCAATTTCGAGCCCTTATGTCTTCCTGTTCCAAGTCCCGTTCGAATTGATCCATTGTTTCTGCAAAAGAATTAAATCGATAAGTAAATGTTCAAACACAAACCAAACCCTAACCCTAATCAAACACAAACCAAACCCTAACCCTAATCGGCGACACGTGTTTGCGAGAGGGAGAGGGGTGTCGGCGACGCGTGTTTGCGAGAGGGAGAGGGTCTCGGCGGCGCGTGTTTGCGAGAGGGAGAGGGGTGTCGGCGCGTGTTTGCGAGATGGAGAGTGCGCGTGTTTGCGAGAGGGAGAGGGGTGTCGGCGCGTGTTTGCGAGCGGGAGAGGGCGCGTGTTTGCGAGAGGGGGAGGGTGTCGGCGACGGGTTTTTGCGAGGGGGGAGGGAGTCGACGTCAGTTGTTTGCGAGAGGGGTCTCGGCGGGTGTTTGCGAGAGGGGTGTGTTTGCGAGAGGGGTGTGTCGGCGGGTGTTTGCGAGAGGGGTGTGTCGGCGGCCGATCCGAATTTGAACTAACTAATCAAATTTAAACTACAAATTTGAACTAACTAATTACATTTAACAAAAATAAACTAACTAATTACAACAAAATACTTACAAAATTTAAACTACAAATTTGAACTAACTAATTACAACAAAAATAAACTAACTAATTACAACAAAATACTTACAAAAATGAACTAACTAATTACATACTAAAATGTCTATATACAAAAATGAACTAACTAATTACATACTAATTATCTAACTAATAACTAATTACTAAAATGTCTATATACAAAAATGAACTAACTAATTACATACTAATTATCTAACTAATAACTAATTACTAAAATGTCTATATACAAAAATAAACTAACTAATAACTAATTACAAAAATGAACTAACTAATTATACAAATTATCTAACTAAGAAAAAAAATTAAAAAAAAAGAGGGCCGGCCGGGGCGCCAGCGCCGCGCTACAAGCACATGGCCGGCGGCTTGTACCTGCGGAGGCGCGCGGCGCGGCGGCGGCGGGCCGGCACGGCACAGGGCGGCGGCGGCGGGCGCGCGGCACGGCGGCAATCGACGGCGCGGGCGGTGCGCGCTGGCGGCAATCGACGGCGGCAGAGGGCGCGGGCGGCAGGGCACGCGCGGCAGAGGGAGCTCGAGGAGGCCTACGGCGGCGACGGCGCGGCGAGGAGATCGACGGCGGCGACGGCGCGCAGATCGACGGCGGCACGGCAAAATCCGGCAGCCTGGCGGCGTGAATTTCGCTAAGTGTTGGCCTCCGTGTGTCGCGGGTGGGGCTCGCCCGCGGGGTTAGGTATTTATACCTAACCCCTTTTGTCGCGGTCGTGGCACGACCCGTGATAAAAGGCCCCCTTTATCACGGGTCGTGCCACCACCCGCGACAAAGGGGTCCTTTATCGCGGGCCGTGGCTCGACCCGCGACAAAAGGGGTGGGAGGGGAGGCGGCCGATCCGCGTGAAGCGCATCCAACGGCTCCAGGCGTTGGATTCAAACGGCCTGGAGCCGTTGGATGCGCTTCACGCGGATCAGGCCTGCAACAGTTTTTGTGTTTCGTTTTTTCGTTTTTTGTTTTTCTGTTTTTTTTTAATAAAAACTATTATTTCAATAACTTTTAAATGGTAACTCAAAAAGAAAAGTTTTATATATGAAAATTGATCAGAAAAATCCAATGAACATGAATATGATATCCATATAACTATTTGCATCTCGCATCATATCCACTCGTGTCGCGTCCCCGTGCCACGTGTCGCCACCTCTTCCACGTGCCTCGCCCCGCCGACGCCGGCGTGCGACGTGTAGCCACCGCTGCCACGTGCCTCACCCCGCCGACGCCTTGGCGTGCGACGTGTAGCCACCGCTAACACGTGCCATGCCCCGCGTGCGCTATATAGAGCGACGAGTGCGGGCGCAACCACACGTCGCCACCGCCTCCGCTCATTCATCTCCGGGATGCCTCCATGTCGTCGAGGGGCGTCCGGTTTCCGTGGCGTTCGAGTGCATCCGAGCGGTAGGTTCACCGCCGAGATACGCGCCGGTGGCTTCCGCCTCACCCTCGGCACGTACAACACGCCGGAGGAGGCGGCGCGCGCTTACGACGCGGCGGCGTGGCGCTTTCGGCGGCCAGGGCACGACATCAACTTTCCGGATGTTGAATCGCTAGAGGAGGCGGAGTTCCTCGCGCCACCGCCGTGCCTCGTCACCGACGAGGACCGTCGCCGGCATCGCCAGGTGCAGCGCAGGATCGCCATCGCCGAGCGCGACGAGCAGTTGATGCGCCAGTGGAGGGCGCGGTCCCCCGACGCGTTCTTTGCTAACCTTAGGGCACAACGCAGGTCCAACAGGCGCAACCGTCGGGCCGTCGCCGCCTTCGAGCTCGAGAACTCGAATACAACTTGGACCGAAAACGACCCTCGGTGGGATGACCTTTGGACGGAGACAACCTCCGACGACGAGTAGAGACTAGACTAGTAATTTATCTATTTTATTGTAATTTCAATAAAGTCGTTGTCGGTTCTATTAGTTTAAATTTAGTTTATAAAGTCGTTGTCGGTTGTTTTTGTTCAATAAAGTGGTTGACACGAAATTTATTACGATTGAACTGAAATTAAAGTACAGAGCTCAACTGAAAAATAAGATACATGGCTAGATTCGAATGTTGGAGCCATTCAATCATAGTCGTGCCTAGTCCTATACACGTCGCCACTGTAGTCATCAAAGTCGCCGACGTCATCGTCGCTAGCATCGGGGTCGCGGTTGTCGAACCTCGGCGGATGACCACGCGTGGGCTGGGATTGAGGGTAGCGCAGGCGGGGGCCACGATAGGCCAGGACGCTCGGGAGAGTCCGGCCGCGCCACCACATCCGACGGCCGGCCTCGTTGAAGTTCGAAGGAGGCGGGCCGTCCTCCTCGTACCTGGCAACCGCCCTCTCACGCCGATTGATGAAGAAGCTGTCCCAAGTCGGGCTGTAGTCGGGATGCCACTGGGGATTCCTCCGCTGCTCAGGCGTGAGCTCGAAATAGTAGTGGTTCGTGATGGCCATCTCGCGTGGCACACCTACAGGGATAGGAGGGACCGGTACGCCTCCGACGCTCAGCAACCAGCCGGTCGGGACGCGGTAGCCGGGCGGGCAGGGGTAGTTCGAGGCGCAAAGCGCCTCCGCCTCCCGGGGTGTTAGACATACGATGGAAGCCATGGGAGAGAGTGATGAGGTTTGCAGATATGAGAGTCCAAGCCTACATATATATAGTGGAAAATGGCGGGAATGCGGGAAGAAAATAGGCGGGAACGAAGTGGCGCGCGAAACTTTCATCCCGGGTGGAGGCTCAAACCGCGACAAAAGACTGGGGGAGGCTTATCTAGGAGGGCCTTTTGTCACGGTTGGTGGCTGCAACCGCGACTAAAGATGTCGGCAGGATAATAAGGATGTGTCGGTAACCTTTTGTCACGGTTGGTGGCTGCAACCGCGACTAAAGTTGTCGGCAGGATAAGGATGTGTCGGTAACCTTTTGTCACGGTTGGTGGCTGCAACCGCGACTAAAGGTGTCGGCAGGATAAGGACGCGTGGGTGGACGCACTGCTCGATGAGATAAAGCATGTAGCGCACGACGGCCTGTCGAAGTAATAAGACAAAGTAGAAGCGGTGCCGTGCCTATAAAAGGAGCATCGATACGCCTTGCCAAGCAGATCAACAAGCCAAGCACAGTTTAATCTTCATTATTACATAAATGTAGAGATTGTCTTGGGAACTATATATGAAGAATACATTATTACATCGCCATCTAGTGTTGTGATCGTCGACGCCGTAGCCATGGAGAATCTTCATCATTTAGCAAGATGCTTGGGTCAATTTTCACCGTGAAGGGCGGAATTTCTTTAAACTTATTATAATCTTCTGACATGTCTGTCTTGTCATCCACTCCCACGATGTTTCTTTTCCCCGAAAGAACTATGTGGCGCTTTGGCTCCTCGATTGATGTATTCTTTTGTTGATTTCTTTTTCTTGATTTGCTAGACATGTCCTTCACGTAGAAAACTTGAGCCACCTCGCTGGCTAGGACAAAAGGCTCGTCCAGGTACGCAAGATTGTTGGGATCCACTGTTATCATACCGTACTTATCGTCAATATGTATAGCGCTGAGCTTCACCCATTTGCACCGAAACAAAGGGACCTTAAAAGTGGGACCATAGTCAAGTTCCCATATCTCCTCTATGTATCCATAATATGTGGTGGTCTGCCCATTCTCGTCTGTTGCATCGAAGCGGACACCGCTGTTTTGGTTGGTGCTCTTCTTATCTTGGTCGATCGTGTAAAATGTATTCCCATTTATCTCGTACCCTTGGAATGTACATATGTTTGAAGATGGTAACCTGGCCAACAAGTACAGCTGCTCCACCGCAGATGGGTCATTAATGAGATGTCTTTGCAACCAACTGCTGAAGGTATTCATGTGTTGACGTGTAATCAAGGACTCGGGCTGGCCCGGGTTTATTTCTCGTAAAACATTCTTATGTTTCTCGATGTACGGAGCCACCAAGCTGGAATTGTATAGAACTGTGTAGTGCGCTTGATTGAAAGAAATCTTGTCCCTCCACACCGTTGCTTTCCTTCCTAGTGTGCCTTTTCCAGTCAGCCTCCCCTCATACCGAGATTCAGGAACACCAATCGGCTTAAGGTCAGGAAGAAAGTCAACACAAAACTCAATGACCTCCTCAGTTCCGTAGCCCTTTGAGATACTTCCTTCCGGCCTAGCTCGGTTATGAACATATTTCTTTAAGACTCCCATGAACCTCTCGAAGGGGAACATATTGTGTAGAAATACAGGACCGAGAATTCTAATCTCTTCAACTAGGTGAACGAGGAGGTGCGTCATAATATTGAAGAAGGATGGTGGGAACAACAACTCGAAGCTGACAAGACATTGGACCACATCTTCCTGTAATCCTGACAAAGTTTCTGGATCCATTACCTTCTGAGAAATTGCGTTCAGGAATGCACATATCTTCACAATGGCTAGTCGAACATTTTTTGGTAGAAGTCCCCTCAATGCAATCGGAAGCAATTGTGTCATAAGCACGTGATGATCATGGGACTTCAGGTTCTGGAATTTTTTCTCCTTCATATTTACTATCCCCTTTATATTCGACGAGAAACCAGACGGAACCTTGATACTGAATAGGGCTTCAAAAAAGATCTCCTTCTCTTGTTTGGTAAGAGCATAGCTGGCAGGCCCTACAAACTGCCCTGGATGATTGCCGTTTCGTCCTTTATGAAGTTCCTGGTCCTCCCGTGCTTCTGTTGTATCTTTTGTCTTTCCATACACGCCCGTAAAACCTAGAATATTCACACAAAGATTCTTGGTCAGGTGCATCACGTCGATTGCGGAGCGGACTTCCAGGACTTTCCAATATTCTAGCTCCCAGAAAATAGATTTCTTCTTCCACATGGGCGCGTGTCCGTCATCGTCTTTCGGAACAGGTCGACTGCCTGGACCCTTTCCAAAGATAACATTTAAATCCTTGACCATGTCAAATATATCAGCACCACTACGGGGGACAGGCTTCGGACGGCGGTCTGCCTCGCCATCGAAATGCTTGCCTTTTTTCCTTAAGGGATGCTTGCGCGGAAGGAAACGACGATTGAACGGGTACACAACTTTTCTGCTTTTTCCCAAATATTTACTTTCAGTCTCATCTAAACAGTGTGTGCATGCATTGTATCCTTTGTTCGTCTGTCCTGAAATGTTACTGAGAGCAGGCCAATCATTGATGGTTACGAATAGCAACGCTCGTAGGTCAAATTCTTGCTCCGTGTGCTCATCCCACACACGTACACCTGGTTTGGCCCACAACTCCAAAAGTTCATCGACTAATGGCCTTAGGTACACATCAATGTCGTTGCCCGGTTGCTTTGGGCCTTGGATAAGCACTGGCATCATAATGAACTTCCGCTTCATGCACAACCAAGGAGGAAGGTTGTAGATACATAGAGTCACGGGCCAGGTGCTTTGTGACTGCAGCTCTGCTCCCCAAAAGGATTCATGCCATCTGTACTTAGACCAAAGTATAAGTTCCTTGCCTCACCTGCAAAATCCGGAAACTCTCTCCCGATGTTTCTCCACTGCCGACCATCAGCGGGGTGCCTCAACATCGCGTCTTTCTTACGTTCTTCCATGTGCCATCGCAACAACTTGGCATGCTCTTTGTTTCTGAACAAACGTTTCAACCGTGGTATTATTGGAGCATACCACATCACCTTCGCAGGAACCCTCTTCCTGGGTGGCTCGCCCTCAACATCACCAGGGTCATCTTTTCTGATCTTATACCGCAATGCACCACATATCGGGCATTTATTCAAATTCTCGTACTTCTCACCGCAGTAGAGGATACAGTCATTAATGCATGCATGTATCTTCTGCACATCTAATCCTAGAGGGCAGACAAGCTTCTTTGCTTCATATGTACTGACGGGCAATTCATTATTTCTTGGAAACAGCTTCTTTAATATTATCATCAATTTCTCAAATCCCGAGTCAGTCACACCGACCTCTGCCTTCCATTTCAGCAATTCCAATATGCTACCCAGCTTTCTATGCCCATCTTCACAACCTGGGTACAACAATTTGTGGTGGTCCTCTAACATCTTGTCGAACTGCAACCTCTCCTTATCCGTGTCACAGTCTCTTCTTGCATCAGAAATGGCCCGACGAAGATCATCATCAACAGGATCATCTGATGCCTGTTCTTCACCTCCTTCTTCTTCATTGTCGTCCATTGCGGTATCAAAGCATTCAGAGAACATAGATCGATAATACTTCTCATCATTATCTTCTTCCTCATCGCCGTCTTCCATCATAACCCCTTCTTCTCCGTGCTTGGTCCAAACATTATAACTGGACATGAACCCAAACCGAAGCAGGTGGCTCTTAATATCTCTTGAGCAAGAGTAATCCTTCTCGTTCTTACATTTTAGACATGGACAGCACATAAAACCTTGCTTCGACTTGTTGGCCTCGGCCACAAGCAAGAAAGAATTCACGCCCTCTCTGAAAGCGGGAGCACATCGGTTACCGTACATCCATGGATGACTCATCTGCATCATAAGCACAATTATATATGTATCAGATGCAATCACCTTGCTAAAATTAGTATTGTACGGACTATGCATATATATATAGTCAAGAAAATAGTTGCTAACCTTTTTGGATCAAAAAGAGGAGAAATCTTATCAAATAAACCAAGTGGCATCCCTCTCACAAGCATTCCATCAAACACCTCTTGTGCACATGTAGAAAAAATGAGCTAGCATACACCTCCACCTTCACCACCAAGGAAAAAATGAGGTGGGGGGGTGGCTAGCTGCTTGTATATATAGGGGGGGACATTTTGTCGCGGGCCGTATTATGACCCGCGACAAAAGGGGTGGCCACGTCGCTCCTACCCCTTTTGTCGCGGGTCGTAATACGGCCCGCGACAAAAGGCCGCGACAAAAGCCTCCGCGCGCTCCACATGGTTTCGGGGCGACGTGGCCAGGCCATTTGTCGCGGGTGCAGGCGCGCCCGCGACAAAAGGCTCCCACGGAAGCCCTGTTTTCCACTAGTGTCATGTAATTAGGGCATACCTGTTTTTGATTAAGATAAACCAGAAAATGGCCGTGGTTGTTTGGCGGCCGATGTGGCGAGACGTGAGTTAATTTCCAGTTTGGTCTGTGCTTGCGTTGAATTGGAGAGCTGCTCCAGTTTGTACGTGATCCCCTATTGAATCGTCCAAGTGATTCCCACATGTTTAGGGTTTACTTGTTTTTTCGTTCGGTTTGTATCATCTGGTGTAAACATAGTGCCTGTCTGTTGCTGCCGGTTGGATCTGAACCTTGAGTTAATATTTTCTATCAATATTGTGCCATGAAAAGTCCCATATCATGTTGGTACTCATAGCAAGGTTGTTCATGGTACAAAAATTATTTTTTCTTCTCTCAGTTCTTTCTGGTTTGATCTTGTTCCGTTTTCGGGATGTCGCTGCATGAGGACTCTGATCAAGATGGAGACGAAATTCCTTGCGATCTAGAAGTAACTAAATATCTTCGTATTCACTTGATGTCGATTAAAGACGCCAATAAAAATCTCCAGACAAAGGTTGTGGACTTTTCTACACATATTGCAGGTGTCGATGACAGAGTTAATGTGTGTTTGACGACAAGTGATTGCGAGCGTGCTGCCAGTTTGTGAGTGGTGAAAGAGAGACTTAATCGGTTGACTGCGGTTGTGCAATGTATAGAGGCAAGGGATGAGGCACCTCGTTATTCCCAGTCACCGCAACGCAGCCAAGGCTAGTCGTGTGACGATTTTTTGATGTTTCTGATGCTAGTGGAGGCCATCGACGCCAAACACACCGAGGTGTTTAAGTTCGCCATGGTTCTAGCCTGCGGCGCAACCAAGGTGGCGAAGCTGTTAGGGAGGATGGCGGTCTTGGTCGAATAAAAGTGACCATACCGAAGTTCTCAAGATGTTCTGATCCTGAGCAGTACTTTTTCCGAGGTTGATGGGAGGGGGGACCCTACAGCTTGTTGCATTCCATCGTAAGCAGCCAGGCATGTCAAAGTTTTACAAACAGATAGGGAGAATTTACAGGGGATACAAGGGACAGAAGACAGAAAAATACAGAATAACATACAAGAATAAGGGAACACAAAAGGAAGGGGGTTAGCATCCGTAGCCAACCGAACCCTCCCCCCCCCCCCCCCCCCCCCGGGAGGACAACATCTCAAGGGACGACCACCACAACTTGGCAAGGAGAGTGACAGGCGACGATAAAGAACCTAAAGAACTAAGACCAAGCATAGTCGAAGGGCGTCGGATAGCCGAGACTGGGGCGACGACACCGATGTGCCGACCCCGTGGTCGAAGGGTGATGCAGAACGAGCCACACCACAAGGCACGAAGGGCATTGTGCCACCGAGACCAAGCACAGTCGAAGGGTGTCAGATAGCCGATGCTGGGGCGATGAAACCGATGTGCCACCCCCGTGGTCAAAGGGCAACACAAGCCGAGGCCACCCCAGGATGTCTAGGCAGCATTGTCAGGGCCACCATGACCACAACCTCGTCCTGCAAGGAAATGGGCCAAGGCCGGCGAGAAGACGAGAGGCAAAGCCCGACACACGTCAGACTCAAAGGCGGTGCCTCCAAGGAGGATCAGCGAAGCAAGGACGATGCCATCGCCTGACCTAGAGAAGTCAGGGTCTAAGATTCCCCCGGAGCACTAAAATGAGCAGCACAGATGGTGCTTCTACGCTGCATCAAAACGGGACGTCGTCACCGCCTCAGCAACACCAAGTGACAAGGTATTGACTTGTCAATGCCCATGGATTATAGGCTAGGGTTTAGTTAGAAGTAGAGGGCAAGTAGATCTCGAAGGTTTCAGCCGAAAAGTACTCGACGACTATGAAAACTAGGGCTTGCAGACAATGATTCGATTGATTCTTTGTCCCTCGACTCCCCCTTATATATGAGGTGGAGCCGAGGGATTCGTGCTATACAAGTTTACATAGTCCGGGACGGTTTCTAACTCATCCCGCCAGATCACAAACAACACTTCCTATTACAACTCTATCTTTCCTTAGTAAATCTTGGGCTCCCGAATCTTCTTATTCTTCGGGTATTGGGCTTCCAGTAAACCCCGGGTACCATCTTCGGCAGGCCCATTTGGGATGCCTATGTCAGTAGCCCCCGAGATTTTGCTTGAATCGTAGAGTCAGGGAAAATCTCCATTGTTTATTTTTACTCGAAAGCTTTAACCTTTTATATTTCTTCACATAAAACTCTATATTGTACAGGGATACTGGTAATTGGGGCTAGTTCATCTGACGGATCAGGTACTAGTTAACTGCTCTAGTGGCAATCCGCAAAAACCTACTTCAAAATCACGTCCCCGGACATGATCTCGGGATACTGGTGTAAACGCGACAGTGCCGCTTAAGGTCTTACCATTCTGCGAGTCCCAGTCAAATTTATCGGGTACCTAACGCGTCCGTTAGGATTTTTCTTCGTATCTGTTGATACGGATAAAAGTAGCAGAGCGCAGTCTTTGGCGATGCCACGCCCAGCAGAACGGATCTGGGGTCTTACCTTCGCAAATTTGCGGCATTCAGAAATTGATCGCAACTTCGGCGTTCTGAGAATATATTGTCGAGTGCTTTTCCGGCTGTTGGAATGGCACATTTTATCGAGTCACATATGACTTATATTGTTCTCCCGATGGGAGTATATGTAGAGTTAATTATAACTCGAAATATACTCTCTTGTTTTTCTATTTTTGTTAATTTCATCGGGCACGCGAACAGCGTTCCCGATGGGAGTAGCCCCCGAGGCTACAACCAAGAACTTGTGCTTGGTTGTAGGCTCAACATTTTAGTCCACCTTGTCGCTATATTTTCATTACTTCCCAATATGATCTCTTTCTTCTTCTCTCTTTTTTTTATCTCTCGGGTGCGCGAACAGCGCTCCCGATGGGAGTAGCCCCCGAGGCTACAGCCAAGGACTTGTGCTTGGTTGTAGGCTCCCGCAATTTCTATATTTGTCATACTCGAAAATTTACTTTTTTCTGAAGTAGCCCCCGAGCATTTGGGCAAAAACTTGTATTTGACCAAAGGCTCCCGAAGTATTGAATAATTCTTTCTGTCGCCACTTTTCTTTTGTTTTTCTTGTCGACATACTTCCCTTAATCAAATTTACTTCATCCTTCTCGAATAGTCGTGATTTTTCTGCCCTGTGGGTCCATTGCTTCGACCACGTTGACACGTCGTGCAAGTAGTGGACACACGTCCTCCGCTTTTTCTGGCGCACGTACGGTAATGCCTATTTCAGTAAAAATACTCTTTTGCCCTTGTGTCTAGAAGATCCATCCTCACCACACGATTTCTTCATCCAACGGCACATTGCTTCACCCGATTCTTATATAAACCCTTCTTCAACCTTCGTTCATCCCCTCGCTTGCGCCGCTCACCTGTTCCTCTTCGCAAAACTTCCCCTGCGCCCAACTCTCTCCAATCTTCCGTACGCATATACATTGCTCTGCCCGCTGCCATTGATGCCACCGCGCACGCGTCTGACTCGCCACAGCACGCCGGAATCCAAGATGGCCGCCGAGGATCTTGAGTGGGAGAGATCCAAAATCTCCAACCAAGACACCAACACGCTGAAGAGGCTCGGCCTCATGACGAAGGAGGACGCCATCCGCTTTCCTAGCGAAGAAAGCTACCCCAAGCCTCCAATGGAGTATCGGGTTAGTTTTGTTGATCACTTGATCCGCGGCCTTTCGACCCCAATCCACGATTTCCTCCGCGGCCTTCTTTTCGTTTATGGGATTCAACTGCACCAGTTGACCCCCAACTCCATCCTTCATATTTCTATTTTCATCACGCTTTGCGAATGCTTCCTCGGAATCCCTCCCAATTGGGCTCTGTGGAAGCGCATTTTCTGCCTCCGCCGCAATGGCTCCCACAACGTCACCTATAACATAGGTGGCGTTGTTATCTGTGTTCGTACTGATGTCGACTACTTCGACGTCAAGTTTCCTGATTCTGTCCAAGGATGGCGCAAGAAGTGGCTCTACATCCACGAAGAAAGTGCCAACTCCGTTGAGCACAACATAATGCCTTTCGACGGAAGTGCCAGAATTCAGCGCCGCCGCTCCTGGGATGCCGAAGCTTCCGAGGAAGAGAAAAAGGCGACAGAGGCACTGATGTCTCGCATTCGCCAACTTCAAAATACTCGAGGCAAAGAGCTTTCTGGTGTTCAAATCACTGCCTATTTCCTTAGGATTAGAGTGCAGCCTCTTCAAGCTCGCAAAAATCCCCTTTGGACGTATTCTGGTAAAAATGACGCCAACAGAATGTCCGGTGATCTTTCCACCAAGGACTTGGAAAAATTGGTTCGAAGAATTTCTCGATTAGGCAAGAAGGATCCTATTCCCTCCTCCTGTCGAGTGGAACCATACAGTGCTTCCAATCCTCTTCCCGAGGTATTTTGTCTTCTCGAATTTCTATCTTGTTCTGAACTGTTCCTTGTATCTTATTGCAGTGGTATCTCACTTATTCTCTTTTGTCACTATTTCCTTGTAGAATCATCCTACTATGGCTTCCCTTCCTCCTCTTCCGGAGGATGGAGAGGTCGAAGAAAGAGCTGTTGTCGATGATGACAACCAGGAGACCCCCTCTTTTGTGAATGAACCCGCAGATTCTCGAAAATCTGCGGGATCTACTGAGAAGGATGCTGCCTCTGAAGATACAACATCAGCACAATCTCCTCCTCCTGCTGTTTCTCCGAAGAGCAAAAGGAAAAGGAGCAATGCCGAAGATTCTGGGACCTCGAAACCCGAAGAAACTGCTCCTGCACCTCGAAAAACAGCTTATGATCCATACATCGAGAGTATCATCAGCTCGTAGGTTCCTTACTCTTTTCCTTTTTTATTTGAAGAATTTTATTTTGCCTTGCTTTTTATGCTGCCACTATTTTGTCACAGTGATGATGAAGAAACACCAACTTTAGATGTGGCTGCTCGAACAAGCACGTCACATACTTTAGTTATTTCAGAAAAACCAGTTGAAGGGGAGGAATCGTCGCCTCCTCAACAAAATGTTGATACATCTACTCCTTCGAGCCCCCGTGCCCCTTCACCAAAAAGGGCACGGGTTGAAAAGATTGTTGATCCTGCCCCTCAGTTGGGCAGTTCGTCGACCCCGCTCCTAGATGATGTAAGTTTGTCGACATCTATATTTTCCTTATTTTGTTTTTTCACACCTTTTTTTTTTTTTTTTTTTTTATGCCGATGTTTCTCTTACTGTGTTCACGTTGAACAGCCTATGATCAAGGATCTTCTCCGCATCGGTTCCCAATTTATTGGGTACCGTGAATATGCTAATAGAGCCGAAGGTAACGACTTTCATACTTGTCGTTTTTCCTTAATTTGTCACTCCTGTTGCTTGCCGCGATTTTTTGATCTTTCTTCTCTCTTTTTTCCATATCTCGACAGAGAAACTTGCAGAGGCTAACGAACGCGCCGACGCACTGGCTCAAAAACTTGAGCAAAATGAGGCGGCTCGCAAGAAAGCCGAACTCGCTGCTAGCAAAGCCAAGGTCGAAGCTGATGAAGCTAAGGCGAAAGCTGCTGGTGTCGAGGAACTGCAGAAGAAACTTGAGGATGCGACAGCTGCCTTGGATGAGCACAAAGCTGCACAAGCTTCTCGTGACGAAGGAATCCTCAAGCGTCTGAAGTCGCAAAGTCGACGTACTCTGAGTAATATTATCAATCCCTTTTATTTTACTGCACTTCCTGTTTCTTGGTTGTTGACTGATGTCTTGTCTCGTGTGGCAGCCCAAACAAACCAGGATTTTGATCTGGATAATCCTGTCAACGATCCTCTCCTTGACGCACTTTCTCTTCTGGAGTTTCACGGGCGCGAAATTCGTGAAGGCGTGGCAAATGCTAATGCAGGATTGTCAGCGTTGTTCCCTTATTTCTTCCCGAAGAAAGAAGAACCCGCAACTTTCCTTAACCTCGCCAAGATGTTTAATGCTTCGGAAGACCTGGGATTGAAGATGCGTCAGGAGAATATGAAGGTTGCTGTCGAGAGTACTGTTGCCCTGGTTGCTGACAGCCAACAGACGCTTGATTGGATGAAGGTTGGCGACACCAGTCAGATAGAGCAGTCAAGATGGAGGGCGCTGATCAAGGCGGCCAAGCCCAACACGAAGAAGATCTTGGCGTATCTGGGGATCAAGCCAGCTTCAACTCCTAGCTCCTCGAGGCCGGAGGTCTAGTTGCATGCCTCTGTTTTTCTTTCTGTTTCTTTTGCTTCTGTCGCCAAAGTAGTCATTTGGCGACACGTACTTTCTTAACTCCACTGTAATGCCCTTGTAATTATTCCAAGAGATTAATGAAGACTTCTATCTTTGCTTGTTATTTGATGTTGTCTTGTTTTTTTTTCAGTTGATATTTGATAACTATACTCCATCTTCTGCTCCTTCCAATGTTTCGCCTTCTTCTTCCTGCGCGAGGAAAGCTTTTGGTGATACCGCTCCTGTCGACGATACCTTGTCGCAAGAACTGGATGAACTTCGGCAACAACTTCAGTATGCGAAGAAGCAAACACTTGTGATGATGGAGCAATCTCGTAAGTCATCTGAAGCCGAAAAAATTGCTCTTCAACAAGCTCGCGAGGCTGTAGCTGCTAAGGAAATTGCTGCTTCCGAGGCTGAAAAGGCGACTATTCGAGAAAATTTCATGCTCGAATTAATGAATGAAGCAAGTGCAGATATGTCGGGTATGCCTGTTTCATCTGCTGATATCCTTTATCTGCATACTATTGTTTCTTTGAAGGTTTCCGTTTTTTTTTTTTTTTTTGTTTTGATAGGTGCCTTTACTGATGCTGCTGCCGAGGAAGAGAGGGTGAATGCTAGGACAACCCTCCTTGTTAATCTCTCCTTGGACCATGGTTCTTTGTTTTGGGCTACCCCGGAAAGGACCCGCCAAATTGTCAGATTTCAAGATCGCGCCTCTCAAACTCGTGATTTCCTCGACTTCTGTACCAAGACCTTGTCCATGGTTTACAACTCCATGTTTCCTCGGAACGTCCAACCAAAAACTCTTCCTGAATTGATGGAAAGATTCAAGGATGCTCGCAGTATCCATGATTTTGTCAAAGCTCAACTAGTAGCTGGCGCCAGATTTGCTCTTATCATGCTCCAAATCTGCCACTCGAAGCTTGACCTTACCCAGGTTGTCGAGAAGGTTCACCAAAAAGTAAAACGTCGGAGAGTTGGTGTTGACAGGATTAACACGAAGGTTACGCCTATAGCCGAAGAAATGATTGAGGACCTACTTCGGATGGATGCCGACTTTTTTGCCGATGGCCATTATGCCGATTTTCTTGGTGCTGCTCCTGAGGAAAACAGGGTTACTCTTGATGACATATTGAATCAAGACTAGTTAGTTTCTTCTTGTAGACATTTTTTCTTTGTAATCCACGACTATATTGTAAAGCAATCATTATATTTCTCTTTTTGTTTAGCCCCCGAGTGTTTCGGTGACTCTTTACTATATTTGTATACTTGCGAGGTTTTGAACCAAGGCATTTATATATTTAAGGCGAATATGAGCCCCCAAGCTTTTTATTGAGTACTATTTTGTATTTTTGTTGACTCACGAGGTATTTGAATACCAAGGCAAGTTTTTCCTTTTGTTGATGAACTATATTGAAATTCGTCGGAGCGAAGACTTTGGTCATGTCGATAAAGAAGAAAAGTTATATTGTCACTATCTTTATTATATTGCAGCACCGCGAGCCCGCCTCATTAAAAACCTTCTCCGGCCCCACTCGGTGCCCCGAAAAAGGAAAAGAGTGCGTCTGAAAACTCGCGGGCGTTTCAGTACATTGAAGCTTTACAAAGACTATATTTTGACTCTAGGCGTAAAAACGCCTAAGTTGCGCCACGTTCCAGGGGTTTGGCTCCTCCACCCCTGTCTTCTTGTCCTTTATTCTGTATGCTCCTCCTCCAATTACTTCCGTGACAATGTAAGGGCCAAGCCATGGTGACTCGAGTTTTTCATGACTTTTTTGCGTGAGCCGAAGAACTAGGTCTCCCACCTGAAAAGATCTTGGCCGCAAACGTCGACTGTGGTAATTCTTCAAATCCTGTTGATATTTGGTTACCCGAGATAATACTTCATCTCGAGCTTCATCAAGTGCGTCGACGTCATCTTCTAGCACTCTTCTCGACGTTTCTTCATCATATTCAGCGACACGTGGAGAGTTGTGCTCTATCTCGATTGGTAGTACTGCTTCTGCTCCATGAACCAGGAAAAACGGAGTTTCCTGCGTTGCTGTGTTTGGTGTTGTTCGGATGCTCCACAACACGCTTGGTAGTTCTTCTGGCCATGTATGTCGAGCTTTTTCCAGTGGTCCTAATAAGCGCTTCTTGATACCATTGCAGATGATGCCATTGGCTTTCTCGACTTGCCCATTGGTTTGAGGATGTGCAACTGACGCAAAGTTCAGCTTAATACCCACCTCTTCGCAATAATCTTTGAATTCATGGGATGTGAAGTTGCTGCCGTTGTCTGTGACGATGCTGTGGGGCACTCCAAATCTGAAGACGAGGCCTTTTACGAATTTTACTGCGGATGCTCCATCTGGTGAATTTATCGGCTTCGCTTCTATCCACTTTGTAAACTTATCGACAGCTACTAGCATGTACTCCTTTCCTCCTGGCCAGGATTTGTGTAACTTACCCACCATATCAAGTCCCCATTGAGCAAAGGGCCAAGACAATGGTATTGGTGCTAACTCTGCTGCTGGAGAGTGAGGTTTTGCGGCGAACCTTTGACATGCGTCGCAAGTTCTTACTATGTCCTTGGCGTCCTCGATTGCTGTCAACCAGTAGAATCCTGCCCGAAAAACCTTGGCTGCGATAGCTCGACTACTTGCGTGGTGGCCACATATTCCTTCGTGTACATCCTTCAGGATTATTCTTCCTTCTTCGGGTGTAACGCACCTTTGCAAAACGCCTGAAATACTTCGCTTATACAATTCTCCCTTGACCACCGTAAAAGCTTTGGAGCGTCGAATTACTCGCCTTGCTTCAACTGGATCATCGGGTATTTCTTTCCTCATGATGTATGATATGTACGGCTGCATCCATGGTATCTGTATCACCATGACCAAGTCCTGATCCTCTTCTTCGTCCTCTTGCTTTTCCTTGGCAGCCCCCGAGGGTTTCTTCTCCTTCTTTTTTGACTTTGTTGGCTTAGTGGATCTCTCTGTTATCTCTTCCCAGAATACACCTGGCGGGATTGGAAGGCACTGTGACCCGATGTTTGCAAGAACGTCGGCTTAAATCGTTGCTCAACCTGCTAATATGATTTACTTCGCATCCATCGAATAACTTTTCAAGCTCGTTGTACACCTCCTTGTATGCCATCATGCTATCATTGATTGCATCACATTGGTTCATAACTTGCTGAGCCACCAACCGTGAGTCGCCAAAGATTTTTAATCGAGTTGCTCATGATGCTTTCGCCATCTTCATCCCGTGTATGAGAGCCTCATATTCTGCTTCATTGTTAGATGCGTTAAGGAACGTCATCCGGAGGATGTACTTCAATTTGTCGCCTTCAGGTGATATGAGTACTACTCCTGCGCCAGCTCCTTCTAGTCTCTTGGACCCATCAAAGTTCATGGTCCAAGTTCTCGATAAATCTGGTGGTCCTGTATTTTGCAACTCCATCCATTCTGCGATGAAGTCTGGCAGTATTTGCGACTTTATTGCTTTTCTTTTTTCATACGTGATGTCCCGAGGGGAAAGTTCTATTCCCCAAAGGGAGACACGACCCGTAGCTTCTGGGTTATTCAGTATATTTGACAAGGGAGCTTCATTGACCACTATGATCGGGTGTGCTGAAAAATAGTGGCGCAATTTTCGTGCTGTCGTGAACACTCCATATGCTAGCTTTTGGTACTGAGGGTACCTTTGTTTTGAAGGTGATAAGACTTCGCTCACGAAGTATCGCCGCTGCACTCCATGGATTTTCCCTTCTTCCTCTCTTTCGACAACTAATACTGTGCTAACCACTTGGGGCGTGGCTGCAATATACAGCAAGAGAGGTTCCTTTTCCTTTGGAGCCACCAGGATTGGTGGTGTCGAGATTTTTCGCTTCAGATCCTCGAAAGCTCTGTCGGCCTCTTCGTTCCACTGGAATTTATCTCCTTGTTTTATCAGCGCATAAAATGGTAACGCTTTTTCTCCTAACCTGGCGACGAACCTGCTCAAAGCTGCGACTCGCCCAGTTAGCTGCTGTATTTCTTTCAACTTTGTTGGCTTTCTCATTGTTACTATGGCTTGTATTTTGTCGGGATTTGCTTCAATCCCTCTTGCCGAAACTAGAAACCCCGTAAGTTCTCCCGCTCGGGACGCCAAAAGAACACTTCGTCGGGTTCGCTTTGAGGCAGAATTTGTCGAGGTTGTCAAAAGTTTCTTTGAGATCCTCGATCAATGTTGTCCCCTTTTTTGATGTTATGACGACATCATCGATGTATACTTGCACGTTTTTCCCGATCTGTGTTGCTAAACACTTCTGCATCATCCTCTGATATGTTGCTCCCGCATTTTTTAGACCAAAGGGCATTGTTTTGTAGCAAAACACGCCGTAAGGTGTAATAAACGCTGTCTTGGCTTCATCATCTTCTTTTAATCTGATCTGGTTATAACCGGAGTATGCATCCAAGAAGGAAAGACGTTCGCAACCTGCCGTGGAGTCGATAATTTGATCGATCCTTGGGAGGGGAAAGTGATCCTTAGGACAATGTTTATTGAGACACGTGAAGTCGACGCACATGCGAAGGACTGTCGTGTTTTTCTTCGGCACCATCACCGGGTTAGCTACCCATGTGGCTTCGTAGATATTTCTCTCGATAAAACCAGCTTCTTCGAGTCGATTTATTTCTGAAAGCATGGCTTTGCGGTTTGGTTCAAAAACGCCGCAAAGGTTGTCTGATTGGTTTCGCTGTTGGATCCAAATTTAGGTGGTGCTCGGCAAGTTCCCTGGGTACTCCTGGCATGTCAGCTGGACACCATGCAAAGATTTTCCAGTTCTCACGGAGGAACTTGACGAGCGCGCTTTCCTATGCGATATCCATATCGTTTGCGATAGATGTCGTCTTTTTGGATCTGTCGGGTGAATCTGCACCTCTTTAGAATTTTTCTCTCGTGTTGAAAGTTGATTCTTTATTTGGCCTTCCAAATACCTGGCAAGACGTCGTAATCAGTCATGCTTTTTGACGCCAAGTACTCGGCTTGCATCCCGAAAGTTTCTGCCAACCCGTGAAAATCCTTGTCGCACTTATCGGCTAAGGCAAAGCTTCCCTTGATCGTGATTGGTCCTCTTGGTCCGGGCAACCTCCACAACAGGTATGTATAGTGTGGTACTGCCATAAATCTAGCATATGCTTTGGTCGTCCCAACAGAGCGTGGTATTGTGATGGAAAATCCACGACTTCAAATTCGAGCTTCTCGATTCTATAATTTTCTGGGTCCCAAATTGAACATCGAGATTGATTTTTCCCAATGGATAACTTGGTTTCTCTGGTGTAATGCCGTGGAACCTTGTGTCTCGTTGGTTTCAAGTTTGCTAAGGATATGTTCATCTTCCTCAATGTATCGCATACATGAGGTTCAAGCTGCTGCCGCCGTCTATGAACACTCGAGAGACATCAAATCCTGCGATAAGCTTGCTGCGAGAATAAGTCTTGTTGCCCTGGTCGAGGAACTTGCTGCGGATGATCTGCTATTGTGAAGCCGATATCTTGTCCTGACCAATTAAGGTACTCAACTGTTGGTGGAGGCATTTTCTCTGCCATAAACACCTGTCGTGAGATTACTTTTTGAGCTCTATTGGACGGCCTTCCCTTCGAATCATCAACACCGCTCCGTTGGAATTAGGATCAACATAGGGTGGTGGTGCAGTGCTGCCGCTATTCTTAGCTGGTGTCGATTGTCCTCTCGTAATCGCGGGAGGTGGCGGGAGATGAACCTCGCTCCTAGGCTCCCGAGGGTTTCTCTCAGTGCTGCTCGAGCGTGAGCATTTTCTCGCGTATCCGAACATTGCTTGAAAATTTCGAGCTCTTTCTGCAGTGCCCTGACTGTCTTTTCCCGTTCTTTGTCGAGGAAGAAGTGCATCCGGCACGGTCCGTTCAGCATTTCCTCGGGGGACACGAAAGGTCTTGGAAACCTCGGCCCACTATTTTGCCTCGTTGCGTGAATCATCCCTATTATCACCTCGCTGTTCACTGCTTCTCTGGTAATCATCTCTGTTGCCTCCTGTATTTGTCCGAAAACCTGCCGAAATTTGTCCTGGGGCGTCGTAGTTCTGGTACGTCCGAGGAAATCTTCGCCTCGGTTGATAGTTTCGACCACGGTCCTCCTCTCGGCGACTGTGTCGTTTGTTGTGGACAGCGTCTTCTCCATCTGCCCATTTATTTGCTATCTCCATTAACGCGGATATTGTCCTTGGATTGGTCCTTCCCAAATCCTCGACAAAGTCTCCACGCGACTCTGCGACAAACGCATCTATTGCTCTCTCGTCAGATATGTTTTCTGCCGAGTTTTTGATGATATTCCACCTCTGGATGTACTTTCTCATTGGCTCATCTGGCTTTTGTCGACACGCTCTCAACTCCTCTAACGATGCGGGTTTTTTGCACGTGGATCTGAAGTTCTTGACGAACACGTCCTCGAAACTTTCCCAGCTGTCGATGGATCCTGGAGCGAGTTTCTTTATCCATGATCGTGCGGCACCACTCAGGTGCACCTGGATGCTTTGCATGGCTGTTGCCCTAGTTCCTCCCGTCGGTTTCACCGTCTCCGCATAGTCGACTAGCCAATCCTCCGGATCTTGAAGGCCGTCGAATTTCTTGAAATTATCGGGTAACTTGAATCCTGAGGGGACTCGCGTTTTTCGGACTCTCCTCGTGAAGCATGGTAAGCCGCACATATCTTCGTCGTTAAGTTCTGGGGATTGCCGATGATCCCTTCTGCTTTGCCGCGCTCTGTCGACTCTTGCTTGTGCTGCCGTGTCTCTTGCTCCACTTGGCCCTTCAAAGCCGCCGTTGCTGCCTGCGGGTCGCGGACTATTTTGCCTTGCCACTACTTCGTGATGCGTTGATATAATCGCTGTCCCCATAGCTCCAACTCCTGCTACCGCAATATTGTACATTGTTTCCATTGGTTCACCCGGAGGTGGTTTAGATGCAAGGATAAAAGCATGTGTCGCCATATACCCAGCCTCGGTGTCTTAGGGATGATGTTTCCTCTTGTATCTATCGACATAAAGGACATGTCGAGGTTTTGAACCAAGTGCTCTCTTTCCGCTTCGGGTATGTGTTGCAGTCTTGACCTTGCTCTGTTCCGCGCCTCCCGATGGCTATCACCCGTAGTTCTAGATTGTCGACTTAGATCTGCCCTTCTCCTGCTGGATGCAGAAGCTGCCTCCTTTCTCCTGTTCAACTCAGCTGTCTGTTTTTCCAATTCCCTGGCAGCTCGTGCGAGCCTATATTGATATGCTTGCAATTCTTCTGGTGTGGCTGTGGTAGCCATTGGTTCTGTGCCGTTCATAGCTCTCGCAGCTCTGTCCCACGCTGCTTGTGAAAGTTGAACTCTATCTCGCGGCTCTGGCCCGACGTATTTGTTGCCCAAGCCTTGTCGCAGATTGGAGGGATCGACGTATGGATTTCCCAAACTGTCGAAAGCCTCAGATGTCTCTTCTTGATTTTCAATGGCGTAAATCTGATGATACTTTGTACTCAGATCTATGTTGGGTTTGGTGACATCGTCGTTGAGATTGATGAAGACCTTGCCCACTGTCAAAGATTTGTCGATGAAGTCGTAACTGTCGACATTGCTTGAACCATCGCTTATATATGAATCCGCAGATGACTCAAACGACATGTCGTTGAAGATCTTGGCGAGTTTCTCTCTTGCTCTGATGCTGACGTAGCGTGTCGCCGAGGTTTCTTCTTCTCCTGATTCGTTTGACGATGTATAGCTTGAAAAATCGGAATCGGCCACTGATGATTCCGACGAAATCGGAATCTCGACACGATACGATCCTTCCTTCTCGACGCGAAAGTGGAACCTTCCGAACGTCATCTCCATGGGCTCCGCCAGATACGCATATGCATCCAAACGGGAGGGTGGGTGAGGAACAAAATCGACAAGACCAGTAGCGATCTGTTTACCTCGATCCATTGTGTTGCTTGCGGTTGACGATGTCGAAGATCTTGAGCGTGCCATCGAGATCAGCTCCTTACGCCTCTAATTCCCACAGACGGCGCCAATTGACAAGGTATTGACTTGTCAATGCCTATGGATTATAGGCTAGGGTTTAGTTAGAAGTAGAGGGCAAGTAGATCTCGAAGGTTTCAGCCGAAAAGTACTCGACGACTATGAAAACTAGGGCTTGCAGACAATGATTCGATTGATTCTTTGTCCCTCGACTCCCCCTTATATATGAGGTGGAGCCGAGGGATTCGTGCTATACAAGTTTACATAGTCCGGGACGGTTTCTAACTCATCCCGCCAGATCACAAACAACACTTCCTATTACAACTCTATCTTTCCTTAGTAAATCTTGGGCTCCCGAATCTTCTTATTCTTCGGGTATTGGGCTTCCAGTAAACCCCGGGTACCATCTTCGGCAGGCCCATTTGGGATGCCTATGTCACCAAGGGCGTGAAGCAGAGGGCCCTCCCCCTGGCAGAAGGGCAGGCGGCCGGTCCATGCCCTCAAGACGCCCCAGGGCCAGATCTTTCGTAGCCGGAGGAGCCCGACAAAGACAAGGAGCCAGCCACCCGCACCGGCCAGGGACGTAAGGAGCAGAGGGCGCCAGCACCGGAGTGACCAGCCGTTGCGAGGAAGAAGCGCCGCACAGGAGCAGAGCTCGCGAGGCAGGGAAGGAAGGCCAACGAGGATGAACAGAGAGGCGAGGACGCCCAGACACCACCAGCGATTCACGGACGCAGGGAGTAGCCGCCGATGCAGAACAGGGGACATGAGGGTTATTTGGATTGTTTGGGGAAACACCTGAGGGATGCGCCCCGCCACCGCCGTCCGCCGTGGGACTGCCTCCTCCGGCGGCGGTGGGGGGGGGGGGGGGGGTTGTGGGCGAGGTGAGTATGGGGAGGTTGTGGCGGCGGCGCGGGGTCGACTAGGAGTCGTCCGGGGGCGACCCGGTGGTGGGTTAGGGTTTTTCATAGTACCGGATAATGAAACGTCTTAGAAGTACTTTTTTTAAAGGTGAACTGTAGGGTAAAACCCCAAAGAAGATCGTTGCATCCGTGGAGTTTACCAAATATGCTCTTGTATGGTGGGATAATAAAAACCGTACAGGGAGGGACCGGCAACATGGGTTTATATGAAGCATGTCATGAGGGAGGTATTTTGTGCAAGGTACAAAATCATTTGATGAGTACTACAAAGAGATGCAAATATTGATGATCCAAACAGCTATACACGAGTCCCCCGAGGCGACCATGGTTTGATTCTTTGAGGAGCCAAAAGAAAAAATATCCGATCGTGTTGATTTGATGCGGTATCATGATACACATAGTTAGTTCAGCAAGCGCATCACGTTGAACGTTGGGTCTTGGAGAAGCAAGCTGTGGATATTCGTCCAAGTTACAACAGTGGGAGGCGTAGTTCTTCTCATGTTGATGATGGTAAATTTAATGCTAAACTGGTCATTTCTTCTAAGTTGGCGAACATTAAACATAGCAAGGTAGCTGCTGCACCAAATTAGGTTTCTCAATCAGCATCAAGCACGTCTCATCATAGCAATACTATATGTCACAAGTGTGGAGAAAGAGGACACATAATGCGTGAGTGTCTGAATCGAAAGACCATTTTGCTTGTAGATGATGCATATATTTCAGGATCTTAAGACGAGATGCCCCTATACTAGAGGATGCTACTAAAAATGCTGATGCAAAAGCCTTGGATGCTTGGCCTGAACTTAATGTGTCGAGTTTGATGGCACATAAGGTCCAGCACGATGATAATGTTACTGTTTAGCCGAGACAGTGGCGTAGCATTTTTCAAACTGCCGGTACAATCAAGGGAGAAGTGTGCAAATTAATTGTTGATGGTGGAAGTGCAAGCAACATGATTAGTAAGGATGTGGTAGAGTCTTTTTCTTTAATTACATGGGAGCATCCTAAGCCTTATTATATGCAATAGATCAATGGTGTGGGCAAGCTTAAGGTTACCTGTAGAGTTTCTTTTGTTGTTAGTGGATATAATAATAAACTGAAGTGCAGCATTCTACCATTGCATATTTTCCATATTTTATTGAGACGTTGGCAACACAATGTCAGCACACTTTATCATGGATGCACAAAGAGATATATCTTTATGCATAAGGGTGAGTTCTATATTCTTCTTCCCAAAGATGCAAAAGATATTGAATGTATTGTCGAGGTGTTCAAGAGGAAATCTGCAAGGCGTAGGTCAAAATTGAGGACGGTTCCTGAAGGGGAGGGAGGATGATGAAGTACTATCTACTGTTGTTGATAATTCTGTTAAGGTTGAAAGATACGTGGTTCCATCGAGGCGCCAATGATATACTAAACATGCCGAAGTCAAGCCCACCTTTAGGACTCCATGAAGCTATATTATGGTTGGCCAGATTGCCATTTATTTATTTTTATCTTAGTACTAGTACCATGGTCATTTAGCTAGTCACAAGTCAATTTCTTAGTAGTCTTGTTTTCTTTTTTTTTGTCTATTTGGTTTCACGTCATATTGAAAGAGCAGACTAGCCATGCTCGTTTGTTACCGAGTCTGAGTGCAATAAGAATTCTAGTGCTTTCATACACTATATAAAGGGTCATACGATTATGTAAATAGGGCAGACTTGTTGTTGATTAAGATAAACCACAAAATCGCCATGGTGGTTTGGCGGCCGATGCGGTGAGACGTGAGTTGATTTCCAGTTTGGTTTGTGCTTGTGAGTTGAATTGGAGAGCTGCTTCCGTTTGTACATGATCCCCTGTTGGATCATCCAAATGATTCCCACAGGTTTGAGGTTTACTCGTTGTTTTGTTCGTTTTGTATCATCTGGTGTAAACCTAGCACCTGCCTGTTGCTGCTAATTCATTGATCGACATCTGAGATAAATTGCTCCTGGTTGGATCTGAACTTTGAGTTGATATTTTCTCTCAATATTGTGCAATTAAAAGTCAGGGATAATTCTTACGGTGTCGATTTTACTCATACGCCGTATCACCTAGTTTGATGTGTATGGCTAAGTATGCTAGTGCATATGTAATGCTATTTTTGGTAATTAAACTAACCAAGAAAACACAAAATATTTTAATAATCCAAAAATCTTATATGTTTAGGCAATTTTTGCCATCTATTTTTTCTGATGTGGTCAAACTGAACCTGTTTACGGATTTTTATTTCAAGAGATGCGGATGGTACTTCCAAAGATTCACTTACTCTTGATGAGGATAAAACATTTTGGGATGCCAGTGTAGTCTTTGTGGGTATCGTCGTAAGTGTGTTTGGCAAGTTGGTTGATGCTTATCTACAAATATGAAATGGGAAGGAAATGTGGGATGCATTGGACGCTAAGTTTGATGTTGCTGATGCTGGAGGTGAATTGTATGCTACGAAGAAGTTTAATAACAACAGAATTGTTGAGGTCCAATCTATAGTGGAGCGGGCCCACGAAATACATATCATGGGCCACCCCCGGTCGGGCATGTCACCCCTGGCAGCTCTCTAGAACCTCTAGACTAGCCCCACAGACCAACACATGTCTTTCATGCGCACTTTATCCTCACTCGTGCGTACCCGGGAAGGACTTCCCGGTCGGTCGCCCATCTTCAAATTGCTCCAGGCAAAGCACGCTTAACCTCAGAGTTCTTTGGAGACGAGCTTTCGGAAAAAAAGTTGCAACTTATTGGTATGAGTATCCTATCAATCCTATTGAGCCCTAGGCCAGGACACTCATCCCTCCTTAGAAGATCGATGCCCTCGTCGATCAGCCCCGGTCCAGGAACATCCCCTCTTGGCACACGTTTGTGCGTCCAGTGCTGGCACATGTGCCATGCTGTGTGCCACGACGGGCCACACCAGCCATGCGCCACATGCCCAAACCCCTGAACCACACACGCCCGTGTAACCGTGAACGTCGGTTCTGATACCAAAACCTGTGGGGACCCCCGGGGATCGTAGGCTAGACAAACCCAGATCCGCATCTGGCATAAACCTAACCTAGATCTCTAGGGCCTACAGGGTGAGAATCGGTAACACAACAGTGACTCTATGACTTGAAAAGTAATACAAGCTCATAATTGAGCTAAAAACCAAAGTATTACAAGCAGAGGTCATTGACCTTACATTTCATCAATCAATGGAAGGAAAGTTATTCTATTCTAAATAGCAAGATAGAAAAAGGCCTAAGAGGCCAGGAGCATAACGGCGACGTCCCAGCCTATAGATTCGAGGCTGCCACCTGGGAATCCCAAGCTACTCGTCGATGCCGATCCAGAAACCACCATTTGTTGGAGCGACTTCGTCTGAAACAAAGCATGCAAAGCTGAGTACAAGGACTCAGCAAGACTTAGTACAACCTTTTAGCAAAGCGGGTATGTGAGACTTTATGTGGAGCTTATTTTGCGGAAAGCCAGTTTTCCTTTGTAAAACAGGAGGGAGCAGAAGCTCGTCTACTCAGATCATTTTAAAAGGGGATAAAAGAGCGATATCTCTAGCTCTACTGATCATCATATTGAATCCACCAAATCTTCATCATACCCTGAACCTATCAACTAGGATCGTCCCTCGATACCCTAAGAAGGGATCCTTATCACACATTTGTCAAGTTTTATGCTGAGCACGAAGTTGATGAAGGAGAATTTATGCACAACATTGAGTGGAACCCCAAGAGGAAGGTATGATGAGCACAACATTAAGTTTTCCCTCAGTAAGAAACCAAGGTTTATCGACCAGTAGGATAAAAATGTTCTCTCCCGAGGTGTTGCGAACCAACTCATGGCAGGGCGCACTGCCGGCGTCAGCAGCAACGTGGAGACCTGCACACAACCAACCAAGTACTTTGTCCCCAACTTTCAGCGAGGTTGTCAAGCTCACTGGTTCCGCTGAAAACAAAGTATTAAACGAACCGTGTGGAAGAAGAATTGTTTGCAGAGAACAGAACAGAAAAATGCTGTAGAAGATTGCAATTAAAAGAAGAAGGACCGTGGTCCACGGTTCACTAGGGGTGCCTCCCCAATAAAATAAATATGTTGGGTAAAAAAATTCCAGATGGGCAATTGACAAACAGAGATTCTACGCTAATGGTTGGTGCAGAATACATGCTATGAAAGTATGCGGGGATTACAATAATATACATAGACCGTAATCCAACTGCATCTATGACTAATAATCCACCTTCAGGTTTGCATCCGCGACACCCTCCAGTATTAAGTTGCAAGCAACATACTATGGCTTTAAGCAATGTGTGTAAAGTAAACGATGAAACTACCCTTGAATAGAACACCGCTATTTTCTCCCTAGTAGCAACATCACATCTACAACCGTAGAGAACAAGGTCACTTCCCATGGTTAAATAGAGGCATGAACCCACTATCGAGCATAAATACTCCCTCTTGGAGTCGCTAGCATCTACTTGGCTAGAGCATCTACTAGAAACGGAGAGCATGCAAGATCATAATAACATAATACATAATCTCAACCAAAGCAATCTCTCTATAAATCGGATCCACATTAAACCAACATGTAGCAATTACAAATAGATGATCTTGATCATGTTAGGCAGCTCACAAGATCTATACATGAAGCACAAGAAGGATAAGACAGCCATCTAGCTACTGCTATGGACCCATGGTCCTGTGGAGAACTACTCACACATCACCTCGGATGAAAACATGGCGATGTAGAGGCCTCCGGAGGTGATTTCCCTCTCCGGCAGGGTGCCGAGATGGACTGCAGAACCCTCCCGAACTAGGGTTTCGGTTGACGGTGGCGTCGGAACTTTTCGTGGATGGAGACTCCGGTCCCTGGGGTTTTCCCGATACGAGGAATAAATAGGCGGAAGGGCGGAGCAAACGAGGCGACGAGGCGCCAGTACATGGGCCAGGCGTGGCCAAGGGTGGGGCCGCACCTGTCCTATGTACTGCCACATGGCAGCTCTCCTGTGCGTGTCCTCCTGGCTCCGTCTTCATCCCGGAAAAATAAGACTCTGGTCTTTTGTTTCGTCCAATTCCGAGAAAATTTCATGTACCACTTTTCTGAAACACAAAAACAGCAGAAAACAGGAACTGGCACCGCGTTAATAGGTTAGTCCCAGAAAATGCTAAAAAGTGTGGAAAAGTGCACATAAAACATATAAGAATTGTAACAAAACAAGCATTGAGCATCAAAATTATAAATACGTTTGGGACGTATCAAAATCCCCAAGCTTAACTCCTCCTCGTCCTCGAGTAGGTAAGTGATAAGAAACAAATAATTTTTGAGGTGACATACTGTCACACTACTTTGATCAATCTAAGTGTAAAAGCAAACATAGCTGGAATCATAGAATCCTAACATAAGCATGATAGATACAAACAATGAAACTTAATAACCATGCTAAACATGAATAGTAATCAAACAAAAGAAAATTTATAACGTGCATGGAAAGCCAAGTGATTGTCAAGAGCATAGCATAGATACATAATAAAGTGGTACTCAGCTTGTCCTATAAGTGGAAGCAAAACGTAAATGCTTGGACACCTTTAAAAGATTATAAGGATGACTAGAAACAAAAAGTTTGAACAAGCATTACCATAATTATGAATCAATCAATAAAATCTTGGGACCATGCACAGAAAACTAAGAATGACAACTATGCTCTCATAAGTGGTGAATAAACTAGAAGGTGGAGACTCAACATAAAAGTAAAAGAAGGTCTCTCTTTGAGAGGCAAGTAAGATCACTCATGTGCTAGAGCTTTTTATTGAAACAAGAGTATAAAATGCACTTTTGAGAGGTGGATGATTTCAACGGTAAGTACAAAGCATATGGGTTGTGCAAAAGTGCTACTCCTAAGTCGCAAGCCACATGCATAATTGCTACTAGTGCTCACACCTCGTCCTACTCACCTCGGGTCACCATTAGCTCTCATCACATACAAGTTGTTTTAACCGAGTATCACAAAGGGGTACCCCCGTGCCTCCTGTACAAAGGTCCTAGGAGATGCATTGCTTTTGATTTCTCATTTTTTAAGCATCTTCGACTTGGGACATCCATACCGGGATGACACGAGCAACAGATAAATGTAATCCTCTTATTTTTTATTCCTAGAAGCTTTCTCATAAGAAATTGAGGATTTGTCCAACTGAAACTTCCACCATGATACATGGCTTTGGTTAGCGGCTCAATGTTCTTCTCTAACAAAAATATATACTCAAACTATTTTTCATGGATAATCTCCTTCATTTTAGACAAGATGAACATGCATAGAACCCACATGATATTCAGCGGCAAAGCACGCTGAGGTGTCCCCAATATTTCAATGGTTATCACGCAACAAGCAACTTAAAAGAGCTACGGTTACACAAGGAACACACGCTAGGCACAATAGTCATTTTCGACTACTTTCCCATGAGCAACAAAAATATAATACTTTGAAATTTAAAGGTAGCACATGAGCAAACTACTATGGAATGACAATGAAATACCACATATAGGTAGATATGGTGGATACTTTGGCATATTTTGGTTTTGGTGGTTGGATGCATGAATAAAATACTCACACAAATGGAGGCTAGAAAAAGACCGGGTGCGACCAACTAGGAGAGAAAAATGGTCATAATCATCCACAGCGACAAAATATATTAATCAAAGCATAAAGTGATACACAAGTTTCCAACTAAATGATCATAGAGGCAAGAATTTACTGGAATCTAGTCATAACATGTTGCAAAATATGTGCCAAGTCGACCCAAATAAAAACATTCGCAGGAGAATATATACCACAATATTAATGCTTTTCTATTGTATGCTAAAAACAATGCATGAAACCTTCAATGTTACACTAAACACTCTAAGTATTTGAGACTAATCATAATGAAAACATAATTAATAAGCTCATCATGAGAATAACATCTAGCAACATATGCAAAAATAACTATGCCACAGTGTAAAAAATGCTTCCATTTGCATCACATACACATTTTTTTTCATGCTTCCAACGCCAACCAAATAAAACCAAACAACTCTCATATATGAAAAACAAGTAAATGTCCAGAGAGCTATGATGTCTATGCACGCTTCTATTCCTGTAGACAGTGTTGGGCCTCCAAGAACAGAGGTTTGTAGAACAACAGCAAGTTTCCCTTAAGTGAATCACCCAAGGTTTATCGAACTCAGGGGGTAGAGGTCAAAGATATCCCTCTCAAGCAACCCTGCAATTACGATACAAGAAGTCTCTTGTGTGCCCAACACACCTAATACACTTGTCAGATGTATAGGTGCACTAGTTCGGCGAAGAGATAGTGAAATACAAATAATATGGATGATTGTAAGTAGTAATTGCAATCTGAAATAAAGATGGCAGCAAGCAAACATGTAACAGAACTTGTTGGAAACGGTGTTTCAATGCTTAGAAACAAGGCCTAGGGATCATACTTTCACTAGTGGACACTCTCAACAATGTTATCATAAAGGAATATAAATATAAACACTTCACTATGCTATTCTGAATTACTCTCTGGTAGGATAACGAACACTAATTCACCGTGTAGGGCTGCAAAAGCAAACCTTAAAGATGTATTTTCAAGTACTAATAAACACCCAACGCTTTCACTGTGAGCATTCATAGGAGGTACTAATACACCATAATTTCATAGAGACATCCAACTCAAATCATAACCCAGTGAACAAGTATTCTGTGAAATCTATACCTAATAATAAAAGCAAAAGGGTTTCTCCCTCGGTCGTTGTCCAACTTAAAACTACCCAAAAAGTGGATGAAAATTACCCACTGTGCCCTTTGTACGGCGTCCGTCCGCTGGAAACCCACTTTGGCCCGGCTGCGACGGTACCCGTTTATGAGCGACGCACGCACCCACAACTCAGAGTTAGACATCGATTCATACACGAACATCAGGACTAATAAAAGCAGGGCTGCCTTCTTGGCCCTTGCCCACGATCCCAATCGCAAGGCTGCCAACCCAGCCTAGCACCGATCCGTTATTCGCCGTGTATAATCGACCTATCAAGAGCGATTTCATCAAGTTTTCGCTGATTACAAAGTAGTACACGGAACCGGCCGGCCATGAGCTCTACATATTAATTGGCACACCAGTGCTGGCCGGCCGGCCGCGATCTAGATGCTCAAGCTTAATCGATCGTCCGGCCATATGTCGGAGGAGTGAGCCGTCGACGAGCAGAGGGAACTCATAATTACATGGCAATCTACAATAACCTCCGATAACGGCGGCGAGCGACGATCGCAGCGCGAATTTGCGGTTGGGAACTCTGCCCATATGCCGTCCGGCATGTGCATTATGCGCTGTCTCTTGTTACTGATTGGTAGCTGCCCTACTCCTTTGGAGCCAGGCACACCGGCGTGTCGGGGAGGCAGCGCGCCGGCTACCCACGATACATGGATGAGCTCAGCGGAAGGAGGCAAGGAGTACTCCTGCTGTGCTTTTGATGTGCTGCACAAGTACGGTGTCCATCAGTCCGCGGCCCAAGGAGAACGATCGAATTTACAGGCTAGCTGCTCTGTGGATTTAGATTGAGATTTAATTTTAACTGGTCAAAGTCTCAAAGATGCATGCCGTTTAGTACAGTTAGACAGGCACGACCTCAGCGGAAGCAGGCGACGGTGCGCTAGGGAGAGATGAGGTTGATTCATCGAAGCCTTTGTCGGACAGTACAAACCAGCATCTCAGCAAGGCAGCGGTACTGCTCCGCTGCTCTGCCTTTTCCTATCCTTGCTGCTACCGTGTGTCTGCTATTGGTTTAGTTCCGGCAGTATTATACAACTTCTTAACCTGCAGCGGTTGTTTGTTTTTGTTATTTGCTTTGTCTAACATACTACGATGCTACGAAACTTCATTACATGATACTACTCAGAAATCTGGTAAAGGGAAGGCTGGTCGGAGACTTTCTTAAGATGAGAGACAAGTGAATGGCAAATTATGAGATATCTTTTTAGTTGAATCAAGCTCTGGACTTCAGGTCTATCAGGCAGCGAGAGATTTACAGTTTCTGCTCGTGCTACAAACGAAGCAAATGTTATATATTTGACGAGCCATCCTGCTTTATTGATGTGAAACAAATGCTCAAAGCTGCCCAAGTTATCCGTTCCTTGCTAAAACACAAAAGTTAAAGACGAAATACATCTCAAAAAATATAAGAAACTCCTATCATTTGATTTACTCATTACACGGTTGGGAGACAATTTCACTGTATTTTTGCAGCTAAGCAATTGTTGTGCAGCATGCTCTTACAACATACCTCGTAGATTCTAGAATGAAGATAGTTTGCCTGTACTTCACATGTAGCACAAAGATAAATGTCAATTTTGGAGCAAATCAAACGGTACCTCGTCTGCATATTTGGACTGTCTCAGCTTACATTATGGCTATTGCTCAAGATTTAAGAAATGGCATGCCAAGGTCGAAGTATCATGAGTCGTACACAATGTAACAAATGGTTGGATACACGTTATAAACGGTTCGATCCAAAGACATGCTTTCAATAATAGTCATACATTTGCCATATACTGGGCTGGGCCAGGAGATAGGGTACTGGTTAGGAGCTTGATCAAGATAGGGATTTTGATGACGCGCTTAGTTCCTGGTAGTCTCTAGAAAGCGTGGCGGGTGCTGGCCACGCTCATGGGAGCTATCACTTTCACAATGATGGTAATCGTCAACATGTAAGCAAGTGCTGGTAGCGCTCACGCACGTTATCACCTCGTGCGGCCGATGATCATCACCGGTGGTGTAACCGTGTCTGTGGAAGAGTTTTTTTTAATCCCGGTGCAACGCACGGGCAATTTTACTATATAGCTTAAGAGACACACACGGTGCACACACTGTCACCTTTACACACGTGGGACAAGGAGTCTCCGGAGATCACATAAGTAAAATCCACTTGAATAGCATAACGACATCTTGATTACAAAGCTCATCATATGGATCTCAATCATGTAAGGCAGCTCATGAGATCATTGTATTGAAGTACATGGGAGAGAGAGATGAACCACATAGCTACCGGTACAGCCCTTAGCCTCGAGGGAGAACTACTCCCTCCTCATCATAGGAGACAGCAGCGGCGATGGAGATGGCGGTGGTGTCGATGGAGATGCCTTCCGGGGGCAATTCCCCGTCCCGGTGGCGTGCCGGAACAGAAACTTCTGTCCCCCGAATCTTGGCTTCGCGATGGCGGCGGCTCTAGAACTTTTCTCGTATCGTGGCTTATTGTTTTAGGGTTTTCGCGACGGAGGCTTTAAGTAGGCGGAAGGGTAGGGTTGGAGGCGGCGCGAGGGCCCCACACGCTAGGGCGGCGTGGGCCCGCTCCTGGCCGCGCGGCCCTAGTGTGGCGACGCCTCGTCGCCCCACTTCGTAACACCTTCGGTCTTCTGGAAGATCCGTGGAAAAATAAGATTCTGGGCGTTGATTTCGTCCAATTCCAAGAATATTTCCTTTGTAGGATTTCTGAAACCAAAAACAGCAGAAAACAGCAACTGGCTCTTCGGCATCTTGTCAATAGGTTAGTGCCGGAAAATGCATATAAATGATGTAAAGTGTGTATAAAACATGTGAGTATCATCACAAAAGTAGCATGGAACATAAGAAATTATAGATACGTTTGAGACGTATCAAGCATCCCCAAGCTTAGTTCCTACTCGCCCTTGAGTAGGTAAACGATTACAAAGATAATTTCTGAAGTGACATGCTATCATAATCTTGATCAATACTATTGTAAAGCATATGAGATGAATGAAGTGATTCAAAGCAATGGTAAAGATAATGACTAAACAAATGAACCATATAGCAAAGACTTTTCATGAATAGTACTTTCAAGACAAGCATCAATAAGACTTGCATAAGAGTTAACTCATAAAGCAATAAATTCTTATTAAAGGCATTGAAGCAACACAAAGGAAGATTTAAGTTTCAGCAGTTGCTTTCAACTTTCAACATGCATATCTCATGGATAATTGTCAACACAAAGTAATATAATGAATGCAAATAAGCAAGTATGTAAGAATCGATGCACATAGTTGACACAAGTGTTTGCTTCTAAGATAGAAAGAAGTGGGTAAACTGACTCAACATAAAGTAGAAGAATGGCCCTTCGCAGAGGAAAGCATGGATTACTATGTTTGTGCTAGAGCTTTTATTTTGAAAACATAGAAACAATTTTGTCAACGGTAGTAATAAAGCATATGTATTATGCATAAGACATCCTATAAGTTGCAAGCCTCATGCATAGATTACCATTAGTGCTCGCACCTTGTCCTAATTAGCTTGGATTTACATGGATTATCATTGCATAGCATATGTTTTAACCAAGTGTCACAAAGGGGTACCTCTATGCCGCCTGTACAAAGGTCTAAGGAGAAAGTTCGCATTGGATTTCTCGTTTTTGATTATTCCCAACTTAGACATCCATACCGGGACAACATAGACAACAGATAGTGGACTCCTCTTTAATGCATAAGCATTCAACAACAAATAATATTCTCATAAGAGATTGAGGATTGATGTCCAAACTGAAATTTCCACCATGATACATGGCTTTAGTTAGCGGCCCAATGTTCTTCTCTAACAATATGCATACTCAAACCGTTTGATCATGATAAATCACCCTTACTTCAGACAAGACGAACATGCATAGCAACTCACATGATATTCAACAAACGTAATAGTTGATGGCGTCCCCAGAAACATGGTTACCGCTCAACAAGCAACTTATAAGAAATAAGATACATAAGTACATATTCAATACCACAATAGTTTTTAAGGCTATTTTCCCATGAGCTATATATTGCAAAGACAAAGAATGGAATTTTAAAGGTAGCACTCAAGTAATTTACTTTGGAATTGCAGAGACATACCATGTAGTAGGTTGGTATGGTGGACACAAATGGCATAGTTTTTGGCTCAAGGATTTGGATGCACGAGAAGTATTCCCTCTCAATACAAGGCTTAGGCTAGCAAGGTTGTTTGAAGCAAACACAAGTATGAACCGGTACAGCAAAACTTACATAAGAACATATTACAAGCATTATAAGACTCTACACTGTCTTCCTTGTTGTTCAAACACCTCACCAGAAAATATCTAGACTCTAGAGAGACCAATCATGCAAACCAAATTTTAACAAGCTCTATGTAGTTCTTCATTAATAGGTGCAAAGTACATGATGCAAGAGCTTAAACATGATCTATTTGAGCACAACAATTGCCAAGTATCAAATTAGTCAAGACATTATACCAATTACCACATGAAGCATTTTCTGTTTCCAACCAAATAACAATGAATGAAGCAGTTTCAACCTTCGCCATGAACATTAAAAGTAAAGCTAAGAACACTAGTGTTCATATGAAAAAGCGGAGCGTGTCTCTCTCCCACATAAGCATGAATTTATTCAGAGAATGAAAATAACAAAAACGAAAATAAAAGCACACAGACGCTCCAAGTAAAGTACATAAGATGTGACAGAATAAAAATATAGTTTCACTAGAGGTGACCTGATAAGTTGTCGATGAAGAAGGGGATGCCTTGGGCATCCCCAAGCTTAGATGCTTGTGTCTTCCTAAAATATGCAGGGATGAACCACGGGGGCATCCCCAAGCTTAGACTTTTCACTCTTCTTGATCATATTGTATCATCCTCCTCTCTTGATCCTTGAAAACTTCCTCGACACCAAACTCAAAACAAACTCATTAGAGGGTTAGTGCATAATCAAAAATTCACATATTCAGAGGTGACATAATCATTCTTAGCACTTCTGGACATTGCACAAAGCTACTGAAAGTTAATGGAACAAAGAAATCCATCCAACATAGCAAAAGCGGCAATGCGAAATAAAAGGCAGAATCTGTCAAAACAGAACAGTCCGTAAAGACGAATTTTTCTGGGGCACTTAACTTGCTCAGATGAAAATGATCAAATTGAATGAAAGTTGCGTACATATCTGAGGATCACGCACGTAAATTGGCAGATTTTTCTGAGTTACCTACAGATGGGGCGGCTCAATTTCGTGACAGTAAAAATTCTGTTTCTGCGCAGTAGTCCAAATCTAGTATCGACCCTACTATCAAAGACTTTACTTGGCACAACAATGCAATAAAATAAAGATAAGGAGAGGTTGCTACAGTAGTAACAACTTCCAAGACTCAAATATAAAAAAATTGCTGTAGTAAAATAAAAACATGGGTTATCTCCCAACAAGTGCTTTCTTTGTAGCCATTAAGATGGGCGCAGTAATTTTAATGATACACTCGCAAGAAATAAGAGTTGAAGCAAAAGGGAGCATCAAAAGTAAATAAGATACACTTTTAAGTCTAACCCACTTTCTATGAAAAGGAATCTTGTAAATAAACAAGTCATATAAGCATAATGCGACAAGCATAGAAAGGCAACACAAGCGCAACTTCAAGATTCTCAACATAAAGAGGGGAAACTTAATATTATTAAGATGCATATAACCATGTTTCCCTCTCTCATAATAACTTTCAGTAGCATCATGAACAAACTCAACAATATAACTATCACATAAAACATTCTTATTCACATGCATAAAAGTATCATTACTCTCAACATAAGCATAATCAATTTTATTAATCGTAGTGGGGGCAAATTCAATAAAGTAGCTATCATTATTATTCTCATCACCATAATCATCATATATAGGAGGCATATTATAATCATAATTAATTTTCTCCTCAACAGTAGGTGGACTGAAAATATGATAGTCATCATTGCAATCATCATATATAGGAGGTAAAGTATCATCAAAGTAAATTTTCTCCTCCATGCTTGGGGGACTAAAAATATCATGCTCATCAAAACCAGCTTCCCCAAGCTTAGAATTTTCCATAGCATTAGCAAAAATGGTGTTCGAAGCGTTCATACTAATAACATTGCTACTAGCATGCAAATAAGGTTCCATGCTTCATCTTATTGCATCATTCTACTCCCTACATTTGAAAACTTTCTTCACAAAAAACTCAGCACAATTGATTAGGAATATTAGTTTAAATAAAATTATATCAAACCAGCAAGGCTTCAGTAATGGCACATATCAAACACTCACTTTAACATATGCTACTGTAGCTACTTCTTCTCAAAGATCTTTTTTCACAAAAGAACTCAAAAAAATGAAGCATAAGATGCAAATGCAAAATATGGCAGAAAGCTATCAAGACAGACCAGCAGGCAGAGATCGAAATTAAGGAAATAGTTCTATTGCTAAAATCAAAAAATGCTAAACTAACAAAACTTAGCTACATACTGGGGCATAAGCAAAAAAAATTGCAGCTCAAATAACGTTCTGGCGATTTTTTAGAATTTGTTTCGTGACCAGCACATAATCTGTTTCAGAATTGCAAATACCCCAAACACTACTTTCTTTCTATTAGAGGCTACCCTTGGCAAAAAAAACGAAATAAAAATGATTAGGAGAGGTTATTACAGTAGCAATAACTTCCAAGACTCAACAAAGCAAAAATAATAGAAATAAAACATGGGTTGTCTCCCATAAGCGTTTTTCTTTAACGCCTTTGAGCTAGGCGCAGAAAGGGTGCAAATCAAGTATTATCAAGAGAGAAATCATTAAGATCGGGAATGAAAGTAGTTTCAACCAGGAATTCTATGCTATCTATAGTGGTTTTTTGAAGTTTCTCTCTCAGCACTTTTAGGTTTACTTTCTTCATCAAATAAATTCTCATGAACAATCCAATCAAAATTCCTATCGTAAGCTTCATGCACTGCTGAAATTTTAAGAGGTATTGGTATATTGATTTCCTCCGGTTTAACTTTACTAATATTACCAAATAATTTCATAATATCTATGCTTGATCCTAGCATACTGATACGTCTCAAACGTATCTATAATTTCTTATGTTCCATGCTACTTTTATGATGATACTCACATGTTTTATACACACTTTACATCATTTATATGCATTTTCCGGCACTAACCTATTGATGAGATGCCGAAGAGCCAGTTGTTGTTTTCTGTTGTTTTTGGTTTCAGAAATCCTACAAAGGAAATATTCTCGGAATTGGACGAAATCAACGCACAATATCTTATTTTTCCCGGAAGGTTCCAGAGCACCGAAGAGGGGCCAGAGGGGAGCCAAGGGGGCCCCACCCCACAAGGCGGCGCGGCCAAGGGGGGGCGCGCCCCCCTAGTGTGTGGCCCCCCCAGGACTCCTCCGAGGCTGCCCTTCCGCCTACTTAAGGCCTCCGTCGCGAAAACCCTAAACGAATAAGCCACGATACGAGAAAAGTTCCAGAGCCACCGCCATCGCGAAGCCAATATTCGGGGGACAGAAGTCTCTGTTCCGGCACGCCGCCGGGACGGGGAAGTTCCCCCGGAAGGCATCTCCATCGACACCACCGCCATCTTCATCGCCGCTGCTGTCTCCCATGATGAGGAGGGAGTAGTTCTCCCCCGGGGCTAAGGGCTGTACCGGGAGCTATGTGGTTAATCTCTCTCCTATGTACTTCAATACAATGATCTCATGAGCTGCCTTACATGATTAAGATTCATATGATGAGCTTTGTATCACTATTAATCTATGTGCTACTCTAGTGATGCTATTAAAGTAGTCTATTCCTCCTCCATGATGTAATGTTGACAATGTGTGCATCATGTAGTACTTGGCATAGGTTATGATTGTGATCTCTTGTAGATTATGGAGTTAACTATTACTATGATAGTATTGATGCGATCTATTCCCCCTTTCATAGCCTGATGGTGACAGTGTGCATGCTATGTTAGTACTCGGTATAATTGCAATGATCTATTATGCACTCTAAGGTTACTTAAATATGAACACAGAATGTTGTGGCGCTTGTTAACTCTGGCTTGAGGGAGCTCTTGTAGCCCTACACAATGAATGGTTTTTGTTATCCAACAAGAGATTGTAGAGAAAGTAGCATTTATTTATTCAGTTATGTGATCAATGTTGAGAGTGTCCACTAGTGAAAGTATGATCCCTAGGCCTTATTTCCAAGCATCGAATCTCCGTTTATTCACTGTTCTACTGCATGTTTACTCGCTGCCATATTTATTTCAGATTGCAATTACTACTTACAATCATCCATATTACTTGTATTTCACTATCTCTTCGCCGAACTAGTGCACCTATACATCTGACAAGTGTATTAGGTGTGTTGGGGACACAAGAGACTTCTTTTATCGTAATTGCAGGGTTGCTTGAGAGGGATATCTTTGACCTCTTCCTCCCTGAGTTCGATAAACCTTGGGTGATTCACTTAAGGGAAACTTGCTGCTGTTCTACAAACCTCTGCTCTTGGAGGCCCAACACTGTCTACAGGAATAGAAGCGTGCGTAGACATCAAGCTATTTTCTGGCGCCGTTGCCGGGGAGGTAAGGTAAAAGGTATTCACATCCTCCGACTACTAAGCTATTTCCTAGCACTGTTGCCGATGTGTGAGTGCTCGAAGCTATTTCCTTTAGATCCTGCAATTGCATCTTTTTGTTTCTTGTTTTTCACTAGTTAGGCATAATGGAAAACAACAGTGAGCTTTTTAATCTATTTCCTGAGTTAAGACATGGATTGTTTGATGCGAAAATTAAAAACCTATGGAACCTTATTTGCATACTAGTAGGAATGTTATTAGTATGAACGCTTCGAACACCGTTGTTGCTAATGCTATGGAAAATTCTAAGCTTGGGGAAGCTGGTTTTGATGAGCATGATATTTTTATTCCCCCAAGCATGGAGGAGAAAATTTACTTTGATGATACTTTACCTCCTATATATGATGATTGCAATGATGACTATCATATTTTCAGTCCATCTACTGTTGAGGAGAAAATTAATTATGATTATAATATGCCTCCTATATATGATGATTATGGTGATGAGAATAATAATGATAGCTACTTTATTGAATGTGCTCCCACTACGATTAATAAAATTGATTATGCTTATGTTGAGAGTAATGATACTTTTATGCATGTGAATAAGAATTCTTTATGTGATAGTTATATTGTTGAGTTTGTTCATGATGCTACTGAAAGTTATTATGAGAGAGGGAAACATGGTTATATGCATCTTAATAATATTAAGTTTCCCCTCTTTATGTTGAGAATCATGAAGTTGCGCTTATGTTGCCTTTCTATGCTTGTCGCATTATGCTTACATGACTTGTTTATTTACAAGATTCCTTTTCATAGGAAGTGGGTTAGACTTAAAAGTGTATCTTATTTACTTTTGATGCTCCCTTTTGCTTCAACTCTTATTTCTTGCGAGTGTATCATTAAAATTACTGAGCCCATCTTAATGGCTATAAAGAAAGCACTTCTTGGGAGATAACCCATGTTTTTATTTTACTACAGCAATTTTTTTATATTTGAGTCTTGGAAGTTGTTACTACTGTAGCAACCTCTCCTTATCTTTATTTTATTGCATTGTTGTGCCAAGTAAAGTCTTTGATAGTAGGGTTGATACTAGATTTGGACTACTGCGCAGAAACAGAATTTTTACTGTCACGAAATTGAGCCGCCCCATCTGTAGGTAACTCAGAAAAATCTGCCAGTTTACGTGCGTGATCCTCACATATGTACGCAACTTTCATTAAATTTGAGCATTTTCATCTGAGCAAGTTAAGTGCCCTAGAAAAATTCGTCTTTACGGACTGTTCTGTTTTGACAGATTCTGCCTTTTATTTCGCATTGCCTCTTTTGCTATGTTGAGAATCTTGAAGTTGTGTTTGTACTGACTTTCTATGCTTGTTGCATTATGCTTACATGACTTGTTTATTTACAAGATTCCTTTTCATAGGAAGTGGGTGATGTCTACGCCCCCTCCTTTTCCTGTAGACAGTGTTGGGCCTCCAAGAGCAGAGGTTTGTAGAACAGCAGCGAGTTTTCCCTTAAGTGGATCACCCAAGGTTTATCGAACTCAGGGAGGAAGAGGTCAAAGATATCCCTCTCATGCAACCCTGCAACCACAAAGCAAGAAGTCAACACACCTAATAGGTGCACTAGTTCGGCGAAGAGATAGTGAAATACAGGTGGTATAAATAAGTAGTAGCAACGGCACCAGAAAAGTGCATTGCCCAGGACAGTAAACAAGCAGTAGTAACGCAGCAGTAGTAACGCAGTAAAACAGTAAACAAGCAGCGATAGCAGTATTTAGGAACAAGGCCTAGGGATCATACTTTCACTAGTGGACACTCTCAACTTTGATCACATAACAGAATAGATAAATGCATACTCTACACCCTCTTGTTGGATGATGAACACCATTGCGTAGGATTACACGAACCCTCAATGCCGGAGTTAACAAGCTCCACAATTCAATGTTCATATTTAAATAACCTTAGAGTGCATGAAAGATCAACACGACTAAACCAAGTACTAACATAGCATGCACACTGTCACCTTCACACTATGTAGGAGGAATAGATCACATCAATACCATCATAGCAATAGTTAACTTCATAATCTACAAGAGATCATAATCATAGCATACGCCAAGTACTAACACGGATGCACACACTGTCACCATTACACCATGCAGGAGGACTAAAACTACTTTAATAACATCACTAGAGTAGCACATAGATGAATAGTGATACAAAACTCATATGAATCTCAATCATGTAAAGCAGCTCATGAGATTATTGTATTGAGGTACATGGGAGAGAGATGAACCACATAGCTACAGCGGAGCCCTGAGCCTCGGGGGTGGATTACTCCCTCCTCATCATGCAGGCAGCGATGGCGGTGAAGATGGTGGTGAAGACGGCGGTGGAGATGGCTCCGGGGGCAATTCCCCGTCCCGGCAGGTGATACGTCTCCGACGTATCGATAATTTCTTATGTTCCATGCCACATTATTGATGTTATCTACATGTTTTATGCACACTTTATGTCATATTCGTGCATTTTCTGGAACTAACCTATTAACAAGATGCCGAAGTGCCAGTTGCTGTTTTCTGCTGTTTTTGGTTTCAGAAATCCTAGTAAGGAAATATTCTCGGAATTGAACGAAATCAACGCCCAGGGGCCTATTTTTCCACGAAGCTTCCAGAAGTCCGAAGACGAAACGAAGTGGGGCCACAGGGTGCCCAAACCCTAGGGCGGCGCGGCCCCCCTGGCCGCGCCGGCCTATGGTGTGGGGCCCCTGTGCCCCCTCCTGACTTGCCCTTCCGCCTACTTAAAGCCTCCGTGACGAAACCCCCAGTACCAAGAGCCACGATACGGAAAACCTTCCAGAGACGCCGCCAACGCCGATCCCATCTCGGGGGATCCAGGAGATCGCCTCCGGCACCCTGCCGGAGAGGGGAATCATCTCCCGGAGGACTCTACGCCGCCATGGTCGCCTCCGGTGTGATGTGTGAGTAGTCTACCCCTGGACTATGGGTCCATAGCAGTAGCTAGATGGTTGTCTTCTCCCCATTGTGCTATCATTGTCGGATCTTGTGAGCTGCCTAACATGATCAAGATCATCTATCTGTAATTCTATATGTTGCGTTTGTTGGGATCCGATGAATAGAGAATACTTGTTATGTTGATTATCAAAGTTATATCTATGTGTTGTTTATGATCTTGCATGCTTTCCGTTACGAGTAGATGCTCTGGCCAAGTAGATGCTTGTAACTCCAAGAGGGAGTATTTATGCTCGATAGTGGGTTCATGCCTGCATTGACACCAGGACGATGTGATGAAAGTTCTAAGGTTGTGTTGTGCTGTTGCCACTAGGGATAAAACATTGATGCTATGTCTAAGGATGTAGTTGTTGATTACATTACGCACCATACTTAATGCAATTGTCTGTAGCTTTGCAACTTAATACTAGAGGGGGTTCGGATGATAACCTGAAGGTGGACTTTTTAGGCATAGATGCAGTTGGATGGCGGTCTATGTACTTTGTCGTAATGCCCAATTAAATCTCACTATACTCATCATGATATGTATGTGCATGGTCATGCTCTCTTTATTTGTCAATTGCCCAACTGTAATTTGTTCACCCAACATGCTGTTTGTCTTATGGGAGAGACACCTCTAGTGAACTGTGGACCCCGGTCCAATTCTCTTTACTGAAATACAATCTACTGCAATACTTGTTCTACTGTTTTCTGCAAACAATCATCTTCCACACAATACGGTTAATCCTTTGTTACAGCAAGCCGGTGAGATTGACAACCTCACTGTTTCGTTGGGGCAAAGTACTTTGGTTGTGTTGTGCAGGTTCCACGTTGGCGCCGGAATCCCTGGTGTTGCGCCGCACTACATCCCGCCGCCATCAACCTTCAACGTGCTTCTTGGCTCCTCCTGGTTCGATAAACCTTGGTTTCTTTCTGAGGGAAAACTTGCTGCTGTGCACATCATACCTTCCTCTTGGGGTTCCCAACGAACGTGTGAGTTACACGCCATCAAGCTCTTTTTCTCGCGCTCGTTGCGGGAGATCAAGACACGCTGCAAGGGGAGTCTCCACTTCTCAATCTCTTTACTTTGTTTTTGTCTTGCTTAGTTTTATTTACTACTTTGTTTGCTGCACTAAATCAAAATACAAAAAAATTAGTTGCTAGTTTTACTTTATTTGCTATCTTGTTTGCTATATCAAAAACACAAAAAAATTAGTTACTTGCATTTACTTTATCTAGTTTGCTTTATTTACTGTTGCTAAAATGGCCAACCCTGAAAATACTAAGTTGTGTGACTTTACAACCACAAATAATAATGATTTCTTATGCACACCTATTGCTCCACCTGCTACTACAGTAGAATTCTTTGAAATTAAACCTGCTTTACTGAATCTTGTTATGAGAGAGCAATTTTCTGGTGTTAGTTCTGATGATGCTGCTGCCCATCTTAATAATTTTGTTGAACTATGTGAAATGCAAAAATATAAAGATGTAGATGGTGACATTATAAAATTAAAATTGTTCCCTTTCTCATTAAGAGGAAGAGCTAAAGATTGGTTGCTATCTCTGCCTAAGAATAGTATTGATTCATGGACTAAATGCAAGGATGCTTTTATTGGTAGATATTATCCCCCTGCTAAAATTATATCTTTGAGGAGTAGCATAATGAATTTTAAACAATTAGATACTGAACATGTTGCTCAAGCTTGGGAAAGAATGAAATCTCTGGTTAAAAATTGCCCAACCCATGGACTGACTACTTGGATGATCATCCAAACCCTCTATGCAGGACTAAATTTTTCTTCACGGAATTTATTGGATTCAGCTGCTGGAGATACCTTTATGTCCATCACTCTTGGTGAAGCAACAAAGCTTCTTGATAATATGATGATCAACTACTCTGAATGGCACACGGAAAGAGCTCCACAAGGTAAGAAGGTAAATTCTGTCGAAGAAACCTCTTCCTTGAGTGATAAGATTGATGCTATTATGTCTATGCTTGTGAATGATAGGACTAATATTGATCCTAATAATGTTCCATTAGCTTCATTGGTTGCACAAGAAGAACATGTTGATGTAAACTTCATTAAAAATAATAATTTCAACAACAATGCTTACCGGAATAATTCTAGTAACAACTATAGGCCATATCCTTATAATAATGGCAACGGCTATGGTAATTCTTATGGGAATTCTTACAACAATAATAGGAGTTCACCCCCTGGACTTGAAGCCATGCTTAAATAATTTATTAGTACACAAACTGCTTTTAACAAATCTGTTGAAGAAAAGCTTGGGAAAATTGATATGCTTGCTTCTAAAGTCGATAGTCTTGCTGCTGATGTTGATCTTTTGAAATCGAAAGTTATGCCTAATAGGGATATTGAAAATAAAATTGTTACTACAGCAAATGCCATTCAAGTTAGAATTAATGAGAATATAAGATTAATGGCTGAACTGCGTGCTAGGTGGGATAGAGAAGAAAATGAAAAACTAGCTAAAGAGAAGAATGTAGCTAAAGTTTGGACTATTACCACCACTAGTAATGCTAATGCTACACATGTTGCTGCACCTCCTACTAATAATAATAAAAGAATTGGTGTTAGCAATGTTTCCACTTCTAATGCAAAGCGCGAGATACTGCCTGAAACTGCTAAAATCGCTGAAACGCTTACGTGATAAAGCTGCTGAATTTTTTTCCAACATTGGGGATGATGATCCCATTGCTTTAGATTATAATGGTTTGAATTTTGATGATTGCCACATCTCTGAAGTTATAAAGTTCTTGCAAAAACTTGCTAAAAGTCCTAATGCTAGTGCTATAAATTTGGCTTTCACGCATCATATTACAAATGCTCTCATAAAAGCTAGAGAAGAGAAACTAGAGCGTGAAGCCTCTATTCCTAAAAAGCTAGAGGATGGTTGGGAGCCCATCATTAAGATGAAGGTTAAAGATTTTGATTGTAATGCTTTATGTGATCTTGGTGCAAGTATTTCTGTTATGCCTAAGAAAATTTATGATATGCTTGACTTGCCACCGCTGAAAAATTGTTATTTGGATGTTAATCTTGCTGATCATTCTACAAAGAAACCTTTGGGGAAAGTTGATAATGTTCGCATTACCGTTAACAATAACCTTGTCCCCGTTGATTTTGTTGTCTTGGATATTGAATGCAAGGCATCTTGTCCCATTATATTGGGAAGACCTTTTCTTCGAACTGTTGGTGCTATTATTGATATGAAGGAAGGTAATATAAAATATCAATTTCCTCTCAAGAAAGGTATGGAACACTTCCCTAGAAAGAGAATGAAGTTACCTTTTGATTCTATTATGAGAACAAATTATGATGTTGACACTTCGTCTCTTGATAATACTTGATGCACACTTTCTGCGCCTAGCTGAAAGGCGTTAAAGAAAAGCGCTTATGGGAGACATCCCATGTTTTTACCTACAGTACTTTGTTTTTATTTTGTGTCTTGGAAGTTGTTTACTATTGTAGCAACCTCTCCTTATCTTAGTTTTGTGTTTTGTTGTGCCAAGTTAAGCCGTTGATAGAAAAGTAAGTACTAGATTTGGATTACTGCGCAGTTCCAGATTTCTTTTCTGTCACGAATCTGGTTCTACCTCCCTGTAGGTAGCTCAGAAAATTAAACCAATTTACATGCATGATCCTCAGATATGTACGCAACTTTCATTAAATTTGAGCATTTTCATTTGAGCAAGTCTGGTGCCATTTTAAAATTCGTCAATACGAACTGTTCTGTTTTGACAGATTCTGCCTTTTATTTCGCATTGCCTCTTTTGCTATGATGGATGAATTTCTTTGATCCACTAATGTCCAGTAGCATTATGCAATGTCCAGAAGTGTTAAGAATGATTGTGTCACCTCTGAATATGTTAATTTTTATTGTGCACTAACCCTCTAATGAGTTGTTTCGAGTTTGGTGTGGAGGAAGTTTTCAAGGATCAAGAGAGGAGTATGATGCAACATGATCAAGGAGAGTGAAAGCTCTAAGCTTGGGGATGCCCCGGTGGTTCACCCCTGCATATATTAAGAAGACTCAAGCGTCTAAGCTTGGGGATGCCCAAGGCATCCCCTTCTTCATCGACAACATTATCAGGTTCCTCCCCTGAAACTATATTTTTATTCCATCACATCTTATGTGCTTTTTCTTGGAGCGTCGGTTTGTTTTTGTTTTTTTGTTTTGTTTGAATAAAATGGATCCTAGCATTCACTTTATGGGAGAGAGACACGCTCCGCTGTAGCATATGGACAAGTATGTCCTTGGTTTCTACTCATAGTATTCATGGCGAAGTTTCTCCTTCGTTAAATTGTTATATGGTTGGAATTGGAAAATGATACATGTAGTAATTGCTATTAATGTCTTGGGTAATGTGATACTTGGCAATTGTTGTGCTCATGATTAAGCTCTTGCATCATATGCTTTGCACCCATTAATGAAGAAATACATAGAGCATGCTAAAATTTGGTTTGCATATTTGGTTTCTCTAAGGTCTAGATAATTTCTAGTATTGAGTTTGAACAACAAGGAAGACGGTGTAGAGTCTTATAATGTTTTCAATATGTCTTTTATGTGAGTTTTGCTGCACCGGTTCATCCTTGTGTTTGTTTCAAATAAGCCTTGCTAGCCTAAACCTTGTATCGAGAGGGAATACTTCTCATGCATCCAAAATACTTGAGCCAACTACTATGCCATTTGTGTCCACCATACCTACCTACTACATGGTATTTTCCGCCATTCCAAAGTAAATTGCTTGAGTGCTACCTTTAAAATTCCATCATTCACCTTTGCAATATATAGCTCATGGGACAAATAGCTTAAAAACTATTGTGGTATTGAATATGTAATTATGCACTTTATCTCTTATTTAGTTGCTTGTTGTGCGATAACCATGTTCACTGGGGACGCCATCAACTATTCATTGTTGAATTTCATGTGAGTTGCTATGCATGTCCGTCTTGTCTGAAGTAAGAGAGATCTACCACCTTATGATTAAGCATGCATATTGTTAGAGAAGAGCATTGGGCCGCTAACTAAAGCCATGATCCATGGTGGAAGTTTCAGTTTTGGACGTATATCCTCAATCTCAAATGAGAAAATTATTAATTGTTGTTACATGCTTATGCATAAAAGAGGAGTCCATTATCTGTTGTCTATGTTGTCCCGGTATGGATGTCTAAGTTGAGAATAATCAATAGCGAGAAATCCAATGCGAGCTTTCTCCTTAGACCTTTGTACAGGCGGCATAGAGGTACCCCTTTGTGACACTTGGTAAAAACATGTGCATTGTGATGATCCGGTAGTCCAAGCTAATTAGGACAAGGTGCGGGCACTATTAGTACACTATGCATGAGGCTTGCAACTTATAAGATATAATTTACATGATACATATGCTTTATTACTACCGTTGACAAAATTGTTTCATGTTTTCAAAATCAAAGCTCTAGCACAAATATAGCAATCGATGCTTTTCCTCTATGGAGGACCATTCTTTTACTTTCAATGTTGAGTCAGTTCACCTATTTCTCTCCACCTCAAGAAGCAAACACTTGTGTGAACTGTGCATTGATTCCTACATACTTGCTTATTGCACTTATTATACTACTCTATGTTGACAATATCCATGAGATATACATGTTATAAGTTGAAAGCAACCGCTGAAACTTAATCTTCTTTTGTGTTGCTTCAATGCCTTTACTTTGAATTATTGCTTTATGAGTTAACTCTTATGCAAGACTTATTGATGCTTGTCTTGAAGTGCTATTCATGAAAAGTCTTTGCTTTATGATTCACTTGTTTACTCATGTCATATACATTGTTTTGATTGCTGCATTCACTACATATGCTTTACAAATAGTATGATCAAGGTTATGATGGCATGTCACTCCAGAAATTATCTGTGTTATCGTTTTACCTGCTCGGGACGAGCAGAACTAAGCTTGGGGATGCTGATACGTCTCCGACGTATCGATAATTTCTTATGTTCCATGCCACATTATTGATGTTATCTACATGTTTTATGCACACTTTATGTCATATTCGTGCATTTTGGAACTAACCTATTAACAAGATGCCGAAGTGCCGATTCTTTGTTTCTGCTGTTTTTGGTTTCAGAAATCCTAGTAAGGAAATATTCTCGGAATTGGACGAAATCAACGCCCAGGGGCCTATTTTTCCATGAAGCTTCCAGAAGTCCGAAGACGAAACGAAGTGGGGCCACAGGGTGCCCAAACCCTAGGGCGGCGCGGCCCCCCCCTGGCCGCGCCGGCCTATGGTGTGGGGCCCCTGTGCCCCCTCCTGACTTGCCCTTCCGCCTACTTAAAGCCTCCGTGACGAAACCCCGCATCGAGAGCCACAATACGGAAAACCTTCCGGAGACGCCGCCAACGCCGATCCCATCTCGGGATCCAGAGATCGCCTCCGGCACCCTGCCGGAGAGGGGAATCATCTCCCGGAGGACTCTACGCCGCCATGGTCACCTCCGGTGTGATGTGTGAGTAGTCTACCCCTGGACTATGGGTCCATAGCAGTAGCTAGATGGTTGTCTTCTCCCCATTGTGCTATCATTGTCGGATCTTGTGAGCTGCCTAACATGATCAAGATCATCTATCTGTAATTCTATATGTTGCGTTTGTTGGGATCCGATGAATAGAGAATACTTGTTATGTTGATTATCAAAGTTATATCTATGTGTTGTTTATGATCTTGCATGCTTTCCGTTACTAGTAGATGCTCTGGCCAAGTAGATGCTTGTAACTCCAAGAGGGAGTATTTATGCTCGATAGTGGGTTCATGCCTCGCATTGACACACAGGACGTGTGATGAAAGTTCTAAGGTTGTGTTGTGCTGTTGCCACTAGGGATAAAACATTGATGCTATGTCTAAGGATGTAGTTGTTGATTACATTACGCACCATACTTAATGCAATTGTCTGTAGCTTTGCAACTTAATACTGGAGGGGGTTCGGATGATAACCTGAAGGTGGACTTTTTAGGCATAGATGCAGTTGGATGGCGGTCTATGTACTTTGTCGTAATGCCCAATTAAATCTCACTATACTCATCATGATATGTATGTGCATGGTCATGCTCTCTTTATTTGTCAATTGCCCAACTGTAATTTGTTCACCCAACATGCTGTTTGTCTTATGGGAGAGACACCTCTAGTGAACTGTGGACCCCGGTCCAATTCTCTTTACTGAAATACAATCTACTGCAATACTTGTTCTACTGTTTTCTGCAAACAATCATCTTCCACACAATACGGTTAATCCTTTGTTACAGCAAGCCGGTGAGATTGACAACCTCACTGTTTCGTTGGGGCAAAGTACTTTGGTTGTGTTGTGCAGGTTCCACGTTGGCGCCGGAATCCCTGGTGTTGCGCCGCACTACATCCCGCCGCCATCAACCTTCAACGTGCTTCTTGGCTCCTCCTGGTTCGATAAACCTTGGTATCTTTCTGAGGGAAAACTTGCTGCTGTGCGCATCATACCTTCCTCTTGGGGTTCCCAACGAACGTGTGAGTTACACGCCATCAGCAGGGTGCCGGAACAGAGAGTTCTGTCCCCCGAATTGGAGTTTCACGACGGTGGCGGCGCCCCTAGAGTCTTTCTGGAGTTTCGTCAATTGGTACTGCGTTTTTAGGTCGAAAGGGGTTTTATAGGCGAAGAGGCGGCGCAGGAGGGCTGACAGGGTGGCCTCACCCTAGGCCGGCGCGGCCAGTGCAGCCCGCGCGGCCCTATGGTGTGGGGCCCCTCTGGCTCTCCTCCGACTCTCCTTCGGTGTTCTGGAGCCTTCCGGGAAAAATAGGAGGTTTGGCGTTGATTTCGTCCAATTCCGAGAATATTTCCTTACTAGGATTTCTGAAACCAAAAACAGCAGAAAACAGCAACTGGCCCTTTGGCATCTCGTCAATAGGTTAGTTCCGGAAAACGCATAAAAACGACATAAAGTATGCATAAAACATGTAGATATCATCAATAATGTGGCATGGAACATAAGAAATTATCGATACGTCGGAGACGTATCAGCATCCCCAAGCTTAGTTTCTGCTCGTCCCGAGCAGGTAAACGATAACAAAGATAATTTCTGAAGTGACATGCCATCATAACCTTGATCATACTATTGTAAGCATATGTAATGAATGCAGCGATCAAAAAAATGGTAAATGACATGAGTAAACAAATGAATCATATAGCAAAGACTTTTCATGAATAGTACTTCAAGACAAGCATCAATAAGTCTTGCATAAGAGTTAACTCATAAAGCAATAATTCAAAGTAAAGACATTGAAGCAACACAAAGGAAGATTAAGTTTCAGCGGTTGCTTTCAACTTATAACATGTATATCTCATGGATAGTTGTCAATGTAAAGTAATATAACAAGTGCAATATGCAAGTATGTAGGAATCAATGCACAATTCACACAAGTGTTTGCTTCTTGAGATGGAGAGAAATAGGTGAACTGACTCAACATAAAAGTAAAAGAATGGCCCTTCGCAGAGGGAAGCATCGATTGCTATATTTGTGCTAGAGCTTTGGTTTTGAAAACAAGAAACAATTTTGTCAACGGTAGTAATAAAGCATATGTGTTATGTAAATTATATCCTACAAGTTGCAAGCCTCATGCATAGTATACTAATAGTGCCCGCACCTTGTCCTAATTAGCTCGGATTACCTGGATTATCATTGCAACAATGCATATGTTTTAACCAAGTGTCACAAAGGGGTACCTCTATGCCGCCTGTACAAAGGTCTAAGGAGAAAGCCCGCATTGGATTTCTCGCTATTGATTATTCTCAACTTAGACATCCATACCGGGACAACATAGACAACAGATAATGGACTCCTCTTTTATGCATAAGCATTCAACAATTATTAATTTCTCATATGAGATTGAGGATATTGTCCAAAACTGAAACTTCCACCATGGATCATGGCTTTAGTTAGCGGCCCAATGTTCTTCTCTAACATTATGCATGCTCTAACCATTTTAGTGGTAAATCTTCCTTACTTCAGACAAGACGGACATGCATAGCAACTCACATGATATTCAACAAAGAGTAGTTGATGGCGTCCCCAGGAACATGGTTATCGCACAACAAGCAACTTAATAAGAGATAAAGTGCATAAGTACATATTCAATACCACAATAGTTTTTAAGCTATTTGTCCCATGAGCTATATATTGCAAAGACAAAGAATGGAAATTTAAAGGTAGCACTCAAGCAATTTACTTTGGAATGGCGGAGAAATACCATGTAGTAGGTAGGTATGGTGGACACAAATGGCATGGTGGTTGGCTCAAGGATTTTGGATGCATGAGAAGTATTCCCTCTCGATACAAGGTTTAGGCTAGCAAGGTTGTTTAGAGCAAACACAAGTATGAACCGGTACAGCAAAACTCACATAAAAGACATGTTGCAAGCATTATAAGACTCTACACCGTCTTCCTTGTTGTTCAAACTCTTTACTAGAAATTATCTAGACCTTAGAGAGACCAATTATGCAAACCAAATTTTAGCAAACTCTATGTATTTCTTCATTAATAGGTGCAAAGTATATGATGCAAGAGCTTAAACATGAGCACAACAATTTCCAAGTATCACATTATCCAAGACATTTAAGCAATTACTACATGTAGCATTTCCCGTTTCCAACCATATAACAATTAACGAAGCAGTTTCAACCTTCGCCATGAAAATTAAAAGCTAAGAACACATGTGTTCATACGAACCAGCGGAGTGTGTCTCTCTCCCACACAATCATTTATTCAAACAAAACAAAAACAAAAAACATACAGATGCTCCAAGTAAAGTACATAAGATGTGACCGAATAAAAATATAGTTTCAAGAGAAGGAACCTGATAATTTGTCGATGAAGAAGGGGATGCCTTGGGCATCCCCAAGCTTAGATGCTTGAGTCTTCTTGAAATATGCAGAGATGAACCACCGGGGCATCCCCAAGCTTAGAGCTTTCACTCTTCTTGATCACATTGTATCATCCTCCTCTCTTGACCCTTGAAAACTTCCACCACACCAAACTTAGAACAACTCATTAGAGGGTTAGTGCACAATCAAAATATATATGTTCAGAGGTGACATAATCATTCTTAACACTTATGGACATTGCACAAAGCTACTGAAAGTCAATGGAATCGAAATATCCATCGAACATAACAAAACAGGCAATGCGAAATAAAAGGCAGAATCTGTCAAAATAGAACAGTTCGTATTGACGAATTTTATTGAGGCACCAGACATGCTCAAATGAAAATGCTCAAATTGAATGAAAGTTGCGTACATATCTGAGGATCACTCACGTAAATTGGCATAATTTTCTGAGTTACCTACAGAAAATTTTGGCCAGATTCGTGACAGCAAAGAAATCTGTTTCTGCGCAGTAATCCAAATCTAGTATGAACCTTACTATCAACGACTTTACTTGGCACAACAAAACACAAAACTAAGATAAGGAGAGGTTGCTACAGTAGTAACAACTTCCAAGACACAAATATAAAATTACTGTAGCAAAATAAACACATGGGTTATCTCCCAGGAAGTTCTTTCTTTATAGCCATTAAGATGGGCTCAGCAGTTTTAATGATGCACTCGCAAGAAATAGTAGTTGAAGCAAAAGAGAGCATCAAGAAGCAAATTCAAAACACATTTAAGTCTAACATGCTTCCTATGAAGAGGAATCTTGTAAATAAACAAGTTCATGAAGAGCAAAGTAACAAGCATAGGAAGATAGAACAAATGTAGCTTCAAAAATTTCAGCACATAGAGAGGTGTTTTAGTAACATGAAAATTTCTACAACCATATTTTCCTCTCTCATAATAACTTTCAGTAGCATCATGAGCAAACTCAACAATATAACTATCACATAAAGCATTCTTATCATGAGTCTCATGCATAAAATAATTACTCTCCACATAAGCATAGTCAATTTTATTAGTTGTAGTGGGAGCAAATTCAACAAAGTAGCTATCAAATATAGGGGGCATATTGTAATCATAATCAAATTTATCCTCCATAACAGGTGGCAACACAAGACTACTATCATTATAATCATCATAAATAGGAGGCAAAATATCATCAAAGTAAATTTCCTCCTCAATGCTCGGGGGACTAAAAAGATCATGCTCATCAAAACCAGCTTCCCCAAGCTTAGAATTTTCCATAGCATTAGCAACAATAGTGTTCAAAGCATTCATATTAATAACATTCCCATTAGCATGCAAATAAAGTTCCATGGGTTTTCTAATTCTCTCTTCAAACACATCATGTCCTAATTCAAGATAAAGTTCATAAAGATCTCTCATATTTTTGTTGTTTTCCATTATGCCTAACTAGTGTAAACAAGAAACAAAAAGATGCAATTGCAGGATCTAAAGGAAATAGCTTTGAGCACAAACACAATGGCGCCAGAAAAGTACTGTTACCTGGAACCAGAGTATGAGTGCCTTTTACCTTTCCTCCCCGGCAACGGCGCCAGAAAATAGCTTGATGTCTACGCCCCATCCTTTTCCTGTAGACAGTGTTGGGCCTCCAAGAGCAGAGGTTTGTAGAACAGCAGCGAGTTTTCCCTTAAGTGGATCACCCAAGGTTTATCGAACTCAGGGAGGAAGAGGTCAAAGATATCCCTCTCATGCAACCCTGCAACCACAAAGCAAGAAGTCTCTTGTGTCCCCAACACACCTAATAGGTGCACTAGTTCGGCGAAGAGATAGTGAAATACAGGTGGTATAAATAAGTAGTAGCAACGGCACCAGAAAAGTGCTTTGCCCAGGACAGTAAACAAGCAGTAGTAACGCAGCAGTAGTAACGCAGTAAAACAGTAAACAAGCAACGATAGCAGTATTTAGGAACAAGGCCTAGGGATCATACTTTCACTAGTGGACACTCTCAACTTTGATCACATAACAGAATAGATAAATGCATACTCTACACCCTCTTGTTGGATGATGAACACCATTGCGTAGGATTACACGAACCCTCAATGCCGGAGTTAACAAGCTCCACAATTCAATGTTCATATTTAAATAACCTTAGAGTGCATGAAAGATCAACACGACTAAACCAAGTACTAACATAGCATGCACACTGTCACCTTCACACTATGTAGGAGGAATAGATCACATCAATACCATCATAGCAATAGTTAACTTCATAATCTACAAGAGATCATAATCATAGCATACGTCAAGTACTAACACGGATGCACACACTGTCACCATTACACCGTGCAGGAGGAATAAAACTACTTTAATAACATCACTAGAGTAGCATATAGATGAATAGTGATACAAAACTCATATGAATCTCAATCATGTAAAGCAGCTCATGAGATTATTGTATTGAGGTACATGGGAGAGAGATGAACCACATAGCTACAGTGGAGCCCTCAGCCTCGGGGGTGGATTACTCCCTCCTCATCATGGAGGCAGCGATGGCGGTGAAGATGGCGGTGAAGACGGCGGTGGAGATGGCTCCGGGGGCAATTCCCCGTCCCGGCAGGGTGCCGGAACAGAGAGTTCTGTCCCCCGAATTGGAGTTTCGCGACGGTGGCGGCGCCACTGGAGTCTTTCTGGAGTTTCGTCAATTGGTACTGCGTTTTTAGGTCAAAAGGGGTTTTATAGGCGAAGAGGCGGCGCAGGAGGGCTGACAGGGTGGCCTCACCCTAGGCCGGCGCGGCCAGGGTCTGGCCCGCGCGGCCCTATGGTGTGGGGCCCCCTGGCTCTCCTCCGACTCTCCTTCGGTGTTCTGGAGCCTTCTGGGAAAAATAGGAGGTTTGGCGTTGATTTCATCCAATTCCGAGAATATTTCCTTACTAGGATTTCTGAAACCAAAAACAGCAGAAAACAGCAACTGGCCCTTCGGCATCTCGTCAATAGGTTAGTTCCGGAAAACGCATAAAAACGACATAAAGTATGCATAAAACATGTAGATATCATCAATAATGTGGCATGGAACATAAGAAATTATCGATACGTCGGAGACGTATCAGTGGGTTAGACTTAAATGTGTTTTGAATTTGCTTCTTGATGCTCGCTTTCGCTTCATTTTCTATCTTCCATGTGAGCATCATTAAAATTGCTGAGCCCATCTTAATGGCTATAAAGAAAGCACTTCTTGGGAGATAACTCATGTGTTTATTTTGCTACTGTTTTGTTGTGTCTTGGAAGTTGTTACTACTGTAGCAACCTCTCCTTATCTTTATTTTATTGCATTATTGTGCCAAGTAAAGTCTTTGATAGTAAGGTTGATACTAGATTTGGATTACTGCGCAGAAACAGATTTCTTGCTGTCACGAATTTGAGAAGTATTCTCTGTAGGTAACTCAGAAAAATCTGCCAATTTACGTGCGTGATCCTCAGATGTGTACGCAACTTTCATTCAATTTGAGCATTTTCATCTGAGCAAGTTAAGTGCCCCAGAAAAATTTGTCTTTACGGACTGTTCTGTTTTGACAGATTCTGCCTTTTATTTCGCATTGCCTGTTTTGCTATGTTTGATGGATTTATTTATTTCATTAACTTTCAGTAGCTTTGTGCAATGTCCAGAAGTATTAAGAATGATTATGTCACCTCTGAACATGTGATGTTTTGATTATGCACTAACACTCTAATGAGTTTGTTTTGAGTTTGGTGTGGAGGAAGTTTTCAAGGGTCAAGAGAGGAGGATGATACAATATGATCAAGGAGTGTGAAAGCTCTAAGCTTGGGGATGCCCCCGTGGTTCATCCCTGCATATTTCAAGAAGACTCAAGCATCTAAGCTTGGGGATGCCCAAGGCATCGCCTTCTTCATCGACAAATTATCAGGTCACCTCTAGTGAAACTATATTTTTTTTCTGTCACATCTTATGTGCTTTACTTGGAGCGTCTGTGTGCTTTTATTTTCTTTTTTATTATTTTCATTCTCTGAATAAATTCATGCTTGTGTGGGAGAGAGACACGCTTTGCTTGTTCATATGAACACCGGTGTTCTTAGCTTTTAATGTTCATGGCGAAGGTTGAAACTGCTTCGTTCATTGTTATTTGGTTGGGAACAGAAAATGCTTCATGTGGTAAATGGTATAATGTCTTGAATAATTTGATACTTGGCAATTGTTGTACTCATATAGATCATGTTTAAGCTCTTGCATCATGTACTTTGCACTTATTAATGAAGAACTACATAGAGTTTGCTAAAATTTGGTTTGCATGATTGGTCTCTCTAGAGTCTAGATATTTTCTGGTGAGGTGTTTTAACAACAAGGAAAACAATGTAGAGTCTTATAATGCTTGCAATATGTTCTTATGTAAGTTTTGCTGTACCGGTTCATACTTGTGTTTGCTTCAAACAACCTTGCTAGCCTAAGCCTTGTATTGAGAGGAAATACTTCTCGTGCATCCAAAATCCTTGAGCCAAAAACTATGCCATTTGTGTCCACCATACCTACCTACTACATGGTATTTCTCTGCCATTCCAAAGTAAATTGCTTGAGTGCTACCTTTAAAATTCCATTCCTTTGTCTTTACAATATATAGCTCATGGGAAAAATAGCTTAAAAACTATTGTGGTATTGAATATGTACATATGTATCTTATTTCTTATAAGTTCTTGTTGAGCGGTAACCATGTTCCTGGGGACGCCATCAACTATTACACCTTTGTTGAATATCATGTGAGTTGCTATGCATGTTCGTCTTGTCTGAAGTAAGGGTGATTTATCATGATCAAATGGTTTGAGTATGCATATTGTTAGAGAAGAACATTGGGCCGCTAACTAAAGCCATGAACCATGGTGGAAGTTTCAGTTTGGACATTAATACTCAATCTCTTATGAGAATATTATTTGTTGTTGAATGCTTATGCATTAAAGAGGAGTCCATTATCTGTTGTCTATGTTGTCCCGATATTGATGTCTAAGTTGAGAATAATCAAAAGCGAGAAATCCAATGCGAACTTTCTCCTTAGACCTTTGTACAGGCGGCATAGAGGTACCCCTTTGTGACACTTGGTTGAAACATATGTTATGCAATGATAATCCATGTAAATCCAAGCTAATTAGGACAAGGTGTGAGCACTATTGGTAATCTATGCATGAGGCTTCCAACTTATAGGATGTCTTATACATAACACATATGCTTTATTACTACCGTTGACAAAATTGTTTCTATGTTTTCAAAATAAAAGCTCTAGCACAAAAATAGTAATCCATGCTTCCCTCTGCGAAGGGCCATTCTTTTACTTTTATGCTGAGTCAGTTTACCTACTTCTTTCCATCTTAGAAGCAAACACTTGTGTCAAATGTACATTGATTCTTTCATACTTCCTTATTTGCATTCATCATATTACTTTGCGTTGACAATTATTCATGAGATATGCATGTTGAAAGTTGAAAGCAACTGCTGAAACTTAAATCTTCCTTTGTGTTGCTTCAATGCCTCTACTTTGAATTTATTGCTTTATGAGTTAACTCTTATGCAAGCCTTATTGATGCTTGTCTTGAAAGTACTATTCATGAAAAGTCTTTGCTATATGATTCAGTTGTTTAGTCATTATCTTTACCATTGCTTTGAATCACTTCATTCATCTCATATGCTTTACAATAGTATTGATCAAGATTATGATAGCATGTCACTTCAGAAATTATCCTTGTTATCGTTTACCTACTCGAGAGCGAGTAGGAACTAAGCTTGAGGATGCTTGATACATCTCAAACGTATCTATAATTTCTTATGTTCCATGCTACTTTTACGATGATACTCACATGTTTTATACACACTTTACATCATTTATATGCATTTTCCGGCACTAACCTATTGACGAGATGCCGAAGAGCCAGTTGCTGCTTTCTATCGTTTTTGGTTTCAGAAATCCTAGAAAGTAAATATTCTCGGAATTGGACGAAATCAACGCCCAGTATCTTATTTTTCCCGGAAGGTTCCTGATACGTCTCCAACGTATCTATAATTTTTGATGTTCCATGCTTGTTTTATGACAATACCTACATGTTTTGTTCACACTTTATAACGTTTTGATGCATTTTCCGGAACTAACCTATTAACGAGATGCCGAAGTGCCAGTTCCTGTTTTCTGCTGTTTTTGGTTTCAGAAATCCTAGTAAGGAAATATTCTCGGAATTGGACGAAATCAACGTCCAGAACCTTATTTTACCCGGAAGCTTCCAGAGAGCCAGAGTGGGGCCAGAGGAGAGGCCCAGGGCCACCACACATGGTGGCGGCGCGGCCAAGGGGGGGGGCGCCACACTGTGGCGCCCCCGTGGCCCTTCCGACTCCGACTCTTTGCCTATATAAGCCTCCCTGACCTAAATCTTCGAGACGAATAAGCCACGGTACGAGAAACCTTCCAGAGTCACCGCCATCGTGAAGCCAAGATTCGGGGGACAGAAGTCTCTATTCCGGCACGCCGCCGGGACGGGGAATTGCCCCCGGAAGGCATCGCCATCGACACCACCGCCATCTTCATCACCGCTGCTGTCTCCCATGAGGAGGGAGTAGTTCTCCATCGAGGCTAAGGGCTGTACCAGTAGCTATGTGGTTAATCTCTCTCCCATGTACTTCAATACAATGATCTCATGAGCTACCTTACATGATTGAGATTCATATGATGAGCTTTGTATCACTATTAATCTATGTGCTACTCTAGTGATGTTATTAAAGTACTCTATTCCTCCTCCATGATGTAATGGTGACAGTGTGTGCATCATGTAGTACTTGGCGTAGTTTATGATTGTGATCTCTTGTAGATTATGAAGTTAACTATTACTATGATAGTATTGATGTGATCTATTCCTCCTTTCATAGTCTGTTGGTGACAGTGTGCATGCTATGTTAGTACTCGGTATAATTGCGTTGGTCTATCATGCACTCTAAGGTTATTTAAATATGAACATCGAATGTTGTGGAGCTTGTTAACTCCGGCATTGAGGTGCTCTTGTAGCCCTACACAATTAATGGTGTTTGTCATCCAACAAGAGAGTGTAGAGTAGTTTCAGTTATGTGATCAATGTTGAGAGTGTCCACTAGTGAAAGTATGATCCCTAGGCCTTGTTTCCAAACATTGAATCTCCGCTTGTTTACTGTTCTACTGCATGTTTACTCGCTGCCATATTTATTTCAGATTGCTATTGCCACTCATATTCATTCATACCACTTGTATTTCACTATCTCTTCGCCGAACTAGTGCACCTATACATCTGACAAGTGTATTAGGTGTGTTGGGGACACAAGAGACTTCTTGTATCGTGATTGCAGGGTTGCTTGAGAGGGATATCTTTGACCTCTTCCTCCCTGAGTTCGATAAACCTTGGGTGATTCACTTAAGGGAAACTTGCTGCTGTTCTACAAACCTCTGCTCTTGGAGGCCCAACACTGTCTACAGGAATAGAAGCGTGCGTAGACATCAAGCTATTTTCTGGCGCCATTGCCGGGGAGGAAAGGTAAAAGGCACTCACACTCTGGTCCCAGGCAACTAAGCTATTTTCTGGCGCCGTTGTAAGTGCTCGAAGTTATTTCCTTTAGATCCTGCAATTGCATCTTTTTGTTTCTTGTTTATCACTAGTTAGGCATAATGGAAAGTAACAGTGAGCTTTTTAAGCTATTTCCTGAGTTAAGACATGGATTGTTTGGTGCGAAAATTAAAAATCCTATGGAACCTTATTTGCATGCTAGTAGCAATGATATTAGTATGAATGCTTTGAACACCATTGTTGCTAATGATATGGAAAATTCTAAGCTTGGGGAAGCTGGTTTTGATGAGCATGATATCTTTAGTCCCACAAGCAATGAGGAGAAAATTTACTTTGATGATACTTTGCCTCCTATTTATGATGATTATAATGATAGTGGTCTTTTGGTGCCACCTACTATGGAGAGTAAATTTTATTATGATTATACTATGCCTCCTACACTTGATGAGGATAATAATGATAGCCACTTTGTTGAATTTGCTCCCACTATTACTAATAAAATTGATTATGCTTATGTTGGGAGTAGTAATAATTTTATGCATGTAGCTCATGATAAGAATGTTTCATTTGATAGTTATATTGTTGAGTTTGTTCATGATGCTACTGAAAATCTTTATGAGAGAGGAAAATATGGTTGTAGAAATTTTCATGTTACTAAAACACCTCTCTATATGCTGAAATTTTTGAAGTTACACTTGTTTTATCTTCCTATGCTTGTCACTTTGCTCTTCATGAACTTGTTTATTTACAAGATTCCTTTTCATAGGAAGTGGGTTAGGCTTAAATTTGTTTCTTATTTGATTTTTGATGCTCTCTTTTGTTTCAACTCTTATTTCTTGGGAGTGCATCATTAAAATTGCTGAGCCCATCTTAATGGCTATAAAGAAAGCACTTCTTGGGAGATAACCCATGTTTTTATTTTGCTACTGTTTTGTTGTGTCTTGTAAGTTGTTACTACTGTAGCAACCTCTCCTTATCTTTATTTTATTGCATTGTTGTGCCAAGTGAAGTCTTTGATAGTAAGGTTGATACTAGATTTGGATTACCGCGCAGAAACAGATTTCTTGCTGTCCCGAATTTGGGCATGGTTCTCTGTAGGTAACTCAGAAAAATCTGACAATTTACGTGAGTGATCCTCAGATATGTATGCAACTTTCATTCAATTTGAGCATTTTCATTTGAGCAAGTCTGGTGCCTCTAAAAAATTCATCTTTACGGACTGTTCTGTTTTGACAGATTCTGCCTTTTATTTCGCATTGCCTCTTTTGCTATGTTGAATGGATTTCTTTGTTCCATTAAATTTCAGTAGCTTTAGGCAATGTCCAGAAGTGTTAAGAATGATTGTGTCACCTCTGAACATGTGAATTTTTGATTATGCACTAACCCTCTAATGAGTTTGTTTTGAGTTTGGTGTGGAGGAAGTTTTCAAGGGTCAAGAGAGGAGGATGATACAGTATGATCAAGAAGAGTGAAAAGTCTAAGCTTGGGGATGCCCCCGTGGTTCATCCCTGCATATTTCAAGAAGACTCAAGCATCTAAGCTTGGGGATGTGTGGGGACCCCGGACTAGCTGTCCGAAATTCCCTGTTATGTATACAGTTCACGATCCCATGATCAGTGTGTCGTGAACACATAACCGAACGGATATCAAATTACACCATCCATTACAAAGCGGAATAAGAAAATTACAACATGGTCACACGACCAATACTTACATAATAGCCTCGAAGGGCCTAACTAAAACATCAGAGTAGCATCATCACTTCAGCAGCGCAGTACCCAAGTCATCTGCCATAACCCTACAGGCAACTGACTGGGAAGACGTTACTAGCTCGCATAGACGTCGCCAACTCCTTCTTCATCCATCGTGTTCCTCCAAGTCTGGCCAAGTAAATAGCCAGGGACAAAGCCGTGAGTACATTTGGATTTGTACTCGCAAACCATCAAGAAAGGTAGTTTGCAAGAGCGCAAGATGACAAGTGCTAATCTAAGAAGACAAGAAGGAAGAGCTATTTTCTCAAGTGGAAATAGCATGAGGAAGAGAATCAGTTTCTCTTGTGGATATAGCATGTGAAAGAGAAATAGTTTCTCTTGTGGATATAGCATGCACAAGAGCGTCATTTTCTCTTGTGGATATAGCATGCCGGCATCTCAAGTGATGCAGACACTATGGAATTTCTATGACATATCTATACCTTTATTGAAGATGAGGTAGCATAAGTCCATCTCAGTTGATGGGAATGCTAGAGAATTCCTGTAACATACCTATATCTTTATTGAAGAAGATACTTCAAAAGATACCTATGAAATCTCTATATATTTGTTAAAGAAGAGTTCCTCTTCAAGAAACATTAGGAAAGAGTTCCCCACTTGGTCTCAATTTTCCCACGACCATCTCCATATGGTCAACACACGCCCATTTTCCGTACCTTTCCGGTACATATAAACACAACACTTCCTTTGCAAAGCATTTGTCAAAACAAAACGCAAGCCCCGGTAAAGGTAGACCTTTGCAACCCGTCCATGACCGTGGACACGGCTATTCGAATAGATTTGACTCTGCAGATTTTGCACACTTTCCCCACAACTATCCGAATACCTATCGTGTGGGCATCATCCCCGCATAACAACATATGCCACGACGGATACCCGGACATAACCTTTCGCCCATCTCCACTGGCACGAGTCCTTCCCTGCGGGCTTACTCCTTCCCGGCACCCCGGTAGCATACCTCCTTTTGAGCGTATCTCCGGCGCCATGACAGAAGACCCTCAGTAATCATCCGGCTATAGACAACTAAAGTGTATTGCCTCCTCCAGAGCGCAACCCGGCGTCGGAGGTCGTCGTGACCCTCCCTAAAAACTTGTGAAGGGTGCTCCTGCCAGCTTCAACAAACTACAGGCTAAGCCCCGTCCCACACCAGGGTAGAGTGGTTGCGCGATAAAAGTTGGGCTGGTGTACACTTATACACAGTGCTCCTTTTTAAAACCATTTTTCCCTCAACACCTTGGTTGTTCAACAAACAGCCATACACCACTTTTCCAAACATCTTTACCAAGATCCTTTGCTTTCTTAAACCATACGCTTGGGTTAACTCACCCAAGGTTTTCATAAAACATTTACAACAAGGTGAGCCTTGAGGGGTTCCCAACCTATAGTTTCATGAGTGGAACTACTATTGCACTACGGCCGAGATGAGAGTCATCACGCCATAGATGGTGTAAAAAGGAGTAATGGAGTGGATCATACTTGCTTAAGGTAAGCATGTACTATGTCCACACAAGGAGGATTATACTTTCAGATTTGTGGTGCTAAATATACAACCTGAATAGGGGGTATCACTATCCGACATACTCTCCAATGGGTACACGGCATACTCCTCTCAAGTTGAGAATACACCAAGATCATGACATTGATACCTCTATACTACAAAAGTGGTGGGTGTGGTGTAAGTCATTATCTTGAGATGGAACATGCTCAAGTCGAGCATACAAGATAACCAAGAGGAATAGCACGGCCATGATACCATGCATCCCATAACACAAGGACAATAGTGGAGTATCACCACTAGGGAGTACCCCACTTGCAACCATACATAGATGACAATAATAAAGAGATCAACACACATAGAATCAAGGTGCTTTGGATATCAACAAATGACGTCCAACTAGACACCGAATCGGAGATCAAAAGATGGCTTGCCTTGGCTTATTTGTCCCTTGACTTCTTCAACTCCATCAATAAAAAATCCCAACAACATAAATAAAATCCTCGTCCGATTCCACTTCTTCTTCTTCTCCGGAATTGTTCGCATCTATCGCCAGAAAATATAAAAGGAACACAATCAATCACATTGTACCAACAAAACTAACATACAACAATCAACAACTAACCATGCAGCCAAGGTATAACATACTAAGGACCTATAGATACCACAAAACAACTTTAAGAGTTTTAATTTAGAAAACCCCATTTAGTTACCTAGTAAAGGTATGAGTGCATCACGACTTAGCAATTTGCCTCTCTCGGTTATCACCATGGTATAAACAAAATATCCCTGGTAGATAACACCATAGTGATGACAAGTGCATTAGTTTGGCATCAAAAACATTCACATTATAATTTGAAACATTTTTGGAAGAACGGTCAATCATTCTCCCTATTTTATAAAGCTTACATAACACTACACAAGAATAGGAAGCAAATGATATGCCCCACCATTTGAAAACTTTAAGCAAAACAAAAGAGCTAATGTTAAGTTGCAGAGATTTTGTTTTGCAAGCATAAAACAAAAGGTTGCCCATCTCTACTAAAAAGAGCTGGTCAAGGGTTTTAAATAAACCGAAAAGTTTTGCTTCAACAAGGCATGTCACACATAAACATTACTAACATCAACAAATATGTATGAACAGAGACTAATAATATTTTTCCTAGATGGCCAGTACTAATACAAGACTAACCCAATTGGAATCACCCAAAAATATTAAACCTACAATTTTAGGAATTTCTTTGAATCTGACTGTACAGAAAACAAGATCTGTAAGCCATAAATCGTAGAAAAATCCTAAAAATATGAGGCCACTGGCATTTGAAAGGTAATTAAACAGAGATGCATACACAATTCGATTTGGGTTCAAAATGTTTCTGAAACTCTCACAAATGGATTTACAAATTTACTGCATGTCTGTACCATTTGCTCTCTCTCTGGATTTACACAATAGACAAATGTTTGAAACTTGCTTGAGATGATTAAGAAAACATTCAGCAGTCCTACAAAATTGGAATCACTCAATTAGGTTCACAAATGGATTTTTGATGAATTAAAAGCTAACAGCCCTGTCTGCAGAACACACAGAACAAGTTTAATTCACCACAAATCATACGTAAATCATAAAAATATGAGGTCGACTGCATCTGAAAGCTATTGAATAGGTGTTTCTTACCCAATTGGTTTCATTCAAAAATTCGTTTCCAAGCTCCTGGTTTAATTCGACAAAGTCAGATCTGATCAGATATTGATCTGTGAACCATTTCAATTTCAGGAGGTCATTTGAAGTGAAACCAACGCCAAAATGAAGGTACTGAAGAGGGCTTTCACCCAGAGTTGAGTTTGCTCAAAAACGTTTTGTAAAACGGAACAAGTCTAACAAACAGTGATTCTGCATGTTTAAATAACTTTATTTACCATGCAAAATCCGTAACAAATCTGAGGATGAGACCAACGCCAAGTTGTAGATCTTTTTAGTACCTATCTGTGGAACTTTGAATCACTCGATTTGGATCTACACACAAGATTTGACGGATTTTACAAGATCGTACCAGAATCTGAAACAGCAAGATAGCAGAAATTACTGCAAGGTTTTGGACGAACTTTGCTCAAGAACTTCAGATCTGATCTCAAGCTTCTCCATGCTTGGACCAACATGCACCTGCATCAAGATCCAATCTTAGCAATGGAGGAAGAAAACGAGGAGAGGAAACCAGCTAGGGTTGGGGAGAAGAGAGTGAGAGGAATGCTCTCATGGGGAGGATGAGCTTGAGAGACGAGGGGAGCTGCATCTTGGCTGGTTTTCATGGCCATGGCCAGCCATGTGAGCAAGGGGGAGCAGCAGCTCGTGGGAAGAAGAAGGGGAGGGAGTGGCTGGAGTGGAGGAAGGAGTGGAGAGTGAAGAAAATGAGCAAAGGGGGAGGTGGTGGCCGGCCAAGGGGGTATTTATAGAGGGAGAGGGGTGGCTGCCTCCTTTTTCATTGGCCAAGGAAGGTGGCTGCCCATTTATTGATTGGAGTAGTTGGGAGGCAATGCTTGCAAGAGAAGAAAATGAGGAGAAACATGGCTGGCCAAAATTGTCATGGCCGGCTCCATTCTTGCCAAGCACAAGTGAGCAATGTGAGAGAGAGGCACAACATCAATGTGTATAGACCAAGGTATGATGTTGAGAAGATAATATCAATGAGTGACTTTGATAATGATAAAAATAGGAGTAGATACATATAGATAAAAAAGGGGTATGAAGGTGACATGTGCCATGAGAATAATCTTCACCACTTTGGTGGAGACCAACTTATGATGAAGATAGTTCCCAAGGTAGAGTTAATGAATAGAAGTTTTCATTTGAATTCAATCTTGGAAATATTGGGGTTGACCACATGCAACAATGCATGAGCATGTCAAGGTAGATGGTATGGTGATGGTGGCTTAGTCAATAATATAGCAAGATTAAGAGAGATGGTGAGTGAAGTATTCATAAACTCACAAATATGAATATATAGACATAAATCTTCAATTCATGAGACCAATGTGATAATGAAAAAGAATAGAACATTGAGATGGGTAGGAAGAAATATATATAAGTTGCTCTACAAATAAGAGGTCAAATGGGAGTGATTTGAGAGTATCAAATGATCATCCATTTGATCAAGAATTGGAGGATGGAGAAATACAATGTGGTAGGCCAGAGGTGTGCATAAGGTGTGCAAGTGTTGCCATTTGAAAAAGGATTTAATTGAAAGGTATGGGACACACCTCAATTGTCTAGAGACAATTGGGAATGAACTCAAGTGAAATGGAATTTTGAAGATGTTGAGAGAAAAGTAGTTGGAACATAGGAGTTCAAAATAGTCTACTTACTTTCTCAAGTAAAGTAGAATTTTTCTCAAATTTAAAGTAAACAAGAAATGGTATAGGTACCATAAACAAGCCTTTTGTTAAAAACAAAGCAAAATAGAGAGTAATGTTTTAGAAATCAGTGCTTGGTAGAAGTAGGATGAAAAACAAAACCCATTTCAGTTCTTTGCTTTCCTTGAAGAAATATCTTGAAAAGATTTAATAAAACTAGAAGTAGTTTTGTGATCAAAACTAGAGAAGGAAAATCAATAGGATTTTTGAGAGAGAAAACTAATTTAGGGAGAAGTGTTCTCAAGGGTAGATGATGGCTACAAAATGTATCCACCATTCCCATTCTTGGTTTTGTGAAGATTAAACTTGAATAAAAACAAGAGGTAAAATTGAAGGAAGTGATCTAGGGTTGAATCATTGAATAGGATACAAGATCAAGTTGAATATATGAGCTGCAAGGATTGACTGAGACATGCAAGACGTGGAGGTTGAAGAGGGTGTTGCATAGATGGGATCCAGGCACTGAGATCACCAATAACAGTGGTGGTTGCTTAGATATCAACTGCCAAAGTCTGGACATTTTAAGCCTGTCAACACAGATGGTCGACATGGCCTCAAAACCAACAAGGATGAGTGGGTATAAGAGAAGGATATGATGAGGGGTAGATGATCCCAAGTTTTGAATTAAGGATGATTGAGCTATCTTGTACCACCAAGAGAAAAATCAAGATGGCACACACATGTTGCCATCAGAAGAAGAGTTTGGTGTAGTAAAAAGGAAAACAATTTTTCCTAAGTCACACATGTGTTTTGTTAGGTGAGTTGTATGTCTGACCACTAGAGGTGTTGTTCTTTGAGGTACTCAAGACAAAATTCAACAAGCAATCAAGACAATACATCTACCAACAGATCAAAGCAACTCATCACAACAAACAGATCAAGGCAATTCATCTAATTAGCTTAAAGAAAAAGTTTTTGTTCCCCCTGATTTTTGCATTAAGGACAATTAAACAAGTTTGCAAAAGTGGGGCGTTACAGATCCTTCCACCCTTAAAATAATCTCGTCCCGAGATTACTAAGCGCAGAACTAGAGGGGTTGTAAAACTTAACGAAAGTTAGACTCCATTCTTCTGTAGATGTAAAGTTGTCGAGGAGGTCGTTCCTTCATCTTCTAGGAGACATGATGGATTTCTGCCGATGGCGAGCTTCATGAAGAGGTTGACTACCCCATGCAAGTGCTAGACCTATAGCTTCTTAATGATCCTAGCAGAGTCCATGACTTCCGAAAGGTTAGTGCACTCCAACGGTGCTTGAGCAGGGTTGAAAATTTTTTAGAGTTAGCTTAAAATTTAGTGGAAGACGAAGTCCTCCACCCTTAAAATTATTCACCGGGAGGGGGCATTAAAAACTGTAAGCTTTGGCCACGGGTCTTGTCGGGCGCTCCTTGGAGAAGCCATTGATCTCCCGTCTTGAGTCAAATATCTTCAGAGGGCGTTGTGTAGTCCACGGCTTCGAGGGGAGTTAGTGCATCCCAAGTTGCCAACGGTGTTTTAGAAATGTAGAAAATTTTAGAGTTTGCTCCACATTTTAGTGGAAGACGAAGCCTTCCACCCTTAAGATTTTTCATCAGGCTTTCAAAAAAACTCAGAGCGTCTGCCTTGCGGTCCTGTTGGGGCTTCTGAAGAAGTCGTCGATCTTCCTTGTTTAGTTGAAGAATCTTCGGGGGCGACGTGCAGACCACCACTTCAAGAGGTACTCACGGTGTTAACTGAGCCATATGGAACGCGCGGCGAGTTAGTAAGTTGATGAAACACCTAGTTGGTATCCATATATATGAAACCGCAACAGGGGTTATCGGTGACAATCTTCAGCTGGCGGGTCGGTGTTTACTTATATCAGCTAAGAAGGGAGCGGGCAATTTTTCATTTAATCACCAGTCTTCCGACATCTTCCTGAGCTTCACTTGATGAGGACCAGATGAACCAGGTGATGTAGCTTGGCTTTGACGCAATTGTCCTCTCAGCTTGTTAGACGGTGTGTTAGAGGGGGGGCTTTTAAAAAGATATCCTCGAGGTTAGCGCGATTATATACCAAGGTTAGACCAAGTTAGTAAGTCTTCTGGTAGAGGTGCAGTCACTCTTGAAGGTAGGGGCTTCTGCTTTCTTGATGAAGTGGAGATGCTTCAGCGGATCTTGAAGGTATTGGCTTTTGCTTTGTTGGCGTAGTAGAGATGCTTTAGATGACCTTGAAAGTAGTTGGCGTAGATAGGGGTCTGAGTTAGTTTCCCTAACGGTTGAAAAACAACTGCTAACGGGTTTAGAGTTAGAGTCTTTCGTTAATCTACCCAACTAACTAGCGGTTAGCAATACATCGGCGAGGCAAACTTTAATCCTATCATGGCATGTGACACCCATACAATCATAACCAGAGACAAAATACCACTAACAGAGGCTATTGGTATTTTTCCTAGATGTACAGTAACAAAACAAGATCAACACAATTGAAATCATTCATAAATATTTATTTTTCAATTTTTGAGACTCAAAATACTAACCAGAAACAGTGATCAAGTTTTATTTATTAAAAATCGCACAAAAATACTAAAAATACAAGGTCAGTGGCATATGAAAGATAATTTCATACTGGTTCTAGGGCAATTGGAATCACATCAATCGGAGCTACCAAACTATTTTTATTAGCAAAACAGTACACTGGCAGATTTCCATTTTTAATTTCTGTTTTACAAATTTCAAACAATTAAAAGGGCGGAAACGTCTAAATAGCAAGACATACATGCACACAACAAACAGATACAAACACTCAAGGAAGCACACTAGGGAACTACAAGCAATCATCAAACCAGACATGGTACTCTAAGTACCCAGAAATTCCTAATGCGCGGGGGTAGCTCAATCAAAGCGATTGAGTTTGTCCTATCCATCCTATAGGTTTGGGGGCTGGTCGCATATGTTGACGTCTTCATATTGTCAGCATCAGCTTCAACTTGGATCCTTGTAGCAGTTGGTGGTGAAGGGGCCGGGTGTTGAGTCGTTGAGGTTGAGGCGGAGGAGAAAACTGTGTAGAACTTCTAGTCTCGGCATCCCGGAAACATGAGATCTTCGAAGAGGTAGCTGTTGAGGTGCTCCCGAAGTCGATATCTTCTCGTGGCTGGCCTAAAAATTACTAGTCAAGAAACTGAGGACTTGATCCCAGACGACTGCAAAAAGTGCAAGTCCACGGAGGAACAAGGTCAGATCATTGACAGACTTTGGTGATAACCAAAGACATGTTGTTGTTATTCTTTTTTTCTGCACACTAAGTCGGCCTCCAATCTTCAATAGTTGTTGTTGGAGATACGTGAGACTTCATAAAAGGTTGATCCATCTTCGACTTCGAGTCTCCGGGTCTGAGTTGGGGACATCGTCCAATATGTAGGTTTGAAGTGGATGAGACAATAGAGTAAGGATTTTCAAACCTTTTTATAAAGCGGAGAGGTAAGAATTTAGAACCTTTGAAGAAATAAGAGGAGTAGAAGCTATGCTTCCGACTAAAGAAAAAGTTTGTTTCGTAAATAGTTTTGTCCAAGTACTTATTTCCTAACTAACGTCCATGCTAACTAAGGTCTCCTACAGTCAGGATAGCTCTGATACCAGCTCTGTGGGGACCCCGGACTAGCTGTCCGAAATTCCCTGTTATGTATACAGTTCACGATCCCATGATCAGTGTGTCGTGAACACATAACCGAACTGATATCAAATTACACCATCCATTACAAAGCGGAATAAGAAAATTACAACATGGTCACACGACCAATACTTACATAATAGCCTCGAAGGGCCTAACTAAAACATCAGAGTAGCATCATCACTTCAGCAGCGCAGTACCCAAGTCATCTGCCATAACCCTACAGGCAACTGACTGGGAAGACGTTCCTAGCTCGCATAGACGTCGCCAACTCCTTCTTCATCCATCGTGTTCCTCCAAGTCTGGCCAAGTAAATAGCCAGGGACAAAGCCGTGAGTACATTTGGATTTGTACTCGCAAACCATCAAGAAAGGTATTTTGCAAGCGCGCAAGATCACAAGTGCTAATCTAAGAAGACAAGAAGGAAGAGCTATTTTCTCAAGTGGAAATAGCATGAGGAAGAGAATCAGTTTCTCTTGTGGATATAGCATGTGAAAGAGAAATAGTTTCTCTTGTGGATATAGCATGCACAAGAGCGTCATTTTCTCTTGTGGATATAGCATGCCGGCATCTCAAGTGATGCGGACACTATGGAATTTCTATGACATATCTATACCTTTATTGAAGATGAGGTAGCATAAGTCCATCTCAGTTGATGGGAATGCTAGAGAATTCCTGTAACATACCTATATCTTTATTGAAGAAGATACTTCAAATGATACCTATGACATCTCTATATCTTTGTTAAAGAAGAGTTCCTCTTCAAGAAACATTAGGAAAGAGTTCCCCACTTGGTCTCAATTTTCCCACGACCATCTCCATATGGTCAACACACGCCCATTTTCCGTACCTTTCCGGTACATATAAACACAACACTTCCTTTGCAAAGCATTTGTCAAAACAAAACGCAAGCCCCGGTAAAGGTAGACCTTTGCAACCCGTCCATGACCGTGGACACGGCTATTCGAATAGATTTGACTCTGCAGAGTTTGCACACTTTCCCCACAACTATCCGGATACCTATCGTGTGGGCATCATCCCCGCATAACAACATATGCCACGACGGATACCCGGACATAACCTTTCGCCCATCTCCACTGGCACGAGTCCTTCCCTGCGGGCTTACCCCTTCCCGGCACCCCGGCAGCATACCTCCTTTTGAGTGTATCTCCGGCGCCATGACAGAAGACCCTCAGTAATCGTCCGGCTATAGACAACTACAGTGTATTGCCTCCTCCAGAGCGCAACCCGGCATCGGAGGTCGTCGTGACCCTCCCTAGAAAGTTGTGAAGGGTGCTCCTTCCAGCTTCAACAAACTACGGGCTAAGCCCCGTCCCACACCAGGGTAGAGTGGTTGCGCGATAAAAGTTGGGCTGGTGTACACTTATACGCAGTGCTCCTTTTTAAAACCATTTTTCCCACAACACCTTGGTTGTTCAACAAACAGCCATACACCACTTTTCCGAACATCTTTACCAAGATCCTTTGCTTTCTTAAACCATACGCTTGGGTTAACTCACCCAAGGTTTTCATAAAACATTTACAACAAGGTGAGCCTTGAGGGGTTCCCAACCTATAGTTTCATGAGTGGAACTACTATTGCACTACGGCCGAGATGAGAGTCATCACGCCATAGATGGTGTAAAAAGGAGTAATGGAGTGGATCATACTTGCTTAAGGTAAGCATGTACTATGTCCACACAAGGAGGATTATACTTTCAGATTTGTGGTGCTAAATATACAACCTGAATAGGGGGGTATCACTATCCGACATACTCTCCAATGGGTACACGGCATACTCCTCTCAAGTTGAGAATACACCAAGATCATGACATTGATACCTCTATACTACAAAAGTGGTGGGTGTGGTGTAAGTCATTATCTTGAGATGGAACATGCTCAAGTCGAGCATACAAGATAACCAAGAGGAATAGCACGGCCATGATACCATGCATCCCATAACACAAGGACAATAGTGGAGTATCACCACTAGGGAGTACCCCACTTGCAACCATACATAGATGACAATAATAAAGAGATCAACACACATAGAATCAAGGTGCTTTGGATATCAACAAATGACGTCCAACTAGACACCGAATCAGAGATCAAAAGATGGCTTGCCTTGGCTTATTTGTCCCTTGACTTCTTCAGCTCCATCAATAAAAAATCCCAACAACATAAATAAAATCCTCGTCCGATTCCACTTCTTCTTCTTCTCCGGAATTGTTCGCATCTATCGCCGGAAAATATAAAAGGAACACAATCAATCACATTGTACCAACAAAACAAACATACAACAATCAACAACTAACCATGCAGCCAAGGTATAACATACTAAGGACCTATAGATACCACAAAACAACTTTAAGAGTTTTAATTTAGAAAACCCCATTTAGTTACCTAGTAAAGGTATGAGTGCATCACGACTTAGCAATTTGCCTCTCTCGGTTATCACCATGGTATAAACAAAATATCCCTGGTAGATAACACCATAGTGATGACAAGTGCATTAGTTTGGCATCAAAAACATTCACATTATAATTTGAAACATTTTTGGAAGAACGGTCAATCATTCTCCCTATTTTATAAAGCTTACATAACACTACACAAGAATAGGAAGCAAATGATATGCCCCACCATTTGAAAACTTTAAGCAAAACAAAAGAGCTAATGTTAAGTTGCAGAGATTTTGTTTTGCAAGCATAAAACAAAGGTTGCCCATCTCTACTAAAAAGAGTTGGTCAAGGGTTTTAAATAGACCGAAAAGTTTTGCTTCAACAAGGCATGTCACACATAAACATTACTAACATCAACAAATATGTATGAACAGAGACTAATAGTATTTTTCCTAGATGGCCAGTACTAATACAAGACTAACCCAATTGGAATCACCCAAAAATATTAAACCTACAATTTTAGGAATTTCTTTGAATCTGACTGTACAGAAAACAAGATCTGTAAGCCATAAATCGTAGAAAAATACTAAAAATATGAGGCCAGAGGAGAAAGAGAGCACTTGGTCCAAAACCTCGACATGTCTTTTATGTCGATAGACACAAGAGGAAACCTCATCCCTAAGACACCAGAGGCTGGGTATATGGCGACACAAGCTTTTATCCTCGCATCCAAACCACCTCCAGGAGATCCAAGGGAAACACTGTACAACATGGCGATAGCAGGAGTTGGAGCCATGGGGACGGCGTTTGTATCAACACCACCCGAAGGAACAGCAAGGCAAAATAGTCCACGACCTGCGGCAGCAGCAGCAGCAGCAGCAGCTCCTGAAGGACCAAGTGGAGCAAGGGACACGGCAGCACAAGCAAGGGTCGACAGAGCGCGACAAAGCAGGAGGGAACATCGGCAGTCCCCAGAGTTAAACGACGAGGATATGTGCGGCTTGCCGTGCTTCACGAGGAGAGTGCGAAAAACTCGAGTCCCTTCAGGATTCAAGTTACCCGATAACTTCAAGAAATTCGACGGCCTTCAAGATCCAGAGGATTGGCTAGTTGATTATCTCGAGACGGTGAAGCTCACAGGAGGAACCAGAGCAACAGCTATGCAAAGCATCCAGGTGCATTTGAGTGGATCCGCACGATCTTGGATAAAGAAACTTCCTCCAGGATCCATCGACAGCTGGGAAAGCTTCGAGGACGTGTTCGTCAAGAACTTCCGGTCCACGTGCAAGAAACCTGCGTCGTTAGAGGAGTTGAGAGCGTGCCGACAAAAGCCAGATGAGCCAATGAGAAAATATATCCAAAGGTGGAACATCATCAAAAATTCGGCAGAAAATATATCTGACGAGAGAGCGATAGATGCGTTTGTCGCAGGAATCAGGCGTGGAGATTTTGTCGAGGATTTGGGGAGGACCAATCCAAAGACAGTATCTGCTTTAATGGAAATAGCAAACAGATGGGAAGATGGAGAAGATGCTGTTCACAACAAACGGCATAGGTCGCCAGAGGAAGATCGCAGTCGAAACTGTCAACCAAGGCGACGATTTCCTCGGCAGTACCCGAGCTATGATGCTCCAGGTCAAATTTCGGCAGGCTTCCGAGCAAACACCGGAGGAAACAATAGAGATGATTACCAGAGAAGCAATGAGCAACGAGGCAACAATAGAGATGATTCTCGAAACAATAGGCAAAATAGTGGGCCGAGGTTCCCGAGGCCTTTCGTGTCTCCTGAAGAGATGATGAATGGGCCGTGTCAGATGCACTTTTTCCTCAACAGCAACGGAAAAAGACAGTCAGGACATCTGCAGAAAGATTGTCGCAATTTTCAGGCAATGTTAAGGTGGGCAGAGCATGCTAATGCTTGGGCAGCACAGAGAAATCCTCGAGAACCTTGGAGTGAGATTCACTTGCCACCCCCTCCCGCGATTACGGACGACAATCGACACCAGCTCAGAATAGAGGCAGCACCTCCACCACCGCCTTACGTTGATCCTAACTCTAACAGAGCGGTCTCGATGATTCAGAAGGGAAGGCCATCCAATAGGGCTCAGAAAGTAATCTCGCGACAGGTGTTCATGGCAGAAAAAATGCCTCCACCAACAGTCGAGTATCTTAATTGGTCAGGGCAAGACATCGGCTTCACCATAGCAGATCACCCGCAGCAAGTTCCTCGACCAGGGCAGTCAGCACTTATTCTACCAGCAGTCATTGCGGGATTTGATGTCTCTCGAGTGTTCATAGATGGCGGCAGTAGCTTAAACCTTATGTATGCAGATACATTGAGGAAGATGAACATATCCCTAGCAAACCTGAAGCCAACAGACACGAGGTTCCATGGTATCACACCGGAGAAACCAAGTTATCCACTGGGCAAGATTAATCTCGACGTTCAGTTTGGAACCCGAGAGAATTATAGAATCGAGAAGCTGGAGTTTGAAGTTGTGGATTTTCCGTCGCAGTATCACGCTCTGTTGGGACGACCAGCATATGCTAGATTTATGGCGGTACCACATTATACATACCTGTTATGGAGGATGCCTGGACCTAAGGGACCAATCACAGTCAAAGGAAGCTTCGCCTTAGCGGATAAATGCGATAAGGATTTTCATCGGATATCAGAAACTTTCGGGATGCAAGCTGAGTATTTGGCATCAAGGAGTATGACTGACTACGACGTGCTGCCAGACGTTGGAAGGCCAAATAAAGAATCAACTTTTAGTACTGAGAAAAATTCTAAGGAGGTCCAGATTCACCCGACAGACCCGAAAAAGACGACGTCCATCGCAAACGACATGGACCTCGCATAGGAAAGCGCGCTCGTCGAGTTCCTCCATGAGAACTAGAAAATCTTCGCATGGTGTCCAGCTGACATGCCAGGAGTACCCAGGGAACTTGCCGAGCACCACCTAAACTTGGATCCACTAGCGAGACCAATCAAACAACCTTTGCGACGTTTTTCGGAACCAAATCGCAAGGCTATGCTGTCAGAAATCGATCGACTAAGAGAAGCTGGTTTTATCAAGGAGTTGCACACAGAAGCCACATGGGTAGCAAATCCAGTGTTGGTGCCGAAGAAAAACACTAAGGTCCTTCGCATGTGCGTCGACTTTACGTGTCTCAATAAACATTGTCCAAAGGATCACTTTCCCCTCCCGAGGATCGATCAAATTATCGACTCCACGGCAGGATGTGAACGTCTTTCCTTCCTGGACGCATATTATGGTTATAACCAGATCAGATTAAAAGAAGAAGATGAAGTAAAAACAGCGTTCATCACACCTTACGGCGTTTTACTTTCTGAGTAACAATGCCTTTTGGTCTGAAAAACGCGGGAGCAACATATCAGAGGATGATGCAGAAGTGTTTGGCGACACAGATTGGAAAAAACGTGCAAGTATACATTGACGATGTCGTCATAACGTCAAAAAAGGGGGCGACGTTGATCGAGGATCTCAAGGAAACCTTTGACAACCTCGACAAATTCTGCCTCAAGCTGAATCCGACGAAGTGCTCCTTCGGCGTCCCAGCAGGATAACTTCTGGGGTTTCTAGTTTCAGCAAGAGGGATTGAAGCAAATCCCGATAAAATACAAGCTATCGTAACAATGAGGAAGCCAACAAAGTTGAGAGAAATACAGCAACTAACTGGGCGAGTCGCAGCTTTGAGCAGATTCGTCGCCAGGCTGGGAGAAAAAGCGTTACCGTTCTACGCTTTGATAAAGCAAGGGGAGAAATTCCAATGGAACGAAGAAGCCGATAGAGCTTTTGAGGATCTGAAACGCACAATCTCGACACCACCAATCTTGGTGGCGCCGAAGGATAGGGAACCTCTCCTGCTGTACATTGCAGCCACACCCCAAGTGGTTAGCACGGTGCTAGTTGTCGAGAGAGAAGAAGAAGGAAAACTCCATGGAGTGCAAAGGCCGGTATATTTCATCAGTGAAGTTTTATCGCCTTCCAAACAGCGGTACCCGCAGTACCAGAAATTAGCATATGGAGTAATTGCAACGGCAAGAAAGTTGCGCCACTATTTTTTGGCACACTCGATAATAGTAGTCAACGAAGCACCTCTTTCAAATATACTTAACAATCCAGAAGCTACGGGGCGTGTCTCCCTTTGGGGAATAGAACTTTCCCCTCGGGACATCATGTATGAAAAAAGAAAGGCAATCAAGTCGCAAGTTTTGCCAGATTTCATTGCAGAGTGGATGGAGCTGCAAAACACGGGACCCCCAGATTTGTCGAGAACTTGGACCATGAACTTTGATGGGTCCAAGAGAGTAGAAGGAGCTGGCGCAGGAGTGATACTTATATCACCTGAAGGCGACAAGTTAAAATACGTCCTCCGGATGACGTTCCCTCATGCATCCAACAATGAAGTAGAATATGAAGCCCTCATACACGGGATGAAGATGGCGAAAGCTTGCGGTGCAACTCGATTAAAAATCTTTGGCGACTCACAATTGGTGGCTCAGCAAGTTATGAACCAATGTGATGCAGTCAATGATAGCATGATAGCATACAAGGAGGTGTACAATGAGCTCGAGAAGCTGTTCGATGGATGCGAGGTAAACCACATCAGTAGGTTGAGCAATGATGAAGCCGACGTTCTCGCAAACATCGGGTCGCAGTGCCTCCCAATCCCGCCAGGAGTATTTTGGGAGGAGATAGCAGAGAGATCCACAAAGCCGAAGAAGTCGCAGAAAAAAGCAAAGGAAGGAAAAGCTTCGGCATCCCTCAAAGAAGCTGCGGAGGATGAAGAGGAGAGCTTGTGATGATGGTAGAAGTTCCTTGGATGCAAGCGTATATATCATATATCCTCAGGAAAGAAATACCCGACGATCCAGTTGAGGCAAGGCGAGTTATTCGACGATCCAAAGCTTTCACAGTGGTCAAAGGGGAGTTATACAAGCGAAGTATTTCAGGCGTCTTGCAAAGGTGCGTCACACCCGAAGAAGGAAGAATAATTCTGAAGGATGTACACGAAGGAATATGTGGCCACCACGCAAGTAGTCGAGCTATTGCAGCCAAGGTTTTTTGGGCAGGATTTTATTGGTTGACAGCAATTGAGGATGCCAAGGAAATAGTACGAACCTGCGACGCGTGCCAAAGGTTTGCCGCAAAACATCACTCTCCGGCGGCAGAACTGATGCCAATACCATTGTCATGGCCTTTTGCCCAATGGGGACTTGATATGGTGGGCAAGTTGCACAAAGCTTCGCCAGGAGGATATGAGTACCTGCTGGTCGCTGTCGACAAATTCACCAAGTGGGTAGAAGCGAAGCCAATAAATTCACCAGATGCAGCGTCGGCAATAAAGTTTGTGAAAGGCCTCATTTTTCGGTTTGGAGTGCCTCATAGCATTGTCACAGATAATGGTTCAAACTTTACGTCCAAGGAATTCAAGGAGTACTGCGCAGAAGTAGGCATCAAATTGCACTTTGCGCCAGTTGGGCACCCGCAAACCAATGGACAAGTCGAGAAAGCCAATGGCATCATCTGCAACGGCCTCAAAAAGCGCCTGCTAGGACCGCTTGAAAAAGCTCGACATACCTGGCCAGAGGAATTGCCAAGTGTTTTGTGGAGCATCCGAACAACACCAAATACGGCGACACAAGAAACTCCATTTTTTCTCGTCCACGGAGCCGAAGCGGTATTACCAATTGAAATAGAGCATGATTCTCCAAGAGTAACAGAGTATGACGAAGAAACATCACGAACAGCTCAGGAGGATGACATGGACGCACTCGATGAAGCTCGAGACGAAGTACTTTCACGAGTCACCAAATACCAGTAGGACCTCAGAAACTACCATAGTCGACGGTTAAGGCCAAGATCTTTCCAGGTCGGAGATTTGGTCTTACGGTTAAATCAAAAGGGTACTGAAAAGCTCGAATCACCATGGCTAGGCCCTTACGTCATCACGGAAGTCATCGACGGAGGAGCATACAGAATCAAGGACAAGAAGACGGGGGCTCCCGAGAAAAACCCCTGGAACGTGGCGCAGCTCAGGCGGTTCTACGCCTAGAGTCGAAATATAGTCCTCCTTTGTAAAAATACAATGTACTGAAACGCCCGCGAGTTTTCAGACGCACTCTTTTCCTTTTCGGGGCACCGAGTGGGGCCGGAAAGGTTTTTAATGAGGCGGGCTCGCGGCGCTGCAATATAATAAAGATAGTGGAGATATACTTCTTATTCTTCGACACGCTCGGGGGCTCAACGCCTTCAAGTTTCAAAATACATACAATATACATAAACTACACTTACCGAAATATTTCGCCTTGGTACAATAATACCTCGCCAAATATAACATCGGAAGCTACCAATTATAAATATAGTATACTCGTCAAAATATTATTGCTTTGGTCTGAAAACCTCGCAAGAAAAATATAGAACTTCGACACCAAGACACTCGGGGGCTTGTAACCCACCGATGGGAAGATCAATATATCTTCTTACGACAAGAGGAAAATTTTTCGAGATAGCAATATAAACTCCAGCCAGAAGCTCGGGGGCTCCAACAATATAGACCACTTTACAATATAAACATATTTCTTTGGAACAAAAAGAGATCAAAACAATACAGACATAATTTCTCGCAATATAGTACAGCTCAATCAAGTCCTAAGATACTATCTATGGATAAACCTCTGGTTGTTTTGTGCTCAGCATAGGTCCCCTTGATGAAGAATTCTGAATCCATTCGAAGAAGTTCGTCCATCATCGACTCGGCCACAGGAGTCACCATGTCATTGATTGTGTCAATATCATTTTTTCGCCGCGATTTCTTGGCCAAGCAATCAGCAACAATCTTCGTCAGATCCAACTTGGGATGGCAGATGTTTATCATAATCATGGCGAACCTTGCTCCAGCAGTCAATTGGGCTCGCACAAAATTATGAATGCGAGGGGCATCTCTAAATTTCTCCAGTAGTCCAGGAAGAGTTTTTGGAGTTTCATCTCGAGGAAATAAAGTCTTGTAAACCAGGGTCAAGGTTCTCGTGCAAAAATTGAGAAATTCGCGCACCTGGCAAGCGCGATCTTGGAACCTAACAATTTGTTGGGTCCGTTCAGGGGTGGCCCAAAACAGACATCCATGGTTAAGAGAAAGATTGACGAGGAGATTTGTTCTGACATTCACTCTTTCATCTTCAGCGGCAGCGTCAAGAACAGAGCCTATTAAGTGACAAGGCAAGAAATTTAAGGGGAGGCACGGTAAAAGTAAAAAAGAAGCAGTATGAGATGGAAAAACATACCTAGCATATCCGTGCTAGCTTCAGACATTAGCTCGAGCATGCTATTTTCTCGAGCAGTAGCCTTTTCAGCCTCCGACACAGCAGCATCCTTGGCAGCTATGGCCTCTTTGGCTTGTTGGAGAGCAATTTTCTCTTTTTCAGATGCTTTTCGAGATTGTTCCATCATTGCCAGAGTTTGCTTTTTCATGGATTGAAGCTGTTGTCGAAGTTCTTGCAAATCTTGCGACAAATGTTTGCTTGCAGAACCTTCGATGAGGTTATCATCGACTAGCGTTTTCTTCGAGAAGGAAGAAGCAGGTGAAGTATCGGCAGAACAAGGGTTGGCGAAGTAGTTATCAAATATTAACTGGAAAAGAAAGTCTCAGGATCAATGATAGTGCAAGGTAGAATTTCATTGATCTTCAAGAAATTTACATGGATATTACAGAAGAAAGTTCTCCAAAAGGACTACTAAGATAATTGTCGCCAAAGCTAATATGGCGACAATAACAAAAGAAACAGAGAAAGCAAAAGAAGAGGCATTCAACTAGACCTCCGGCCTTGATGAGCTAGGAGTTGCAGACGGCTTGATCCCGAGATAAGCCAGGATTTTCTTCGTGTTGGGCTTCGCCGCCTTGATCAACGACCGCCACTTTGTTTGTTCTATCTGCTCGGTGTCGCCAACTTTAATCCAGTCAATAGTTTGTTGGCTGTCAGCGACCAAGGCAACGGTGCTCTCGATAGCAATCTTCATGTTCTCCTGGCGCATCTTCATTCCAAGATCCTCCGATGGATTGAAGTTCTTGGCAAGGGCAAGAAAAGTCTTGGGCTCCTCTTTCTTCGGGAAGAAGTAGGGGAACAGACTCGATAATCCTGCGTCAGCATGCGCTATGCCTTCGCGAGCTTCGGTTCCATGAAACTCCAGATAAGAGAGTGCGTCCAGGAGAGGATCATCGGCGGGATTTTCTAGATCAAATTCTTGGTTTGTTTTACCTGCCGCGGAAAATATATGTTGGTCGATAGAAAGCAAGGAAAAGCAAGCCTAAGAAAGATAGAAGGGATCGACAAAGTTACCAAGGAAGCGTCGATTCTGCGTGTTCAAGCGCTTAATGATCGCCTGTTCACGAGTGGCCTGGGCAGCCTTGTGCTCGTTCAAAGCAGTTTCGGCATCATCAAGTCTCTTTTGCAATTCTTCGACACCAGCAGCCTTGTCCTTGGCCTCATCAACTTCTGCTTTGGTTTGGCTAGCGTCAAGTTCAGCCTTCTTGCGAGCCGTTTCACTTTGCTCCAGTTTTTGAGCAAGAGTGTCGACAAGCTTGTTGGCTTCTGCAAGTTTTTCTGTCAAAATAGAAAAGAATCGTCAAAATTGCGACAAAACAGGAGGAGGAAATTATAAACAGGGGTCATCAAAAGAGTTATTACCTTCAGTCTTGCTGGCATACTCACGGTACCCAATGAATTGGGCACCGATGCGAACAAGCTCTTTGATCATAGGCTATCAAAAAAGAACAAAGAGAGAAAACGTCGGTATGGGAAAATATGAAGGCATGAAAAAGAAAAAACAGAGGAAATATAGATAATGACAAGAAAACCAAGAGCTTACATCATCCAAGAGAGAATTGGAGGAGCTACCCAATTGGAGGGTAGGCTCCGGGATTGTTTCAACCCTTGTCCTTTTTTGTGAAGGGACAAGGGGGCTTGAAGGAGGAGTGGTGGCGCCAACATTTTGTTGAGGAGGCGAGGATTCTTCTCCCTCAACTGGCGTCTCCGAAACAATTAAAGTATGTGACGTGCTCGTTCGAGCAGCCACATCAAGAATTGGTACTTCTTCCTCATCATCACTGTGATTAAAAATCGACAGCATAAAAAGCAAGATAAGACAAAAATCTTCGAATACAGAAACAAGGGGAAGTAAAAGTGACTTACGAGCTGATGAGGGATTCAAGATATGGATCATAAGTTGCCTTCTGACGTGAAGGACCAACTTCTTCGGCTTTGGAGGTGCCGGAATCGTCGGCATCATTCCTCTTCCTTTTGTTCCTTGGAGAAACAGCAGGAGGAGGAGATTGTGCTGACGTAGTGCCTTCGGAGGCAGCATCCTTCTCAGAAGATCCCGCAGATTTTAGAGAATCCACGGGTTCATTCACAAAAGAGGGAGCCTCTTGGTTGTCATCAGTGACAACGGCCCTTTCCTCGACTTCTCCACCTTCAGGAAGAGGAGGAAGCGAGACAAGGTTTGGATGGTTCTGTAAAAAAATATAGGGGAAGATATCAGAAAAGGAGTTACAAAAAAGATAGCAAAGCAATAACAAATCAATCGACAAAGGTTACCTTGGGAAGTGGATTGGCGGCGCTGAATGGTTTTACACGGCAAGAAGAAGGGACAGGATCTTTTTTGCTGAGAGACGAGATTTTTCGGACAAGTTTTTCTAAGTCCTTAACCTCTAAATCCGCTGACAACCGATCTGCGTCCTTATCGCTAGCATATTTCCAGAGGGGGTATTTGCGAGCCTGAAGCGGCTGCACCCTAGTCCTAAGAAAATATGCCATGATCTGGATACCTGACAACTCTTTGCCGCGAGTATTTTGCAACTCATGGATGCGAGTCATCAAGGCCTCTGTCGACATCTTTTCTTCTTCGGTAGCCTCTGCGTCCCAGGAGCGGCGGCGAAGAATTTTTTCGGCGCCATCAAAAGGAGGGATGTTGTCTTCAGCACATCCATGGTTCTCCTCTTGAATGTATAACCACTTCTTGCGCCACCCTTGAACGGAGTCAGGAAGTTTGACGTCGAAGTAATCGACGGTGGGGCGAACAGAAATAACAACGCCACCTATATTATAGGCGACATTGGGCGAGCCATTGCGGCGACAAAAGAAAATGCGCTTCCATAGCGCCCAGTTAGGCTGGACGCCAAGGAAGGCCTCGCAAAGGGTGATGAAAATGGAGATATGGAGGATTGAATTGGGTGTGAGATGGTGGAGTTGCAGACCGTAAATAAAAAGCAGTCCGCGGAGAAAAGGATGAATGGGGGCGGAAAGACCGCGGATGAGGTGGTCGACAAAACTTACCCGATACCCCATTGGAGGGGTTGGGTAGCTTTCTTCACTGGGGAAGCTCAGCGCTTTGGGCTTCTTGCTGATCCCCAGCTTCTTCAGCATATTGATGTCTTGGGTGGAAATCTTCGACCTTTCCCACTCCGCCGTTCCCAGATCCACGGCGGACATTGAGGATTCCGGTGTGTTGTGCCTGGTCAACCGACGCGGTGGCATCAACAATGGCGCAGGGTTTGCAACTTGGAGACGAGGAGCTTAGGAGGCTGTGGGTCGCAGGAGGAAATTTCGCAGAGGAGAGCAGGAGAACGGCGCGAGCGGAAGTGCTCGAGGAAGAAGAAGAAGATCTTATATAGAGGTGCAGTGAAACAGCGGACCGTTGGATGAGAAAAATGTGTGGCAGATGATAGCCACGTGGAAACGAGGGTAAAAAAGTATTTTAACATTGGAGAGGTTACGGTGTGTGCGCCAGAAAAAGCGGAGGACGTGTGTCCCCCACCTGCACGATGTGTCAAAATAGTGGATAAATTGGGCCCGTAAGGCAGCGGGAGAAGACTTCTCGCGATTTTTGACTGGCAATCGTGGCTATCGTCAGCAATAACGTCACCATGGCAGAAGGAAAATTCACCTCAACATCTTCATAAAAGGCGACATGGAAAAATAATGCTGAGCCTTTGATCAAATACAAGTTTTTGATCAAATGCTCGGGGGCTACTTCGAAAAAAAAAATATCAAGAAAGACAAGATATAAATGGCGTGAGCCTATGACCAAATACAAATATTTGTTCATAGCCTCGGGGGCTACTCCCATCGGGAGCGCTGTTCGCGCACCCGAGCAATTGTAAAACTTCGGGAGAGGAAGAAAATATAGCGGCATAAGGCGTGGAGCCTACAACCAAACACAAGTCCTTGGCTGTAGCCTCGGGGGCTACTCCCATCGGGAACGCTGTCTGCGTGCCCGATGAAATCATGAAAAAGAAAGAAAGAAAAAGAAAAAGAAAGATAGCAGAGCAAAAGAGTATATTTCGAGTTATAAATAACTCTGCATATACTCCCATCGGGAGAGCAATATAAGTCATCTTTGACTCGATAAAATGTGCCATTCCAACAGCCGAATAAGCACTCGACAATATATTCTCAGAACGCCAAAGTTGCGATCAATTTCTGAATGCCGCAAATTTGCGAAGGTAAGACCCCAGATCCGTTCTGTGAGGCGTGGCATCGCCAGAGACTGCGCTCTGCTACTTTTATCCGTATCAACAGATACGAAGAAAAATCCTAACGGACGCGTTAGGTACCCGATAAATTTTACTGGGACTCACCAGAATGGTAAGACCTTAAGCGGCACCTGTCGAAGTTTACACCAGTATCCCGAGATCATGTCCAGGGACGTGATCTTGAAGTAGGTTTTTGCGGATTGCCACTAGAGCAGTTAACTAGTACCTGATCCGTCAGATGAACTAGCCCCAACTACCATTATCCCTGTACAATATAGAATTTTATGTGAAGAAATATAGAAAAGTTGAAGCTGTCGAATAAAAATAAACAGTGGAGATTTTCCCTGACTCTACGATTCAAGCAAAATCTCGGGGGCTACTGACATAGGCATCCCAAATGGGCCTGCCGAAGATAGTACCCGAGGTTTACTGAAGGCCCACTACCCGAAGAATAAGAAGATTCGGAAGCCCAAGATATTATTAAGGAAAGCTAGAATTGTAATAGGAAGTGTTATTTGTAATCTTGCGGGATGAGTTAGAAACCTTCCCGGACTCTGTAACTTGTACTACACGAATCCCTCGGCTCCGCCTCTTATATAAGGGGGAGTCGAGGGACGCAGAAATCATCGAATCATTGTTCTCAAACCCTAGTTTCATAATCGTCGAGTACTTTTCGGCTGAAACCTTCGAGATCTACTTGCCCTCTACTTCCAACTAAACCCTAGTCTACAACCCGTAGGCATTGACAAGTTAATACCTTGTCACACTGGCATTTGAAAGGTAATTAAACAGAGATGCATACACAATTGGATTTGGGTTCAAATTGTTTCTGAAACTCTCACAAATGGATTTACAAGTTTACTGCATGTCTGTACCATTTGTTCTCTCTCTGGACTTACACAACAGATAAATGTTTGAAACTTGTTTGAGATGATTAAGAAAACATTCAGCAGTCCTACAAAATTGGAATCACTCAATTAGGTTCAAAAATGGATTTTTGATGAATTAAAAGCTAACAGCCCTGTCTGCAGAACACACAGAAAAAGTTTAATTCACCACAAATCATACATAAATCATAAAAATATGAGGTCGACTGCATCTGAAAGGTATTGAATAGGTGTTTCTTACCCAATTGGTTTCATTCCACTAGTAGAAAACCTCACATCCATCTAAGCCATTGGTACCGGTTCCCTTACGAACCGGTACCAATGGGGCCATTTGTACCGGTTTGAGGGCTCAGGTGGGCGAGGGGCTTTCGTACCGGTTTGGGAGGGGCTTTCGTACCGGTTCGTGTTAGGAACCGGTACGAAAGGTCTTCGGCCAAAATTCAGACGCGTGGTGGGGCCCGGGCTGGACCTTTGGTACCGGTTCGTAACACGAACCGGTACCAAAGGGTACCCAGCCATATCAAAATCGCCCAGCTCGTCCCGAGCCCCCTGCTGGCTCTCATTTTTCTCATCTTCCTCACACTCTAAATTTTTCTCCACCTCTCACACACTCCAATAATCTTTATTTTTCTCCACCATTTTAACAAGATTAACGGCATACATCTATCCAAGGGTTAGCAATATCATCCTTCCTTCCGGCGTTCCTAATTTAGCTCAGTTCTTTGGTAGTTTTAACTCGTACTATTTTTGTAGTGCAATCAAGGTGTTCGATGAAATGCCTAAGTTAGTGATTTTATTTTTTTATATGCAATTTGAGCTGAAATTATGGTATGTTTTGTAGGTTTTAATTAGTATCATCCCCGTCCTCACCGCCGTCGATCGCTAGCGTCGTCCCCTAGCCGGCACGGTACCACCTCGGTGAGCCCCTCTTCTTTTTTATAAAAATAACTTAGTTTTATGTGATGAACTTGAATATTAATTAAGTTGGTCACTCATATATCCATGATGTTGTGTACTTAATGATTTTTGATATACATATAAAATGCAGATGAGTCGACAATGGATGTACGGTGACCGGTGCCATCCCGAGTTCATTACTGGCATGCATTATTGTCTCAACGTGGCTGAGGCAAACAGGCAGTCGAATGGTGTAATGTATTGTCCATGTAGTTCTGTAAGAATATGAAGGATTACTCTACCTCGAAGACCCTTCACGTCCACCTGCTGGAGAATGGTTTCATGCCCAGCTATAATTGTTGGACCAAGCACGGAGAAAGAGGAGTTATATTGGAAGACAACGAAGAAGAAGAGGATAGTGACAACTATCCCAGCTTATTCACTGAAGACGGTGGTAGTAGAATGGGGGAAGATGAAGCTGAAGAAGAGCTCATTTTCGATGAGCCGATTTTTGATGACCCGGATGACGATTTGGGTCGGGCCATTCTTGATGCGAAGATGAACTGCGGAAATGAAAAGGAGAGGTTGAAGTTGGAGAAAATGTTAGAGGATCACAACAAACTGTTGTACCCAAATTGCGAAAATGGTCGAAAAAGCTGGGTACCACGCTGGAATTGCTGCTGGAAGGCGTAGAATGGTACTTCGACAAGGGATTTGAAAAGTTGCTGAAAATAATAAAGAAGATGCTTCCGGGGAGAACGTGTTGCCCTCTAGCACGTACGAAGCAAAGAAGGTTGTCTGCCCTCTAGGATTAGAGGTGCAAAAGATACATGCATGCATCAATGACTCGCATCCTCTACCGCGGGAGTACGAGAATTTGAATGCATGCCCGGTATGTAGTGCATTGAGGTATAAGATCAGGCGAGATGACCCCGGCGATGTTGAGGGTGAGTCCACCCCAGTGAAGAGGGTTCCTGCGAAGGTGATGTGGTATGCTCCTATAATACCACGGTTGAAACGTTTGTTCCATAACAAAGAGCATGCCAAGTTGTTGCGATGGCACAAAGAGGACCGTAAGAAAGATGTGATGCTGAGACACCCCGCTGACGGGTCGCAGTGGAGAAAAATCGACAGAGAGTTCAAGTCATTTTCAGATGACGCAAGGAACTTAAGATTTGGTCTAAGTACAGATGGCTTTAATCCTTTCGGGGAGCAGAGCTCCAGTCATAGCATCTGGCCAGTGACTCTATGTATCTATAAACTTCCTCCTTGGTTGTGCATGAAGCGGAAGTTCATTATGATGCCGTGCTCATCCAGGGCCCGAAGCAACCCGGCAACGACATTGATGTGTACCTGAGGCCATTGGTTGAAGAACTTTTAGAGTTGTGGCGTGACGAAGGTGTACCTGTGTGGGATGAGCACGAACAAAAGGAATTTAACCTACGAGCGTTGTTATTTGTAACCATCAATGATTGGCCTGCTCTTGGTAACATTTCAGGGCAGTCAAACAAGGGATACAATGCATGCACACACTGTTTAGGTGAGACTGATAGTATTTATTTGGGAAACAAGAATGTGTACTGGGGCATCGTCGATTTCTTCCAAAACAACATCACGTAAGAAAGAGAGGAAAGCATTTCGGAGGTGAGGCAGATAACCGAACCAAGCCTACCCGCCCTAATGGGGAAGTTATATATGATATGGTCAAGGATTTAGAAGTGATCTTTGGAAAGGGTCCCGGCGGACAATCTGTTCCGCATGATGTTGACGGACACGTACCCATGTGGAAGAAGAAGTCGATATTTTGGGAGCTACCCTACTGGAAATTCTTAGAGGTTCACTCTGCAATCGACGTGATGCACGTGACGAAAAATCTTTGCGTGAACCTGCTAAACTTCTTGGGCGTGTATGGGAAGACAAAAGATACACCGGATGCACGGCAGGACCAGCAAAGTATCCACGAAGGAAACAACCTGAATCCAGAGAAGTATCAAGGTCCTGCCAGCTATGCTCTTACCAAAGAGGAGAAGGAGATCTTTTTTGAAGTCCTGAGTAGCATCAAGGTCCCGTCTGGCTTCTCGTCGAATATAAAGGGAATAATAAACATGTCGGAGAAAAAGTTTCAAAACCTAAAGTCTCATGACTGCCACGTGATTATGACACAATTACTTCCGGTTGCATTGAGGGGGCTTCTGCCGGAAAATGTTCGAGTACCCATTGTGAAGCTATGTGCGTTCCTCAATGCAATTTCTCAGAAGGTGATCAATCCACTTACTCTACAAAATTTACGAAGGATGTGGTCCAATGTCTAGTCAGCTTCGAGTTGGTGTTCCCACCATCCTTCTTCAATATTATGACACATCTCCTAGTTCACCTGGTCGAAGAGATTGGCGTTCTCGGTCCTGTATTTCTACACAACATGTTCCCCTTTGAGAGATTCATGGGAGTCTTAAAGAAGTACGTTCATAACCGTGCTAGGCCGAAGGAAGCATCTCCAAGGGCTATGGAACAGAGGAGGTCATTGAGTTTTGTGTTGACTTTATTCCTGACCTTAAGCCGATCGGTGTTCCTGAATCGCGCTATGAGGGAGACTGCGTGGAAAAGGCACGCTAGGAAAGAAATCAGCAACGTGTATGGACGGACATTCTTTCACTCAAGCACACTACACAGTTCTACTTAATTCCATCTTGGTGGCTCCGTACAAAGAGGAACACAAGGAGATCTTACGCTCTAAATACCCGGAGCAACGTGAAGATTGGATTGATGGAGAACACATGAAGACTTTCGGCGGTTGGTTGCAAACACGTCTCATGAATGTCACCGATGACGAGCAGCTGTACTTGTTGGCCAAGCAACCATCTTCTACTATATCGACTTTTCAAGGGTACGAGATTAATGGGAACACATTTTACACTTTCGCCCAAGACAAAAAGAGCACCAACCAAAACAGTGGTGTCCGCTTTGATGCAGAAGATGGCAATGGGAACAAGGTCACATATTATGGGTACATAGAGGAGATATGGGAACTTGACTATGGACCTAATTTCAAGGTCCCTTTGTTCCGGTGTAAATGGTTCAACCTGAAAGACGGGGCACAGTAGACCCGCAGACGGAATGACTACAAGTGGATTTCAAGAATCTTGGGTACGACACCGAACCATTCGTCCTAGCCATGAAGTGGCTCAGGTTTTTTATGTGAAGGATATGTCTAGCAAACCGAAAAAAGGAAAGAAAGGCAAGAGGACACATCATACGATGAGCCAAAGCGGCACATAGTTCTTTCAGAAAAAGAAACATCGTGGGAGTAGAGGACAAGACAGACATGTCGAGAAGATTATAATAAGTTTGACGATATTCCACCCTTCAAGGTAAAAATTGACCCAAGCATCATCTTAAACAATGAAGATTGTCCATGGTTGCGTCGCAGAAGAAGAAAGGGAAACGAGCGAAGAAAACTCAGAAGACTAGCTAGCTACATATAGGGATCATAACTTGTGTATCTCAATATGGAAATCACTTTTGTGTAATGATGTTACTGTATGTAAGATATTAACAATGGAGATGGTTGGCTTGTTTTACTAGTTAAGTCACGCGGGCTTGCAGGGAAATTTTTCCGAGGCGGAACTTCCGAATATGCCATATATAGGGCATGTGCACCAAGGGCATATTCGAGAAGTTCCGCCACGGGAGATTTCCCAACCCTTTCCGCAACATTGTTAGAGGAGATGGAGTCTTCCACGGGCTTGCAGGAAAAATATTCCGAGGCGGAACTTCCGAATATGCCATATATAGGGCATGTGCACCAAGGGCATATTCGAGAAGTTCCGCCACGGGAGATTTCCCAACCCTTTCCGCAACATTGTTAGAGGAGATGGAGTCTTCCACGGGCTTGCAGGAAAAAATTTCCGAGGCGGAACTTCCGAAGATGCCATAGGGCGTGTGCACCAAGGGCATCTTCGACAAGTTCCGCCACGGGAGATTTCCCAACCCTTTCCCCAACATTTGTTAGAGGAGATGGAGTCTTCCACGGGCTTGCAGGGAATTTTTTCCGAGGCGGAACTTCCGAAGATGCCATAGGGCGTGTGCACCAAGGGCATCTTCGACAAGTTCCGCCACGGGAGATTTCCCAACCCTTTCCTCCATCCATGGTGATGAAACTCTCCATCCATGTTGGCTTGTTGAGCTGCTTCCCATGGTGTATCGATGCTCCTTTTATAGGCAGAGCGTCCTTATCCTGCCGACAGCTTTAGTACCGGTTGTAGACACGAACCGGTACTAAAGGTTACCCACGCGTCCTTATCCCACCGACAGAGCGTCGTGCGCTACATACTTTATCTCATCGAGCAGGGCGTCCTTATCCCGCCGACAGCTTTAGTACCGGTTGCACCCACCAACCGGTACTAAAGGTTACCCACGCGTCCTTATCCTGCCGACAGCTTTAGTACCGGTTGCACCCACCAACCGGTACTAAAGGTTACCCACGCGTCCTTCTCCCACCGACCGGGCGTCGTGCGCTACATACTTTATCTCATCGAGCAGGGCGTCCTTATCCCGCCGACAGCTTTAGTACCGGTTGCACCCACCAACCGGTACTAAAGGTTTGCCTCGATCTGTCTTCCCGCCTATTTTCTTCCCGCGCTTTCCACCGGTTCCCGCCTCTGTCTTCCCGCCATTTTTTCACTATATATATGTAGGCTTGGCCACCATTTACATATCACATCTAGACTCATATCTGCAAACCTCATCATTCTCTCCCATGGCTTCCATCGCATCTCTAACCCCCCGGGAGGCGGAGGCGCTTTGCGCCTCGAACTACCCCTGCCCGCCGGGCTACCGCGTCCCGACCGGCTGGTTGCTAAGCGTCGGAGGCGTACCGGTCCCTCCAGTCCCTCTAGGTGTGGCGCGCGAGATGGCCATCACGAACCACTACTACTTCGAGCTCACGCCAGAGCAGCGGAGGAATCCCCAGTGGCATCCCGACTACAGCCCGACTTGGGAAAGCTTCTTCATCAATCGGCGTGAGAGGGCGCTTGCCAGGCACGAGGAGGGCGGCCCGCCTCCTCCGAACTTCAACGAGGCCGGCCGTCGGCTGTGGTGGCGCGGCCGGACTCTCCAGGGCGTCATGGCCTACCGTGGCCCCCGCCTGCGCTACCCTCAGTCCCAGCCCACGCGTGCTCACCCGCCGACGTTCGAGTACCGCGACCCCGATGCCAGCGACGATGATGACGGCGACTACGACGACTACAGTGGCGAGTACTACAGGGCTAGGCAGGAGTATGACTGAATGACTCCAACAGTAGAATTTGGCCATGTATCTTTAATTTTCAGTTAAACTATGTATTTTAATTCGAGTTCAATCGTAATAAAGTTTCCCGCGCGGACGGCGTCGTGGCAAGAGTAAAGAATAGAAATAGATAATATATAGAAAAGAATTAGAAAATATGTAGAAAAGAAATATAAAAAAGGATATAGAAAACAAATAGAAAAGAAAACAAACGGAAATAGAAAAAGAAATAGAAAAGAAATAGAGAAGAAAAGAAACGAGAAAATAAAAAGAAAAGAAAAGAAACACAAAAGAAAAGAAAAAAAACATAAAAGAAAAGAAAGAAGAAACAGAAAACAAAATAAATAGAAAAGAAATATAAAAGAAAAGAAACACAAAAGAAAGGGGAACGAAAATGAAAAGAAAAGAAATAGAAAATGAAAAGAAATAGAAAATGAAAAGAAAAGAAATAGAAAATGAAAAGAAATAGAAAATGAAAAGAAAAGAAATAGAAAATGAAAAGAAATAGAAAATGAGAAGAAAAGAAAAGAAACACAAAATAAAAGGAAAAAGAAACGAGAAAAGAAAGAAGAAAACAAGAAAAGAAAAAAGAAACAAGAAAAGAAAAGAAAACAAGAAAAGAAAAAAGAAAACAAAAAAAAAAAACCTTTAGTACCGGTTGGTACCACCAACCGTACGAAAGGTCTTCGTACCGGTTGGTGGTACCAACCGGTACTAAAGGCCCATCGCCATGTTTTAGACTTAGCCGCGCGGACAAGAGCCCCAAATCCTCTTCTTCCCCGCGCGACACGTAGCCCCGACGCCGCCGACGACGCCGACGCACTCCACGCCGCCGACGCACCCACGCCGCCGCCGACGAGCCGCCGCCGCCGACGCAGCCGCCGCCGCCCGCAGGTACCTCCCCGGCCCTCTCCTCCTTTTTTCCGCCGCCCGCATCCACGCCTCCCCGCTCGCGGCCGCCGACCCTTTCGTGGTCAGCCTCGCGCTCAAGGCCTGCGCCGCGGCCGGCGACGCCGGCCACGCCGCGTCGCTGCACGCCTTCGCCGTCAGGTCCTCGGCCGTCTCCTCCGTCTTCGTCGCCACCGCGCTAGCGCACGCGCTACGCCAAGGCCGGCCGCCTCGCGCCGGCGCTCGGGGTGTGTTCGACGAAATGCCAAGCAAGAACGTGGTCTCGTGGACCACGCTCGTGGGCGCGCCGACGCGGCGGGCCGACGCCACGACGCGCTCCGCCGTCGCTGAGACCGGCGGAGCCGAGGCAGGTCGCGCAGTCCGCGGCTGTCGAGCGCGCCGCCGCACGCGGCGTGGCCGTAGGCGAACGCGTTCGGGCACGGGGAGATGCTGTAGGCGTCGCGGGCGCGGGACGACGGCGTGGCGGCCAGCAGGTCGGCGAGCACGTAGGCGAGACTCTCCGCGAAGGGGTCCCCGGCGCCGTACACCGCGCCGTTGCACCGCACGGACAGCGGCGTCGTGTTGGGCGCGCCACTGGCGGCCCGCGGGGAGGAGAGGACGAGTAGCAGCGCGACGGTGATGAGGACCTGGTCCTCTCTGTTGTGCGAGGACGCCATGGCTTCGTCGGATCTTGGGCTACGGGTGTGTGTGGTTGTTGGTGCTCGCGGTATGTGATTGCGAACAGCATCTATGCATGTGATAGGACGGTAAGGCCGGCCGGCCGGCCGGCGGATGGTCGTTTTCACGGGAGACTGCTCGTGTGTCTGTTTGCTTGCCTCTTGTATGACTGACCATGGGCGGACACACAGGGTGGGCCGGGTGGGCCGGGCGCTCCGCCGCTTCGCTGAGAGGTGGCTCCAGGCGGTGAGCATGGCGAGCATCATGAGCTTCTGCAGCGTGTCGGCGGCGATGAAGCGCAGGTTCATGGTGTAGGGGTCGTTGGTGGAGATGAAGTGGAAGGAGAGGAGCGGGACGGCGAAGAGCGCCACGAAGTGTGGTGAAGTGTGGGGGAGTGTTTTATTTAGGCGAGATGGCAGCTGGGTTGGACCATCCCTTGTTCCGTTGCTTTGTAGTGCTAGGCGTGTATCCATACGGCGAGGGGTGTACGGTCGATATATAGACAGCCGCCGCGACATAGAGAGAAGAGCGAGAGGACGAGCGCCGAGTGTTAGGGTTAGGGTCTGTAGCGGTGCCGAGTCCGTGGCGGTGCCGCCGCGACATAGAGAGAAGAGCGAGAGGAGGAGGGGGAACACCGTGTCCGTGGCCGTGGCGGTCCGTTAGGGTTTTTTTGCTTTCTTCATTTCAATTGTTATCCATCTAGCAATCTGTTATATGATCATTACATGATGAATGAAATACAATTGCTTTCTTAATTTTGCAGTGACATTGAGGTATGGAGGACGGCACCTTCGTCCGAGATGAGGAGGGGGAAGAAGCGGTGCAGCGATTGATCTATGAGAGTGCCCGTGGTCCGGAACCCGACGATGGAGATGACAACGAGTACCCCGACTTTCTGAATGATTTTGGCGAGGGACTTGAGTCTGAACAAGTTAGAAAAGACAATGAAGTGTCCATCACAAACTCCGGCGAGGTGTATATCTATGTATCAATTAGTCTGTGTTCATCCCTAGATGCATTCATTTATTTGTATTGCACTTATTAACGAATAATTTTTTCTTTTAGCCTTCTGGATCATCGAGCAAGTCTGTTAGAACAAAACGAGGCCCGACGCGGGTGCTAAAGGGCGAGGGCAGGTTAGCCCTCACGGCATTCAAGGCTAATGGTGAACCAGTGGAGCCCAAGGAGTTTTGCCGCAAATTTACAAGTCAATCCGGAGTTATTGTTAGGGACCATGTACCGATCAGCATTCAAGAGTGGCATAAGCCGAAGAACCCGGAGAGTGGTGCTACTTATGTCAACGACAGCATGAAAAAATTTCTTTGGGAACCGCTACTGACAAAGTTCAGCCGACCGGAAGACATGACGGAAGGCCGAAGGATAAAGTCAAGGAATGGACATGGAAGAAGATGGCCATACAATTCCGAGCTTCAAGAAAAATTTATGGGACAAATATAAGAATGAAGATCCAGTATTCGATGATAATACCGAAAATCTAGTGAAGATAAAAGATCACTGGGCCGCATTTAAGGAGTATAAGAAATCGTCTAAGTTTGTGTCCCGATCGAAGAAAAATACCGAAAATGCTGCAAAGAAGAAACTTCCGCATCATTTGGGGTCAGGTGGCTACAAGAGTGCCATTCCGAAGTGGACAGCGTTTGAGAATAAACTGATGGATCATGGAATCACTCCACAGACATGGGACTGGCCCGAACGGTCCAAGTTCTGGTTGTTCGCTCATGGGGCAGGGTTGGACCCAAAGACAGGGTTGATCGTTGCGAAGGGAAAATGGAAGGAAAAAATTGAGGCAATTGTACCGAAGCTTGTAGATGCAATTGAAAAGGTCAGAAAGGGAGAGTACATTCCCGATCGAGAGAATGACGAGCTGACACTCGCTCTGGGGAACCCTGAACATGTTGGACGGGTACGAGCTCGCCCAGGTCTCACCATGAAGGAAGCGTGGCCGGACAGCGCTGACACTTATAGAAGCCGTTCGCGAAAGAAGAAGAAGGACGCCGACATTGTAACGGAGTTGTTATCTAGGGTGGAGGCTCTTGAGAGAAATCGAGAGGGCACCCGATCAGCCGCTGTTTCTACAGATCCACAAGCCGATGCTGCCCCATCTCAGCGAAGAAGCGATGTCGGTTCCTCGCATCTTGACGGATGTGGAGGAAGCTACCCCGTGGATTATGTCACGGAGAAGACAGATTGCGAGCTACATATGTTAATCAGGACCGCGTCTCGTTAAGGTGGCGGTCGGCTATGTGTACCCAAGTGAAGATGGAGCAATGCACCATCATATGCCCATTCCACCTGGTTGTGTTCGTGTCGGGGTGGATGAAGTTGTTTCGGGGTTTGAAAAAGTGGAGCTTGATATTCCTAGAGGTGAAGATGAGAGGACACTGGGCGATGTCAAGCACGGTTTCGCCCTATGGCCGAAGAAGTACGTCGTCCTTTTGCAAAGGCCACCGACTCCTACACATGAGCAGCAAATGCCATCGACTCCTCCCGGTGGCAGTCCTGGTGAGCAGCCAAGTCCACACCTACCTGAGAGGGACCCCAGCGTGAGTCCACCATCTCGAGATCCTCCGCGTAAGACAGCGTCCGTTAAGCGGAACGGTACGCCGCCTAGGAAGAAAGCTAGAAAGGAGAAACAACTGCCGCCTCCTGAGAAGTTACCTTGGGAAAAAACTCCGCAGGAAAACGCGGAGGCCGTTAAGGCCGAGGTGAAGAAATTTTTGCACCGAAAGTGCCGTAGATACCTTTCGAGAAGACACTAGATCGGGAGAAAGTTGTGCGTACCGTTGACAATCTATATGACCCTGTACCATCGCCGCCATCCGACTATGCGCGTTCTATTGAAAGGTCGTATGACAAGATGATCGAGGCGACAAAACCCGTTAAATCGGGTATCGGGGAGATAAAAGGGATACACAAGTGTCTACCAGCTCGGACAACAACCCGTTCAATCGGTCGCCCCTCTCAAGGTGTTTGACGGGAAGACCGTTCAAAGTTCTCGACAAGACGCAACCGATTACGCCTTAGCTGAACGAGCATATCAGTTTGTTCAAGGGAAAGATTTGGTCGAGAATCTCGGGAAGGTACCAACATGTATGCGTAACTTGCATTCGTGGTACCTTAAGGCCTCAAAGGAAGGGATCGAGACTATCATGGTGCGAGTTAGGGAAGAGCACTACTTCCAGGAGTACTGTGTGAACGTTGACTTCGCCGAACTCTTTCGGTTATACAATCTCCGGGCCCTCGACAAATCAATCATCGCTGCTATTGTCTCGTAAGTGATTTATTTATTTAATTTGAGAAGTCGTTCATTGTCTGCAGATTATAATCTTTTGTGCGCTATATTATGCAGATCGAAGATGCTCGAATGCAAAAGGGACGATATCACGTACATTGGGTTCATTGACCCGAACACAATGCATGTCAAAACCATAGATGATCCCCTCTATAACAAGGATACACCGCAGACTTTGCTAAGGTTTTTGAAGCGACAACGTGACAAAAAGCTAATACTTTGGCCTTACAACTTCGAGTGAGTCTTACTGTCTTATAACACATTATATTTTGCTCACCGTATGTCAAAATTTTAACTAATGACTACATATTGAAACGTGCGTAGGTTTCACTTTATTCTTCTCGTCATCAATTTGGAAATTGGAGAAGTTGAAGTCTTGGACTCACTAACCAAAGAAAAGGATCTATACGTGTCTTGTTTTTTAATGCTCGAAGGTAATTTGAATTCTTATCGGTTTGTTTCGTTAATTTCCTGCTTTGAACTAATTGATGACTCTTTTATGCATTTTCTTTTGTCGAGCAGCGTATGGCAAACTTTCATCAAGGAAGATACGTCCCGTGAATGGCCACCGAAGCTGCGATGGCGTGCGAAAGTAAGTAGTACTACCTAGGTCCACACACCTTTCAATTATCATACTTGACTATTGTTTGATTGAATTATATTCTTGTAAAGAAATGCCCGCAACAACCTCCGGGGACCGATCTCTGTGGATTCTTCGTTTGCGAGTTCATCCGCAGAATTGTCAACGAGAGAACGAATAATGAGAGAAATAAAGAGGTACAAAAACAATCTTCACAAATTTGTTTTGTTATCATAAGTTGTGCCGAGTTTCAGTAATAGTTGTTTCATGTATTCATTTGTATCTTATTCTTTTATAGTTGGCAAGAAAGCGGAACAAGCTCTCAATCGATGACCGCTTCATAGCAATAGGCGAGGAATTGGCGGGATTTTTCCTTCGGGACGTCATACCACCACTCGCAGAGCACCACAATGAATGAAGATGTACATGTTACATATATCGTTGACTCGAAGAGTACCACTATGCTACATGTAATAGACATATATAGAGTACGCCTCGGAGAGCACCACTATGCATGAAGATCGATCTTCATGCATAGTGCTACTTAATTTGCGATCTCATGCAATAACATGTGTGTTATATTATATGCACCAACTTGCTATGCATCATCTTGATCTTCATGTACTACCTAAACCCAAACGCGTTTCTGGTGCATCGACGCGATATGAATCAAACCGATATCCCTAAACCTCTCCAAAACCCTAAAAAGCCAATTCTCTGCCGCGGCAGAGATTTGGGAAAATTCCCTGCCGCGGGGGGAACCTTTGGTACCGGTTCGTATTACCAACCGGTACCAAAGATCCTCAGCCCTGAGCTCTCCTGGTGGCCCACGTGGAGGCCCGTTTTATACCGGTTCGTAAGCAACCGGTACGAAAGGGGGGGGGCTTTAGTGCCGAATAATTTGTACCGGTTGCAAAACCGGTACGAATGGCCCTCTGGAACCGGTATAGATGACCGTTTTTCTACTAGTGTTCAAAAATTCGTTTCCAACCTCCTGGTTTAATTCGACAAAGTCAGATCTGACCAGATCTTCATCTGTGAACCATTTCAATTTCAAGAGGTCATTTGAAATGAAACCAACGCCAAAATGAAGGTACTGAAGAGGGCTTTCGCCCAGAGTTGAGTTTGCTCAAAAAGGTTCTGTAAAACGGAACAAATCTAACAAACAGTGATTCTGCATGTTTACAGAACTTTATTTACCATGCAAAATCCGTAACGAATCTGAGGATGGGACCAACGCCAAGTTGTAGATCTTTTCAATACCTATCTGTGGAACTTTGAATCACTCGATTTGGATCTGCACACAAGATTTGACGGATTTTACAAGATCGTACCAGAATCTGAAACAGCAAGATAGCAGAAATTACTGCAAGGTTTTGGACGAACTTTGCTCAAGAACTTCAGATCTGATCTCAAGCTTCTCCATGCTTGGACCAACATGCACCTGCATCAAGATCCAATCTTAGCAATGGAGGAAGAAAAAGAGGAGAGGAAACCAGCTAGGGTTGGGGGAGAAGAGAGTGAGAGGAATGCTCTCATGGGGAGGATGAGCTTGAGAGAGGAGGGGAGCTGCATCTTGGCTGGTTTTCATGGCCATGGCCGGCCATGTGAGCAAGGGGGAGCAGCAGCTCGTGGGAATAAGAAGGGGTTGGAGTGGCTGGAGTGGAGGAAGGAGTGGAGAGTGAAGAAAATGAGCAAAGGGGGAGGTGCTGGCCGGCCAAGGGGGTATTTATAGAGGGAGAGGGGTGGCTGCCTCCTTTTTCATTGGCCAAGGAAGGTGGCTGCCCATTTATTGATTGGAGTAGTTGGGAGGCAATGCTTGCAAGAGAAGAAAATGAGGAGAAACATGGCTGGCCGAAATTGTCATGGCCGGCTCCATTCTTGCCAAGCACAAGTGAGCAATGTGAGAGAGAGGCACAACATCAATGTGTATAGACCAAGGTATGATGTTGAGAAGATAATATCAATGAGTGACTTTGATAATGATAAAAATAGGAGTAGATACATATAGATAAAAAAGGGGTATGAAGGTGACATGTGCCATGAGAATAATCTTCACCACTTTGGTGGAGACCAACTTATGATGAAGATAGTTCCCAAGGTAGAGTTAATGAATAGAAGTTTTCATTTGAATTCAATCTTGGAAATATTGGGGTTGACCACATGCAACAATGCATGAGCATGTCAAGGTAGATGGTATGGTGACAGTGGCTTAGTCAATAATAGAGCAAGATTAAGAGAGATGGTGAGTGAAGTATTCATAAACTCACAAAGATGAATATATAGACATAAATCTTCAATTCATGAGACCAATGTGATAATGAAAAAAAATAGATGATTGAGATGGGTAGGAAGAAATATATATAAGTTGCTCTACAAATAAGAGGTCAAATGGGAGTCATTTGAGAGTATCAAATGATCATCCATTTGATCAAGAATTGGAGGATGGAGAAATACAATGTGGTAGGCCAGAGGTGTGCATAAGGTGTGCAAGTGTTGCCATTTGAAAAAAGGATTTAATTGAAAGGTATGGGACACACCTCAATTGTCTAGAGACAATTGGGAATGAACTCAAGTGAAATGGAATTTTGAATATGTTGAGAGAAAACTAGTTGGAACATAGGAGTTCAAAATATTCTACTTACTTTCTCAAGTAAAGTAGAGTTTTTCTCAAATTTAAAGTAAACAAGAAATGGTATAGGTACCATAAACAAGACTTTTGTTAAAAACAAAGCAAAATAGAGAGTAATGTTTTAGAAATCAGTGCTTGGTAGAAATAGGATGAAAAACAAAACCCATTTCAGTTCTTTGCTTTCCTTGAAGAAATATCTTGAAAAGATTTAATAAAACTAGAAGTAGTTTTGTGATCAAAACTAGAGAAGGAAAATCAATAGGATTTTTGAGAGAGAAAACTAATTTAGGGAGAAGTGTTCTCAAGGGTAGATGATGGCTACAAAATGTATCCACCATTCCCACTCTTGGTTTTGTGAAGATTAAACTTGAATAAAAACAAGAGGTAAAATTGAAGGAAGTGATCTAGGGTTGAATCATTGAATAGGATACAAGATCAAGTTGAATATATGAGCTGCAAGGATTGACTGAGACATGCAAGACGTGGAGGTTGAAGAGGGTGTTGCATAGATGGGATCCATGAACTGAGATCACCAATAACAGTGGTGGTTGCTTAGATATCAACTGCCAAAGTTTGGACATTTTAAGCCTGTCAACACAGATGGTCGACATGGCCTCAAAACCAACAAGGATGAGTGGGTATAAGAGAAGGATATTATGAGGGGTAGATGATCCCAAGTTTTGAATTAAGGATGATTGAGCTATCTTGTACCACCAAGAGAAAAATCAAGATGGCACACACATGTTGCCATCAGAAGAAGAGTTTGGTGTAGTAAAAAGGAAAACAATTTTTCCTAAGTCACACATGTGTTTTGTTAGGTGAGTTGTATGTTTGACCACTAGAGGTGTTGTTCTTTGAGGTACTCAAGACAAAATTCAACAAGCAATCAAGATTATACATCTACCAACAGATCAAAGCAACTCATCACAACAAACAGATCAAGGCAATTCATTTAATTAGCTTAAAGAAAAAGTTTTCGTTCCCCCTGATTTTTGCATTAAGGACAATTAAACAAGTTTGCAAAAGTGGGGCGTTACAGGATGCCCAAGGCATCCCCTTCTTCATCGACAACTTATCAGGTCACCTCTAGTGAAACTATATTTTTATTCCGTCACATATTATGTGCTTTACTTGGAGCGTCTGTGTGTTTTATTTTCGTTTTGTTATTTTCATTCTCTGAATAAATTCATGCTTGTGTGGGAGAGAGACACGCTCCGCTGTTGCATATGAACACATGTGTTCTTAGCTTTACTTTTAATGTTCATGGCGAAGGTTGGAAGCAGAAAATGTTGCATGTGGTAGTGGTATAATGAAATACTTGCATAATCTTGTAGATCATTGAGCTTTGATAACTTGATTCTTTGCAAACGATTTGAGGTATTTAGATGGTAAAGCTTGCTAGATAAATAAGTTAAAATTAGTAGTGGATTGTTGTCTTTAAGCTTGTGCCGTACTACAAACTCTACTTAAATAGTTGAAGGTGTAGTTGGACTTGATAGCTTTCCATGTCTGAGAGTTCATCGTAATAACTAAGTTGTGCTGAAGGTTGAGGGAGCTAGCGGGGTACTTGTGCCACCGTGAATGGCCCTCCTTGGAGTAAATTTTAATCATGCTCTTAATGATGAACCTGCTAGTTGTTTGCAATAAGCTTGTGAGTTCTTTTTGACTAATGTTAAGCTACAGTTTTTGGCACTTCCACCATCCAAATTTGCTAGCCTCTTCGGTACTGTGCATTACCTTTTGCTCACATTGATAATTGTGCATACTTCGCCGGTACATCCAAACCCGTGGGAGGACTTTCTCTTGTTCTCCTACACATAAGCCCATACATCTCCTCAAAACAGCCACCATACCTACCTACCACAACATTTCCATAGCTATTCCGAGATATATTGCCATGCAACTTCCATTTGACATTACATGTTGTCATTTATTATTTATATATTGCTTTGCATGATTCTATACAGCTGATGTGTGGTTTACCCATGTTACGCTAGATCATTGCACATCCTGCTACACCGGCAGAGGCATACAGTTTTATACATCATGTTTCATTCATTATGAGTTATTTGTACCAAAAAGTGTGTTGTCATATTAGGATGTTGCCCCTAAAAGTGAAAAGAGCCATGGAGGCCATCAAGAAAATAAAAAGAAAAAGAAAGAAAAAAAAAGAATAAAGAAAAAGGGGGCAGCATTACTATCTTTTATCCACACTTGTGCTCATGTTTTAGCACCTGCAGTATTCATAGTCATCATTTGTGCTCATGTTTAGCACCTACACTCCATATGAGAGAGTTTTCATGTTTTACTAGTATAACTATGTGGGGAATTTACACTATAGAACTTGGGTTGTATATTCCAATGATGAGCTTCCTCAAAAGTGCTCTAGGTCTTCGTGAGCAACCAAGTTGGATGCACCCCCACTAGTTCCATTGGAGAGCTTTCATACACATATAGCTCTATGTACTTCCGTTGCATGGCAATCACTACTCCTTGCATAGCTTCGATTATAAGACTTCCTCTTGTCTAATGATCACTTATAGCTTTGTAAGACTTTCTTCCATTTGGCCTTCCAAACCCCCATTAACGTTCTTCATGCCATAACATCCTGGTGCTAATACCAAATGCTTGCGCTCACCGGTTGAGTAGACTTCGAAATAGTTGATTTATGATGTTCATGTTTATGTTTACTTGACTGAATCCTTCTTATGTTGTGAAAATTTACTTGATGCTTGGAATGAAGGATAGAACTTCTACGCTGGATACTTAACACATCTTTAATGAACTTTGTACGGTTTCATGTCTTTGAAGCAATAGTTCATGAAAACTTCTAGCTTGTTTAACTCTTGCATTATCATCTCTTATATCAATATAGACATTTGCTTTGAGTGATTTGATCTCAGTTCATATGCTTTACATCATTATTGGATCAAGATTATGTTGGTAGCATGTCACTTCAGAAATTATCTTTGTTATCGTTTACCTACTCAAGGACGAGTAGGAACTAAGCTTGGGGATGCTGATACGTCTCCAACGTATCTATAATTTCTAATGTTCCATGCTTGTTTTATGACAATACCTACAAGTTTTGTTCACACTTTATAATGTTTTGATGCATTTTCCGTAACTAACCTATTAACGAGATGCTGAAGTGCCAGTTCCTGTTTTATGCTGTTTTTGGTTTCAGAAATCCTAGTAAGCAAATATTCTCGGAATTGGACGAAATCAACGCCCAGAACCTTATTTTTCCCGGAAGCTTCCAGAGAGCCAGAGTGGGGCCAGAGGAGAGGCCCAGGGCCACCACACATGGTGGCGGCGCGGCCAAGGGGGGGCGCCCCCCTGGTGTGTGGCGCCCCCGTGGCCCTTCCGACTCCGACTCTTCGCCTATATAAGCCTTCCTGACCTAAATCTTCGAGACGAATAAGCCACGGTACGAGAAACCTTCCAGAGCCGCCGCCATCGCGAAGCCAAGATTCGGGGGACAGAAGTCTCTGTTTCGGCACGCCGCCGGGACGGGTAATTGCCCCCGGAAGGCATCTCCATCGACACCACCGCCATCTTCATCACCGCTGCTGTCTTCCATGAGGAGGGAGTAGTTCTCCATCGAGGCTAAGGGCTGTACCGGTAGCTATGTGGTTAATCTCTCTCCCATGTACTTCAATACAATGATCTCATGAGCTGCCTTACATGATTGAGATTCATATGATGAGCTTTGTATCACTATTAATCTATGTGCTACTCTAGTGATGTTATTAAAGTACTCTATTCCTCCTCCATGATGTAATGGTGACAGTGTGTGCATCATGTAGTACTTGGCATAGTTTATGATTGTGATCTCTTGTAGATTATGAAGTTAACTATTACTATGATAGTATTGATGTGATCTATTCCTCCTTTCATAGTCTGTCGGTGACAGTGTGCATGCTATGTTAGTACTCGGTATAATTGCGTTGGTCTATCATGCACTCTAAGGTTATTTAAATATGAACATCGAATGTTGTGGAGCTTGTTAACTCCGGCATTGAGGTGCTCTTGTAGCCCTACACAATTAATGGTGTTTGTCATCCAACAAGAGAGTGTAGAGTAGTTTCAGTTATGTGATCAATGTTGTGAGTGTCCACTAGTGAAAGTATGATCCCTAGGCCTTGTATCCAAACATCGAATCTCCGCTTGTTTACTGTTCTACTGCATGTTTACTCGCTGCCATATTTATTTCAGATTGGTATTGCCACTCATATTCATTCATACCACTTGTATTTCACTATCTCTTCGCCGAACTAGTGCACCTATACATCTGACAAGTGTATTAGGTGCGTTGGGGACACAAGAGACTTCTTGTATCGTGATTGCAGGGTTGCTTGAGAGGGATATCTTTGACCTCTTCCTCCCTGAGTTCGATAAACCTTGGGTGATTCACTTAAGGGAAACTTGCTGCTGTTCTACAAACCTCTGCTCTTGGAGGCCCAACACTGTCTACAGGAATAGAAGCGTGCGTAGACATCAGTTCCAGAGCACCGAAGAGGGGCCAGAGGGGAGCCAAGAGGGCCCCACCCCACAAGGCGGCGCGGCCAAGGGGGGCGCGCCCCCTAGTGTGTGGGCCCCCCAGGACTCCTCCGAGGCTGCCCTTCCGCCTACTTAAGGCCTCCGTCGCGAAAAGCCTAAACGAATAAGCCACGATACGAGAAAAGTTTCAGAGCCGCCGCCATCGCGAAGCCAAGATTCGGGGGACAAAATTCTCTGTTCCGGCACGCCGCCGGGACGGGGAAGTGCCCCCGGAAGGCATCTCCATCGACACCACCGCCACCTTCATCGCCGCTACTGTCTCCCATGATGAGGAGGGAGTAGTTCTCCCCCGAGGCTAAGGGCTGTACCGGTAGCTATGTGGTTAATCTCTCTCCTATGTACTTCAATACAATGGTCTCGTGAGCTGCCTTACATGATTGAGATTCATATGATGAGCTTTGTATCACTATTAATCTATGTGCTACTCTAGTGATGTTATTAAAGTAGTCTATTCCTCCTCCATGATGTAATGTTGACAGTGTGTGCATCATGTAGTACTTGGCATAGGTTATGATTGTAATCTCTTGTAGATTATGGAGTTAACTATTACTATGATAGTATTGATGCGATCTATTCCCCCTTTCATAGCCTGATGGTGACAGTGTGCATGCTATGTTAGTACTCGGTATAATTGCAATGATCTATTATGCACTCTAAGGTTACTTAAATATGAACACCGAATGTTGTGGCGCTTGTTAACTCCGGCTTGAGGAGCTCTTGTAGCCCTACACAATGAATGGTGTTTGTTATCCAACAAGAGAGTGTAGAGAAAGTAGCATTTATTTATTCAGTTATGTGATCAATGTTGAGAGTGTCCACTAGTGAAAGTATGATCCCTAGGCCTTGTTTCCAAGCATCGAATCTCCGTTTATTCACTGTTCTACTGCATGTTTACTCGCTGCCATATTTATTTCAGATTGCAATTACTACTTACAATCATCCATATTACTTGTATTTCACTTCCTCTTCGCCGAACTAGTGCACCTATACATCTGACAAGTGTATTAGGTGTGTTGGGGACACAAGAGACTTCTTGTATCATAATTGCAGGGTTGCTTGAGAGGGATATCTTTGACCTCTTCCTCCCTGAGTTTGATAAACCTTGGGTGATTCACTTAAGGGAAACTTGCTGCTGTTCTACAAACATCTGCTCTTGGAGGCCCAACACTGTCTACAGGAATAGAAGCGTGCGTAGACATCACATACCATAATGATCAAATATTTTCCTTGCTTCTATAGCTTCATACCTAAATTTTCTAAGCAAGGTTTCAAGAATAAATTCTTTTTTCTCACCATCCTCAGTTTCATGCAGTTTAAGAAACATGTATTGCAAGGATGGGTGAAGGCTAATAAATTTACTCTCTAGCATTTTAACTAGGCAAGCCATAGCAGTTTCATAATCGGGAGCAAGTTCAGCTAAAGATTTTTCTGGGATTTTCTCATACTTACTAATATGATTAAGGAACTCTCCAATATTATTTATCCCTACTATAGATCCATCACCTATAGATAGGTTCCTAAACTCAAACTCGGGAATAATCATGGTAAACTAAATGCAATAAAAATAAAAACTACACTAATTTTTTTTTTGGATTTTTGATATAAAATGCAAACAAGATAAAAATAAAATATGCAAGCAAAACAATAACAAAGTAAAAGAGTTGAGAGTGAGAGACTCTCCTCGAAGAAGAGATGCTTTTCTCCAGGGCAACGGTGCCAGAAAAAGTCTTGCTGAGCGTGGAGTTGATGAAGGAGAATTTATGCGCAACGTTGAGTGGAACCCCAAGAGGAAGGTATGATGAGCACAGCGGGAAGTTTTCCCTCAGTAAGAAACCGAGGTTTATCGACCAGTAGGAGAAAAACGTTCTCTCCCGAGGTGTTGTGAACCAACTCGTGGCAGGGCGCACTGCCGGCGTCAGCAAGAACGTGGAGACATGCACACAAAAAACCAAGTACTTTGTCCCAAACTTTCAGCGAGGTTGTCAAGCTCACTAGTTTTACTGAAAACAAAGGATTAAACGAACCGTGTGGAAGAAGAATTGTTTGCAGAGAAAAGAACGGAAAAATGTTTTAGAAGATTGTAATTAAAAGAAGAAGGACCGGGGTCCATAGTTCACTAGAGGCGCCTCCCCAATAAAATAAATATGTTGGGTAAACAAATTCCAGATGGGCAATTGACAAACAGAGATTCTACGCTAATGGTTGGTGCATAATACATGCTATGAAAGTATGTGGGCATTACGACAATATACATAGACCGTAATCCAACTGCATCTATGACTAATAATCCACCTTCAGGATTGCATCTGCGACACCCTCCAGTATTAAGTTGCAAGCAACGGACTATCGCTTCAAGCAATATGTGTAAAGTAAATGATGAAACTACCCTTGAATAGAACACCGCTGTTTTCTCCCTAGTAGCAACAGCATATATACAACCTTAGAGAACAAGGTCACTTCCCATGGTTAAATAGAGGCATGAACCCACTATCGAGCATAAATACTCCCTCTTGGAGTCGCTAGCATCTACTTGGCCAGAGCATCTACTAGAAACGGAGAACATGCAAGATCATAATAACATAATACATAATCTCAACCAAAGCAATCTCTCTATAAATCGGATCCACATCAAACCAACATGTAGCAATTACAAATAGATGATCTTGATCATGTTAGGTAGCTCACAAGATCTATACATGAAGCACAACAAGGAGAGGACAGCCATCTAGCTATTGCTATGGACCCATGGTCCCGTGGAGAACTACTCACGCATCACCTCGGATGAATACATGGCGATGTAGAGGCCTCCGGAGGTGATTTCCCTCTCCGGCAGGGTGCCGGGATGGACTGCAGAACCCTCCCGAACTAGGGTTTTGGTTGACGGTGGCGTCGGAACTTTTCGTGGATGGAGGCTCCGGTCCCTGGGGTTTTCCCGATACGAGGAATAAATAGGTGAAAGGGTGAAGCAAACTAGGCAACAAGGCCCCAGTACATGCGCCAGGCGCGGCCAAGGGTGGGGCCGCGCCTGCCCTATGTACTTCCACGTGGTAGCTCTCCTGTACGTGTCCTTCTGGCTCCGTCTTCGTCCCGGAAAAATAAGACTCTGGGATTTTGTTTCATCCAATCCCAAGAAACTTTCATGTACAACTTTTCTGAAACACAAAAACAGCAGAAAACATGAACTGGCACTGCAACACTGCGTTAATAGGTTAGTCCCAGAAAATGCTAAAAAGTGTGGAAAAGTGCAGATAAAACAGATAAGAATTGTAACAAAACAAGCGTGGAGCATCAAAAATTATAGATACGTTTGTGACGTATCATTTGACGAATAGGTTCATGTTGTCTATGATCACAAAATCCATCACCAAGTCATCTGTAACCGTGGACACGACTTTTCGAAAAGATTTACCCTGCATGGGTGTACAGCTTTACCCACACGCGCCGACCGACTATTAGTTCCATCATGTACACGCTTCCTTGGCGTGCCAACAGAGGGTGGTCGACCAATACCTTTCCCTTGCTTCGCCTATTTCCATGAGTCAATCTCACTGGGGAACTCCGTCATCGTAGGTAGCCATTCTCCGAGGCGGTCCTGGTCATTGTGTGAGGGGATCCAGTTCAATGCCTCCAGCATCCTTCACCACAGCCACACCCTGTATGGTGCACTTTGAAAACATTTTCCACATTTTCCCCATGCTTATGGAAAATGGAACTCGCAATCTAATTGACTCATGGGTAAGCTAGACAAGTTCGGGCCAAGGGTTTCCCGTGGGCCCCGTGTGGTTGTACGCTCAGTCTTGGTTCCGAAGGCGAGAACTCAAGTCCTAGTATCGGCGAGAACGAGTCAAATCACCACATCCCCATGTGGCGGCCCATCCAAGCCTTTAAGCATGTTTATTAACATCATCACTTATCTTACCACGTCATTATGTCAAACTAGGTTCATTCGCGGCTCTGATTCAAAAACCAGATGGATCAGAATTTGTCAACTAAGCATGGCTAAGCATATTTGGTATAACGGCTCTAGCGATGCACACATAGCTCAAACCTAGTCATGCTGGGAGCAGTGGATTAGAGTAATTAGGCTACAAGGATGGTAAATTCAACACACATAGGATAACTATACCTGCCGATAAAACTATTGGAATCGTATGCAATATGTAGGAACCAGAAATAAAAGCATTTAGAAACCATAATATGAACCAGGCTAGGGCTTACCTTTGTCCCTAACAAACCAATCTGGATCTTCGGAGATCCCATGCTTGACTTGTTCGTCGATGGAAGTATTGAGTTGCATCATTGTCGATCTTCATCGTCTCGGGCATGTGCTCTATCGTTCGAGAAGAAGCAAATGCTGGAAAGATAAAACAACAATCAACACATGACATCGATGGAATGCATAAACAAGAATGATGACATGACATATTAAAGGTATTGAAGGTAACCCTATGATATGTTCATCAATTTAAATGGAGTTCAAATGCATAAAGCATAGCATTTGAATTTAACTCCATATGTAAAGAGAAGGTTTATTAAAGTTCCACTAATAGTACCATTTTAATTGTTGACAGTGAAAGTTCAGAGATGGTAAACCTAGAGGGGGGTGAATAGGTTACTATAAGTTTTAATTCTTTCTTTGCAATGTTAGGCTTTGCGGAATATAAAGATGAGCCTAATGCAAACTAGGTGAAGCACCCTATATGATGATACAAGTAACTCGAGCACGAAGGCTCTCACAGGCAGTTATATCACAAGTAAAGAGTTCGGTTAGGGATAACCAATAGCACGCGGAGACGAAGGTTTATTCCCGTGTTTCCTTCCTTTGCAAGAAGGTACGTCACGTTTGGAGAGGTGGGGGTCCCACAAAGGATTCCCCAACGCCACGAAGGCTCACCTTCTTCTCCGGAGCCTATCCCATGAAGGAATAGCTCACTCACTTGTGGTAGACTTTGAGGTAGCCTCCATACCTTCACAATCTTGTCAGGAGAAAATCCACAACCCGGATGCTTCCAGACCTCTTTTTCCCACCTAGGGTTTCCAAGAAACCCTAGAGAGCAAGTATCTTGATGAATACAAGGGGGGAAAAGATTTGGCTTGGTGGAACTATAGATCAAGGCCTCCTCTAGCTTTTCCTTGGAGGGATTTGAGTTTGGGTGGAGAAGGAGGGAGATTTGAAGGTTTTGGAGCTCAATAATGGAGTATGAGAGAGAGAGAAATGTCTTGAGATTTTTGCACTGGTCTCCTTACACCTTCAAGGAAGAAGAAGGGGATTATATAGTTTTCTCGAGAAAAGAGCCGTTTGAGACATCAGAGTCGAAGCACCTGGCAGCTGACCCGGCAGTACCGGGCCACATACCGGCCTACCCGGCAGCAGCACCTGGTGGGCCGGTCTGCCTGCCGAGCTGCCCGGCAGTACCACTCGGCATGCCGGGCTGTGTGACGACTTCTCCTGAGCTTCAATTCTTCTGGCATCTGGCAGCAGCACCCGGTTGGCCGAGCTGTGTGCCGACTTTTCCGGTAGCAGCACTCGGCCCGCCAGGCTGTGTGCCAAATTCTCATAGAGCTTCAGTTCTTCTTCTCTTCTCGGAACACTTCTTCATCTCAGCATTTTTGGTGTGAAGATTATGTGGTAGGATGTGTATATGTGGCTTTGGCAACATCCTCTTTATAGAAAAGAGTCAAAACACCGTCACTAGTTCAGAACATCAATTGGGGGGTCTCTCATGACCTCGCATCCCCGTATGCCGACTGAAAACCTTCTCACCACCTTGCAACCTCGTATGTGGACTAAAACCTGTGTATACACTTATAGAAAATAATGGTTAAGGGTAAAATACCCTTACAGAAAGCATGCATGATTTTGATACCAAAATGTAGATCTCATTTTTACAAACATTTTTATATATTATACGTATTTTTCTGATTTAAAATGAATTTGTTATGAATTTTACAAGTTTTATTCATTTTAAATCATTTCTAAAAATTCTAGAAATTAATAAAAACCTGACAGACTCGACCCATATGTCAGGGATTTAATATTTTTGTAAAATACTTACGAAAATAATAAAAATCTGACAGGGGTCTCACCTGTCATGGATTTTCCTATTTACAGAAAACAAATAAAACAAAACAAAAACAAAAAGGGGCGGGCCCCACAGCGGTCAACCGCTGGTGGTCAATTCCGGCAGACCGCGGCGGTGAACAGACCGCGCTGGTGCTAGAGCGCATGCGCGAAGGCACTTGATGGCGCGTTCGACGTGCCGGTTCACAGGGAACCGAACGAGGGTGGCGCCGCTGCGTGAAGGTCTCCGGAGCATCCCCGGCGGCGATCTTGAGCGGCGGCGCGGGTAGGCGCTCGGTGCGGGAGCGCTACGGAAGGCTAGCGAGTGAGACAGGAGCACTGGGAGAATCAGGGGCTCACCTTGAGCACGTTAGTGAAGACAGCGAGACCGGAGGGGCTCGGGAATGGTGGCGAGCTGTGGTTTCCGGCGTTGGAGGGGACGGGCCGATTCGGTCGCCACATGCCTTCCCGGGATGCGTGTTGACGAGGAAAGGCAGGGTGATGAGGCGGAGCTCGTGGGCTAGGCGGTGGGGCTCGGGGATGGTCGGAGACGGTGGAGGAAGGGGTGGCCGACGATCTCTGGTTAGGGTTTCGCGCGAGGGAGAGCCAGAGAGTGAGTGAGAGGGGGATTGGGTGGCCTAGGGTTGTTTGGCGGCGGCTGGCGGGGTCTTTATAGCCGCCGGGGGCGGCGGCACGCATAGCAGCGCGCGGTGATCATCGGGCGGCCGGGGAGCTACCAGGCAGCTGCTTGACTCCGCGGGGAAGATGGTATTTTTTCCAAATACCCCTTGGGATTTGGTTGCGCTGTTGGTTAAGCTGCTTGGGTCGGCCTGGTGGGCTGCGGAAGAGAGGGAAGAGAGGGAAGAGAGAGAGAGAGGCTGGGCTGGCAGCCCAAACCAGAGAAGAGGGTTTCTTCTCTCGTTTTCTATATCTATTTTTCAAACAAAAACTTTTGTTGTTTTGAATTTTCTTTGAAGATTCAAACATTTTCGACATTTTCAAAATACCCGTGGACTTCTTAACAGATCGCAGAAGTCCCATAAAACCTCATTGGAGTTTTGAAACCTTTGAGAGCAATTGAAAAGAGAGAGATTTAGACAAACCTTAGGGTTTTCAAAACAATTCATTGATGCAAATTTTCTTAGGAAAATTATGATGCTGATGATGCACAATCAACCCTAATTAGGTTTTATTAAACATGGATGTTACAATGGCAAAGGAACTCGATCTCCTCAAGTGTGTGCTACCGGACAACTTTTTCGCGGGATGCATTTTCTCTAAGCTAGGTGCATTATCACGGGATGCTTTTGTGGACGAACTTTCCCACTTCTTTGAAACATCGGAGGCATGTTGAGAATATCATTGGCTCTCTGAATGTTTAGTAGAAGGCGAGGGAAAAAGAAAAACACACTGGTAGAACCAAGGGACGATCTACTGCCAATATGGTGCAGAAAAAATGCCACAAGTCCAAGGGCTAGAACAAGGGAGTCTCCCCGAGCACCAATTTCAAGAAGAAGGGGAAAACAAAGAAAAAATGGCATTGCTGGGTGTGTGGCGAGATGGGCCATTGTGACGAGGGATCACCTCACCAATGCCTACGAATTGTAGACTTGGGTTTCGGGGAAGAGCGACGATGCAGATTCCGGGAGCGAGATTAGACACACGGTGTAACATCCCAACCTTGTTAATATGAATAAATGAGTGTTCATGAACATTGCATGCATGTAGTTTGAATTTCAGCAAAGTTTGCATCAAACCCTAATAATTATGCAAATACTTCTCTACTTCTTTGTCTCAAATTCTCCCAAGATTTTATAAAATAAGCCCCATGAATGGTTTTGTTGTTACCCAATAAACCCATGTGTGAGTTATATTTCCTCTATAAATTTGAGTTTCAAACAAAATTCAAAACATATTTGAATTTTAACTTTTGAAAAGAGAAAAAGCAAAACCAGAAAAAGGAAAAAAATCGAGAGAGAGCTCTCTTCTCTGTCCCTGGGCGCAGCCCATTTTCCCTCCCCCTTCTCTTCTTTCTGGCTCGGCCAAAGTCGGCCCAGCGCTGTCCGAAGCAGCCCAACCACCCCGCAGGGGGTTTTCTGCAAAGTTACCACTGTCTCCCTGATGACCCACAAGTATAGGGGGTGTATCGTAGTACTTTCGATAAATAAGAGTGTCGAACCCAACGAGGAGCAGAAGGTGTTGACAAGCAGTTTTGATGAAGGATTCACTGTAAATGCTCACAAACAAGTATTCATGGGGTTTTGATATAGCAGATAAATAAAGTACAAGTAAGTAAAGTGCGAGAGAAATAATTGCAGTGAGTGGCCCAATCCTTTTTAGCACAAAGGACAAGCCGGTTTGTTTACTTATAATGACCAAACGTTCTTGAGGACACACGGGAATTTAGTCCAGTGCTTTCGCTTCATATAGTTGATTAATCTTCATTGTTTTGATAAGTGTTGTGTGGGTGAACCTATGCTAATGCACCGCCCTTCCTAGGACTAATACATACTTGTGATTATACCCCTTGCAAGCATCCGCAACTACAAGAAAGTAATTAAGATAAATCTAACCACAGCCTTAAACTCTGAGATCCTGCTATCCCTCCTGCATCGATATACCAACGGGGGTTTAGGTTTCTGCCGGAGAGCTCTTTTCTCTCTGGTGTTTTCCGCCCCGCAGAGGCGGCTGTGACTCCTCGCGACTATCCTCTGGAGCTTAGGTTTTCGGGACGAAGAAGTACGCGAAGGAGAGGCGGCCGAAGGGGTCTGTGGGCCCCCTCCCCACAAGGCAGCGCGGCCAGGCCAGGGCCCGCGCCGGCCTATGGGGGGGCCATGGCGGCCCTCCTCGGCTCCTCCTTTTGGCTGGCTTCATCTTCGGGAAAAATAAGATCTTCCGTATAATTTCCATAAATTGTTGACCTCCAGAAATATTGCATTCCGACGGTGCTTTTTCCAGCAGAATCCTGACTACGGTGAGTGATCCTCCAATAATCATGAAACATGCAAAATAGATGAAATAACATAAGTATCACCTCTAAATATGAAATATATCAATGAATAAAAGTAAATTATGATATAAAATAGTGATGCAAAATGGACGTATCAACTCCCCCCCAAGCTTAGACTTCGCTTGTCCCCAAGCGAAACTGAACTCGGTAAACAGGACCACATGTTTATGGAGTGAAGAGTCGATAAATAAAATACGGACAAGAAGCATCATATTAATTCACACAAGACATTCTAGTGAACAACTTCCTCATATAATTCAACTTGAAACAAGTAAAAGGAGATCACAAATAAAGGTGCATAGGAAATCATAATTGGTGATGGCAAACTTCGTTCTTGGTCAGAGAACAGTTAACAGATTGTACTTATCTATCGAGCAGCGTTCTTATATTAAAGCTTATAGTAAAACTTGCATACTCAATCATAATAATCTCCTCATAATCATTGTTAACCTTCAAAGCTATATTCATTCAGATAAAACTTGTACTAAACAAGGAAGAATAAAAGGCATGATTAAGTAGATCACAGTATAAATGGTTTGATCACAACAACTCAATTGCTTGCTTAAGATAGAGGGAAATAGGTTTACTGACTCAACATAAAGTAAAAGACAGGCCCTTCGCAGAGGGAAGCAGGGATTAAATCATGTGCTAGAGCTTTTTCAGTTTTGAAATCATATAGAGAGCATAAAAGTAAAGTTTGAGAGGTGTTTGTTGTTGTCAACGAATGGTAGTGGGTACTCTAACCCCCTTCCAAACAGACTTCCAAAGAGCGGCTCCCATGAAGGACGTTATCTCTACCAGCAAGGTAGATCATCCCCTTTCTCTTTTGTTTAAACATGTACTTTAGTTTATTTAACGATGACACTCCTCCCAACCTTTGCTTTCTCAAGCCATGGCTAACCGAATCCTCGGGTGCCTTCCAACATTTCACATACCATAGAGGAGTGTCTATTGCAAAATTAAGTTGCTTACTGATGAATCAGAGCAAAACATGTGAAGAGAATTATTAATGAAAGTTAATTAATTGGGGCTGGGAACCCCGTTGCCAGCTCTTTTGCAAAATTAAAGGATAAGCGGATGAAGCCACTAGTCCATTGGTGAAAATCCGCCCAACAAGATTGAAAGATAAAACACCACATACTTCCTCATGAGCTATAAAAAATTAACACAAATAAGAGGTAATAACTTTTGAATTGTTTAAAGGTAGCACATGAAGTATTTACTTGGAATGGCAGGGAAATACCACATAGTAGGTAGTTATGGTGGACACTGATGGCATAGGTTTGGTTTAAGGGTTTGGATGCACGAGAAGCATTCCCTCTCAGTACAGGTCTTTGGCTAGCAAGGTTGATTAGCAAGCATAAGAGTTGAGGGAAACAAACAAATATACATGTGATAGAAACAATCATGCATTTTCCATGTAAGCACAAACAATTTTAGCTTCAGAATACTAAGCTAGGAGCTAATAAGAAAGAAAGATAATGAAATAACATACCTACATGTATTTCCTCTTTTCTACCTAAACTCAAAGTGTTGTTGCTATTGACCAATGCTAAGTTTGCCAAAACCAAATAGATTTACTCAATGCTCCCAAAGTGATACCAATACTAACAACAAGATCAATCATATTATAGAGATTGCAAATTGAAATAAGATGTGCAATATGTAAATGATAAAACTTCTCATTAATATTCCATAACGATAACTCACACCAAGGGATACATAGCAACTAAAAGAGAGATACTTCCAAACTGCAACACATCTCATATGATAACTTCCCTACTCATGATATGACACTACTTGATAATAAAAAAGGTAAAAGATAGTGATGATGTGATACCGCGGCACTCCCCCAAGCTTGGAACAAACCAAGGGGGTGCCAATACCAATGATGGATTACTCCTTCGGCGGTGGTGAATTCTTCCCATCATCAGACTTCCAAGGAAGAGGCTTGATACGTCCATTTTGCATCACTATTTTATATCATAATTTGCTGTTATTCATTGATATATTTCATATTTGGAGATGATAATTATGTTATTTCATCTATTTTGCATGTTTCATGATTATTGGAGGATCGCGCACCGGAGTCAGGATTCTGCTGGAAAAAGCGCTGTCAGAATGCAATATTTCGGAAGATCAACAAATGACGGAAATTATATGAAAATTCCTATTTTTCCAGAAGACGAAGGGAGCCAGAAGGGGGAGCCGAGGAGGGCCGCCATGGGCCCACCTCACAGGCCGGCGCGAGCCACGTCCTGGCCGCGCCGCCTTGTGGGGAGGGGGCCCACAGCCCCCTCTGGCCTCCTCTCCTTCGCGCATTTCTTCATCCCGAAAACCTAAGCTCCAGAGAGACAGTCGCGAGGAGTCACAGCCGCCTCTGCGAGGCGGAGAACACCAGAGAGAAAAGAGCTCTCCGGCAGGCTGAGATCGCCGGGGAAATTCCCTCCCGGAGGGGGAAATCGACGCCATCGTCACCGTCATCGAGCTGGACATCATCTCCATCAACATCGTCACCATCTCCATCATCATCACCGCCGTCTCCACTGCTGCACATCGTCACCGCTGTAACAATTTGGGTTGGATCTTGATTGTTTGATAGGGGAAACTCTCCCGGTATTGATTTCTACTTGTTATTGATGCTATTGAGTGAAACCATTGAACCAAGGTTTATGTTCAGATTGTTATTCATCATCATATCACCTCTGATCATGTTCCATATGATGTCTCGTGAGTAGTTTGTTTAGTTCTTGAGGACATGGGTGAAGTCTAAATGTTAGTAGTGAAGTATGGTTGAGTAATATTCAATGTTATGATATTTAAGTTGTGGTGTTATTCTTCTAGTGGTGTCATGTGAACGTCGGCTACATGATACTTCACCTTTATGGGCCTAGGGGAATACATCTTGTACTCGTTTGCCAATTGCGGGGTTGCCGGAGTGACATAAACCTGAACCCCCGTTGGTATATCGGTGCAGGAGGGATAGCAGGATCTCAGAGTTTAAGGCTGTGGTTAGATTTATCTTAATTACTTTCTTGTAGTTGCGGATTCTTGCAAGGGGTATAATCACAAGTATGTATTAGTCCTAGGAAGGGCGGTGCATTAGCATAGGTTCACCCACACAACACTTATCAAAACAATGAAGATTAATTAGCTATATGAAGCGAAAGCACTAGACTAAAATCCCGTGTGTCCTCGAGAACGTTTGGTCATTATAAGTAAACAAACCGGCTTGTCCTTTGTGCTAAAAAGGATTGGGCCACTCGCTGCAATTGTTACTCTCGCACTTTACTTACTCGTACTTTATTCAACTGCTACATCAAAACCCCCTGAATACTTGTCTGTGAGCATTTACAGTGAATCCTTCATCAAAACTGCTTGTCAACACCTTCCACTCCTCGTTGGGATCGACATTCTTACTTATCAAAAATACTACGATACACCCCCTATACTTGTGGGTCATCAAGACTATTTTCTGGCGCCGTTGCCGGGGAGTGAAGCGCTATTGGTAAGTGGAATTGGTAAGGGAAACTTTTACTGTTTGTGCTGATTTTATTTCTGCCTGCTGCCATAATTCATTATGGAGAGATCTTCTCTTGAATATTTATTTGGAAAATCTACTACTACTGCAAAGGTAGTGGATGAGGCGCCAGGTGAGGAAGAAGTTCCATACAAAATACCTATGAAAATTATTGAACGTGTAGTGGATAACCGTTATACACGGGATGGAACTGTTCACCCTGGAGATCATTTACTGTTCTTACATGAATTATGCGGTTTATTCAAGTGTGCAGGTATTGCTATGGATGAAGTGAGGAAGAAATTATTCTCTATATCGCTGTCTGGTAAAGCGGCGCATTGGTATAAATTACTGGATAATGGGGATTCTCTTGAATGGAATGATATTGTGCCCCGGTTTTATTCTAAGTTCTATCCTGCAAGTGAAATTTACAAGGATTGGAACCGCATATATAATTTTTGGCCTCATGATGGAGAGAGTATTGCCCAAGCGTGGGGGAGATTGAAGTCTTTAATGCTCAAATGCCCCATTCATGAGCTTCCTGGTAATATTATTATTGATAATTTCTATGCAAGACTTTCTTTTCAAGATAAGACCTTGCTGGATACTTCTTGTTCTGGATCATTTACACGCAACAAAGAAGAGTTTAAAAGGGACCTTCTTAATCGCATCCAGGAGAATACTGAAGGATGGGAGAACGACAAAGATAGAGAGTCAGGTATAAAATATGATTATAAATGCATGAAGCTTTTACGGATACTGATAAATTTCGTAATATTAGTGCTACTTATGGTCTCGATTCTCAAGTTGTTGCAAATCTTTATAAAGCTTTTGCCTCTCATTATGAATTGCCTAAGAAGAATTTTGATAAGTATCATGAACCGTATAAAGATAAAATTGATTCATCTATAAATAAATGTGTTGTAGTTGAAACTGTTGATCATGTTATTCCTGAAGCTTATATTGAAAAAACTCCTTTCCCTTCTAAAATGAAGGAGTACTCTGTTATAAATAGTGCGGTTAATAAAAGTGAAAAGAAACCTATAGAACCTGAAGAGCAAATAAAAGTTGAACCTGCTATTGCAATTGTTAAAGATCTTGTGACTGAAAATGTGGAAGATGGTCATATTATTTTCTGTGAAGATGCTTCTAATATTGTTTCACATCCTAATAAGTCTAGGAAAGCTAGTGTTCCTATGCTATCTGTTAGAATTGGTGATCATTGTTATTATGGTTTATGTGATATTGGTGCAAGTATTAGTGCTATTCCTTATGAGCTTTACACGGAGATTATGCACGAAATTGGTTCTTGTGAACTTGAAGATATTGATGTGGTTATTCGGCTGGCTAATAGAGAAACTATTTCTCCAATTGGTATTGTTCGAGATGTGGAAGTTCTATGCGGTAAGATTAAATATCCTGCTGACTTTTTGGTACTTGATTCTGCTGCTAGTAAATATTGTCCTATCATTTTTGTAGACCTTTTCTAAATACTTGTGGAGCTGTTATAGATTGCAAGAAAGAGAAAATTTTGACTAAATTTGCTGGTGAATCTTATGAGTTTAATTTCTCTAAATTTGCCAAAACTCCTTATAAAGCTGATTCACCTAATAATGATTTTAGAGTTGAACAGTGTGCATCTATTGCTCTTGCTCCTAATAATCCTTTGCAGCAACATTTGGAGAATAGTGAGAGTGAAGTTTTTAGGGAAGAAAGAAATGAGCTTGATGAAATTTTCCTTCGTCAACCTATTCTTAAGCATGATTTACCGGTAGAAGATTTGGGTACAACACCACCACCAAAGGAAGATCCTATCTTTGAATTAAAACCATTGCCTGATAATCTTAAATATGCTCATATTGATGATAAGAAAATATATCCTGTTATTATTAGTTCTAAGCTTTCAGAGTTTGAGGAAGAAAGGTTATTGGAAATATTGAAGAAGCACTGAGGAGCTATTGGCTATACTCTTGATGACTTGAAGGGGATTTCTCCCTCTATTTGCCAACATGCCATTAATATGGAAGATGATGCAAAGCCTGTTGTTGAACATCAGCATCGTCTAATTCCTAAGATGAAGGATGTGGTAAGGAATGAGGTATTAAAACTTCTTGAAGCTGGTATTATATATCCTATTGCTGATAGTAGATGGGTTAGTTCTATGCATTGTGTTCGTAAGAAAGGAGGAATGACTATTGTGCCTAATGACAATGATGAGCTCATACCTCAAAGAGTAGTTGTAGGGTATAGAATGTGCATTGATTATCGAAAAGTTAATAAGGTTACTAAGAAAGATCATTACCCTTTGCCTTTTATTGTTCAAATGTTAGAAAGGTTATCTAAAAATACTCATTTTTGCTTTCTTGATGGTTATTCTGGGTTTTCACAAATTGCTGTTAAAACTAAGGATCAAGAGAAAACCACTTTCACTTGTCCCTATTGAACTTATGCTTATAGACGTATGCCTTTTGGTTTATGTAATGCTCCTGCTACTTTTCAAAGATGCATGTCTGCTATTTTTCATGGCTTTTGCGAGAATATTGTAGAGGTATTCATGGATGATTTTTCTGTCTATGGGAATTCTTTTGATAATTGCTTGCGAAACCTTGATAAAGTTTTGCAGAGATTTGAAGAAACTAACCTTGTTCTTAATTGGGAGAAATGCCACTTTATGGTTAATGAAGGAATTGTATTGGGACATAAAATTTCCGAGAGAGGTATTGAAGTTGATAGAGCTAAAGTTGAAGCAATTGAGAAGATGCCCTGTCCTAGGGATGTTAAAGGTATTCGTAGTGTTCTTGGTCATGCTGGGTTTTATAGGAGATTTATTAAAGACTTTTCCAAGATTTCAAGACCTCTTACTAATCTTCTTTCAAAAAGATGTACCTTTTCTTTTTGATGATGATTGTAAGGAAGCTTTTGAAACTCTAAAGAAAGCCTTAACAACTGCTCCTATAGTTGAACCTCCTGATTGGAACTTACCATTTGAAATTATGTGTGATGCTAGTGATTTTGCTGTAGGCGCTATTCTTGGACAGCGAGTAGATAAAAAGCTGAATGTTATTCATTATGCTAGTAAAACTCTTGATGCTGCTCAAAGAAATTATGCTACTACTGAAAAAGAATTGTTAGCTGTAGTCTTTGCTTGTGATAAGTTTAGATCCTATATTGTTGATTCAAAAGTTACAATTCATACTGATCATGCTGCAATTAGATACCTAATGCAAAAGAAAGATGCTAAGCCAAGGCTTATTAGATGGGTGCTTCTGTTGCAAGAATTTGATTTACATATTGTAGATAGGAAAGGTGATGATAATCCGGTTGCTGATAATTTGTCTAGATTGGAAAATATTGCTTATGATCCTGTTCCTGTTAATGATAGTTTTCCAAATAAACAATTGGCTGTAATAAAGGTGAGCTCGCGAGATAGCCCTTGGTATGCTGATTATGCTAACTTTATTGTTTCCAAGTACTTGCCTCCAACCTTTTCAGCCCAGCAAAGGAGGAAATTCTTTTATGACTTGAGGCATTATTTCTGGGATGACCCACACTTATATAAAGAAGGAGTGGATGGTATTCTACGAAGATGTGTTCCCGAATATGAACAACAAGAGATATTGAGTAAATGTCATGGTAGTGCTTATGGAGGACATCACGCCGGAGATAGAACCGCGCAAAAGGTTCTACAATCAGGTTTTTATTGGCCAACTCTCTTCAAAGATGCAAGGAAGTTTATTTTATCTTGTGATGAATGTCAAAGGGTTGGTAATATCTCCAGACGCAATGAAATGCCTATGAATTATACTCTTGTTATTGAACCATTCGATTGTTGGGGATTTGACTTCATGGGACCTTTTCCCTCTTCAGAAGGTAACACTCATATACTTGTCGCTGTTGATTATGTTACTAAATGGGTGGAAGCCATACCTACAAAAAGTGATGATGGTGAGACTTCTTTAAGAATGCTTTTAGATATTATTTTTCCTAGATTTGGAGTTCCTAGATATATTATGACTGATGGGGGTTCCCATTTTATTCATGGTGGTTTTAGAAAAACTCTTGCTAAATATGGTATTAATCATAGAATTGCTTCCGCTTATCATCCTCAAACTAGCGGGCAAGTAGAACTATCAAATAGAGAGATTAAATCTATCTTGGAAAAGACTGTTAATAAATCTAGAAAGAATTGGGCTAGTAAATTGAAGGAAGCACTATGGGCTTATAGAACTGCTTATAAAAATCCCATCGGTATGTCACCTTATAAAATGGTTTATGGAAAAGCTTGTCATTTACCTTTAGAACTAGAGCACAAAGCTTATTGGGCTGTAAGAGAACTAAATAAAGATCCTAAACTAGCCGGTAAGAAGAGATTGCTACAATTGAGTTCTCTAGATGAATGGAGAAGTGAAGCTTATGAAAATGCTAAACTCTTTAAAGAGAAAGTTAAGAAATGGCATGATAGAAGAATTATCAAAAGAGAATTTAATATTGGGGATAAAGTCCTATTGTATCGGTCTCGTCTCAGATTCTTTGCAGGAAAATTACTCTCAAAATGGGAAGGACCATATGTCGTTGAGGAGGTGTATCGTTCAGGAGCAATTAAAATTAGCTCTCTCCAAGGCGATGCCACACAAGTGGTGAATGGACAAAGACTCAAGCATTATATCTCAGGTGATTCTTATAATGAAGATGTTGATGTTATTCGAGTGGAAACACCGGAGGCTTTCATCAAAGGTCAAATTGACAGTCCGCCAGAGTTCGACTTTGAATAGGTAACAGTTCTGGTAATAAAAGGTTCGCGATTTACTTTCCGAACAATGTTTTTACTGTTTTTGGAAAATATGAAAAATTACGAGATCGAAACGGAGTGGAGGAGACGCACGAGGGCGTGCCCCCATAGGCCGGCGCGAGCCCCAGCCTGGCCGCGCCGCCCTATGAGGTGGCCACCTCGTCGCCCCTCTCCGACTCTGGTTCGACCTGGTACTTTCCTTGTGTCGTAAAAATTCCTGCTATATAATCCCCCGGACCCCTGGAGGTCCGTATATCGTTTTCTCAACGTGTTTTGTTTCGAGCTGTTTTCTGCCAGGATCTGCTCCGGATCTAGATCCATCATGTCTTCGTCGGAAACTCCGAAGGACAACTTCTGCAAGGACGTCGTCAACCTGTACATGAACGAGCTGAAGATGCACCCAAGGAGTTGCTGCTCGTTGATGGAGAGTTGCAGATCAAAGATGTCCAGGGTCCTAAAGGAGAAGGAAGCTTGGAAGACAGGATGGAGAAGCTAGAACAAGAGGTTTTCAACTACAAGAAGATGGCTGAGCGTGAAGTGGACATCTTCCACAAGATTGTGTCTGAACTTATTGATGCACACAAGAAGGAGACTGCAAAGCTGTGGGACGACATCCTCTCGCTTCACGACACCACCAACAAACTCCAAGCTCAACTCTATGACGTTCAGAATCAGAACTGTGAGTATGAAAACAGGTTTAAACACATAAGCTATGCTGCTAGTTTCAGGATTCCCGGGATCAAGATGTCGTTTGTTGATGGAGAGCCTCTTCCTTGGAAATCTGATGATGGAAATTCATCACCACCACCGCCGAAGGAGTAATTCATCATCGGTATTGGCATCCCCTTGGTTTGTTCCAAGCTTGGGGGAGTGCCGCGGTATCACATCATCACTATCTTTTACTTTTTACTATCAAGTAGTGTCATATCATGAGTAGGGAAGTTATCATATAAGATGGGTTGCAGTGTGGAAGTATCTCTCCTTTAGTTGGTTGTCTATGTATCCCTTGGTGTGAGTTATCGTTATGGAATATTAATGAGAAGTCTTATCATTTACATATTGCACATCTTATTTTAGTTTGCAATCTCTATTATATGATTGATCTTGTTATTAGTATTGGTATCACTTTGGGAGCATTGAATAAATCTATTTGGTTTTGGCAAACTTAGCATTGGTCAATAGCAACAACACTTTGAGGTTTAAGTAGAAAAGAGAAATACATGTAGATATGTTGTTTCATTGTCTTTCTTTCTTGTTAGCTTCTTAGCTTATTATTCTGAAGTTAAAATTGTTTGTGCTTACAAGGAAGATGCATGATTGTTTCTATCACATGTATATTTGTTTGTTTCCCTCAACTCTTGTGCTTGCTAATTAACCTTGCTAGCCAAAAACCTGTACCGAGAGGGAATGCTTCTCGTGCATCCAAACCTTAACCCAAACCTATGCCACTTGTGTCCACCATACCTACCTACTACATGGTATTTCCTGCCATTCCAAGTAAATACTTCGTGTGCTACCTTTAAACAATTCAAAATTTATTATCTTTTATTTGTGTCAATGTTTTATAGCTCATGAGGAAGTATGTGGTGTTTTATCTTTCAATCTTGTTGGACAACTTTCACCAATGGACTAGTGGCTTCATCCGCTTATCCAATAATTTTGCATAAAGAGCTGGCAATGGGGTTCCCAGCCCCGATTAATTAACCTTCATAATTTTATAAATAGACACTCCTCCATGGTACGTGATTGTTGGAAGGCACCCGAGGATTCGGTTAGCCATGGCTTGAGAAAGAAAAGGAGGGGAGGAGTGTCATCTAAATAAAACTAAAATAAAAAGGCACTCCTTCATGGTATGAGATTGTTGGCAGGCACCCGAGGATTCGGTTAGCCATGGTTTGTGAAAGTAAAGGTTGGGAGGAGTGCCAACCTAAAATAAAACTTTATGGGAGCCGCTCTTCGAGAGTTTGTCATGCAAGGGGGTTAGAGTACCCGCTACCAGTCGTTGACAACAACAAACACCTCTCAAAATGTTACTTTTACTCTCTTTATATGACTTCAAAACTGAAAAAGCTCTAGCACATGACTTAATCCCTGCTTCCCTCTGCGAAGGGCCTATCTTTTACTTTATGTTGAGTCAGTAAACCTATTTCTCTCCATCTTAAGCAAGCATTTGAGTTGTTGTGATCAAACCATCTATATTGTGATTTACTTCATCATGTCTTTTACTCTTCCTTGTTTAGTACAAGTTTTATCCGAATGAATATAGCTTTGTAAGTTATCAATGATTATGAGGAGATTATTATGATTGAGTATGCAAGTTGTGCCATATAAACTTTAACATGAGAGCGCCGCTCGATAGATAAGTATAACCTGTTAATTGTTCTCTGACCAAGAACGAAGTTTGCCATCACCAATTATGATTTCTTATGCACCTTTATTTGTGATTACCTCCTACTTGTTTCAAGTTGAATTATATGAGGAAGTTGTTTACTAGAATGTCTTGTGTGAATGAATATGATGCTTCTTGTCCGTATTTTATTTATCGACTCTTCACTCCATAAACATGTGGTCCTGTTTACCGAGTTCAGTTTCGCTTGGGGACAAGCGAAGTCTAAGCTTGGGGGGAGTTGATACGTCCATTTTGCATCACTATTTTATATCATAATTTGCTGTTATTCATTGATATATTTCATATTTCGAGATGATACTTATGTTATTTCATCTATTTTGCATGTTTCATGATTATTGGAGGATCGCGCACCGGAGTCAGGATTCTGCTGGAAAAAGCGCTGTCAGAATGCAATATTTCGGAAGATCAACAATTGACGGAAATTATATGAAAATTCCTATTTTTCCAGAAGACGAAGGGAGCCAGAAGGGGCAGCCGAGGAGGGCCGCCATGGGCCCACCTCACAGGCCGGCACGGGCCAAGGCCTGGCCGCGCCGCCTTGTGGGGAGGGGGCCCACAGCCCCCTCTGGCCTCATCTCCTTTGCGTATTTCTTCGTCCCGATAACCTAAACTCCAGAGAGACAATCGCGAGGAGTCACAGCCGCCTCTGCGAGGCGGAGAACACCAGAGAGAAAAGAGCTCTCCGGCAGGCTGAGATCCGCCAAGGAAATTCCCTCCCGGAGGGGGAAATCGACGCCATCGTCACCATCATCGAGCTGGACATCATCTCCATCACCATCGTCATCATCTCCATCATCATCACCGCCGTCTCCACTGCTGCACATTGATACGTCTCCGACGTATCGATAATTTCTTATGTTCCATGCCACATTATTGATGTTATCTACATGTTTTATGCACACTTTATGTCATATTCGTGCATTTTCTGGAACTAACCTATTAACAAGATGCCGAAGTGCCAGTTCCTGTTTTCTGTTGTTTTTGGTTTCAGAAATCCTAGTAACGAAATATTCTCGGAATCGGACGAAATCAACGCCCAAGTTCCTATTTTCACCGGAAGCATCCAGAACACATGAGAACCGCCATAGAAGGGGGACAGGGCCACCAAACCACACCCCGGCGCGGCCAGGGGGGGCCGCGCCCCCCTATGGTTTGGGCGGCCCGTGGCCCCTCCGACTCCGATTCTTCGCCTATTTAAGCCGTCGTGACCTAAAACTTCGACACCGCTTGACGAAACTCCAGAAAGACTCCAGGGGCGCCGCCACATCGCGAAACTCCAATTCGGGGGACAGAAGTCTCTGTTCCGGCACCCTGCCGGGACGGGGAATTGCCCCCGGAGCCATCTCCACCGCCGTCTTCACCGCCATCTTCACCGCCATCGCTGCCTCCATGATGAGGAGGGAGTAATTCACCCCCGGGGCTGAGGGCTCCGCTGTAGCTATGTGGTTTATCTCTCTCTCTTTGTGATCAAGTTGAATATTATCTATGTGCTACTCTAGTGATGTTATTAAAGTAGTTTACTCCTCCTCCATGATGTAATGTTGGCAGTGTGTGCATCATGAAGTACTTGGTTTATGCTATGATTGTGATCTCTTGTAGATTATGAAGTTAACTATTACTATGATGGTATTGATGCGATATATTCCTCCTTTCATAGTGTGAAGGTTACGGTGTGCATGCTATGTTAGTACTTGGTTTGGTTGTGTTGATCTATCTTGCACTCTAAGGTTATTTAAATATGAACATTGAATATTGTGGAGCTTGTTAACTCCGGCATTGAGGGTTCGTGTAATCCTACACAATGATGTTCATCATCCAACAAGAGGGTGTAGAGTAGTCCTATTATGTGATCATTGTTGAGAGTGTCCACTAGTGAAAGCAGGATCCCTGGGCCTTGCTTCCAAGCATCGAATCTCCGTTTGTCTACTGTTTTGTTGAATGTTTGCTCGCTACCATATTTCATTCAGATTGCTATTACCACTCACACTCATCCATATTACTTGTATCTCACTATCTCTTCGCCGAACTAGTGCACCTATTGTATTAGGTGTGTTGGGGACACAAGAGACTTCTTGCTTTGTGGTTGCAGGGTTGCATGAGAGGGATATCTTTGACCTCTTCCTCCCTGAGTTCGATAAACCTTGGGTGATCCACTTAAGGGAAACTTGCTGCTGTTCTACAAACCTCTGCTCTTGGAGGCCCAACACTGTCTACAGGAAAAGGAGGGGGCGTAGACATCAAGCTATTTTCTGGCGCCGTTGCCGGGGAGGAAAGGTAAAAGGCACTCATACTCCGGTTCCTGTAACAAGATTTCTTTCTCGGCACCAGTGTGTGCGTGCTCGAAGCTATTTCCTTTAGATCCTGCAATTGCATCTTTTTGTTTCTTGTTTTACACTAGTTAGGCATAATGGAATATAACTATGAGCTTCTTAATTTATTTCCTAAGCTAAGACATGAATTGTGTGATGCGAAAATTAAAGAACCTATGGAACCTCATTTGCGTGCTAGTAGCAATATTATTGGTATGAACGCAATCACTGCTAATGCTATGAATAAGTCTAAGCTTGGGGAAGCTAGTTTCTGTGATCTTTTTGGCTTCCCATCTTTAGGGGAGAAAATTTGTTCTGATAATGCTTTATCTCCCATATGCGATAACTCTAATAATGCTTGTGATACTTTAAATCCACCTACTGCAAGTGCTTCTTTCAAGATACCCATGAAAATTATTGAACGTGTTATGGATAACCGCTATAAAGGGGATGGAACTGTCCATCCTGGAGATCATTTACAGTTTTTGCATGAATTATGCGGGTTATTCAAGTGTGCAGGTATCTCTATGGATGAAGTGAAGAAGAAGCTATTCTCTTTCTCGCCGATCGGTAAAGCGGCGCATTGGTATAAATTGTTGGAGAATAGTCATTCTCTTGGTTGGGAGGAAATTGCATCTCTCTTTTATTCTAAATTTTATCCTCCTCATGAAGTGCATATTGATAGGAATTATATTTATAACTTTTATCCTCGTGATGGAGAGAGTATTTCTCAAGCGTGGGGGAGATTGAAGTCACTAATGCTCAAATGTCCCATTCATGAGCTCCCCCGTAATGTTATTGTTAACAATTTTTATGCGAGGCTTTCAGGACAACACAAGGACTATCTGGATGCCTGTTCGGAGGGATCTTTCACAAGCAAGGAGGTTGAAGCTAGGTGGGATCTTCTTGATCGGATTGAGGACAACGCTGAAGGATGGGAGAACGACAAAGGTAAAGAGTCAGGTATAAATTATGATTATGAATGCATTGAAGCTTTTATGGATACCGATAAATTTCGAAATATGAGTGCTACTTATGGTCTTGACTCTCAAGTTGCTGCAAATCTTTATAAAGCCTTTGCTTCTCATTTTGAATTGCCTAAAAAGAATTTTGATAAGTATCATGAACCTTTTAAAGAGGCTTGCATGAAGAATGAAATTGTTGTTAATTATTGCAATAAGCATGCTTAAACTCCTAAGAATGCTATTTCCTATAAGCGTGTTAATTTTTGTGGAATACATAGACCTTGTGGAATTAATCAAATCAAAGATGAATATTGTATCCATCATGCTAATGAAAAAACTAGAAAGTGGCTTAGGGCTCTAGATGATCTTGGTAAAAAAGTTTGTGCCCTCTATCCTTTTATTTGTGAAGTTTGCCATGAAGTGGGTCATTTTAATTTTCAATGCTCCTCCAATGATAATTTGAACCCAATGAGTGCTGCAAATTTGTATTGTGATGATGAAATTACTCCTAATCAGCATGATGAACTTACTTTATTTTTGGGGTGTGAAGAACTGTCGCGGAAAATCTCTTTGTTACATATGAGTGATCTTGATATTGATGATGTCCTGCATGGGTGTTTTTCTTATTGCATTGATAATAGCCATACAAATACTTACATACAAAATATTTTAGAAGATGACACCTTGCCAAAATATGATAGGACCGCTGTGTGCTTTCAACTAATTAATGAAAAGGAGGGATCCTCCCAAGTTTCTTCTATTGTTTCTGAAAGTAAATCAGGTTATGCGGACAAGCCACCCTTCAAGCCTCTTCCTCCTAAAGAAGGGAACGAGGAGAAGGAAGAGAAGAAGAAGAAGAAGAAGAAGAAGGGAACGAAGAAGAAGAAGAAGAAGAAGGAGGAGGAGAATAAAAAGAAAGAGGTAACGGCGTATCCCCGCGTGAATGAGATAACGCTAGGTAACCGTAAGTATGTTGCTCCTAATGATTATTGTGATAATGAATCTGAATACGATGATCTTCCTATGCCCTTTACATACATTAGCGATCATGATTTGAATGAGCACACTACTTTTGATATTACAAATATCTGGGAAACTAATTCTGAAGATGATAATAATTGCCATAGTGTCAGTGCTATCCATGCTTCCTCCCATAATGATATAGAAAGCTCTAAGCTTGGGGAAGAGGTGTTTGAAAATCCTTTTGCTACTGGTCATTATGTTCTTGATACATCTCCTTCTAATAACAATGATGGTGTGGACACAGATAAACCGACTGTGAAAGATAACTATTCTATTTCTTATGATGACACTGTGCCTCCGATCTTTGATGATTATTACAAAGAATGCTATGATATAGGTTCTAACTATCCTTATGAAACTTGTCATAGTCATGATTGGGTTACCAAAAGCAATTCCCTTAATATGCAACTTGTTTACCATGTTCAAATTCTTGATAATAATCTTGCTCCAATTACTATTAATGAGAATAACTCTTCTTATGCCAAATTTAATGATACTTCTATGCATATGAACCATGATAAGAATGTTTTAAGTGATGGGTATATTGTGGATTTCATCAATGATGCTACTGAAAGTTATTATGAGAGAGGGAAATATGGTCGTATGCATCTTAATAATATTAAGTTTCCCCTCTTTATGTTGAGAATCTTGAAGTTACTCGTGTTTTATCCTCTTATGCTTGTCACTTTGTTCTTCATGAATTCATTTGTGTACAAGATTCCTCTTCATAGGAAGCATGTTAGACTCAAATTTGTTTTGAATTTGCCTCTTGAAGCTCTCTTTTGCTTCAAATACTATTTCCCGCGAATGGATTATTAAAACTGCTGAGCCCATCTTAATGGCTATAAAGAAAGAACTTCTTGGGAGATAACCCATGTGTTATTTTGCTACAGTAATTTGTTTTTATTTTGTGTCTTGGAAGTTGTTTACTACTGTAGCAACCTCTCCTTATCTTAGTTTTGTGTTTTGTTGTGCCAAGTGAAGCCTCTAATCGAAGGTTGATACTAGATTTGGATTTCTGCGCAGAAACAGATTTCTATCTGTCACGAATCTGGGCTGTTTTCTCTGTAGAAAAATCAGAAAAATATGCCAATTTACGTGCGTGTTCCTCAGATATGTATGAAACTTTCATTAGTTTTGAGTTTTCTGATCTGAGCAACGGAAGTATTTATTAAAAATTCGTCTTTACAGACTGTTCTGTTTTGACAGATTCTGCCTTTTATTTTGCATTGCTTCTTTCGCTGTGTTGGGTGGATTTCTTTGTTCCATTACCTTCCAGTAGCTTTGAGCAATGTCCAGAAGTGTTAAGAATGATTGTGTCACCTCTGAACATGTGAGTTTTTGATTATGTACTAACCCCTCTAATGAAGTTTATGAGAAGTTTGGTGTGAAGGAAGTTTTCAAGGGTCAAGAGAGGAGGATGATATACTATGATCAAGAAGAGTGAAAGCTCTAAGCTTGGGGATGCCCCGGTGGTTCACCCCTGCATATTCTAAGAAGACTCAAGCGTCTAAGCTTGGGGATGCCCAAGGCATCCCCTTCTTCATCGACAACATTATCAGGTTCCTCCCCTAAAACTATATTTTTATTTCGTCACATCTTATGCACTTTACTTGGAGCGTCTGTATGTTTCTTGTTTTTGTTTTTATTTGAATAAATGCTTGTGTGGGAGAGAGACACGCTCCACTGGTTCGTATGAACACATGTGTTCTTAGCTCATAATATTCATGGCGAAGGTTGAAACTGCTTCGTTAATTGTTATATGGTTGGAAACGTAAAATGCTACATGTAGTAATTGGTATGATGTCTTGAATAACTTGATATTTGGCAATTGTTGTGCTCTTGTTTAAGCTCTTGCATCATATACTTTGCACCTATTAGTGAAGAAATACATAGAGCTTGTTAAAATTTGGTTTGCATGAGTGGTTTCTCTAGAGTCTAGATATTTTCTAGTGAGGTGTTTGAACAACAAGGAAGACGATGTATAGTCTTATAATGCTTGTAATATGTCTTTTATGTGAGTTTTGCTGTACTAGTTCATCCTTGTGTTTGTTTCAAATAAGCCTTGCTAGCCTAAAACCTTGTATCGAGAGGGGATACTTCTCATGCCTCCAAAATACTTGAGCCAACCACCATGCCATTTGTGTCCACCATACCTACCTACTACATGGTATTTTCCGCCATTCCAAAGTAAATTGCTTGAGTGTTACCTTTAAAATTCCATCATTCACCTTTGCAATATATAGCTCATGGGACAAATAGCTTAAAAACTATTGTGGTATGGAATATGTACTTATGCACTTTATCTCTTATTAAGTTGCTTGTTGTGCGATAACCATGTTCACTGGGGACGCCATCAACTACTCTTTGTTGAATTTCATGTGAGTTGCTATGCATGTTCGTCTTGTCTGAAGTAAGAGCGATCTACCACCTTATGGTTAAGCATGCATATTGTTAGAGAAGAACATTGGGCCGCTAACTAAAGCCATGATCCATGGTGGAAGTTTCAGTTTTGGACATATATCCTCAATCTCAAATGAGAAAATTATTAATTGTTGTTACATGCTTATGCATAAAAGAGGAGTCCATTATCTGTTGTCTATGTTGTCCTGGTATGGATGTCTAAGTTGAAGAATAATCAATAGCGAGAAATCCAATGCGAGCTTTCTCCTTAGACCTTTGTACAGGCGGCATAGAGGTACCCCTTTGTGACACTTGGTAAAAACATGTGCATTGTGATGATCCGGTAGTCCAAGCTAATTAGGACAAGGTGCGGGCACTATTAGTACACTATGCATGAGGCTTGCAACTTGTAAGATATAATTTACATGATACATATGCTTTATTACTACCGTTGACAAAATTGTTTCATGTTTCCAAAATCAAAGCTCTAGCACAAATATAGCAATCGATGCTTTTCCTCTATGGAGGACCATTCTTTTACTTTCATTGTTGAGTCAGTTCACCTATTTCTCTCCACCTCAAGAAGCAAACACTTGTGTGAACTGTGCATTGATTCCTACATACTTGCATATTGCACTTATTATATTACTCTATGTTGACAATATCCATGAGATATACATGTTACAAGTTGAAAGCAACCGCTGAAACTTAATCTTCCTTTGTGTTGCTTCAATGCTTTTACTATGAATTATTGCTTTATGAGTTAACTCTTATGCAAGACTTATTGATGCTTGTCTTGAAGTACTATTCATGAAAAGTCTTTGCTATATGATTCACTTGTTTACTCATGTCATATACATTGTTTTGATCGCTGCATTCACTACATATGCTTTACAAATATTATGATCAAGGTTATGATGGCATGTCACTCCAGAAATTATCTGTGTTATCGTTTTACCTGCTCGGGACGAGCAGAACTAAGCTTGGGGATGCTGATACGTCTCCGACGTATCGATAATTTCTTATGTTCCATGCCACATTATTGATGTTATCTACATGTTTTATGCACACTTTATGTCATATTCGTGCATTTTCTGGAACTAACCTATTAACAAGATGCCGAAGTGCCAGTTCCTGTTTTCTGCTGTTTTTGGTTTCAGAAATCCTAGTAACGAAATATTCTCGGAATCGGACGAAATCAACGCCCAAGTTCCTATTTTCACCGGAAGCATCCAGAACACACGAGAACCGCCAGAGAAGGGGGACAGGGCCACCAAACCACACCCCGGCGCGGCCAGGGGGGCCGCGCCCCCTATGGTTTGGGCGGCCCGTGGCCCCTCCGACTCCGATTCTTCGCCTATTTAAGCCGTCGTGACCTAAAACTTCGACACCGCTTGACGAAACTCCAGAAAGACTCCAGGGGCGCCGCCACATCGCGAAACTCCAATTCGGGGGACAGAAGTCTCTGTTCCGGCACCCTACCGGGACGGGGAATTGCCCCCGGAGCCATCTCCACCGCCGTCTTCACCGCCATCTTCACCGCCATCGCTGCCTCCATGATGAGGAGGGAGTAATTCACCCCCGGGGCTGAGGGCTCCGCTGTAGCTATGTGGTTTATCTCTCTCTCTTTGTGATCAAGTTGAATATTATCTATGTGCTACTCTAGTGATGTTATTAAAGTAGTTTACTCCTCCTCCATGATGTAATGTTGGCAGTGTGTGCATCATGAAGTACTTGGTTTATGCTATGATTGTGATCTCTTGTAGATTATGAAGTTAACTATTACTATGATGGTATTGATGCGATCTATTCCTCCTTTCATAGTGTGAAGGTTACGGTGTGCATGCTATGTTAGTACTTGGTTTGGTTGTGTTGATCTATCTTGCACTCTAAGGTTATTTAAATATGAACATTGAATATTGTGGAGCTTGTTAACTCCGGCATTGAGGGTTCGTGTAATCCTACACAATGATGTTCATCATCCAACAAGAGGGTGTAGAGTAGTCCTATTATGTGATCATTGTTGAGAGTGTCCACTAGTGAAAGCAGGATCCCTGGGCCTTGCTTCCAAGCATCGAATCTCCGTTTGTCTACTGTTTTGTTGAATGTTTGCTCGCTGCCATATTTCATTCAGATTGCTATTACCACTCACACTCATCCATATTACTTGTATCTCACTATCTCTTCGCCGAACTAGTGCACCTATTGTATTAGGTGTGTTGGGGACACAAGAGACTTCTTGCTTTGTGGTTGCAGGGTTGCATGAGAGGGATATCTTTGACCTCTTCCTCCCTGAGTTCGATAAACCTTGGGTGATCCACTTAAGGGAAACTTGCTGCTGTTCTACAAACCTCTGCTCTTGGAGGCCCAACACTGTCTACAGGAAAAGGAGGGGGCGTAGACATCACACATCGTCACCGCTGTAACAATTTGGGTTGGATCTTGATTGTTTGATAGGGGAAACTCTCCCGGTATTGATTTCTACTTGTTATTGATGCTATTGAGTGAAACCATTGAACCAAGGTTTATGTTCAGATTGTTATTCATCATCATATCACCTCTGATCATGTTCCATATGATGTCTCGTGAGTAGTTCATTTAGTTCTTGAGGACATGGGTGAAGTCTAAATGTTAGTAGTGAAGTATGGTTGAGTAATATTCAATGTTATGATATTTAAGTTGTGGTGTTATTCTTCTAGTGGTGTCATGTGAACGTCGACTACATGATACTTCACCTTTATGGGCCTAGGGGAATACATCTTGTACTCGTTTGCCAATTGCGGGGTTGCCGGAGTGACAGAAACCTGAACCCCCGTTGGTATATCGGTGCAGGAGGGATAGCAGGATCTCAGAGTTTAAGGCTGTGGTTAGATTTATCTTAATTACTTTCTTGTAGTTGCGGATGCTTGCAAGGGGTATAATCACAAGTATGTATTAGTCCTAGGAAGGCGGTGCATTAGCATAGGTTCACCCACACAACACTTATCAAAACAATGAAGATTAATTAGCTATATGAAGCGAAAGCACTAGACTAAAATCCCGTGTGTCCTCGAGAACGTTTGGTCATTATAAGTAAACAAACCGGCTTGTCCTTTGTGCTAAAAAGGATTGGGCCACTCGCTGCAATTGTTACTCTCGCACTTTACTTACTCGTACTTTATTCAACTGCTGCATCAAAACCCCCTGAATACTTGTCTGTGAGCATTTACAGTGAATCCTTCATCGAAACTGCTTGTCAACACCTTCTGCTCCTCGTTGGGATAGACATTCTTACTTATCGAAAATACTATGATACACCCCCTATACTTGTGGGTCATCAAGGCTCTCCATCAACAAACGACATCTTGGTCTCAGGAATCCTGAAACTAGCAGCATAGCTTATGTGTTTAAACCTGTTTTCATACTCACAGTTTTGATTCTGAACATCATAGAGTTGAGCTTGGAGTTTGTTGGTAGTGTCGTGAAGCGAGAGGATATCGTCCCACAGCTTTGCAGTCTCCTTCTTGTGTCCATCAATAAGTTCAGACACAATTTTGTGGAAGATGTCCACTTCACGCTCAGCCATCTTCTTGTAGTTGAAGACCTCTTGTTCTAATTTCTCCATCATGTCCTCCAACTTCCTTCTCCTTTAGGACCTCGGACATCTTCAATCTTCAACTATCCATCTACGAGCAGCAATTCCTTCGGGTGCATCTTCAGCTCATTCATGTACGGGTTGACGACGTCCTCAAAGAAGTTGTCCTTCGGAGTCTCCGACGAAGACATGCTGGTTCTAGATCCGAAGCAGATCCTGGCAGAAAACAGCTCGAAACAAAACACGACGAGAAAACGATATACGGACCTCCAGGGGTCCGGGGGATTATATAGCAGGAATTTTCACGACGAAAGGAAAGTACCAGGTCGAACCAGAGTCAGAGAGGGACACCGAGGAGCCGACCACATAGGGCGGCGCGGCCAGGCTGGGGCCCGCGCCGGCCTATGGGGGCACGCCCTCGTGCGTCTCCTCCACTCCGTTTCGATCTCGTAATTTTTCATATTTTCAAAAAATAGCAAAAACATTGATCGGAAAGTTAAACGCGGACTTTTTATTACCAGTACTGTTACCTATTCAAAGTCGAACTCTGCAGAACTATCAATTTGGCCTTTGATGAAAGCTTCCGGAGTCACCACTCGAATAACATCAACATCTTCATTATAAGAATCACCTGAGATATAATGCTTGAGTCTTTGTCCATTCACCACTTGTGTGGCATCGCCTTGGAGAGAGCTAATTTTAATTGCTCCTGAACGATACACCTCCTCAACGACATATGGTCCTTCCCATTTCGAGAGTAATTTTCCTGCAAAGAATCTGCGACGAGACCGATACAATAGGACTTTATCTCCAACGTTAAATTCTCTTTTGATAATTCTTCTATCATGCAATTTCTTAACTTTCTCTTTAAAGAGTTTAGCATTTTCATAAGCTTCACTTCTCCATTCATCTAGAGAACTCAATTGTAGCAATATCTTCTTACCGGCAAGTTTAGGATCTTTATTTAATTCTCTCACAGCCCAATAAGCTTTGTGCTCTAGTTCTAAAGGTAAATGACAAGCTTTCCCATAAACCATCTTATAAGGTGACATACCCATGGGATTTTAATAAGCAGTTCTATAAGCCCATAGTGCTTCCTTCAATTTACTAGCCTAGTTCTTTCTAGATTTATTAACAGTCTTTTGCAAGATAGATTTAATCTCTCTATTTGATAATTCTACTTGCCCACTAGTTTGAGGATGATAAGCGGAAGCAATTCTATCATTAATACCATATTTAGCAAGAGTTTTTCTAAAACCACCATGAATAAAATGAGAACCTCCATCAGTCATAAGATATCTAGGGACTCCAAATCTAGGAAAAATAATATCTAAAAGCATTCTTAAAGCGGTCTCACCATCATCACTTTTTGTGGGTATGGCTTCCACCCATTTAGTAACATAATCAACAGCAACAAGTATATGAGTGTTGCCTTCTGAAGAAGGGAAAGGACCCATGAAGTCGAATCCCCAACAATCGAATGGTTCAATAACAAGAGTATAATTCATAGGCATTTCATTGCGTCTCGAGATATTACCAACCCTTTGACATTCATCACAAGATAAAATAAACTTCGTTGCATCTTTGAAGAGAGTTGGCCAATAGAAACCTGATTGTAGAACCTTTTGCGCGGTTCTATCTCCGGCGTGATGTCCTCCATAAGCACTACCATGACATTTACTCAATATCTCTTGTTGTTCATATTCAGGAACACATCTACGCAGAATACCATCCACTCCTTCTTTATATAAGTGTGGGTCATCCCAAAAATAATGCCTCAAGTCATAAAAGAATTTCCTCCTTTGCTGAGCTGAAAAGGTTGGAGGTGGGTACTTGGAAACAATAAAGTTAGCATAATCAGCGTACCAAGGACTATCTCGCGAGCTCACCTTTATTATAGCCAATTGTTCATTTGGAAAACTATCATTAATAGGAACAGGATCATAAGTAATATTTTCCAATCTAGACAAATTATCAACAACAGGATTATCAGCACCTTTCCTATCTATAATATGCAAATCAAATTCTTGCAAAAGAAGCACCCATCTAATAAGCCTTGGCTTAGCATCTTTCTTTTGCATTAGGTACCTAATTGCAGCATGATCAGTATGAATTGTAACTTTTGAATCAACAATATAAGATCTAAACTCGTCACAAGCAAAGACTACAGCTAATAATTCTTTTTCAGTTGTAGCATAATTTCTTTGAGCAGCATCAAGAGTTTTGCTAGCATAATGAATAACATTCAATTTTTTATCTACTCGTTGTCCAAGAACAGCGCCTACAGCAAAATCACTAGCATCACACATAATTTCAAAAGGTAAGTTCCAATCAGGAGGTTCAACTATAGGAGCAGTTGTTAAGGCTTTCTTTAGAGTTTCAAAAGCTTCCTTACAATCATCATCAAAAACAAAAGGTACATCTTTTTGAAGAAGATTAGTAAGAGGCTTTGAAATCTTGGAGAAATCTTTAAGAAATCTCCTATAAATCCCAGCATGACCAAGAATACTACGAATACCTTTAATATCCCTGGGATAGGGCATCTTCTCAATTGCTTCAACTTTAGCTCTATTAACTTCAATACCTCTCTCGGAAATTTTATGTCCCAATACAATTCCTTCATTAACCATAAAGTGGCATTTCTCCCAATTAAGAACAAGGTTAGTTTCTTCACATCTCTGCAAAACTTTATCGAAGTTTTGCAAGCAATTATCAAAAGAATTCCCATAGAGAGAAAAATCATCCATGAATACCTCTACAATATTCTCGCAAAAGCCATGAAAAATAGCAGACATGCATCTTTGAAAAGTAGCAGGAGCATTAAATAACCCAAAAGGCATACGTCTATAAGCATAAGTTCCATAGGGACAAGTGAAAGTAGTTTTCTCTTGATCTTTAGTTTTAACAGCAATTTGTGAAAACCCAGAATAACCATCAAGAAAGCAAAAATGAGTATTTTTAGACAACCTTTCTAATATTTGATCAATAAAAGGTAAAGGGTAATGTTCTTTCTTAGTAACTTTATTAACTTTTCGATAATCAATGCACATTCTATACCCTACAACTACTCTTTGAGGGATGAGCTCATCATTATCATTAGGCACAACAGTTATTCCTCATTTCTTAGGAACACAATGCATAGGAATAACCCATCTACTATCAGCAATAGGATATATAATACCTGCTTCAAGAAGTTTTAATACCTCATTCCTTACCACATCCTTCATCTTAGGAATTAGACGACGCTGATGTTCAACAACGGGCTTTGCATCATCTTCCATGTTGATGGCGTGTTGGCAAATAGAGGGAGAAATCCCCTTCAAGTCATCAAGAGTGTAGCCAATAGCTCCTCGGTGTTTCTTCAATATTTCCAATAACCTTTCTTCCTCAAAATCTGAAAGCTTAGAACTAATAATAACAGGATATATTTTCTTATCATCAATATGAGCATACTTAAGATTATCAGGCAACGGTTTTAAATCAAAAACAGGATCTTCCTTTGGTGGTGGTGTTGTACCTAAATCTTCAACCGGCAAGTCATGTTTAAGAATAGGTTGACGAAGGAAAATTTCATCAAGCTCATTCCTTTCTTCCCTAAAGACTTCACTCTCACTATCCTCCAAATGTTGCTGCAAAGGATTGTTAGGAGCAAGAGCAATAGATGCACACTGTTCAACTCTAAAATCATTATTAGGCAAATCAGCTTTATAAGGAGTTTTGGTAAATTTAGAGAAATTAAACTCATAAGATTCACCAGCAAATTTAGTCACAATTTTCTCTTTCTTGCAATCTATAACAGCTCCACAAGTATTTAGAAAAGGTCTACCAAAAATAATAGGACAAGACTTACTAGCAGCAGAACCAAGTACCAAAAAGTCAGCAGGATATTTAATCTTACCACATAGAACTTCCACATCTCGAACAATACCAATAGGAGAGATAGTTTCTCTATTAGCTAACCGAATAACCACATCAATATCTTCAAGTTCACACGAACCAACTTCATGCATGATTTCCGTATAAAGCTCATAAGGAATGGCACTAATACTTGCACCAATGTCACATAAACCATAATAACAATGATCGCCAATTCTAACAGAGAGCATAGGAACACTGGCTTCCCTAGACTTATTAGGATGCGAAACAATGTTAGAAGCATCTTCACAGAAAATAATATGACCATCTTCTACATTTTCAGTCACAAGATCTTTAACTATTGCAATAGCAGGTTCAACCTTTATTTGCTCTTCAGGTTCTATAGGTTTCTTTGCACTTTTATTGACCGCACTAGTTATAACAGAATACTCCTTCATTTTAGCAGGGAAAGGAGTTTTTTCAATATAAGCTTCAGGTAGAACATGATCAACAGTTTCAATTACAACAGATTTATTTATAGATGAATCAGTTTTATCTTTGTACGGTTCATGATACTTATCAAAATTCTTCCTAGGTAATTCGAAATGAGAGGAAAAAGCTTTATAAAGATTTGCAGCAACTTGAGGGTCAAGACCATAAGTAGCACTCATATTATGAAATTTATCAGTATTCATAAAAATTTCAATGCATTTGTAATCATAATTTATACCTGACTCTCTATCTTTGTCGTTCTCCCATCCTTCAGTATTCTCCTGAATCCGATCAAGAAGGTCCCTTTTAAACTCTTCTTTGTTGCGTGTAAATGATCCAGAACAAGAAGTATCCAGCAAGGTTTTATCTTGAAAAGAAAGTCTTGCATAGAAATTATCAATGATGATATTACCAGGAAGCTCATGAATGGGGCATTTGAGCATTAAAGACTTCAATGTCCCCCATGCTTCGGCAATACTCTCTCCATCATGAGGCCAGAAATTATATATGCGGTTCCGGTCTTTGTGAATTTCACTTGGAGGATAGAATTTAGAATAAAATAGAGGCACAATATCATTCCAATCAAGAGAATCCCCATTCTTCAGTAATTTATACCAATGCGCCGCTTTACCAGACAGCGATATAGAGAATAGTTTATTCCTAACATCATCCATAGCAATACCTGCACATTTGAATAGCCCGCATAATTCATGTAAAAACAGTAAATGGTGTCCAGGATGGACAGTTCCATCCCCTTCATAGCGGTTATCCACAACACGTTCAATAATTTTCATAGGTATTTTGTATGGAACCTCTTTCTCACCTGGCGCCTCATCCACTACCTTTGAAGTAGTAGTAGATTTTCCAAATAGAAATTCAAGAGAAGATCTCTCCATAATGAATTATAGCAGTAGGCAGAAATAAAATCAGCACGTACAGTAAAAGTTTCCCTTACCAATTCCACTTACCAATAGCGCTTCACTCCCCGGCAACGGCACCAGAAAATAGTCTTGATGACCCACAAGTATAGGGGGTGTATCGTAGTACTTTCGATAAATAAGAGTGTCGAACCCAACGAGGAGCAGAAGGTGTTGACAAGCAGTTTCGATGAAGGATTCACTGTAAATACTCACAAACAAGTATTCAGGGGGTTTTGACATAGCAGATAAATAAAGTACAAGTAAGTAAAGTGCGAGAGTAATAATTGCAGCGAGTGGCCCAATCCTTTTTAGCACAAAGGACAAGCCGGTTTGTTTACTTATAATGACCGAACGTTCTTGAGGACACACGGGAATTTAGTCTAGTGCTTTCGCTTCATATAGTTGATTAATATTCATTGTTTTGATAAGTGTTGTGTGGGTGAACCTATGCTAATGCACCGCCCTTCCTAGGACTAATACATACTTGTGATTATACCCCTTGCAAGCATCCGCAACTACAAGAAAGTAATTAAGATAAATCTAACCACAACCTTAAACTCTGAGATCCTGCTATCCCTCCTGCATCGATATACCAACGGGGGTTTAGGTTTCTGTCACTCTGGCAACCCCACAATTAGCAAACAAATACAAGATGTATTCCCCTAGGCCCATAAAGGTGAAGTATTATGTAGTCGACGTTCACATGACACCACTAGAAGAATAACACCACAACTTAAATATCATAACATTGAATATTACTCAATCATAATTCACTACTAACATTTAGACTTCACCCATGTCCTCAAAAACTAAACGAACTACTCACGAGACATCATATGGAACATGATCAGAGGTGATATGATGATGAATAACAATCTGAACATAAACCTTGGTTCAATGGTTTCACTCAATAGCATCAATAACAAGGAGTAATCAATACCGGGAGAGTTTCCCCTATCAAACAATCAAGATTCAACCCTAGATGTTACAGCGGTGACGAGGTGCAACGGTGGAGATGACGGTGACGGTGGTGGAGATGATGGTGATGATGATCCCAATGAAGTCCAGCTCGATGGCGGTAACGATGGCGTCGATTTCCCCCTCCGGGAGGGAATTTCCCCTGCAGATTTCAGCCTGCCGGAGAGCTCTTTTCTCTCTGGTGTTTTCCGCCCCACAGAGGCGGCTGTGACTCCTCGCGACTATCCTCTGGAGCTTAGGTTTTCGGGACGAAGAACTACGCGAAGGAGAGGCGGCCGAAGGGGGCTGTGGGCCCCCTCCCCATAAGGCGGCGCGGCCAGGCCAGGGCCCGCGCCGGCCTATGGGGGGCCCATGGCGGCCCTCCTCGGCTCCTCCTTTTGGCTGGCTTCATCTTCTAGAAAAATAAGATCTTCTGTGTAATTTCCATAAATTGTTGACCTCCAGAAATATTGCATTCCGACGGTGCTTTTTCTAGCAGAATCCTGACTCCGGTGAGTGATCCTCCAATAATCATGAAACATGCAAAATAGATGAAATAACATAAGTATCACCTCTAAATATGAAATATATCAATGAATAACAGTAAATTATGATATAAAAAAGTGATGCAAAATGGACGTATCACTCCCCGCCGACTGAAGTAGATCGGTGGTCGCATCACGGCCACCCGATGGCGCGGCGACCAGGATGAGCTCCCCCGGCGGCTATAAAGGCTCCTCCACCGCTGCCATGAGCCCTAGCTCTCCTTTTCCCCCCTCTCCCGCGCTCTCCTGCGGCCGCGAAACCCTAACCCTAGCCTACCTACTGCCGGCCCTACCCCGCTCAATTTTGCCGCCGGCAAAGCTCCCCGGCCATCGTCCACGCCTCCACTGCAACCGCGGTGAGCTCTTCTCTTTCCCGGTGTCCTAGCCTCGCCCCTAACCCTCCCTACCGCCGTCGCCACGGGCTACTACCCTGGCCTCCGCCGCTCCTCGCCGGTGGCCGAGCTCCGGCGACCAAACGCGGGCGGCGCCACCACCAAACTCCTCCCCGCGACGCCCCGAGTCTTTTGCCCCTGCCCGCGCGGCCTATTGCGGCCCGAATCGGCTGATTGATGCTCCACCTGCGAGCTCAAGGTCGCGCTGACGTCAGCCTAACGTCAGCGTGACGTGGTAAAGTTTTTCTATTTTTTGTTTTATTTTCAATAATTCATAAGTAATTCATTTTAAATCAAAAAAAATTATATACCAAAATGATCAAAAAAAAAAATCCTAGCTGTTTATCCATGTTTCATAAATGTTTGAACCAACTAAAATTCAAGCCTTAGCGGAAACCCTAATCGACCCCTCTCATGTGTCGGGATCAATGCCGAACCCCTTTAATTTTCCGTTGATGCACCTAGGGTTACCCAAACCCCTTTAATATGACATTTTATCATATTGTATGTGCATTGCATTGTACCATGTCTTTATTGTGATCTTCCTTTCCGGTGTTTGGTTCTTCTCGATAGGGACCTAGCTTGAATCTGAGATCAATGCCACCGAAGAGCAGCACCAGAACAACGAGGGACAAGGCAAGCACTAACCTGGTTCATATATGGTTTCGGAATGCTTTTACTTCTGGTTCTTACATATTGCATATGCTTCAAATACGTTTTATCGACAGTTGTAGATATCCTATGTGTGCATATTCCATCCTTGTAGCCCAAAGTTCCTGATCCACCGCTCCCAGCAAAACTAGGTTGAGCTTGTTCACATCGCTAGAGTCGTACATGATATGCTTAGCCTTGCTTAGCTATTGAAGTCTGATCCATCCGGTTGATGAATCAGAGCTACGAATGAACCTAGTTTGTCAGGATGACGTGGTAAGATCACAGATGATGTTAATAAACATGTTTAAAGGCTTCGATGGGCTGCCACATGGGGATGTGGTGATTTGACTCATTCTCGCCGATACTAGGACCTGAGTTCTCGCCTTCGGAACCAAGACTGAGCGTACAACCACATGGGGCCAATGGGAACCCTTGGCCCGAACTTGCCTAGCTTACCCATGAGTCAATTAGTTTACGAGTTCCATTTTCCATATGCATGGGGAAAAGGTGGAAAAGGTTTTCAAAGTGCATCATACATGGCGTGGCCAGGGTGAAGGATGTTGGAGTCATTAAACTGGATCCCTTGCGCACAATGACCGGGACCGCCTCGGATAATGGCTACCTACGATGATGGAGTTCCCCAGTTAGTTTCAATCATGGAATAGGCGAAGTAAGGGAAATGTTTTGGTCGGCCACCCTCTGCCAGCACACCAAGGAAGTGTGTAATACTTGTGGCATTAAGAGTCGGTCGGCGCGTGTGGGTAAAGTTGTACACCCTGCAGGGTAAATCTTTTCGAAAAGTCTTGTCCACGGTTACGGACGACTTGAGAAAGGACATGATGATCATAGACACATTGAACCTGATCGTAAAACTTGATATCTAAGTGTGAATAAGGGTCCCTTCTCAGGGTGTCGAGGGGGTGATCCTAGGTGATAGGTTCAGGTGATGATGAAGATTCGGTGGATTCAACATGATGATATTAGAGCTAGAGTTGTTATCGCTCTCTTATCCACTTTGAAAATGGTTTGAATAGACGAGCTTCTGCTCCCTCCTGTTTACAAAGGAAAACTAGCTTTCCGCAAGATAAGCTCCACATAAAGCCTCGCATAACCTCTTTGCTAACAGGTTGTACTAACTCTTGTTGAGTCCCTGAACACAGCCTTGCATGCTTTGTTTCAGACGAAGCCCTTCCAACTGATGGTGGTTTCTACCTTGACATCGACGAGTAGTTCGGAGTTCCCCAGGCGGCAGCCTGAGACTTATGGGCTGGGACGTCGCCTTATGTTATGGCCTCTTAGGCCCTTTGCAGTCTTGTTATCTAGAATAACATAATTTGTTTTCCGTTGCTTGTTGAATTGTGGTCAGTGACCTCTGCGTGTAATAAATTTGGATCTTAACTCTGCTAAGAGTTGTAATATATTTTATTTCAGTCGTCGAGTCACTGACGTGTTACCAATTTTCACCCTGTAGGCCCTAGAGATCTAGGTTAGGCTTATGCCAGATGTGATATCTGGGTTTGTCTAGCCCTGACCTCCGGGGTCGCGACAGGTTTTGGTATCAGAGTAGGACTGCCTATAGGAAACCCTTTCTACTGGTCGATGTTGAGTCTAGTAGTTGTGAAAACTATTTGAAACCTAAAAGTATTTGCAAAAATCTGAATAGGATTCTTTTTACTCCTTACCTGGTGTCACTCTAATGCTGAGTCATCTTACCTTGTTTTGATTGAAAAAGGTTTTACCTCTACCCTGTTATTTCCAAACATCTAGGAACTACAGGTTTGGGTTGTTTTCTCTGTAAGTACTCCGTACTTGGTTGCTTAACTCAGTGTTCCTAAAGTTACATCAGAAGATCTGAATCTTATTCCTTCCATTCAGTGATTGTTATCATTCCACTGAATCATTTCCACTGAATCATTTCCATTGAATCATTTCCAAGGAATCCGTTTCTCATGATATTTGTCTTTCTCTTCAGGATGGCTGGTCGTGGTCCTGGTCGACGCGGACAAAACAATGCTGAACAGGAACTGCCGCCACCTCCCACCATGGCGCAGGTTCTTAACAACATTGAGACCAACCGCCCGAGGAATAAACAACTCCTGGAGCGTGTAGCTCAAAACACAGAACATCTTCCCGACAACTGTGTCACACTTGGGGACTTCATCCGTGCACTGCCTCCTGTCTTCACCCACCCCAAGGAGCCTCTTGACGCTGATGATTGGTTTCGCACCATCGAGCGCAATTTCAATGCTCTTCGTGTTCCACCAGGTGAACGCGTGAACTTTGCCATGTACCAGTTAGAAGGTGCTATTGGTTCTTGGTGGGAAGGTTTTCTGGCTCTTCAAGCGCCAGGACATGATGTTACCTGGGAGGAGTTTGTCATAGCTTTCCGTGCAGAAGACTGTCATGGACATAAAAAGGAGGGAATTCCTGGACTTCACTCAGGTGAAGCTAAATGTGGAGACATATGGACGCGAGTTCACTCAGTTGTCTCGCTATGCACCCCGTGATGTGGTTGATGATGTTGACAAGCAAGATCTGTTCCGCAAGGGACTTAACCCTAAGCTTCGCTATGAGATGTTGCCTTTCACCTTCCAGTCATTCCAAGACCTGCATAACCGTGCTCTTCTGATGGAGAATGGAAGGAAGGATATGGACAAATCTAAGAGGCGTGAAGAAGGTGATTCTCGTGCGTGTTCCTCTAACAACAAGAAGCGCCGTGTCTGGATCCCTTACAGTGTTGTACCTCGTGCTCCTTATGCACCAAGGTCTTCTAGCAATAACTCTAAGCCAGCATCTGGTGGTTCAAGCTATCGTCCTGCCATAGGTACTGTGCCGAGTGGTGGCTGCTACTCTTGTGGTCAGCCTGGCCATTACTCAAAGGAGTGCCCCCAGAAGTCTGCTGGTCATGGATATTCTCAGTCCAAGAAGGATGACAAATATCCCTCCTCTAGTCGTGCTCGTATGACCCATGTCTCTACTGATGAGGCTGAAGAGGATCCAAGCGTCCTAATGGGTACGCTCTAATATAATCAATCCTAGCTACAGTTGTGTTTGATTCCAGATCATCGCATACATTCATATCTCAATAGTTTGCAGGAAAGCACGATATACCATTTGAGACAATGCCCTCCCCTCTAGAGATCACAACTCCTGGTTCTCGTTGGCAAACCATCTGGATTACCCGTGAGGTTATAATCAGTATAGGGCATATGTTATTTCCCACCTCTCTCATTGCCATCAAGTCATCTGACATTGATGTCATCTTGGGCATGGATTAGTTGGTAAAGCATAAGGTTGTCATTGATTGCACATCCAGGTCTATTGTGCTGACCAATCTTTCTGGCAAAAGCATTTTGTACTGGGCTCCATCCGCAATACCTCCGTCGGCAAGGTTTACCCCTGAAACCGTGTTGTATGCTATAGAAGCCCGACCTAAGACAGAAATTGCCAATGTCTAGGCGGTCCTTGACTTTCCAGATGTCTTTCCTGAAGAGTTACATGGCATGCCGCCTGATCGAAGTGTGTACTTTGTCATTGAGTAGGTTCCCGGAACTGCCCCTGTTTCCCGGAGACCATATCGTATGCCTCCGGAAGAGTTGGTTGAACTGGAGAAGCAGTTAGAGGAGCTAGAAGAGAAGAACTTCATCCAACCTAGTACTTCTTCCTGGGTTGCCCTGCCCTCTTTGTCAAGAAGAGAGATACCAACAATCCGCGGCTGGTTCTTGATTACCGTCCGCTCAACATAGTGACTATCAATAACAAATACCCTCTTCCTATAATCAATGATCTTTTTGATCAGTTGTCCGGTGCCACAGTCTTCTCAAAGATGAATTTGAGATCAGGGTACCATCAAATCAAAATCCGAAAGGAGGACATTCCAAAGACAGCGTTCACAACTCGTTATGGTCTTTACGAGTACACTTTCATCTCCTTTGGCCTCCCAAATGCTCCTGCCACTTTTATGCATCTCATGAACTCTGTTTTCATGGAGTATCTTGACAAGTTCATCGTGGTCTACATCGACGATATTATGATCTACTCCAAAACCGAACATGAACATGATGAACATCTACGCCTGGTGCTAACCAAACTTTGTGAGCACCGTCTCTACGCTAAGTTCTCCAAATGTGAGTTCTGGTTAAAAGAGCTCATCTTCCTTGGTCATGTTATCTCTGAAAAAGGTGTTGAATTCATTCCAGATAAAGTTCAAGCCGTTCTTGACTGGAAGACACCTAAGTCAGCTAACGAGATTCAGATTTTTCTTGGTCTGGCAGGTTATTACCGCCGTTTCATTGAAAATTTCTCCAAGATTGCCAAGCCAATGACCAATCTTCTCAAGAAAGACAAGAAGTTCGAATGGTCAGAAAAGGTTGAAGAAATTTTCCAGGTTTTGAAAACCAAACTGACTGCTGCTCCTGTGCCTGTCCTTCTGGACACAAGCAAAGCCTTCATTTTCTATTGCGATGCCTCTCTCCAAGGGCTCGGATGTGTGTTGATGCTAGATGGCCATGTGGTGGCCTTTGCCTCTCGACGGTTGAAACCACATGAGCTCAATTATCCTACACATGATCTTGAGCTTGCAGTTGTGATCCATGCTCTTAAGCAATGGCGACCTTACCTTTATGGTAATCGTTGTGAGTTGCTCAGATCATCAAAGTCTGAAGTATCTTTTCACCCAGCCAGATCTAAATATTAGACAGAGAAGATGGCTGGAAGTCATCAAACATTATGACTTGGGTCTCAACTATAAACCCGGAAAAGCTAATGTCGTTGCTGAGGCGCTAAGTCGGAAGTCCTATTGCAACAATCTGATGGTTAAGCAAGCGCAACCTTCTCTCTATGAGGAACTTGCAAAACTCAACCTTGAGATTGTTCCTAGTTGATTCCTTGCTAATCTAGAGGTGAAGCCCTCTCTTGAAGACCAGATCAATAAGGCTCAGAAGCAAGATTCTGGCATTACCGAGATCAAGAAGAACATTGATAGTGGAGTTGCTAAATGTTTCTCCATTGATGATCAAGGTACCGTTTATTTCGGTAAACGTCTAGTCGTGCCGGATAAATCGGATCTAAAAGAGCTAATCCTTAAAGAAGCTCATGAATCACCCTTCTCCATCCATCCTGGTAGTACCAAGATGTATCGGGATCTCCGCCAAAGATTCCGGTGGTCTAGGATGAAGCAATAGATCGCTAAGTTTGTTGCTGAATGCGACGTGTGTCGTCGTGTGAAGGCTGAACATCAAAGACCTGCTGGCACTCTCCAACCTCTATCAATTCCAGAGTGGAAATGGGATGAAATTGGCATGGATTTCATTACCGGTCTCCCCAAGACCAAAAATGGAAAAGATGCTATATGGGTAGTGGTTGACCGTGTATCCAAGGTTGCTCGTTTCCTTCCTGTTCAGGAAGATATTCATGCTAGTCAACTAGCTGATCAATACATATCCTAGATAGTCGCTTTTCATGGTGTTCCCAAGAAGATCATCTCTGATCGTGGAAGTTTGCTTACCTCCAAATTTTGGGAAAGTCTTCAGAAAGCTATGGGAACTCGTCTTTCCTTCAGCACAGCCTATCATCCTCAAACCGGTGGTCAAACAGAAAGAGTGAATCAAATTCTTGAATACATGCCCAAAGCCTGTGTTATATCATTCGGTAAAGATTAGGAAAAGTGCGTTCCATTTGCCGAGTTCACCTATAATAACAGCTTCCAATCTAGCCCGTGCATGGCACCTTTTGAAGCTTTGTATGGCAGAAGGTGTAGAACTCATTTGAACTGGTCCGAAACTGGAGGAAGAAAGTTCTTTGGACCAGATATAATCAATGAAACAGAAGATCAAGTTCGCATCATTAGCGAGCGTCTGAAAACTGCTCAGTCACGTCAAAAGATATACTATGATTGCCATAATCAAGAAGTGAAGTATCAAATTGGTGATCAAGCTTATCTTCGGGTCACTCCTCTCAAGGGTGTCCGTCGTTTCGGTATCAAAGGCAAACTAGCACCTCGCTATGTTGGTCCTTTCCACATCCTTGCCAAGCGTGGTGATGTTTCTTACAAGTTGGAGTTACCTTCAACCTTTCCTGAAGTTCATGATGTCTTCCATGTGTCCCAACTCAAGCGGTTCTTCAAAGATCCTATCCGTGGTGTTGATCACGAGACTCTTAACCTTCAAGAGGTTCTAACTTATCGAGAACACCCTGTTTGTATCCTTGATGAAGCCGAGCGTAAAACTCGACGTCAGAGCATCAAGTTCCTGGAAATTCAGTGGTCTGATCATTCTGAGCAAGAAGCAACCTGGGAACGAGAAGATCGTTTACGATCTAAGTACCCTTCCTTCTTTTCTAAAATCTAGGAATCTCGAGGACGAGATTCTTGTAAGGGGGGTAGAGTTGTAACATCCCAAACTTCTTAATATGAACTAGCGCAATGGCCCTCGCAGATGCGAGGACATCATCTTTAGTGGTTTCAAAGTTTCATAGCTATCATATTTTATGATAATACATAAAACTATCCTATGACTATTACAAATTTTAGGTATATATAATAGCACATATGTGATAAGAATAATTAACCATCCTAAAATAGTGGGATTTTTTAAGTACATGGTAGAGTCATAGATACAGACAACATACCACGCCGGCGTGTCGGCTAGGCTTCAGTTCCTAAGTTCCTCATGTAAAAAAATGTCATGTGCCCATGCGAAACCAACACAAATAACTACTACATATATATCAAATAAAAAAAGAGCTACATATAAAGTGGTCATGAGTAGCTTAATTAAACCACTGGAGTAATTAAGGTTCGGCAATTAGCCCATCAAAGCATACTTGAGCTAGCCTTGCATGCATGCATACTGTATAATGCAGTGATGCATGTCATTTTTTATTGTGGATTTTCCTCACATGTGCATATGTGGTATATTTACAGGTGATACACCTCACGTGTATAAACTGGCTAACAGCCAATTTCTTTACGCACTATGTCATTTTCAGCACAAAATTCTTCAAACAACCCGGAGTTAGCTAGTAGCTAGCTAGCCAACATGAGAAAATGATGACTAATTACAATGTACAAATAAATATCCTAGTACATCTACACACTCAAATGTATCAATTTCACCTAGCTAGCTAGTCGAGCACACTTTGGCGAGACAGATTTGCTGCATTTCAATTCGAAGCCATGGTGAAGTTTATTTTTAAAAGAAAAACTGTTGGAGTCCAAGTAAATCGGGAGTTCACCTAAACCTATCAAACGGAAGTGCATGGATTTAGTACCAATGATCTTTCATTACATCTTATCCACACAAAACTAATTAACTATCTACCAGTTGCACGTCTATTTTAGTTGTGGAATTTTACTGCTTATTCGTGACATTGTTGACCGTTAATTATACCAACCACAATTTTATGTAACCATTGGTTTGTTCAAGTCCCAGCCACAAATAGTAGATCAGACCGTTACTCTGTTTAGAAAAAAAGTTTGCACACAACACGTATAGGCGCTAAGACCACATATACTATTATGAATTATCTAATTAATAGATTGTTGTAATCGGTGTAGATCATGCTATTATTGCGTAAATTTTTTATGCACATACTAACATTAACAGCTAGTGTTATTTTTTGAACAGGGCTTGTTGATACACGACCGATGCCTTCCTCAAAACTATTATTTTTACATCGAGTGTATATCAATCTTGCTCGTGAATTAGCTCGGTTGCCAAACTTTGTTTTTTTCGTGAATAAGGCAGCCAAACTTTTTTTTACTGCAATTGTTTGTAAACAGCATCATGTACATGTATTTTTCCATCGCCCGTGCAGATGCAAAGGTATCGGAAGTTGAGTTGTTTTGATCTTGTACGTACCAAAACTATTGCAGATTGGCTAGCGAAAAAAAAGGTTTAGACCAATAGTTCCATGTAGATTGGCTACCGTGTCCTTCTTTAAAGGTTAAAAAGGGACTGCAGAGTCCTATGCAAATTGACTACCATATCTTATTTTTGAAAGGTAGATTGGCTACCGTGACAGTTTTAGACCGTGTCAATATGTTCCGTGTTGTGCACAAACTCTTCTTTTTTCATTGAATCGTTATATAAGCAGCGAGATCTTCTAATCTTTTTTATTAGTGGAACACGGTATATGGGTTACAACCATATTAAACGTCAAACAGTATACATGTGACATTGTCTATTTTTGTACACGCATATTGTTGTGCGTAAAACAATTTATTCTTTAATCTTAGACATTAAAATTAAGATCATTGGTCTATATTATTATAGCATATATGGATTAACTTGGTGCCTCGAAAACTCCCTTATTTTGCTTTTAGTATAAAATAGATAAATGAGTGTTCATCAGCATTGCATGCATATAGTTTGAATTTTAGCAAAGTTTGAATCAAACCCTAATAATTATTCAAATCCTTCTTTATTTCTTTGTCTCAAATTCTCCCAAGATTTTATAAAATAAGCCCCATGCATGCTTTTGTTGTTACCTAATAAACCCATGTGTGAGTTCTATTTCCTCTAGAAATTTGAGTTTCAAACAAAATTCAAAACAGATTTGAATTTGCACTTTTGAAAAGAGAAAAAACAAAACTAGAAAAAGGGAAAAATAGAGAGAGAGAGCTCTCTTCTCTCTCCCTAGGCGTAGCCCATTTTCCCTCTCCCTTATCTTCTCTCTGGCTCGGCCCAAGTCGGCCCAGCGCAGCCCAAACCAGCCCAACCACCCCGCAGGGGGTTTTCTGCAAAGTTACCATCTTCTCCCCGCCGACCGAAGCAGCTCGGTGGCTGCAGCGTGGCCACCCGATGGCGCCGGCGTCTAGGATGAGCTCTGCCGCTCCCCGATGGCTATAAGGGCTCCTCCACCTCCGCCCCGAGCCCTACCTCCCCTTTTCCCCCTCTCTGCGGTCTCCTGCGGCCGCGAAACCCTAACCCTAGCTTACCTACTGCTGGACCTGCCCCGCTCGATTTCGCGTCAGGCGAGGCTCCCCGGCCATCGTCGACGCCTCCACTGCAACCGCGGTGAGCTCCTCTCTCTCCCGGTTTCCTCGCCTCGCCCCCTAACCCTCCCTACCGCCGCCACCACGGGCTACTGCCCCGGCCTTCGCCGCTCCTCGCCGGTGGCCAAGCTCCGGCGACCAAACGCGGGCGGCGCCACCACCAAACGCCTCCCCGCGTCGCCCCGAGTCTTTTGCCCCTGCCCGCGCACCCTATTGCGGCCCGAATCGGCCGATTGATGCTCCACCCGCGAGCCCATGGTCGCGCTGACGTCAGCATGACGTCAGTGTGACGCGGTAAAGTTTTTCTATTTTCTGTTTTATTTTCCATAATTCATAAGTAATTCATTTTAAATCAAAAAATATAAAATTATATACCAAAATGATGAGAAAAACAAATCCTAGCTGTTTATCCATGTTTCACACATGTTTGAACCAACTAAAATTCATGCCTTAGCGGAAACCCAAATCGACCCCTCTCATGTGTCGGGATCGATGCCGAACCCCTTTAATTTTCCATCGATGCACCTAGGGTTACCCAAAACCCTTTAATATGACATGTCATCATATTGTATGTGCATTGCATTGTACCATGTCTTGATTGTGCTCTTCCTTTCCGGTGTTTGGTTCTTCTCGATAGGGACCGAACGTGAACCTAAGATCAACGCCACCGAAGAGCAGCACCAGAACAACGAGGGACAAGGCAAGCCCTAATTTGGTTCATATATGGTTTCGAAATGCTTTTACTTCTGGTTCTTATATATTGCATCCGCTTCAAATATGTTTCGGCAGTTGTAGATATCCTATGTTTGCATATTCCATCCTTGTAGCCCAAAGTTCCTGATCCACCGCTCCCAGGAAAATTAGGTTGATCTTGTTCGCATCGCTAGAGCGGTATACATGATATGATTAGCCTTGCTTAGCTATTGAAGTCTGATCCATCCGGTTGATGAATCAGAGCTACGAATGAACCTAGTTTGTCAGGATGATGTGGTAAGATCAGAGATGATGTTAGTAAACATGTTTAAAGGCTTGGATGGGTCGCCACATGGGGATGTGGTGATTTGACTCGTTCTCGCCGAGACTAGGACCTGAGTTCTCGCCTTCGGAGCCAAGACCGAGCGTACAGTCACACGGGGCCCATGGGAACCCCTTGGCCCGAACTTGCCTAGCTTACCCATGAGTCAATTAGTTTGCGAGTTCCATTTGCCATACGCATGGGAAAAAGGTGGAAAAGGTTTTCAAAGTGCATCATATAGGGTGTGGCCGGGGTGAAGGATGTTGGAGGCATTGAACTGGATCCCCTGCGCATAACGACCGGGACCGCCTCAGATAATAGCTACCTACAATGACGGAGTTCCCCAGTTAGTTTGACTCGTGGAATAGGCAAAGTAAGGGAAATGTTTTGGTCGACCACCCTCTGCCGGCACACCGAGGAAGTGTGTAATACTAGTGGCATTAAGAGTCGGTCGGCGTGTGTGGGTAAAGTTGTACACCCCTGCAGGGTAAATCTTTTCGAAAACTCATGTCCACGGTTACGGATGACTTGGGAAAGGACGTGATGATCATAGACAAATTGAACCTGATCGTCAAAACTTGATATCTATGTGTGAATAAGGATCCCTTCTCAGGGTGTCGAGAGGGTGATCCTAGGTGATAGGTTCAGGTGATGATGAAGATTCGGTGGATTCAACTTGATGATATTAGAGCTAGAGTTGTTATCGCTCACTTATCCCCTTTGAAAATGGTCTGAATAGACGAGCTTCCGCTCCCTCCTGTTTACAAAGGAAAACTGGCTTTCCGCAAGATAAGCTCCACATAAAGCCTCGCATAACCGCTTTGCTAACAGGTTGTACTAAGTCTTGATGAGTCCCTGTACTAAGTCCTTCCAACTGATGGTTGTTTCTACCTTGACATCGATGAGTAGTTCGGAGTTCCCCAGGTGGCAGCCTGAGACTTATGGGCTGGGACGTCGCCTTATGTTATGGCCTCTTAGGCCCTTTGCAGTCTTCTTATCTAGAATAACATAATTTGCTTTCCGTTGCTTGTTGAATTGTGGTCAGTGACCTCTGCGTGTAATAAATTTGGATCTTAATTCTGTTAAGAGTTGTAATATATTTTCTTTCAGTCGTAGAGTCACTGTTGTGTTACCGATTCTCACCCTGTAGGCCCTAGAGATCTAGGTTCGGCTTACGCCAGATGTGATATCTGGGTTTGTCTAGCCCTGACCCTCGGGGTCGAGACACACGGCGTACCCAACTTCGGGTCAACTCGGTGGAGGATCCCTACATGCTGCTAGCAATCTAGTATATGATCATAAGTATGTTTACAGGGGCCGTCGTAGGTGGAGCTATGTTGTCTCTTTTTCCTCCCCTATATGGGTGCCTTGGCTGGCTTTATATATGGGCCTAAGGTTTTACAAGAGTCCTAGTCAACTACTTCTTCGAGTTGCCTTCTTGGGCCTTCTCCATATTGGGTCGAGCCAGATATACTAATTATGGGTACCCGAAGGGTATGCCCCTGACAGTAGCCTCCGAGTGTCTAGGGAAGTCGAAGAAATACAAGGCGAGGCCATTGATCCGGAAATATACCAGGTCGATATCGTGGATCATGTGTAGCATAGATGATGTCGACGATTCTCGAAGTTATTTTTCTATCGGGTGCGCGACCAGCGCTCCCAATGGGAGTAGCCCTAGAGTCTATAAGCAGGTGTTTGCACTTGGGCATATACTTAAGTTGTACCACTCGATAAAGAACTTGACAATATATCTGGGCGCAACCCCTCTTCTTATCGACTCCTGCTGGAGGACTTAATGAAATCCATGTGCTCCCGATGGGAGTAGGCTCCACTCGAGTCGCAGAGTCGAGTTGAGTCTACAAACCTGTATATATTTACAAAATGGAATGAAATTTCCGTGTGTTTTCTCTTTTTCAAATTCTTCGAGTCCAAGGAGATGCTATATTTTCTTCGACAACTATATTGTACAGGGATATTGGTAAATGCGGCTAGTTCATCTGACGGATCAGGTACCAGTTAATTGCTCTAGTGGAAAATCCAGATAAACCTACTTCAAACTCGCGTCCCCGGACACGAATTCGGGATAGTGGCGTAATTCAGAATGTGCCGCTTTAGGACTTACCGAAACTGAATTCCAGCAAAATTATCGGATCCACAGCGCGTCCGCCAGGAATTTTCTTACATCTGCTGGTGTGGATAGAGTGGGAGAGTGCATTCGGGTGCAATTCCACGCCACACACGATGGATCCTGGGGTCTTGCCTTCGTGACCTTTTTATGAGTCATGGCATTCGGAGTTTTTACCGCGGCGGACGCGCTCCGAGAATGTGTTGTCTAGCGCCTTGTTCGGCTGATGTAATGACCCATTTTTTGGGTTCTTCTATATTTTTCGCGGCCGTGATGGGATAGCCGAATGTATTGGGTTCTTCTATATTGTTGTCGGGTACACCGCCGGTGTCCTCGATCAGAACAAATGACGAGTCAATGGACCCAAAGATTTTTCCACCTTTTTTTGTCGGGTTCCTCCTTGAAGAAATTTTTGTCGGGTTCCTCCTTGAATTTTTTTATCGGGCTTCTCCTTGAAGATTTTTTTTATCGAGCTCCTCCTTGAAGAAATTTTCGTAGAGTTCTTCATTGATGTAGTTTTTCCTAGGCGCAATTGTTCTTTTGTCGGCCTGAGATGTAGAGTGAATTTATACAGCGCAACCCCCGAGTGTCGGGTGCGGCGAAAGTAAATGATAATGAACTTTGTGTAAATTAAAAGAACACTTAGCTTGTAGGGTACGATGGAGTCGACGGAGGTAGGTCATGTAGCTGAGTCGATAAAGTATTCGAGTGCGGCGAAAAAGTCCAGCCGAAGTTGAAACCACCAAATAATGAAAGTGGATGCCGCCAAATTATTGATGAAGAAATAGCCGAGCCTCCGAGCGCTGCTGGGATGATGTCATGATTGTTGCTTAAACGTCGTGTCGTAGTTGTGAATCGGGGTAAAGTCATTGTTGAGCCCCAGAGTAGTTGTGACTCGGAATAAGTTGACGGAGTCGCGACGTCATATAAGGTGAAGCCATTTAGGATGCAACCATTGACAATAATATAATATGAATCCAATGAAAATTTACGCCACCGGAGATGAAATCGTTTGAAGATTAAACCATTGAAGCTTACATCATTAAAGTTGAAGTAATGAAGATGAATTCAAGATGAACTATTTGAGATGAATCCACATTGAATATTATGCCATTAAATATGAAACATATATTGAAGATGAATCCGCCGATATCATAGAGGATGAATCCCTTGACCCGAAGAAAATAAATCCAGTAATAATGATAGATGATAAATCCACTGGCCCGAAAATGCACCGGGTTGTATTATATTAGAGGAAATCAATGATAACCTTATAATATGAATCCGAAGAAGACAAATCCAGTATGTCGAAGAAGATAAATCCACTGAGCCAGGCAAGATATATCTCCAGAGCCGAAGAAGATAAATCCACTAAGTCGGGGAAGATATATCCACTGAACCGAAGAAGATAAATCCACTAAGCCAAAGAAAGTAAATCCACTGAGCCAGGGAAGATACATCCAGAGCCTAAGAAGATAAATCCGCTATATCCACTGAACCGAAGAAGATAAATTCACGATGAATCTATGGATCCACGATCATTGTTGAAATTCGACCTGGGCGTGGTGAGTGCGAGATGTCGAGTATGCGTGATGGAGAATGGAATGAACACACCAAAATAGTCAAAGCTTATTCTAGATCTGCAATTATATTACATCGCAAATAATAGTACGAGCCAAAAATATTTGGCGAAATAAATTTTACGTACCTGAAAATATAGCACCTGATATTTTTGTATTGGATGTTCGTCGCTGATGAACTCGGATAGCTTGATCCATGTAGGGGAGTAGCAGTTGATAAGGTGGGTGTAGTTGATGGCTATTGGCTCCTCCGAAGTCGATGAAAATATAAATCAAAGTACTTTTCGAATTACGGTGCACCGTGATGACTCATTAGTGCAGTAGCTTGATAACTCGCCGATACAAAATACGCGGACTTGCTGCCACTATCTCTTGTACGGAGCTAGCAATTAGCTAATGTTTAATCTATCTCTTCTCTTTTTTCATTTGGCTCCAAGCTTTCCTTGCTGATTGGGGCTTGGACTATCGATAGTATATTAAATAACTAGTTGAATACCCGTGCGTTGCTACGGATATATAAATATAAATATAAATATATTTATTCTCATCTTGTTTCATGAATATTTTAATCTTTCACCTCACAACATTTTCACCCCAGCTTGACAATGTGTTGTCTTTTTACCATGCCCCGCTCCACCTTCTCATGTCCCTCTCAGACAAAATATCATCTTAGCAAATGTATACTATCTTCATTCTAAAGCTTAAGGCTTATATTATTTTTAGAAAATTAAACTATGTCAAGTTTGACCAAGGTTTTACTAAAAATCATTAACATACAAAATATAAAATCAATATCAATTAGATAAACGATGAAAGATTTTTCAAAAAAAATTGATCAAATTTTACTTGGTTTGACTTTTTCAAAAAACATATAAGCCTTAAACTTTGAAATTGACGTAATATGAATAATTAACCATTGAACATACCTCAATTTTCAGAGTACATAAAAAAATCACATGATACATTGAATACCATTTAAACCAAACTGGTACAATAGTATACAAAATGCATGGATTAACTCTTCGTATCTCAAATGATCATTGAAATTGGTCACAAATGAGAAATATAACTATTTTCACTCAAAATATGTGCGTTCGATTAGCATCTTCGAACAACATATAAAAGCTTCTCATGTAAGTTCAGCTACCCCCAGTTACTTAATATGAGAAGTTTTGGCAATCCACATTGAACTGGGCCAAAAAGTCCTATATTTGAGAACAGAGGGAGTATGTCACAAGTGTTAGAAAGCTAAAATTGATCATAGTATTCATTTTCAAAGCTCAAAAAGATGATCCAATCTTGCAATCTAGCTAGCTCCTATTCCTAGAATGTTTCTCCTTGGTCAGCATCTCTCAATTCCTTTCTAATAAACACCAAAGACTTGAACTGAATCTAGAAAAGAAAATGAGGAAAAATCTAATGCATGACACACAGATTCATCAATCAATAATCCAAGTTTTTACCAGTAATAAAATCATTAAGTGAAGAGTTGAATATCACCAATTACAACATCCCTGCACTGGTAACTTGTACATAAAAAATACTATCCATGACCATTTCAATTTCAGTTCTAGACAATTAGATTGTGGATATGCAATAAATCTCATGATACCAGATTAATTGTGTGCTCATGCTAGGACTGTTCATACAATATTGCATCATACAGAGGTGGGTAATTTTGAGTTTATTAATCGGATGGACCTCAAAAAGGGAAGAAAATGTGACGTAGCTAGAATAAAGGGTGAAAATATTAACAGAAATCACCTACTATTCCATAATGACATATGTCTCGACTCTGTCTCTTGTGCGGCAATAGATATAGGTGAATTCACTTACGATTTTTATTCTACTTCAGCTTATACAAATAAATGTACCCACTTATGGTTTATGCCGATGACTAATACAAAATAAGAAAAGACGCCTCCATATTTCTACATCTTTGGGTAATCTGTCTGAAGGTAAACTTATAAATAGAAAAGGAAGAAGACATATAGTTAAGCATCAGGTTCTTACTCGCCACTACGTTGTACTTGATCCAGAATACATTAAACTCTCATTACGCCTCCCATTAGAACTTTGAAGGATAGGGAATAAATAATCGAGAAATATGATTCGGAGACAACTCACAACTCACCTCCATAGTTCTTCTTGTCATTCGCCTCCATGTCTTCCTAACTCCGACGATCCAACCTGCAAAATAAATAGGCAAAGCCAGACGTGTTGAAGGATGAGAACAAAAGGAAAAAAAAAGCCTAAGGTAATTGCAATATCCATCTGGCTAGGGATTTCTTGCACGTGAATATTATTTTTATGGTGGTATCTAGCGCGATATGTTACAGGTTTGGCGTTTGAGCACTCGAAGAAGGGTTTGCGTTCATGAAACCTACCTGCAAAACAAACTCCATGGGGTTATAAATGAATTACTAACCTCCACGGAAGGTAGATATATCCAATACATTAGATGAAACACCACTCAACCCCCGCTTGCCTACTTCGCAGTCTCATGAGTAATCTGGTTGGTCCCTCTTTTGACATGTTATATCATGTATCGAAAATGAACTGCAGAAATAAAACCAGACTTCTCTAATTTTGATGGCAATCTCCCAAATCAATTATACGTGAATTAATCATATACATGCTGATATATAATCATCATAATGTGCAATGTCAGAAGCATATTCAGGTGGTTCAGTGAAGTTCCCTTGAGAATGAAACATAGAGCGGTAGTTGCTAATTTTCTTTGACATGTGTTGGAGCAGTGCAAGCTCATGAACTAAAATATGAGTAGTCCATGGAATTGAAAATATCATTATTTCTCCTCTGGGCAATCCTTATCTAATTAGTTTGAGACCAGGCTGAATATTGTAGAAGACAAAATGTCCAAAAGTATGACACAAGAAAATATACTACAAACTGAATGCCAGAACCACCCGATTTTAAAATGAACTCAACCATGAATAATAATATAAGAAAGAACCATAATGTTGCATATAGCTTTCGATTTTGAGCCGGTGATCATACTCAACTTGCTTCCTATTGGCTATTGCTACATCATGAAATATGTCAGTCTCAGCTGACAAGACATGTTATTTCGTTCTGGTAAGAGGCTTCAAGTGAATCCTTAGTTCATTGAAATTATAGGCGTCAACAATTAATTTACACTTATGGCATTTGGAAAATCGAATCATTAGGGTACTGAATCATTTTAAGTATTGCCACCGTGAATAAGAGAGTCCTGGATCTGCAAAACAATTCCTGTTAGACAAAGGAGGATTTTAGCATAGATAACTATGCAAAATATTGTAACATTGAAATGTGCAATTAGAACTTATCTCAGTGTAGATTTTCAGTAAAGAATAGTAAATGAGTATACTGATACACTTCAAGAAATAAGAATAAAAAATTGATTAGGAACAGGGATGGTGAGATCACCTTTAATATCTCGCAATCACGAATTCTTCTGCAAGGTGTCTTAGACTTAGGGGGGATTCAAATACCTTCTTCCGATAATGGCGACAATCTAAGGAGTAAGAGAGTTCACAATATAGCTCTAAATATTATTATAGGCCAGAAACAATAATGGTTGCCATCTCACAAGATTTTTATCATGGAAGCCTCGCCTCGATGATTTCCTACAGCATTGGGCACAAAACCATTTAGGAATTTTGCATGTCGCACGCATTTGTGTTTGCTTTGATGTTGCTCTCATAAGAAATGAAGTAGTTGTATTGATAAGAGAAACTTATCTTAGCCCTATCTAGCCTGAAGTAAAAAAACACTCAGTAGCTGATGTCTGTAGTACAACGATACATAGGAAAATAATTTTAAGTTAAATTATCATGTGAAAGTTCAGAGAAGAATAATGCAAGATAAGCCCGCTAAGAAGCTACAATTTGGTGAAAAATCATGCTAAAATTTAGGGAAATATTTGCAAAATGCAAGTAAGCGCTTTTTTAAGATCATAATTAAGTAGATACAGCCTGGCATTGATCCTAACCTATTCTGAAAGAATGTTCTCGCATTTGCTCTTAGCTACAGCCTGTAGGAGCATTTAGTCATACATCTTGCTGGTGATTGGAAGCTTGCACAGAATGAGGCAACAATAACTAAGAACCATACCAGACCATGACATCCCAGGGAAGAAGATGCCCTTGCCACCGCTGCCATGTGATCCGGCTTCCATGATTGGCCCCTCATCTTTCAATGGCTACTGAGCCACTGGAAGATGAAATTGTGCCTTATCATAGTGTCCCCTTTGAACGAGGGAGATGGATTTGCCAGCGTGTTTGAAGGAGAACTTGAAAAATAAGAACACATCATCCTGACGTGTGATGGTTTGCTGCACGCACACACCGGATGACGAGCACCGGAGGCTCCAAGCGCGGTGAGATGGACACAGACCATGCGTGGGCACTCCCGGAGAAGGATTCGGAGGAGGATGAGCAGCCCGTGTTATTGCTGTTACTGGCACCAGCGGCGTTGAAGCCTTTATCCTCGATCACGGATATGGCACTGGAGCTGCGGAAGAACGCGGAGCACCACACCAGCGTTGGCACCGAGCGTGAACGCCTCGATGATGGGCGTTGCGCTGGTGGAGATCGGGAACGCAAGGGGGAGTCAGGGCGCCGCCGCTTGATGGTATGGCCGTACGGGAGAGGGCGGATGGGATGGGAGAGTGCAAAAGATTGATTATGCTCTGATTATGGAGATAATGGGATGGAGAGAATGGAAGTGTAAGATTGCTTCCTTAAAATAGAACAACCTGATTACGCTTACGGATACTGTGATTGAGTGAAAATAGATTGTTTCCTAATTAAGTTTTACTGTGATTGATTGACACCGTGAGTGCTAAAGATGGTTGTGAGATTTTTTCCTTATTAATTTGTAGCATGATTATTGTTTCCATAATTATTCACAGACTGTTGGATGTTAAGCGGAGGCCACGAGATTAAATTGAACGGTCAGGATGTTCTTAATCTCCTTCACCAAACGCGTTGTATGACGTGCGACCAACTGAAATATAATAGTAAAGATTCATGAACTCTTTCCTTGCACAATGCGCTCCTGTCATCTCAATTTGCTATTTTCTGTGTGGTTGCACCCGCACGAGCTTCTACCGGACAGGTGTAGGCCTAGAATTAAAGCTTGAAACTTGCGAGCTAAACGAGTAACTCACAATTCGACTCGCCTTGACTCAAACTCGGTGTATAACGAACCAAGCCAAGTTTTATATTTTGTCGTTAAATGAGTTCAAGCTAAACGAGCCGAGTTCATCGAACTCGTGAGTAACTTGTTTAGCTCGGTAAAATGAACAATATGGTGTATAATCTAACCAAACTACAACTTATGCTCTATTTTCTATCTATGTGATATGTGGCTCCTTGTCTAGACTTTCGTAATAATGTAATAAATTGGACTATTAAGCGCTAGCCTAGTCTAGTTAACATATTTGTGGTTCTTGATTTGGCTTGAATGTTGCTGGTTAAGGTTAATCGAATGTGTGGATTATGCCTTGTCTAATGAGTGGCTACTACCAAACTTATTCTCGTGATATACTGCTTCTTAAATATTTATGAAAAGTGTATTGTACATGTTTTATTTGACTATTTTAAACGAGCTACTTGTGAGTTGCCCGCGAGTTTTGCGAGTCGAGCCGAGTTTCAAATCTGGACTCGATTGTTAAACGAGTCGAGTCGAGCTAACTCGATAGTTGACCAAGCTTTAGCGAGTCAAGCCGAGCTGGCTTGGCTCGGCTTGAAATCCAGGCCTAGACACACGCATGTGCTTCTCTTCATTGTTGCGATGGTCGTATCCTCCACATCACATCTTCTTGTTTTTCCTGTCAGACCGATTGTTTTATTCCTAATTCTGAAGTCATCACGTTCTGAACCGGCGAATAACTGTCTCCCTGCAGCAGTCGATGGCTTCCACAGGAACCAATTCTGTTGGGTGGCACTCGGCTGAAGCTTGGCTTTGATAGAGAAAATGACATCCGCCGCCACCAGTTCGCGATGCGTGGATCAATCTGATGGAACCAGACAGCCGAAGAAGATAAACCGGCCAGATGCAATCTATAGTAGTTGAAGACGATGAAGCCTTCGCACTGGCTCATGCGGAACCATGCAAGATTGAAGGCATCGGTGCAGACGAGTTAGCCGATGATGAGCTTAATGATGATGCAGACGGATCCCGCCCGGATATATGTTGTCTCTTGACGATGAAGCCGAAACTATGTTGTCTCTTTTTCCTCCCCTATATGGGTGCCTTGGCTGGATTTATATATGCAACTAGCCTAGGGTTTTACAAGAGTCCTAGTCAACTACTTCTTCGGGTTGCCTTCTTGGGCGTTCTTCATATTCGGCCGAGTCAGGTATACTAATAATGGGTACCCGAAGGGTATGCTCATGACACATTGGGCTCATCATTGTCCACAACGCAAAGGAAAGAAAGGTTAAGTTGGATAGAATTCCAATTTTGTCAACATGGTCATTGGTAACACAGAGGAAGGAACAGATACGGTAATTTATTACCTACTATTATGTTAGTGTTTCAGCCCACATAATGGTGGGTCGATATGGGTGCTAATGTTTATGTGTGTGTTGACATCTGCATGTTTACCTCTTATCAGGCCTGATGTTCCACTGTTATGATAAGGAATGGGTTACATGCTACCATTCTTGATGTTGGCACGGTAGATCTGGAGTTTACTTCAGGCAAGATAGTGCAATTGAAGAATGTGTTGCATGTCCCTTCTACCAGCACTAGCAGGGATAAGCCTACTAGTCACGGGCCCTGGCCCGCAACTGGTACCTCGCTGGTGGTAGTCAGTACCAGTCGTATGCCCACCCCGCACGTGACCGGTAGTCCAGGTACCAGCCGCACACCGATTTTGGCGTGCTACAATTACTATACTAGTCGCGTGCACATTTTCAGTCCTCCGCTAATGTGTTTCTTGCAATTTAAAAAACACCCAACTATCCACGTGAGTTTACACAAAACACTCTAAAAACCAAAAGAAAGCAATTGAGTCCATGTCGCCTCCTCCTGGCATTGACGGGATCTAGGAGAGAAGCAGGTCGCCGAAGTAGGGTGTCGGCAGTGGCGGAGCAGAGCATCGGTGGTGGCGGAGCAGTGCATTGTAACTGTGCATCAGAGTAGGACGTTTCAGGTGGTCGCCGTTGTTGGGAGGAGGTGGTCACCTTTGTTGGGGAGGAGGTGGTCACCATCCTCAGGGAGGAGGTGGATGCCGATGCCGGAGCGGAGGTGTCTGCCGTCATCAGGGAGGAGGTGGTCGCCGTTTCTAGGGAGGAGATGGTGGAAATATGAAAGGGAATGAGGGAAGAAGGTGGAGAAGAAGAGGAGGATGGAAGATGGTGGAGAAGTGGAAAGGGATGACGGAAAGAGAGTGGAGAAGTGGAAGAGGATGAGAGGAGAAGGTGGAGAAGTGTAAGAGGATGAGGGAAAGAGGGTGGAGAAGTGGGCATGTGATTTTTTAATGAAAATTTTCAGATTTTTTTTCATCGAAATCTAAAACCTCCAAAAACTATTTTCCTTTTAGATTTTTCAAATTATAAAAAATCGGCGAACCATCATAGCCAGTCGAAATTGGATGTAACTTTTTTGCATATACATTTTCATATTAAAAAAATTCTTCATCGAAGGTCGTATGCAAAATCTAAAGACATTTACCAAAGGATGACACCATTTTGCAAAATAGGACGAAGTTCATGTTTACTTATTTTTCCTTAAAACTAGACGACATAACACATGGCCATGTCGAAGGATTTTATTTTTTGAAATTTCTATCATTTTCTTTTTTATAAAAAACTGAAAAAGGCGATATCAATCCCCCGGAAGTGCAGATTTTTTCTATTAGTTGTAGCATGCCAAAATAGGGTAGGCTACGAATAATCTACTTAGTAGTATCATGCCAACATAGGGAGCACTACAAATATTTTCGCTCACCTGCCCTTAGTCAGCCAAATATATTGGAAGCGGGCTAGGAAAGGGACACACAACCGGTATGGACATAGCAAGCCAGTACCTCCATTGGCGCTTGCTGTTGGTACTTTCTAGGACCGGGTGCATCTAGGGCCCACCTAGTAATCGTGTGCGCTACTCTCCTCTACACTACCAGTACAAACACACTAGTTGCGTGCGCGTTTTGGCCCGCGACCAGTAATAGCAGTCGTGTGCATTTAGACTGCTGTGTTGCGTCCCCCTATAGCATTTTCCTTACTAGTGCAAGAAGAATCTCATTAGTGGATCCCATATTACGAAATATTGGTTTAATTTGGTGTTTGAATCCAATAGAGTTCTACTGTCTATCGTATGAATTTTTTTCGAAAGGGTTATGAATGCGAATACATGTTTCGCTTCTCTTGGGAAGACTTCTGCCATAATGTTGTGAACTATGTAACACTAGTGTTAATGATACTAATGTTTGGCATTCACGATTTTTTCATATTAATTTCGGTATGAGTTTAATTCCAAAATTCACCTTTGTAAAAGGCTCTAAAGTCTCATGCTTGTGTGCAAGCAAAGCAGTCTCGCAAGCCTCACAAGCCAGCGAAGGAAAGAAACTTGGCACCACTAGAGCTCATACATTCAGATCTATGTGATACGAATGGTGGTTGACAAGAGGTGGAAAGAAATATTTCATGACTATAATTGATGAATCCACTAGGTATTGTTACGTGTATATCCTGAAAAGAAAATATGAGGCTCTAGATTTATTTAAAATCTATAAGGCTGAAGTTGAGAATCAACTTGAAAGAAAGATAAAAATGGTTCAGTCCGATCATGGTGGGGAATACTTTTCTAATGAGTTCAATTTATTATATGTGAACATGGTATAATTCCTGAGAGGATGCCTCCCAATTCCCCAGGATTTAATGAGATTACACAAAGGAAAAAAAACATACTCTGATAGATTTGGTTAACGCCATGTTAGATGTTTCGGGTTTATCCAAGAAATGGTGGAGGGAGGCTATATTGACTTCGTGGCATGTCCTAAACTGTGTTCCAACTAAGAATAAAGTGATTACCCCATATGAGAAATGAGAAAAGAAAAGGCCAACACTCTCCTACCTACGAACTTGGGGTTCTTTGGTGAAAGTAAATTTGCCAAACAACAAGAAGTCAAACTTGGAAAAATAAACATGGACTACATCTTTCTTGGCTATGCTACCCATAATATTGCTTATAGATTTCCTGTTGTGAAATCTGGAGTGGATGACATGAATGTCGGCACCATCTTTGAGTCAGGAGATGCTACATTCTTTGTGGATATAGTTTGTATTAGAGATATGCATGGCCTGTCTAGTTGGGAATCTGATCCAATTCCTGAAACTCCTATGGAGTTTGGTGAGGATTCTGATGATGAGAATTCAGATTCTGATGAGGATGACAATGAAGCTCCCACAAGGAGCAATAGACAAAGGACTGCAAAGTTCTTTGGTAGTGACTTCATTGTGTACCTCGTAGATGATACTCCCACTACCACTTCAGAAGCTCTTGCATCTCCTGATTCCTACCAGAAGGAAACAGTTCAAAGAGAGATGGATTCCATCTTGGGTAATAGAATATGGGAGTTAACTATGATTCCTTATAGATGCAAACATGTAGGATGTAAATGGGAATTTAAGAATTAGCTTCAAGCTGATGGTACTATTGAGAAGTACAAAGATCGACTTGTGGCTAAAGGTTGTAGATAAAAGGAAGGAGAATATTTCTTCAATACCAAGTCACTTGTGGAGAGATTTACCACAATTCAAGTACTATTTTCATTGGCCGTCTCACACAATCTGCTTATTCATCAAATAGATGTCAAGAAAGCTCCCCTAAATGGAGAGTTGGAAGAGGAAGTTTACATGGATCAGCCTGATGGTTTTGTACTAGAAGGGTGGAGGAGTATGAATTATAAGATCAACCCGAGGGGAAGTCTATGGCAGCCTAAAACCATGTCGGCATTGAGTGAAACTTGCTGCACAAGGCAGAAAATTCAAGGCATAGTCCATTGTTCAGTTGTGGTCAAGCGTAGTTCCTTCTCTAAGTGGAAGTTCAACTTAACATTCTCCACTAAAGTGCAGGTATATTAAATAGTGATTGGAACTAATGTGTATCCTAATGTGCTTCTGAGATCTGGTGGGGGATTATTGGATGTAGATGAGTTCCAACCCCCAGTTAGGCAGCCCATATAACCTACAATTTCTTAAATCTCAAGGCCCATCATGATGGCAGCTTGGGAACAACTTTGATGACTAAAATTTAGTGTCACATTGCTAGTTGGGAGGGAGTTGGAGTGGTTTATAGGGGCTGCTCCTCTAGTCGCTTACTTGTAAGAGAATGAGAAGACAAGGAGTCCTCGCACACTCCTCCTCCTCCGCCAACCTCCCTGCCTCGCTACGCATCGCACGCGCGTCGTGTCTCATCGCATTTTGTGACTTGAGTTCGAGTTCATAACCCCTTTTGTCGAAGCCTAAATTTTTGATTGGTGCACCAATTGAGTTGGGTATGTGTCGATGTGCATTGTGCAAGCTTGCCTCGTGTCCCTAGGTACGTGTCAACCATGCGTGTGCAAGCTCGCCACGTGTCCCTGGCTTCCTACAGGTGGCGGTTCGGTCGGTGCTCATGTCCCAGGCTATATCGGGAGACAGAACATATCAGGAGTTACACACTGATGACTGCAAGTCCACAGTTCAATTGTAGCTAGTTTGAAAATAAGAGTTTCGAACCACGAGGAGCTACTAGTTAAGATCTTAATTCCCCTTGCTACTATCTATCAAGGACCACTTTTAAGTCGCTCCTTAATCTTAAGTAAGGGTGTTTTGAAGAGAGTTGTATTTGATTGGAAGAAAGTAAACAAAGCAATAAAGTAACAAGTGTAGTAAGAAATGAAACAAAACGTGATAAGGCAAAGTTTTCTCGGGGATTTGTTGGATCCACCTCTAGCATTAGAATTACTGTTAGTCAAGATAAAATAGGCCTTTAATCATGGTGTGTGTGTGGAGAGAGCTCCATAATAAGATTCGTTCAGAAAACCATCTGTCATCGCATCTCTAAATAACCACTGCGGCCAAGCCTTCTGCAACCACATATTGTCTATTGCAATTAAGGATTTCCCCATGGTCATCGATATGAGCTTAGTGAGTCTCTCTTTATCCCACTCTTCCATATGATAGAGCACCGCCACGGTAATGTCACTTCCCGACGTACACTATATCAAACTTCAATGGGTAGTTCTCTCTCTAGTACCTAAGGCGAATATTACATGGTGCACTTCACATAATATCTAGAGAGAAAACTAACACACAGTCATATATTAAAATCATTGATCATCCATGATTCATCTCATAGTGATATATGCCAGGGTTTCTCCATCTCCCCAAGAACAAATGGAACTACTCACACTTGGAAGCAATCGAGAACATCATCATAATCTTATGGATGGAATAAACGTATCGGTATGAATTCAAATACAAATCCATAATAGCAATTGAGATCACAACTATGGTCGAATAAGAAAGGGATTGGTGATGGTGATGAAGATGAAGATGCAGCTGTTGATGACGAGGGAGATGATGCCTTGTCTTCCAATGATCCGTGTAGCAGCCCCGATTATGTCTTCTCCCAAGTTTCTCCTCCAGATCTCTCTCAGAGGTGGTGTTTCGGTGTTTTCAGCAGCTATGAATGTTGGATCTCTGATTTGTCTACACGAGGTGAAAGTATTTGACGAGGCAGAGCTCCTGGCGGTGTGTACGGGCAGGTCCCCCGGTACCGATACCCACTAAACCCTCTGGAGTTCCTCCTCGCATCCTCCTTTGGTCCAAGTGCACGGTTAAGTGCTCAGATGAATTTTATCACGTCAAAATAACATAAAGATGATAATTTTTATTGATAATTCATCATTGCCTTGATATATTAAGATCCTGCTGAAACAAGCATAAAAGGTGCACGAAAGCGCAGTGAAATACCAAAATCCTATTGCTACACAAGGATACCTATGTGAAATAAAATAGTAAAAACACTTCAAAAATGCACTCATCACACACTCTTCTCTCTCTCTCTCTCAGTTCCTTTTGATGTGTTGCTCTTTAGTCTTCACCATCCCGATGACTGCGCGCAAGACCGTCCGGGAGAGAAGGCCTCCGAAACCCCGTCCGTCGAGATCCTGCAGCATGAGACGGGCGATAAAGTTTTTGGGGAGCGTCTCGGCGTGACTTCTCGCTGCGGTTCGAGTTCTTCCTCGCCGGTTTGTTTGGTTCCTTGAAAAATCTAGCTATTCCGACTACACCATGGGTGACATCAACAATGGCCATGGGACATGGTGATGCTGCTGCTGGAGCGACCTTCCCAGTCATGATGCACTACGGGAAAAACAGGCGCTGCCGTGCGGCCTATCATTGTCGTGAGGCACCGCACGGCAAAGACATCTTTGCCGTGCGCCGAAAGAGGCACTCACGGCAAACAATATACGCACGGTAAAGTTAGAGCGGGGCGCACGGCAAAGTTCATGTGCACGGCAAACTCACCAGTGCCGCACGGCAAAGTTAATGTGCACGGCAAAGTCCATCAAATGCGAACGGCAAAGAATCCAGGACGGCAAAGCCAATAAACGACGCACGGCAAAGAAAATATGGTCGGCAAAGGGCCGGGACGTTGCCGTGGGCCACCCTTTGCCGTGCGGCCAGAGAAAGTGCACGGCAAAGCCGCCTTTGCCGTGCGACTTCTTCTTTGCCGTGCGCCATACTTCATTTTATTTGTTTTTCTTTCTATTTTATTTCATCTAATACTTATTTTTTTTTTAGTTCTACTTTTTGATGAATATTTATTAGTGTTAATTAAGACAATGTGCAATACAAAATTACTCTCCATGTTCATCCCCCACATATATCAGGGTTTCAGAGCAATTAATACGTACGCGCTTCGAAAAATCAGCTAAGTGTTCTCGCCCAAATGTGAGGAAGGTCACACACCGGGGAGCTACTTTTGCACCATTAGACCTTGCATCACACTTTGACACATAGCATAGGTCCACATGCAAGATTTGGTGGGGTTCCGGTGCTCCGGCGGTCGTTCTCCCCCTCCTCCCCCCAAAACAGCGGAACGCGTGCCCCGGCGGGTCTACCCCCCTAGATTTCTCCGCGCGCGGGTGCACCAATGTAACTTTTCATTCTTTTAGGTTTGTTTAGTACATATACACATGGAGAACCAAGATTGGGACCCTTTGGCACATATACCCGCAGCTAGAGCCATTATCACACGATCGACGGTGTGCCTGATCTACTGGTTAGGGTTAGGTGTAGGGTTAGGGCTAGGGTTTAGGGGCTAGGGCTAGGGTTTAGGTTAAAGGGTAAGTATTTATGGTTAGGTATAGGTTTAGGGTTTAGGGTTAGGGTTAGGGTTTATGATGCATGGTTCTGCAGCTCCGGCGTCGTGGTTTAGGGATTTAGAGGGGTTTAGGGCTCGAAGCCTCCCCAGTTTAGGGTTTAGGGTTTAGGGGAGCTACTTTTGCACCATTACACCTTGCACCACACTTTGACACATATCATAGGTCCACATGCAAGGTTTGGTGGGGTTCCGGTGCTCCGGCGGTCGTTATCCCCCTCCTCCCCCCAAAACAGCGGAACGTGTGCCCCGGCGGGTCTACCCCCCTAGATTTCTCCGCGCGAGGGTGCACCAATGTAACTTTTCATTCTTTTAGGTTTTTTTAGTACATATACACATGGAGAACCAAGATTGGGACCCTTTGGCACATATACCCGCAGCTAGAGCCATTATCACACGATCGACGGTGTGCCTGATCTACTGGTTAGGGTTAGGTGTAGGGTTAGGGCTAGGGTTTAGGGGCTAGGGCTAGGGTTTAGGTTAAAGGGTAAGTATTTATGGTTAGTTATAGGTTTAGGGTTTAGGGTTAGGGTTAGGGTTTATGATGCATGGTTCTGCAGCTCCGGCGTCGTGGTTTAGGGATTTAGAGGGGTTTAGGGCTCGAAGCCTCCCCAGTTTAGGGTTTAGGGTTTAGGGGAGCTACTTTTGCACCATTACACCTTGCATCACACTTTGACGCATATCATAGGTCCACATGCAAGGTTTGGTGGGGTTCCGGTGCTCCGGCGGTCGTTATCCCCCTCCTCCCCCAAAACAGCGGAACGTGTGCCCCGGCGGGTCTACCCCCCTAGATTTCTCCGCGCGAGGGTGCACCAATGTAACTTTTCATTCTTTTAGGTTTGTTTAGTACATATACACATGGAGAACCAAGATTGGGACCCTTTGGCACATATACCCGCAGCTAGAGCCATTATCACACGATCGACGGTGTGCCTGATCTACTGGTTAGGGTTAGGTGTAGGGTTAGGGCTAGGGTTTAGGGGCTAGGGCTAGGGTTTAGGTTAAAGGGTAAGTATTTATGGTTAGGTATAGGTTTAGGGTTTAGGGTTAGGGTTAGGGTTTATGATGCATGGTTCTGCAGCTCACGTCGTGGTTTAGGGATTTAGAGGGGTTTAGGGCTCGAAGCCTCCCCAGTTTAGGGTTTAGGGTTTAGGGGAGCTACTTTTGCACCATTACACCTTGCATCACACTTTGACACATATCATAGGTCCACATGCAAGGTTTGGTGGGGTTCCGGTGCTCCGGCGGTCGATATCCCCCTCCTCCCCCCAAAACAGCGGAACGTGTGCCCCGGCGGGTCTACCCCCCTAGATTTCTCCGCGCGAGGGTGCACCAATGTAACTTTTCATTCTTTTAGGTTTGTTTAGTACATATACACATGGAGAACCAAGATTGGGACCCTTTGGCACATATACCCGCAGCTAGAGCCATTATCACACGATCGACGGTGTGCACGATCTCGTTAGGGTTAGGTGTAGGGTTAGGGCTAGGGTTTAGGGGCTAGGGCTAGGGTTTAGGTTAAAGGGTAAGTATTTATGGTTAGGTATAGGTTTAGGGTTTAGGGTTAGGGTTAGGGTTTATGATGCATGGTTCTGCAGCTCCGGCGTCGTGGTTTAGTGATTTAGAGGGGTTTAAGGCTCGAAGCCTCCCCAGTTTAGGGTTTAGGGTTTAGGGGAGCTACTTTTGCACCATTACACCTTGCATCACACTTTGACACATATCATAGGTCCACATGCAAGGTTTGGTGGGGTTCCGGTGCTCCGGCGGTCGTTATCCCCCTCCTCCCCCCAAAACAGCGAAACGTGTGCCCCGGCGGGTCTACCCCCCTAGATTTCTCCGCGCGAGGGTGCACCAATGTAACTTTTCATTCTTTTAGGTTTGTTTAGTACATATACACATGGAGAACCAAGATTGGGACCCTTTGGCACATACACCCGCAGCTAGAGCCATTATCACACGATCGACGGTGTGCCTGATCTACTGGTTAGGGTTCGGCGTAGGGTTAGGGCTAGGGTTTAGGGGCTAGGGCTAGGGTTTAGGTTAAAGGGTAAGTATTTATGGTTAGGTATAGGTTTAGGGTTTAGGGTTAGGGTTAGGGTTTATGAAGCATGGTTCTGCAGCTCCGGCGTCGTGGTTTAGGGATTTAGAGGGGTTTAGGGCTCGAAGCCTCCCCAGTTTAGGGTTTAGGGTTTAGGGGAGCTACTTTTGCACCATTACACCTTGCATCACACTTTGACACATATCATAGGTCCACATGCAAGGTTTGGTGGGGTTCCGGTGCTCCGGCGGTCGTTATCCCCCTCCTCCCCCCAAAACAGCGGAACGTGTGCCCCGGCGGGTCTACCCCCCTAGATTTCTCTGCGCGAGGGTGCACCAATGTAACTTTTCATTCTTTTAGGTTTGTTTAGTACATATACACATGGAGAACCAAGATTGGGACCCTTTGGCACATACACCCGCAGCTAGAGCCATTATCACACTATCGACGTTGTGCCTGATCTACTGGTTAGGGTTCGGCGTAGGGTTAGGGCTAGGGTCTAGGGTTTAGGGGAGCTACTTTTGCACAATTACACCTTGCACCACACTTTCACACATAGCATAGGCACACATGCAAGATTTGGTGGGGTTCCGGTGCTCCGGCGGTCGTTCTCCCCCTCCTCCCCCCAAAACAGCGGAACGTGTGCCCCGGCGGGTCTACCCCCCTAGATTTCTCCGCGCGAGGGTGCACCAATGTACTTTTTCATTCTTTTAGGTTTGTTTAGGACATATACACATTGAGAACCAATATTGGGACCCTTTGGCACATACACCCGCAGCTCGAGCCATTATCACACGATCGACGGTGTGCCTGATCTACTGGTTAGGGTTCGGCGTAGGGTTAGGGCTAGGTTCTAGGGTTTAGGGGAGCTACTTTTGCACAATTACACCTTCCACCACACTTTCACACATAGCATAGGCCCACATGCAAGATTTGGTGGGGTTCCGGTGCTCCGGCGGTCGTTCTCCCCCTCCTCCCCCCAAAACAGCGGAACATGTGCCCCGGTGGGTCTACCCCCCTAGATTTCTCCGCGAGAGGGTGCACCAATGTACTTTTTCATTCTTTTAGGTTTGTTTAGGACATATACACATGGAGAACCAAGATTGGGACCCTTTGGCACATACACCCGCAGCTCGAGCCATTATCACACGATCGACGGTGTGCCTGATCTACTGGTTAGGGTTCGGCGTAGGGTTAGGGCTAGGTTCTAGGTTTAGGGGAGCTAATTTCGCACCATTACACCTTGCACCACACTTTGACACATAGCATAGGCCCACATGCAAGATTTGGTGGGGTTCCGGTGCTCCGGCGGTCGTTCTCCCCCTCCTCCCGCCCAAAACAGCGGTATGTGTGTGCACCGACAGTTAGGGTTAGGATTTAGGCGATCGATTTTGCACCGCTATAGTTTTAAGAAAACATGATAAGAACATTATTACAAAGTACTCATGTTGGAAAAACAGGTTTAATTTAATTTGAAATAAAACTAAATTCTCATATATGACAATTGAAATGGTAAAATAAAAAAAACGTTGCCGTGCGTAGGCGCACGGCAAAGAGTCCTGCCGCACGGCAAAGGGACTTTAGCGCACGGCAAAGGCTTTGCCGCACGGCAAAGAGTGGTGCACGGCAAAGTTGCGGATAAGTTAACCAGCTGGTCACGTGTGCGTCCCGACCAGATCGAACGCACGCCCAGCTCTTCTGCCCTTCCACGCGAGCGCCGCCACCTCCATCGATTTCCTCCTCCCACGCGAGCGCTGCCACCGCAGTCCGCTGCCCCGCCCTCCTCAGGTCCCCTCCCCCCCGCGTCGCCGCTGAGCTCCCTCGCTCCTCCTCCCGTCGCGCGCCCTCGCGAGCGCCCGCCGCATCCGGCTCCCTCCTCCCACATCCACCACTAGGGGGCTGCCGCGCGCCATTGCCGCCGCAAGCCCGAGCTCGAAACCTGCTGCTGCTGCTCGCCCCCTCCGCCGCCGCGCCTGTCCGTGCTGCTGCTCGCCCCTCCGCCGGCCGCCCGTGCTGCTGCTACTCTTCCCCTCCCCCGGCCCCGGTATGCCTCTCTTCCTCCTCCACTCTCTCCGATTTCATTTGCTGCTGAAACTACATGGATTGATGAGTGTTAGTGTAGGTTTTAGATGATTTTAGTGTACATTTAGATGATTTTAGTTTATAGATTGAGATGATTTAAGTGTAGTTTAGGATTTTAGATGATTTATATGTATTTAGTGTATAAATTTAGATGCATTTAGTGTATAAATTTAGAGGATTTTAGTGTATAGATTTTAGTGTAGACGATTTTATTGTATAGATGATTTTAGTGTAGTATATGACTTAGGGAATTTAGTGTTCACTTGCATGACTATTTTATTTTCTCGCTATGTAGGTGATGCTTCGAGGTGGACACGGTGGACGGCGTCGCGGGGGTGTTTGACGGTGGACGGCGTCGCGGCGGTGTTTGACGGGGGGCAGCGTCGTGGGGGTGTTTGACGGGGGGAAGGCATCCCGGAACTTCTTCGGCGATTCTCTCACGCGTCTAGGGTATAAATCTCCCTCCCACCTTTACATGTACCTAGGTTTTCTTTGTGTCTAGATCACCAAGTCTGTCGCTATACCTAGGCGTCTCTTCCCGACTGTAAGGGTTACGCGGATAAATATGCATTAGTGGTCTCGCATATTATGAACCGTAACTCTTACGGCATTTATCGGGACAGCCGGCGGATGCGTAGTTGGGTACGTTCTCCCCGCTCTACCCCGATCCGAGACAGGATTTCGGTAGCGCCTCCCCGTTGTTCTCCGGATGCACACCCCTCTCGGCTTTTTGCCGAGACGTGTATCGGGAGAGCAGCGGGGAGGTGCTGCCAAAATTCTATCTCGGATCGGGGTATAGCTGGGAGAACGTACTCAATCTACGGATCCGGCGGCTGCTAGGAGCCCACCTAGTAGAGTTTCAGGTTGATGCACGCGTAAAATAAATAAATATATGATGCATTTATTTCCTATTTGATATATAAATGCTATGTTCGTCTGTTTTGTTGCTGATTAGAGGATGGATAATCGTGGCTGGATGTACGATGGCAGAATCAGTCAGTGGGACTATACTGATGAATGGGGAGAAAAGACCGAGCAGTTTGTGGATAGGGCGTTTGCCATCCCTAAACGGGACCTATAAGTGTTTGGTGCCCTTGTAGTAAGTGCGCTAACCGAAAGGCACAGGACAAGGAAACTATGAGTATGCACCTGATCAAGTTTGGGTTCACACCGTCCTACAGGATTTGGACTTACCATGGAGAAAAGGCAAAGAAACGTGCTAGGAAGGAGGTGCGGCAGATTCAACCTAGGGGGGAATATGACACTGGTTTTGATAGGTGCTTAGAAAACTTGGCTAATGGTAATGTGCCTGAAAGCTCTCATGTAGAGGTGGAGACACCTCAGGATGCGGAGACAAGTGAGGACCCGGAGGAAAACACAAAGGAGTATTATGAGGCTCTGTTTGCTTCAGAAACCCCTACATGAAAATACGAGAGGTTACCCAACTAGATGCCATCGCTCGCCTTATGGCCTTGAAGTGCCATAGGAACTTGTGCAGAGATGGGTTCGATGAACTTCTGGTCATCGTAGGCAGCCTTCTGCCGAAAGGGCACCTCTTGCCGCAAAACTTCTACTATTCGACCAAATTGCTCAGTGACCTTAAGATGTCATCTCAGCAGATACACGCTTGTCCAAAGGGATGCATGCTATTCAGAGAGGAGCACGCTGACACAAATTATTGCATCAAATGCAATTCCTCTAGGTACTTTGAGGTAGACCGCAATGGTGATGGTCAGAAGAGGCAGACCACGGTTGCCAAGAATATCCTCCGCTATCTTCCAGTTCTACCGAGGATCCAGCGGCTCTTCATGACCGAGGATACTGCCCAGCAGATGAGGTGGGCCGTGGAAGGAAACAGATACACCGACAAGATGATACATCCGTCGGATGGTACTGCATGGAAGAACTTTGTGAAGAAATTTCCACTGAAAGCAGGTGACCCGAGGAGCGTAGCAGTTGCGATATCAACCGATGGGTTCAATCCATATGGTATGTCGGCTGCAGTATACAGTTGTTGGCCAGTGTTTGTTATTCCCATGAACCTCCCCCCTGGCGTCTGCATGAGATCAGAGAACATGTTTGTGTCGATGATAATCCCAGGGCCCAAATACCCGGGCAAGAACATGAATGTGTACCTGGAACCGCTGGTGGATGACTTGGTTCGTGGCTGGGAAGGTCGCGGGATCCGAACATATGACGCATCAAAGAAGGAGTACTTCGATATGTATGTGTGGTACCACACGTCCCTGCATGACCTGCCAGCACGTGCTTTGTTCTGCGGGTGGTGTACACATGGGAAGTGGCCTTGCCCACAGTGCAAGCAGGCCGTGACTTTCTTCTGGCTAAACAAGGGAGGCAAGTATTCATGCTTTGATGAAGCTCGACAGTTCCTTGAGCGGAGGCATGTATACAGGAGTGATGTAAAGAGTTTTAAGAAAGGCCGTGTTGTCCGTGGCCCAAAGCCAATTCCGAAGACCGGAACGGAAATCAAGCCAATTCTATCTCCCGTACGCGTGCAGAAACCCGACAAAACGTCTACATGGATGGGATGTTGTGATGACGGTGCCTTCACGCAATAGGCCGCCCCCACCAAACAAGGACGATTACCGCCGCGTAGACCCCTCAGCAAGGAGTGTCGAGTTTTATCAGGAAGAAGGGCTCCCCGGCCATTTCACAATCGGCTTGCCGACTATCGATGACATGGTCGTAGACGATGAACAAGAAGACGCGGGCATGGATGGAGACAATGCAGAAGATGAAGCTGAGGATGTCTGTGCCCCAGAAGACCTGAGTTTGCTCGAGGCGTTCAAAGCAGGGATTGACCTCGATGCAGATGGACCACCTCCAGGTTTCATTGATGATTATTGGTTCGCCGAGCCTGATGACGATGAGGAGACACGCGGTCCAATCACGGATGGCGACACAGGCTACTGATCTATGTAGTAGTAATTGTGAGGCTAGCCTATTTGTAATAACTCCGTGTAATAGAGATTGTCTAGCTAGGTTATTTGTAAGAACTCCGTGCTATGTTTGAGAGAACTCTATGCTAGCTATTTGTTGCTTCCACTAATTAATTAATGTTCATCCTTTTGCATTATTTGTTGCTTTCATTAATGTTCATCTACTTATATTTCTGTTGCTTTCACTAATATTTATCTCTTTACAATATTGCGTACTAATAAACCACTCTCTTCATTTGTGTTTGCAGGTGATTGAAGCATGCCGCCAAAAAAAGGGGTGGCGGTCTTAAAAAGAAGCTCAAGGACTTGGTAGGTGTAGGGACTTCGAGGCGGAGCCGAGCTACTACCCCCCCCTCCTAGCCCCCCTCCTGTCGCTCCCACAGGGCGGCCGTGTAGGAAGAATGCGACGCGGGTACTCACTCCTAGTCCTAGCCCCCCTCCCGCAGCCGATGATGATGACGAGGAGGAGGACCAGGAGCACCACGGGGGTGGGGAGGACCAGGAGGAGGAGGTGGGTGGGGAGGACCAGGAGGAGGAGGGGGTGGGGAGGACCAGGAGGAGGAGGGGGACGAGGAGGACCTCTCGGAGGATGAGGGGTTGGGGAACTTAGTGTTCGATCCTGATCCAAGCCTAGAGTGGTGTGAGCCGGAGGATTACCAGTACGTTCCAGCTGTGGAGAGGCTGAGGCCACGTGATAGGAAGCCATATCGGCGTGGGATAACACAGCTACCCTCGCTGAAGCACTGGCGCTACAGGCACGTTGTTCTACAGCCCTATGGAAGGAGGTACATGTTAATTTTTGGCATTTCGTTATCGCAATTTTGTCATTATCAAAATTATTATCACATACATATTGATGTTGTCGTTTCATGGTGCAGCTCGTTCCAGTTTGAAGACCCGACGCAGAGACCGCCACGTGGGTACTCGAACATCCTTGGGGGCCTACTTAGATGGTATTTCCCTGGGATAGTCAATTTCCCTACTGGTGGCTGCGACGTAGCTTGGAGGTGGGCGCACTACAGCCTCGCGGAAGATCCTCTTGGCCGCGGCACCGCGGCGGATATGGTTGTTGCCAAATTCTGGGTACGTGACTTTTGACTTCTTACCATTCATACACTCTCCTTGGTTCACAATAATTGCATTAATGCCCCTTGTTTTACCTATGTGCATGGTTGCAGAAATACTTCAAGAGGGCCGAGGGCAAGGAGAATGCGTGCGATGATGTCCTACACCAGCTTGCAAGGAAGAGGGTGACTGGCATGCACTACGAGGCACGTATTCAATGCGTCCGCGACTGGCACGCCGACCGCTTCGTCCACATGAGTAAGGAGGACGCTCGCGACACGCTCATGCAGCCGTGGCAGTACTTGCAGGTATTTGCATTTATGTGTTATTGATTTCTTTATCGCCATGTAGTTTATTTTACCATAATGGGTTTATCTTGTGCATGTAGAACCCTCCTCAGTACGTCGGCAACGACGATAGGTGCTTTCGTGCGATGGTCATGTGGTGGACATGCCCCCAGTACCTCAAGAAGCACGAGGAGGGCAAGAAGAAGCGGGCAGAGATGCGAGGTGGATCGCATATCCAAGGCAGCATCCCCATCTCTCTTCACCTGCAGAAGGAGGTGAGCAAATTAATGGTTCCTTCATTCTTTCAATTCATGTTATATATTTGTTAACTCCGCAAGGGTGTGTCACTTCACTCAATTACATGTTCTCTTTTGCAGGAAGTCAGGACAGGAGCGAAGCCTAACTTCTTTGCCGTGCTAAAGAAGATGAAGCAAAGGAAGACCCCTGATCCTGAGACGGGGTCCGTGTGGGTTAACCCGCAATCCGAGACCCAGTGCACGTCGTATGTCTCCAAGTTCAAGCAGAAGTACGGCGAGGACGCCAACCCAGAGGCTGAGGACTTTGACCCTGAGGTCGCGGTGCTTGCGGGAGAAGGCTTGAAGCATGGCCGCCTATGGTTTGGTGACGGGTGCATCGACCCAGCGAGGGTTCCCTCTCTCCGCCAGATCCGTCGTGGTCGTAAGAGCGGCCAGCCTGAGGTAGAGCCCCGGCCACGGGCTTCGGATCTAGCTGTCGAGCGGTTACGGGTATGTTCTTCCTCGGGTCTCTACATTTCCTTTACATGCTTTCCATTGAAATGTTAATGACATCGCGGCAACACAACGTAGGAGGAGATGGCAGCGAAGGAGCAGGCGGCCCAGGAGCAAAGGGCGCAGATGGAGCAGCAGATTCTGCAGTACCAGCAGCAGCAGACACAGATGATGCAGCAGATGCAACAGCAGCAGCAGATGATGCAGCAGCAGCAGGCACAGATGAGCTAGCTGATGAGCCAGACGGCTCTGTCTTCTCCACCGGGGAGTCTTCCTCCTCCACCTTACTCCATGCCGTGGATGCCGCCACCGCCCACTCATACCCCGGGGACACCTATCACTGTCAACAACATGAACATCATCCGGAGCATGAACCTCGGTGAGTCCTCTTGTGCCCAACCCGCTACTTGTACTTGTTCAAGTGTTCAATATGCAAATGCAAATGCAAATGTTCATTCCATCAACCTTATAGATTATATGTCACAAGGAAATGGCGATGAGGCCGGCGGAAGCGGAGGAGGACAATAAGGTTGATGGCATGGTCTTGATGGATTTGTGGACATTGCACTTGTTATGGATTGTACTTGTACTTGATGTGTGTTGATGTATTTGTGGACATTGCACTTGTTATGCATAAACTATGTGTGTTGATGTATTTGTGGTGTTGTTCATGTGTTTGGTGATGCTATGGTGAATATATATGTTGTATATGTTATATATATGTGAAATGCTATTTTGAAATGCAGGGATTAGTGGAAAACAGAAAAAAAAATAAAAAAACCAGAGGCCTTTGCCGTGTGTATGCACACGGCAAAGGACTTTTGGTCACTTTGCCGTGTGCATACACACGGCAAAGGCGCCACGTGGCGCAAGCCTGTGCTCCTGGGAAGCCAGTGGGTGTGCCTGGAGATTCCTTTGCCGTGCATGCTGGGGCTTGGACGCACGGCAAAGAGGAGCAGCACGGCAACGACTGGGCGCACGGCAATGTCGGGGCGCACGGCAGCCTCCATGACGCACGGCAGAGATCGCGCGCACGGCAAAGGTGCGAGCGCACGGCAAAGAGCGCGCGCACGGCAAAGGTGCGGCCGCACGGCAAAGGGGCGAGCGCACGGCAAAGGCCTTTGCCGTGCGGTTTGGTCAGGCGCACGGCAATGTCTTCGTTGCTGTCGAGGGCGTTGCCGTGCAGACGTTGCCGTGCGTCGACGCACGGCAAAGCCTTTGCCGGGCAAATAAGGGCCTTTGCCGTGCGAATTGTCGCACGGCAATGAATTGTTTTCCCGTAGTGATGAACGTGCTCACCCTCTCATACTTGGCAATGCTACTTGTTCAATATTTGGATCTGCTAGATGTGCTTAGTCGTATGTGTATGATTAAGAATGCTAGTGCATTTGCAATGTTGTTTTGGGTAATTCAACTCACTCGGAAATTGCCTAATGTTCTAACACTACTTTCTCGTAAAATTGATGTTAGCCTTACTATTGATTTCTGATAAGACAAATGTTGTAATACCATGGAGAATTAATCTTTAAAAAGAGCCAAATAAATAACACACTACAGCTGAGAAAAAAATCTTCAATTAAACAAACGAACCAACATGCGAAGGGGCCCATTACATTTCGAATAGTGAAAATCATGGCTGCCAATCTTAGAGCATGATGCAAGTAGATGGATGCATACATAATATTTACGCCGTTGTTGTAGTAATAACCTTGGCAGCAAATATACCTCAGAAGGAATCAATCCGAGTCTTGCATTCAAGCAAGATATTGAACTTGTTCAGTTCTTTAAGTAGTGCCGCTTCAACGGTTATTCATACAGGGGTTTATCTCTCAAACTATCTATGATTGGGCATTTGATGCTTGGGTCCCTTCCCCATGATGTTTTGGAGGTACACCAAACTCAATTGCATGTTTTGAATGGAATATCTAGCCATGCTGGAACGGTTCCTGAAAACACTAAATAGGAAAGTTTGCCCCAAAAGGTGTTGCAACCGCTGAGCATGGAATTGATCCCCCATATCCTCCGTCTCCTAAACCATTAGATTGACTCATGTGTACTATCAGGATCGGTTGTTGACTACATCGTCAATGTTCCACAATGCCTCTCAGAAAGTCACAAGATGAATAAAAATCCCCACGGCTCCAGGAACACATCCTCCTCATTGATGGTCTCCCCCTGCACGCATGGAAGCTCGGGTCTCACCTTCAGATTCGAAACCTTCTGGCTCAAGCTTAAGGGCTTCGACGAGGCGGTCAAGGAGGGCTGGCATTGCGATTATAGCTAGTGTTATAGACCCCTTCCTTCGGCTTGATTCTTGCTTCAGAAATCTTTCGTCGCACCTACAGTCTTGGAGTAGTAAACGGGTTGGCAACATTAAGCTCCAAATCGCTATGGCCAATGTCCTCATTCATCGTTTCGACGCGGCTCAAGAGATCAGGCAGCTGACGCTCGAGGAGGGATGGCTTAGGAGAACCCTAAAACGCACTGTCCTTGGACTGTCCTCACTCGAACGCATGATGGCACGTCAGAGATCAAGATTGAGGTGGCTTAAGGATGGAGACGCTAGCACTAGCCTTTTCCACGCTGTTGCCAATGGGCGATGTACTAGGAATTACATACCGGCGCTTAAAGACCAAGGAGAACTAATTACGGAACAGTCTGCTGAGGAAAAGCTCTTCTTTGATGCTTACTCAAGCCTGATTGGGGAGATCCGGAACCGTGACCACACCTTGGACTTGGAGGAACTTGGCATGCAATCACACGTCGAGGAGTTACGGGAGCTAGGCAATCTCTTCTCTGAAGCGGAGATCTGGGAGGTTATCAAAGAGCTGCCGCCGGAGCGGGCACCTGGGCCGGATGGCATTGTGGGTGCCTTCTATCAGCGGGCATGGCCCACAATCAAGCCACAGATCCTAGCAGCTATCACCAAACTCTCGGTTGGGGATGGAAGGACTTTCGGAAAGCTGAACCGCGCGATCATCACACTCATCCCCAAGAAGCCTGACACGGAAGATGTGGGCGACTTTAGGCCAATCAGCCTGGTACATAGTTTTGCGAAGATTTTCACGAAGCTTATGGCAAATCGCTTGCACCCAAAGATGGAGCGGCTGGTGAGCAAGAACCAGTCCGTGTTTATCAAGGCTAGGCTGCTGCACGATAACTTCATCCTTGTCCGGCAGATGGTGCGCAAGATACATAGTAGAGGGGAACCGGGGGTGCTACTCAAACTCGACATATCTCGGGCTTTTGATTCCCTCTTGGGCGTTTCTTTTTGAGATTCTGAGAAAGCTCGGCTTCCCGGAGATGTGGATCCAATGGACTGCTATTTCACTTCGTACTGCAAGGACGAGGATTTCAGTCAATGGCTCACTTGGTGCCAAGATTTTCCATGCCCGTGGACTCCGACAGGGTGGTCCCCTGTCGCCCCAACTTTTTGTCCTTGCTATGGAGGCCATAAAGCTAATGGTGTGTAGAGCAGTGATGACCCACAAGTATAGGGGATCGCAACAGTCTTCGCGGGAAGTAAAACCCAATTTATTGATTCGACACAAGGGGAGACAAAGAATACTTGAAAGCCTTAACAGCGGAGTTGTCAATTCAGCTGCACCTGGAAACAGACTTGCTCGCAAGAGTTTATCAGTAGTAACAGTTTATAGCAGTAGCAGTAGTACTGAAATAACAGCTGCAGTGGAACAGAGACAGCAGTAGTGATTATAGTAAACAGCAGGGTTAAAAACTGTAGGCACAGGGATGGATGACGGGCGTTGCATGGATAAGAGAAACTCATGTAACAATCAAAGCAGGGCATTTGCAGATAATAATAAAACGGTGTCCAAGTACAAAGCAATCCATAGGCATGTGTTCCGTATATAGTCGTACGTGCTCGCAATGAGAAACTTGCACAACATCTTTTGTCCTACCAGCCGGTGGCAGCCGGGCCTCTAGGGAATCCACTGGATATTAAGGTACTCCTTTTAATAAAGTACCGGAGCAAAGCATTAACACTCCGTGAACACATGTGATCCTCACATCACTGTCATCCCCTCCGGTTGTCCCGATTTCTGTCACTTCGGGGCCTCGGGTTCCGGACAGCGACATGTGTATACAACTTGCAGGTAAGATCATAAAACAATGCATATCATGATGAAACAATAACATGTTCAGATCTGAGATCATGGCACTCGGGCCCTAGTGACAAGCATTAAGCATAACAAGTTGCAACAATATCATCAAAGTACCAATTACGGACACTAGGCACTATGCCCTAACAATCCTAGGCTATTACATGACCAATCTCATCCAATCCCTACCATCCCCTTCAGCCTACAGCGGGGGAATTACTCACACATGGATGGGGGAAACATTGCTGGTCGATGGAGAGGCGTCGGTGTTGATGATAGCGATGATCTCCTCCAATTCACCGTCCCGGCGGAGTGCCAGAACGGAGTTTCTGGTCCCGAGATGGAGTTTCGGGACGGTGGTGGCGTACTGGGAGGTTTCTGGCGACTTCGACTTCTTCTCTCGCGTTTTTAGATCGAAACCTTTAAGTAGTTCAAAGGAGGGCGTCAGAGGGCAGCCGAGGGGGCCACACGCTAGGGCGGCGCGCCCCCCTCCTGGGCCGCGCCGGCCTAGTGTGTGGGGGCCTCGGGCCTCCACCTGGCTTGCCCTTCTGGCTCCGTAATTCTTCTGGGAAAATAAGACCTTCGACATAAATTCCGGGGATTTTCCTGAAAGTTGGATTTTTGCACAAAAACGAGACACCAGAGCAATTCTGCTGAAAACAGCGTTAGTCCGTGTTAGTTGTATCCAAAATACACAAATTAGAGGCAAAACAATAGCAAAAGTGTTCGGGAAAGTAGATACGTTTTGGACGTATCAACTCCCCCCAAGCTTAGCTTATTGCTTGTCCTCAAGCAATTCAGTTAACAACTGAGTGCGATAAAAGAACTTTCACGAACACATTTGTTCATATGATGTAAATATTCTCATGATATGGACAAGTATTTAGGTAATTCATAATAAGATACATGCAAATAAGATCATCCAATAGCTATGTCAATCATGGAAAGGTACCAATAAATTAATAATAAGCATCATGAATCATGTCTATCAGCAGGATTGCAATGTTCATAAAAGAGTATGATAAAGTGGTATCTCGCTTGCCCGTATTTGATCAGCAAAACATAAATGCCCAGGCACCTCTAAGGTTCATAGAAAGACTAGAAATAGTGATTGTCAAAGATAAAACCATCAAAGTTATACCACAGTCAATCATATTTTGAGACAAGCATATTATACTAAGAATGACAGTTGTGCTCTCAAGAAAGTGCTCAAAGAAAGGATGGTGACACAACATGAAAGTAAAAGATTGACCCTTCGCAGAGGGAAGCGGGGATTAACATGCGCTAGAGCTTTTCATTTTTAAAACAGGAGTAAAATTATTTTGAGAGGTGTTGTGTTGTTGTCAACGAATGGTAATGTGTACACCAACTACCTCGCCAACCAGACTTTCAAGAGCGGCTCCCATGAAGGACGTTATTTCTACCAGCAAGGTAGATCATCCCTCTTCTCTTTTGTTTACACATGTACTTTAGTTTTATTATGAGTGACACTCCCCCCAACCTTTGCTTACACAAGCCATGGCTAACCGAATCCTCGGGTGCCTACCATCAATCTCATACCATGGAGGAGTGTCTATTTGCAAAATTAAGTTGCTTACTGACGAATCAGGGCAAAACATGTGAAGAGAATTATTAATGAAGTTATTAGTTGGGGCTGGGCACCCCGTTGCCAGCTCTTATTATGAAGGTCTGTCAAAAGTAAATGACAAGGTTGAAAGATAAACACCACATACTTCCTCATGAGCTATAAAACATTAACACAAATTGAGAAGCATTTTGAAGGTTTAAAGGTAGCGCATGAGAATTTACTTGGAATGGTTTGAAATGCCATGCATAGGTATTTATGGTGGACACTTTGGAATAACTTGGTTTTCAGGGGTTTGGAAGAACGAGCAGTGTTCCCGCTCAGTACAAGTGAAGGCTAGCAATAGACTGGGGAGCGACAAATCAAGAGAGCAGTCGCTGTCATAATCATGCTTGCGGCAAAATAAATTAACGGAGGCATAAAAGTGATACAAGAACTCTGAGGCAAAGTAAATCATCGAGGCTTAATTGACTTTTGTTCAGTCATATGCATGCGTGAGCATGTGCCAAGTCGATTCAAATGAATTATTCAGAGGAGGATACCACAGTGTCATACCTATTTATGAATAAAACAATGCAAGCAAACATCCATGACATGCTACTCATATTAATAAATTGGAGCTAAACATGAGAGATTATGAACTACTAGACTTTCTTAAATGACATATACCTCACATGAACCAACTAAGAATGCTCACATGGATGAGTATATGTACAAAAATGAAAACAAATAGAGTTCATACCAGCCTCTCACCACAGTCGAATTGTCGTAGATCGTCATTATTGCCTTTCACTTGTGTAGCTTGGATAATATGAAATGAAAACCATGCTCCAGCCGCGGAAGACCATTGAACTCATAATGAACTTTACAAAACCAAAGAAGAATAGCAAATATTTTTGGTGTTTTCGAATTTGGAAACAAGAACAAAAGAAAACAAGCAAACAAAGAAAAATCTTTTTGGATTTTCTTATAGCGAACCAACGATAGCAAATAAAGCAAAATAAAAGCAAGAAACCAAAATAAACACATGGTGAAGAGAAACAACAGAAATATTTTTGGTCTTTTTGTGTTTTAGGAAAGAAACAAAGCAAAAACAAGAAAATGAAAACTAGAAAAGCCACATAAACACAAAGCAGCAGGAATTCGTCAAACTTGACAGTAGTACAGTAATCGATTTTTAAGAAATTCTTCCGCTACTCAAATTGAAAAGTGTTCAACTAATGAAAGTTAGATAACAACCTGGGGAACACGCACAAAAATTGGCTTCGCAAAATAACGTTCTGGCTATTTTTGAGAATTTGTTTTGGCAACAGTCCAGAATCTGTTTTCAGGCAGCACTTCCCCAAATATCATCTCCCTCTTATTAGAAAACCACTTAAAGAAACTAAACAAGTATATACAAGTATCCAGCAACCATAAGAGCATCTCCAGCCGCGTCCCCCAAACCGTCCCCCAAAGCGCGCCGGATCGAGCGTTTGGGGGACGTGTTTTGTTCGTGCCGCCTTTGGGGGACGTCGCTCCCCAGCCGCGTCCCCCAAACGCCGGCCCCAAATGAATATTGGCGCACGAAAATAAAGGTTTTCATTCAATTTTGATTATATATTACAAAGTTTGAATGAAAACGGCTAGATTTCATCTAAACCTAGACTACTGACCGCCCGGCGGTGCGTTCGATGGCCCCGCCCCGTCGTCGCCTCCCCTACGCCGCAGCTCCTCCTGCGCTGCCTCCTCTCCTTGCATTCGGCGGTGGCCAGACGGTGCCGCTCCCACCGCGCGTCCTCCTCCGCCCTCCCCTGCTGGGCCACCTGGAGGGAGAGCTCGATGGCGCGACGAATCTGCGCCTCTTCGCGGGCACAGGCGTCGTCCTGGAGCTTCTTCTCCGACTCGAAGGACTCGACGAGCGCACGTTGCTGATCGGCCGTCTCGTCCGGGTGCGGCCCGTCGTCGTCGGACCACTCGAACTCTTCGTCGTTGTCGTCCTCCACCTCGGTCTCCTCCGCCTCGGCCTCCTCCTCCTCCATTGGCGCCTCCTCCTCCACATCTGTTGGCACCTCCATCATCGCCACCGCCAACACGGCGTCCTCCGCCGCCAACTGGTCCGCCCGCCTCCCCCAGATCGCCCTCAGCGCCGCCTCCCGCTGATGACGCTCCTCCACCGCCAGCTGATGCTGGCGCTCGATCGACTCCCGCCGCCGGCGCTCGATCGCCTCCCGCCGTTCACGGTACAGCGCCTCCCGCTCACCGCGCTGGCGCTCCTCAGCCCACCGCTGCTCCATCTCCGCCAGGTACCGGCACCGTCGCGCCTCCTGTAGAGTCGAGGCGTCAGACGCCGCAACGGTGGCGTCCTGCTGCTCCTGCCACGCTGCTGCCGCCGCGGCCTCGTCAGCAGCGGGGCCATGGGCGCAGAACGCCGCCAGATCCGCCGCCTGCACCGCCTCCCGCTGCTGGCGGGCCTGCTGCTGTATTGCCTCCCGCCGCTGCTGACGATGTGCACGCCATCGCTCTTCCCGGGCCGCTGCTGAGGGGTCGGTGTCGACCTGCGTTTCCGGGCCTGCAAGTGGAGGGGACGGCGGTGGAGGGAAGTGGCCAGCGCCGGGGCGGTTCGCCATTGCTACTGGTGGTGGAGGAGACGGCGGTGGAGCGACGAGGGCTGTGTTTGTTGCCGGCGGGGTGTGGTGGCTACCATTGAGCCGGGAGGCCTTTTATAGACGCCGGCGTCGGGAAGAAAGCGCGGGAACAAGCGAGAAGAGGCGGGAAGAAAGCGCGGGAATGGGCGGTGGCGTGCGCACGCCGGCGACGCGTCTCGTCGGCGCAGCACCGACGAGACGTCTGGCCTGCCCCTCCATCGCCATTAAGGCAAAGATGCCGCCGTGTGTCACTGCGCGCGAATAACTTCCGTCGCGAGGTAGGCGACGGTTAGGTTAAAATTAACTGTGCCGCTGACGGGTCGGCCCCGCCACTCCCCGCCTCGCTTTTCGTTGTGTCCGGCGTGCCCGGTGTGTCCCCTGTGGGACGGGGACGGGCTCGGGGCGCCGGACACCGAATGGGGGCGCGCCGGACAAAAAAGGGCTTTGGGGGACGCGGCTGGAATGCATTTTCTATCCGGCGCGCCCCAAATCCCTTTGGGGGACGCTTTGGGGGACGCGGCTGGAGATGCTCTAATATGCAAAGAATGAGTGATGCCGGTATACCTCCCCCCAAGCTTAGGCTTTTGGCCTAAGTGGAGTTCAACCCCAGCGAGGGTCGCTGTTCCACTCCGGTGGATCATACATAGCGTAGTCATAGTTAGGTCCCGGTGCAGAAGAAAAGGGTGAAGGCTCCACATGCCCAAAATGTTGATGCGATGAGCTTGCCGCATCGGATGACAAGTCGAGGTGTTCCTCGGCCTCCTCCGTGTTGTCTCTTGCATGATGGCCTCCTCCCTCTATGTATGCATTCAGTGCACCTTCCGTGACTGACCAATCCTCCCTGGAATCAAGGTTAAATAAAACATGTGCAGGCAATCCTACTAGTTTTTCAGTTTTCTTAGTTGTTCTCCAAGTTTTCTTGTAAAATGTTATCTTGTAAGACAAGTTACCCAGATTAGACGAGTCAGAAACAAATTCATGTTTAATCATGGAGACTATGTCAAGTTTCTCTATGGGAAGCTGAATATCAAGATGGTGAGGTTCTACACCATGCATAGTTAATAACCGAGAGACGATGATACCTCCACAAATTCCGCCCTTCTCACGATTAGTAGCAAGTCTATAGGCTATCAAAGCACCCAAATTATATGTCTTATTACCTTGCAATGCCGCAGCTAGAAAAGCTAAATCCTGGATAGATAATTTACTTGCACTCTTTCTAGGAAGAACGCATTTGGTGATGAAATAAGCAAAGTAACGAATAGCCGGGAGTTGAATACTACTGATTTTACCACCATCCTCTGAGAAGCTTCTTCCATAACAAATCATCTTGTAGAGATTCAAGAGCTCTTGCGGCGAGCCCCTCATCTTCTCGCCCGATCCCCATTGCGGCACTCTAATTGCTGCACAAAAATCATCGAAAGGCAAGTTGACAGTTTTATTATAGATTTTGTACCGAACCATGGGGTTAGATTGCGACCAATTGAACTTAAAATCCTGCACAACAGACATAGTCAATTTTGCATATTGGCATGGTTCTCCATCAACAAAATCATCCAACCCTGCACGAGAAATTAGATTCTGAACATCTCCCAAGATTCATGCGCTTCTCATGAAATCTGTGCACGGGTAGTAAGAGGGGTATACTCCCTCTTCGCGGTTAACTCTCATGACTTGTTGCACCTCCAATTCTTGTTGGTTTAGTTGATGCCTATTCCACTCCATTTTATGAAATTTTTCAACAAACATTATAAAATTTGATTTGGTGACATATAATTGAGGGGAACTACTATAGGAACTTGCTAGAGTACTAATCATGCATCAAAACTAGTTTCTACAACTTAGAACAAGCATGCAAGCTCACTAAACATGTTACCTACAGCAGCAAAATATTCAATATATACTCAACCAAACAAAATTCTACTTGGATAATCGGAGGAGTCACATACCGGAGAGCAAATGTGCCAAATTTAAGACAGAAATCTGGGCTGAGCAAAGAATCGAGAAATCTTGAGCTCTTGAGCAGAAACGCGAGTGAGAGAAATCTGGTGCGATTTTTTTTGGGAGAGAGAGGAGAGTGGGAGGAAGAGATAAAGTAGTGGGGCAAGGAGGGGCCCACACGCCAGGGTGGCGCGCCCCCCTTCCAGGCCGTGCCAGCCTGTGGGGTGCCACCCTGGGGTGCCACACTGGTCATCCCCAGGTGCTCCCAGGTGCGTCTTCGAAAAATAAGACCAACAGTATAATTTTTGTGAATTTTTTAGAACTTTGAAAAATGCACAATTCCGGGTATTAATTTTATTATTACTAGATAGAAAAAGATTTTGAAATCTCTAATTAACTAAAGAACTTTGCAAAACAAAAGTGCTACAGCAAGTAGAACAAGTGGAGAAAGAAAGAGAAGTTGTTTACCTCCTCTATGCATATAAAAAGTATTTGTTAACAAGGTTGATCAAGTCTTGCCACCAAATAAATTTTACATAGCATAAGAAGAAATAAACCTCAAATCAATCATGTTACCTTGAATTGTATTGATATGGATCCAATCATAAGATTTTGATATCCTTCTTTAGGCTCATGTATAGGACAATCAATAGTTCCAACTTTGATAGTTCTCACATTAGAAATAGTATTAACTCCACATACTTTATCAATCCTCTTGGGGAAATAGACGGTATGCTCCTTATCATCAACATTGAAAGTAACTTTTCCTTTATTGCAATCAATAACAGCCCCTGCGGTGTTAAGAAAAGGTCTCCCAAGAATAATAGACATATTATCATCTTCAGGCATTTCCAACACAACAAAATCAGTTAATATCAAGCAGTTATTAGTAACTTGAACAGGAACATCCTGACATATACCAACAGGAATAGCAGTAGATTTATCAGCCATTTGCAAAGATATATCAGTAGGTATCAACTTATCTAAGTAAAGTCTCTTGTAAAGAGAAAAAGGCATAACACTAACACCGGCTCCCAAATCACATAGAGCAGTTCTAACATAATTATTCTTAATACAACAAGGAATAGTCGGTATACCTGGGTCGCTCAACTTCTTTGGAACTTTGCCATTGAAAGAGTAATTAGCAAGCATAGTGGAAATCTCCTCATTAGGAATTTTCCTTTTGTTAGAGACAATATCTTTCATATACTTTGAATAAGGAGGCAATTTAATAGCATCAGTCAAAGGGATTTGCAAGAATAAAGGTTTCATCCAATCGCAAAACTTATTATAGTGTTCTTCTTCCTTTGATTTTAGTTTCTTAGCAGGAAAAGGCATTTGCTTTTGGACCCAAGGTTCCCTTTCATTACCATGTTTCTTAGCAATAAAATCTTCTTTAGTATACTTTTTATTTTTAGCATGCTTTTCAGGTTCATCTTCAACCTCTTCTTTATCAGAAGCATCATTCTTATCATTATCATTATTATGTTCATTACCACTTTCGGTTTCAGCATCAGAAATAGAAATACTATTAGGATCATTAACAGGTTCAGAGGATTCTACAACATTTTTATGTTTCTTCTTCTTTTTCTTAGAAGGAGCACTAGGTTCAATTCGTTGAGAATCTTGTTCAACTCTTTTGGGATGCCCTTCAGGATATAGAGAATCCTGAGTAGAAACACCGCCTCTAGTTGTTACTTCATAAGCATGTTTCTCTTTAGAATTATTTTTTAACAAGTCATTTTGCACTTTAGTGAGTTGATCAATTTGAGTTTGAACCATATGAAAATGTTTAACAAGCATCTTAACATCATTGGAGGTTCTCTCCACAATATCATGCAAATTGCTAATAACTTGAGAATTTTCCATTAAATGATTCTCTACTCTCATATTAAAATTTTCTTGCTTAACAATATAATTATCAAACTCATCTAAGCATTGAGCAGGAGGTTTTGAACACGGAATATCTTCCCTATTAAAGCGTTGAAGGGAGTTTACCTCAATCATGGATGAAGGGGGAATTATCTCGCATAAATCTTCTATGGGAGGTAAGTTCTTCACATCTTCGGATTTAATACCTTTCTCCTTAAGAGACTTCTTGGCTTCCCTCATATCTTCATCATTTAATTTAATCAAACCCCTCTTCTTCAATATCGGTGTCGGAGTTGGTTCAGGTGTAGTCCAATCATCATGATTTCGGCCTATTTTAGCCAATAATTCTTCAGCTTCGTCTGGAGTTCTTTTCCTGAAAACACAATCAGCACAACTATCCAAATATGCTCTAGACTCAACGGTTAGTCCACTATAGAATATATCAAATAAATCATGCTTTTCTAAATCATGTCCAGGTCGAGCTCTGATAAGAGAGCAAAATCTTGCCCAAGCTTCTGGCAATTTCTCTCCATCTTCCTGGTCAAAGCTATAAATTTTCTGTAAAGCAGCATGTTGAGCACTAGCAGGAAAGTATTTCCGAAAGAAAACATCAAGCAAATCACCTGGACTTTTAATAGAACCAGGAGGTAAATTATTATACTAAGTTTTAGCATCATCCTTTAATGAGAAAGGAAAAAATTTAGCAACAAAATAAGTACGCATCTTGACATCATCAGAAAACAAGCTACTCATAGAAGAAAGTTCATTCATGTGTTCTACAGCACTTTCTTTTTCAGTACCACAAAAGGGTGTTTTCTCAACAATAGCTATATGAGATAAATCAAGAGAAAAATCATAATCTTTATCCTTAATGTTTATAGGAGATGTGGCAAATTTAGGATCAGGAGATAGCTTATATCTAACAGTATGTTGTGCGAGAAACTTTTTAATTTTTCTTGCATCAGTAATAGCATTGCATTTATCAATAAAATCATCATTAAGCTCCACATAATCCTCATCCGGATCATCACTAGAATAATCAACAGACTCAGGTGAATTAACAGGTGTAGCAGCATTAGGAGTTTCAGTATTTTCAATTTGTCTAGACCTAGCAATTGTAGCATCTAGAAAGGATCCCAATGAACCACTATCATCAAGCACAGCAGAAACATTATCAATATTATGAGAGTTTTCAGATTCAGCAGAAGTACCAGCAAGGGAAGCTTGCGGCGATGAAACAAATTGACTTATCACAGATGGTGAATCAAGAGTAGCAGAGGTACTCAGAGTTGTACCTTTTCTTGTAGTGGATGGTAATATGGCGACTTTAGGATCGCGAGATTTACCCATGATGGAGAATTTGCAGCGAACAATATCAATCCAAGTGAACTTCCAAATAAAGCTATGCTCCCCGGCAACGGCGCCAGAAAATAGTCTTGATGACCCTCAAGTATAGGGGATCGCAACAGTCTTCGCGGGAAGTAAAACCCAATTTATTGATTCGACACAAGGGGAGACAAAGAATACTTGAAAGCCTTAACAGCGGAGTTGTCAATTCAGCTGCACCTGGAACAGACTTGCTCGCAAGAGTTTATCAGTAGTAACAGTTTATAGCAGTAGCAGTAGTGAAATAACAGCAGCAGTGGAACAGAAACAGCAGTAGTGATTATAGTAAACAGCAGGGTTAAAATACTGTATGCACAGGGATGGATGACGGGCGTTGCATGGATGAGAGAAACTCATGTAACAATCAAAGCAGGGCATTTACAGATAATAATAAAATGGTGTCCAAGTACAAAGCAATCCATAGGCATGTGTTCCGTATATAGTCGTACGTGCTCGCAATGAGAAACTTGCACAATATCTTTTGTCCTACCAGCCGGTGGCAGCCGGGCCTCTAGGGAATCTACTGGATATTAAGGTACTCATTTTAATAAAGTACCGGAGCAAAGCATTAACACTCCGTGAACACATGTGATCCTCACATCACTGCCATCCCCTCCGGTTGTCCCGATTTCTGTCACTTCGGGGCCTCGGGTTCCAGACAGCGACATGTGTATACAACTTGCAGGTAAGATCATAAAACAATGCATATCATGATGAAACAATAACATGTTCAGATCTGAGATCATGGCACTCGGGCCCTAGTGACAAGCATTAAGCATAACAAGTTGCAACAATATCATCAAAGTACCAATTACGGACACTAGGCACTATGCCCTAACAATCTTAGGCTATTACATGACCAATCTCATCCAATCCCTACCATCCTCTTCAGCCTACAGCGGGGGAATTACTCACACATGGATGGGGGAAACATTGCTGGTCGATGGAGAGGCGTCGGTGGTGATGATGGCGATGATCTCCTCCAATTCACATGTGATCCTCACATCACTGCCATCCCCTCCGGTTGTCCCGATTTCTGTCACTTCGGGGCCTCGGGTTCCGGACAGCGACATGTGTATACAACTTGTAGGTAAGATCATAAAACAATGCATATCATGATGAAACAACAACATGTTCAGATCTGAGATCATGGCACTCGGGCCCTAGTGACAAGCATTAAGCATAACAAGTTGCAACAATATCATCAAAGTACCAATTACGGACACTAGGCACTATGCCCTAACAATCTTAGGCTATTACATGACCAATCTCATCCAATCCCTACCATCCTCTTCAGCCTACAGCGGGGGAATTACTCACACATGGATGGGGGAAACATTGTTGGTCGATGGAGAGGCGTCGGTGGTGATGATGGCGATGATCTCCTCCAATTCACCGTCCCGGCGGAGTGCCAGAACGGAGTTTCTGGTCCCGAGATGGAGTTTCGCGACGGTGGCGGCGTACTGGGAGGTTTCTGGCGACTTCGACTTCTTCTCTCGCATTTTTAGATCAAAACCTTTAAGTAGTCCAAAGGAGAGCGTCAGAGGGCAGCCGAGGGGGCCACACGCTAGGGCGGCGCGCCCCCCTCCTGGGCTGCGCCGGCCTAATGTGTGGGGGCCTCGGGCCTCCACCTGGCTTGCCCTTCTAGCTCCGTAATTCTTCTGGAAAAATAAGACCTTCGACATAAATTCCAGGGATTTTCCTGAAAGTTGGATTTCTGCACAAAAACGAGACACCAGAGCAATTCTGCTGAAAACAGCGTTAGCCCGTGTTAGTTGTATCCAAAATACACAAATTAGAGGCAAAACAATAGCAAAAGTGTTCGGGAAAGTAGATACGTTTTGGACGTATCAAGCAGCGGAGACCGGGCTGCTCTCAAGCTTCGGAAATTGCACTCAGCTGCAGCGCGTTTCTATCTACGCCGATGACGTTGTCCTGTTTGTGAAACCATCTATCCAGGATCTCGTCACGGTTAAGGAGCTTCTGGAGGTTTTCGGTGCGGCGTCAGGGCTGATCATAAACTACAACAAAACCTCAGCCACCCTGATTAGAGGTACAATTGATGACAGTGAAAGGGTCGCCTCCTTACTGCATTGCACGATCAGCACTTTTCCAATCAAGTACCTGGGGCTACAGCTATCGCTTGGACCACTTACCAGGGCTCAGTGGCAGCCGGTGCTTGATTCTGCAACCCGCATCGTGTCGGCTTGGCAGAAGAGCTTGATCACCAGGCCGGGGCGCTTAGTCCTTGTCAAGTCAGTCATGGCGGCAAGACTAGTTCATCACTTGATCATTGTGGATGCCCCGGCTTGGTTCCTTAGAGGAGATCGATATGAGTTTGCGGGGATTTCTCTGGGCAGGTAAAGATAAAGCGAATGGAGGACAATGCTTAGTTTCTTGGCACCAAGTATGCAAGCCTAGGGAGTTTGGCAAGGGCTGCCGATCTACAAGGACGACAAAGCTCGGGAGGTTTTCGACAGTTTGGTTCAATTCACTGTCGGCGAGGGACAGGAAATCCTATTCTGGAGGGATCGCTGGATTGGAGGTAGGTCCGCTCATGACAGAGCTCCCGGGATCACCTTGCATGTCAAAACCAGGATCAAGAACTCCAGGACCGTAGCCCAAGCCATGAACCAGAATGCGTGGATAAAGGACATCTCTGGCAACCTGGCCACACTCGGAGCTAGGGAGTGCACTGCCTTATGGGTGGCTGTGCACAGCATGCCAAGGAACGATGCGGATCCGGACATCTTCTCCTGGCCATGGTCATCGTCTAGCTCATACACAGCCAGATCGACCTACGCTATGCTTTCGCAGGGAGCCATCAGGTTCCAACTGCACGAAGCTATCTGGCAGGCCAAAGCCGCTTCCAAAAGAAAATTATTTATGTGGCTTGCGGTTCAGCATAGGATCTGGACCTCGGATCGTCGACAGAGACATGGGCTGCAGGCCCAATCCTCGACTTGCTTTGTTTGCTGCCAGGAAGAAGACACCGCTGAGCATCTACTGGTTCAGTGTGTCGTGGCCAGGGAGGTTTGGTTCCGGGCGGCGCAATCGCTTCAAGTCAACCTCAAGACGCCGGAGAGCTCGGGTACGATCGAAGCTTGGTGGATGGAGGAGAGGGAGAAATGTCGAGCGAAGGACAGGAAGTGGTTGGATGGTCTCGTCTGCACGGTGGGGTATGCATTGTGGAAAAACGGGAACGCCGAGGTCTTCAGGAGTTCGGCTAGGAGGCGCACCCCAATGATCATAGCCGCCATTGTGGAGGAGTGCAAGATGCTGTGGCATCTTTGGAGAACTCAGAGAGGGGCAGGAGTTGGAGATACTAGTTTAGTTGTGAGAGAGTAGCCTTTTTTTTTTCTTTGGAGTTCTTGGTGCCTGATGTTTGCATTGGGCATCATTTCTTGTAAATTATCTCTGCCTTCTATAAAATTAAGGTACGCAATTGCATACTCTCGAATAAAAAAAACCTTATGCTATGGTTGCGGATCTCCCGCCCCAACGCACCACTTCTTCGCTCAAAAATCTGGGGACTTCCACCATCGCCGACTGGATGCACCGCCTACAGCACCCATCTCGATTCCAGCGGCAGCACCACGTGGCAGCATCCTCAAAACATGCTGGCAGGAAAACCCCATTCGTCGCTAGAACCACCGCCATCCGCGACTGGTAGAAGCATTGTCGACCGATGGTAGCTCCATCGCTCACGGGGTTGCAGCACCACCATTTTCCGCTGGTAGCATCGTCATTTGCCAGTGGTAGCAGTTCCGACAACCACTTATAGCAGCGCCGCCCCACCACTTGCAGAACTGCCGCCCTGCCTCTTGCAGCATCCAGAAAAACCACTTCCATAGCGCCTTCACTCCTCACGCACCGCCGCACACGAGCCGCAGCCACTCACAGCACCACCGCTAGAACTTGTAGCGACTGTTGGGTCAAACCTCCATGCTAATGAGCACACAAAACGTGGGGAGGAAGAGAGAGAAGGGAGGGAGGGAGTGAGGGAGGGAGGGAGGGAGGGAGAGAGAGAGAGAGAGAGAGAGAGAGAGAGAGAGACTATGTGTGGAACAAGCTGGGGAACGCCATCGAAGGAAGCACGTTGCAAGTTCTCTCTACGGTGGAGGAAGAGATACAAACAACAACATGTGGTGGGGCTGTGGCCACAAATGAACAAATGTGGTGCAAGAGAAAGACAGGATCGCTGGGCTGGATCCCTCGGATTAAACATAGCATTTTTCAAAGTTGTTGTTATCGGTCACCCAAATTCCACTGAGAGGACAAATATGTCCTTTCAAGTTATTATGGAGGGGTGGTGTTTTGGAACATGGGAGTATATGCTCCCTCTATTTTGAAATTCATCTTACACACATTTTGAATTTCAAAAAAATTGAAACGAAAATTTTACATGTACATCTTCACGTGCTACACGCTCACAAAGTTATTTCATAAAAAATGAACTTGTCATGTGATGTGTGTAAAAAAGACAAAACTCAGTGCTAAAAATAATGTTTTTTACAAGATAAATTTTCTCTTTTTTACATAGATCATAGAAAATATTGTTTTTTCATGAAACTTGACGAACGCATATATATTATGGAGATGTACATGAAGAATTTTTTGTCAACATTTTTTGACAACTCGAAATATAATATTTTAGTAGAGGGAGCATACGCACCCGGGAGCCGAATTGAATTTCCGATGTTTATTTTTTCTATAATTTCTTTACCCTCTGCTCTGAAATGGATGTCTCAACTTTGTATAGATTTGTATATATCTACACACTAAAACTTATTTAGATACACGTGTATCTAAAACAAAGCTGAGACATGTTATTTTTTGAAGCGGATTAAGTACTTCTAACATGTTTGATACATGTACGTATGTGATATATTTAATCAATTTTTGCTGGAATACAGAGTATGTATAGTAAATTGCATTTTCTTCAAAAAGTTTGCATGCACGTAAAAGATGCTAAATGAATAAAATTCTGATAACAATCAAGTCGGAAATATCGGTACAGAATTATTTTGAAGTAAAAAATTCTAGGTTAGGAATTGGAGAATTTTTTTGGCAGGTCAATTGACTTGCAAATCATCTTAGTAGAACGAATTGGATGGTTTGTGCGATGGGATGTGGTAGTAGAGCATCGTTTCTTCGATGATCGTTGGTAACCATGAGTATGTAGCAAGCCTTGCTCGCAATCTTCTTCTTCCTGGCGTTGTGCTGTAGTAAGGACGTGGAGCCAAACGCGAGATGGGACGATAGAAGGCTAGAACGATAACCCCCGTAGACGTTTCACTGTTGATCGTTCGGCCTTGCAAAAGGTATCGTCTGCAGCTGGATCTCGAACTTGTGCCTCTTCCCTGCGGTACTTGTAGACACCAATGCCAAACCAATAGCACAACATCTATCGAGCCATGCACAGCACGTCTTGTTCCATATTCAACGTCGACATCCAAGCATAGGTGTAGGGTTGTATCTAGTTAGACGTACACCACTTGTTTATGTGCGCTTTTTCCCTAGCAACTACATGACCAAAAAATTGACGTGCCACCGGCCGACGATGTGTTTGATGACACATTTTTTCGATAAGGGGCGCTTTATTACTCAAAAAATTTTAAGTATTACACCCAGCCTCTGCATAACCAGGATGCACACAGCCGTTCTGAAGTCTAGAAGCCATCAAAATGCGATAAAAATAGAGAAAAAAGCCAACTACTATGACACTCCGTTGGCTTCAGTTCTCCTACTATGCAGCCACCCATGTTGGGAAATAAAGTCCGTGGCCGTGTTCTCCAATCGTGTAGAGACCTCCATAAAGAGGTAGCGATCCTCCAAACGCTGGAGTGGCGACCATGAACGGAGCAAAGCCGTACACCGGTAGATGACCTGCATAAGAGAAGAATTATTGTCATTAAAAACCTTGTCATTTCTACATAGCCAAAGCGACCATGCAACCGCAATCGCTCCCACTCTGATAATCGTTTTGTACCTAGAATCCACCCCATTAAGCCAATTGCCAAAAATATTTGCAATGCTACGGGGAGGATATAAGGTAGAACATATCTGAATGATTGACCATATGGATCTAGCAACACGACAGTCGAAGAAAAGGTGTTTTATTGTCTCCTCCTCGTGACAAAACACACATTTCGTACAGCCTTGCCAGTTGCGCTTAACAAGGTTATCTTTAGTAAGAATCACACCTCTACGAAGATACCATGCAAAGACCTTTGTTTTGAGAGGTATCTTCATCTTCCAGATGGATTTATTATTTAAAACCGGTTGCGTAGATAGGCATAGAGCTTTGTACATGGAGCTAACCGAAAATATGCCTTTTTTGGTGAGACTCCAACAAAATTCATCCGTCCCCTGAATCAACTGGATAGAACCTAACCGCTGAAGCAGTTCATTCTAGGAATCTAGCCGAGGACCGATAAGATCACGCCTGAACGTCATAGAGGGGGGAGAAGATTCCATCACCTTCTGCAAAGTATCCCCTTTGTGACGAACAATAGTGTACAAGGCCGGATACTGTTCACGAAGAGTGGTTGTTCCCAACCATATGTCCTCCCAGAAACGTATCTCCGCCCCATTCATAATGGAGAAAGAGCCAAATGGGAAAAAGTACTTCTTTATTGCCATTATGCCAGCCCAAAAGTGTGAATCTCCAGGTTTCCACAGAACCTGGGATATCGCCTTTGAGCCAACGTACTTTTTCCGCAAAAGTTGTTGCCATACCCCATCCTCTGTTAACAACCTGGCTAGCCATTTACCGAGCAAAGCCCTTTTCTTAAACTCAAGATCGTGAACACCAAGTCCACCTTGATCTTTTGGACGACATACAACACTCCATTTAGTTAACCGGTATTTTTTCTTCTCACTATCCCCTTGCCAAAAGAATCTTGATCGGAAATAGTCCAATCTATGCAAGACTCCTTTTGGTAACTGGAAGAAAGAAATCATATACAGTACCATATTTGTGAGTACCGAATTAATGAGAACTAATCTTCCACCAAGGGATAGTAATTTTCCTTTCCAACTAGTAAGACGTTTTTGAAGTATTTCTTCAACAATTTTCCATTCAGCCAAAGTGAGTCTCCGATAATGAATCGGAATTCCCAGGTAGCTAATTGGAAAAGAACCAATCCCACAACCAAATATTTCAGCATATGAGCTGGCTTCATCAACGGCTTCACCAAAGAAAAACAATTCACTCTTATGGAAATTAATCTTAAGACCGGACAACTGTTCGAATGTTGAAAGAATTAATTTCAGATTTCGTGCCTTTTCCAAGTCATGATCCATAAATAGAATTGTGTCATCGGCGTACTGAAGGATGGATAAGCCGCCATCCACTAAGTGGGGGACTACACCTTCAATTTGACCATCAATCTTAGCACGCTCTATAATAATTGCAAGCATATCCGCCACAATGTTAAATAACATTGGGGATAGTGGATCACCTTGCCTCAACCCTTTTCTGGTCTGAAAGTATTTACCAATGTCATCATTGACTTTAATGGTAACACTCCCACCAAAAACAAAGTTATTAATTAGAGCACACCAATCCTCAGAAAAACCTTTCATTCTAAGGGTCTGTTGAAGAAAAGACCATTTGACTTTATCATAGGCTTTTTCAAAGTCGATCTTGAGGATTACCCCATTCAACTTTTTGCGATGCATCTCATGAATTGTCTCATGTAAGGTTACCACCCCATCTAGGATGTTTCTACCTTGCATGAAAGCAGTTCGAGAGGGACGCACCACCTTATCTGCCACCGAATTTAGTCGAATAGTAGCAACTTTTGTGAAAATCTTGAAACAAACATTTAGAAGGCATATTGGTATGTATTGCTGAACTCGCTCCGCATCAGTAACCTTTGGTAGAAGAATAATTTCACCAAAATTGATACGGAACAGATCCAGCTGGCCATTATGAAGTTCGGCAAACAGTTCCAATAGATCAAATTTAATAATGTCCCAAAAGGCCTGGTAGAATTCAGTTGGGAAACCATCGGGCCCTGACGCCTTGTTGTGTTCCATTTGAAATACCGCTTTTCTTATCTCCTCCTCGGAATAAGGCGAAGTAAGAATAGTGTTTTCCTCAGGAGACACTTGGGGGATATCATCAATCCTGGATTCATCCATGGATACATCAGAATCCTCCGGGGCACCAAAGAGGCTTTTGTAGTAAGAAGTAATATAGGACTTTAATTGCTCGTGACCTTCGATCAGACCCTCATCTTGAACCAGAGAATGAATGAGTTTCTTTCTATGGCGGCCATTGGCCACACTATGAAAGTATCTCGTATTCGAATCTCCTTCTAACAAGAACTGGGATTTAGATCTCTGGTACCATTTGAGTTCCTCCTCTCGAAGTAATCCGACCAACTTTGCATTGTATTGACTTTTAAGTTCAATTTCATGCGTAGTTAATGGACGTACTTCAGCAAGAGCCTCTAAATCATCAATACATGATAACAGAGTGAGTTTCTCTTTTTTGAGCTGTCCCGCCATTTGCCTAGCCCACCCTCCAAGGTATCTACGCATGGAGCGTAATTTATTATTCCACCTTTGGATTGGAGTGGAACCAGCAACAGGTTTATCCCGAATAAATTTAATCATATCCGAAAAGCCATCCCGGCTAAGCCATCCAAGTTCAAATTTGAACGGACGTCTACGGGGTGGCAAGGGTGTACCAGTAGATAACATAATTGGGGCATGATCTGACTAAGCCTCAATCCAAGGAAGAACCCGTACTGAAACTAGCGGGAATTTAAATTCCCAGTCTGAGTCCATCAATACTCGATCTAACTTCTCGTAAGTAGGCTCAGGGAGACTATTCGCCCATGTGAATTGTCTCCCACCCATTGAAACCTCTCTCAAATCCAAGCTGTCAATGACAGCGTTGAATAAGAAAGGCCAGTGAGTGTCAAATCTACCCCTACTCTTCTCATGAGGGCATCTCAGCAAATTAAAATCCCCGCCTATGATGATAGGGTGTGGATTATCCTGGGCAGCACCATATACAGACACCAAACTCCATATGAAATTATCAGACTTATTCCGGATGTGAAGCTTAATATGAAAGTCACCTCCGGAATTATCCAAACTTTCCATGGTTGTAGTTAGAATGCCAACTAATAGGCCACCAGAACGCCCCCGAGGCGGACGGGATACCCAAGCAAAGTCTTCCCCACCTGACAGGCGATTTAGAAAACTTGTTGAATAGTTCCGTTTTCCCGTCTCGGAGATAGCAACAAAATCTAAAACATGCTCCCTAATGCTTTCATTGATGTGTAAGTGTTTAGCCAAGTCTTTCAGACCTCTGCTATTCTCAAACATGCTATTCATTTGGAAACAATTGGAGATTTAGACACTTTAGCCTATTGTTTAGGCCATGCATTACGCTTAATGGATGAAAGTCTTGATTTACGCTCCGCCGCTTGTAAATCAATACAAGAGCCCAGAGCGGTGTCATCTAGACCGACCTCCGACACCTCTCCAACAAGGTGTGAAAGAAGCTGTCCGTCTGAGATGGTGTACGCTTCCACCTCATCCTCGTCAGAAAAAGAGGTGTCCGACTTACTCGAAAGCGTAGGAGTAAATTTGAGTCTATCAAACTCCATACGTCTCAGAGCATTAGCCGAAACAGCAATAGAATTAATAGAAGAACCCAACGAAAGTCCCACATTATGCAGCTTAGAAGCCATAAGCGGTGTTGGGAAAGATAAAAAAGACTTTGAATTATTAACGGTACCTGAAAAGTCAAGATTTGACTCCGCCTTGCGACGCATGGCCTTTGCCATGGAATCTTCATCTGTCACCATCGCCCCATCTATGCCGACCCCATGTCGAGTACTTCGACGAGTGGGGGCGACCGTGGAGACGCCCGAGGTCCACGAAGTGACTGCAGCCCTAGGGGAGGTGGTAGATGAAGTAGACCCTCCCCTATCAGGCTCCGCGCGCGGGGGACTAGCCCCGCCCCCAGCTGGGGGAGGTGACGCCACGTCGACGTCCAAGCCCAAGGCCGCACTAGGCGATGCTCACTGACTCGCTTGGCGGGAGGGGGAGCTAGCCTAACCACCCACGTCGGGCCCAAGCGAAGCAGACGCCGGCTGTGGGGGCGGTGGCGGTGAAGAGCCCCCACGAGCGGTGGAAGGAGGTGCAGATGCCGGCTGTGGAGGCGGTGTCGGTGATGAGCCCCCACGAGCGGCGAGAGGAGGAGTAGGCGGCACGTCGGCCTCCCCTCGGCAAGTTGCAGGTGAAGATACCCGAGGGAGTAAGGGCGAGGAAGACCCCCCTCGCGGCATCACCTCACCCGCATCCGACCGAACAGCAGGCTGCCTGAGACCCTGTGCGTCAAGCGCTCCCTCGCAAGTAGCCATGGCAGCCGCAGCTTGCCTCGCCGCCGCAGGAGTAGTACGGGCAAGAGTACAAACCCGACCTCTGGCTGGCCTGTCCGCTCGGTGACCAGAAGATAAAGCAGAACCAGAACTTGCAGCATCAAGAGCCAAACGCAAATCATCCGCCGACACACGAGGAGTAGCCGTTGTAGTAGGAGAAGCCTCCAAACAAGGGCTAACTGCCCTCAACCTGTTCACCACCTCAATAGCATGTGGCATCTGCGGTTTAGGATTAAAAGGCGTGACAGCAAACACAGGGGCCATAGCATGAGTAACCCCAGGCGCTGAAGAGCAAGATCCCCCCTGCTGAACCTGTGAAGTCCCAGAAGATGGAGGCCCCACTCTCGGCTCCGAAGTGTCCATAGCGTCATCCCCACCATCTGGAGCACCATCACCTCCCTCGTTGAAATCATCCTTCTTAACCCAAACCAAAGGAACAAAATCCGGCTCTGGAATATAATCTGCTGGCTCCCTGCGGAAGCGAAACTCAAAGGCCTTAAACTTAACCACAACATCAGCTTTAGCTATGGGGCGAGACTCATCAGAAGGATCCCCAAGAACTCCAGCCTGAAGCATGGCAACCTGAATACGCACCACTGCCCTGCGTCTGAGATAGCAAGATCAACATCAACAGTCTTGCAAACAAGAGAACCAACAACCCACAAACCCAGGAAGTGTCGCGGCGTATGAGGCACTCCATCCACGTGCAGCCACACCTTCTCGAGTTCAGCCTTGTGAGGAACCTCTGCTGACTGCCAAGCGGATATGGAGATAGTCGAACTGAAAGAAGGCACTCCCACCTGAATACCATCAAGTCTGTCTAGGTCATCAAAAGAAGTAACTGAAACCAAGAACTGTATATCACTATGAGGAACCGCCTCCCACTTCCAATTGGAATGGTCAGAACACAGATGAGCCACCTGCTTAGCAATCACATCTGCAGGCACCAAATCACCACTGACCACCACAAGAGCAATAGGCGACTGAGTCGGGACAAGATCATCATTAACCACAGAGTCCGGAAAAGCAGTAAAATATGTCTCCAGAAGGCCAGACCCAGAAACAAAAACAAACAGTCGCGGTAACTTAAGCACAGGGCAGCGAGCTGTGGGGTGTGCTTTCTCATCACAAATGTAACAGTAGATATCAACCTTGCAGTCCTTCACCGCATGAGTATTATCCGCACATATCCTGCACCTAACATTCTTCTTGGACTTACCGTGGGTTTGACGACACATAGCTGTCCACATAGGTTGAAGGTGTGCACCCTGGATGGGTCCAAATCCGTGGGCTCTTTTGGAAGGTAATATGTGTTGTGCTCCTCGCTCGCCACGTCTATCACAAACATCATAGTATCAGGCGGTGCGCAACAGTCCTCGGTCGTTTTATAACCACATACAGCTTGTCGTCCATGAGCATCGGCGCCGGTGGGTGGAGGCTATATATGACGTAGAAGAAGTATTAGTGCCAGTTCCACTTTCCATCGTCAAGGCCGTTAACGTGCACACATCCACACAACTTTCTTTGTGTATCTGGCCAACCAGTTCATGTCAAGGAGAGGAATAAAAGCTTGTACTCGTGGACGGTCTTAAACCAATGATCTCTGGTTGCGCTAGGATCTTTAGCTTTTCGCCCGCGACGGGGTTACACACATATCGAGAGAGGCACAGAGAGAGAGAGAGGAGAGATAGAGAGAGAAAAGAGTGACTGGGAGACTATGCGTGGAACAAGCTGGGATGGATCATCGATGGCAGAGTGTTGAGAGCTCTCTCCGCGATATTAGTTAGGAGAAAGCGATGGGCATACATCCATACGGGATTGGAGAAGAAGATGGCCACAAATAGGGACATAGACAGTGCAAGAGAAACTCGGAGGATCGCTGGGCTGGATCTCCTGGATGAAACATAGCATCTTCTGAAGTTGTCATTGTCGATCGCCTAAAATTCACCGAGAGAGTAAAGATGCCCTTTCATATATATTTATTTACCAAGTTATTATGAAAAATATCATATGTTTGTTTTTCTATAATTTCACAGCGAGTCTCTTTATTGTACTTCCAACATGTTTCATAGTACATGTATCGTATGTGATATGTGGAATCAAACTACTATAATTATTTAACATGTTTGATAGCATTAAACTACATTTTCTTCGAAAACTTTGCGTGCATGCTAAAGACACTAAAATGTATAAAATTCTGATTACAATGCAGTCCAAAATATCGGTGCATAATTCTTGTGAACCATAAATTTTGGGTTAACACTTAGAGAATCTTTTTGACAGGTGAACTGCTTGCAAATTCTTTAGGCAAGACGAACTAGATGGTTTGGGCGATCGGATGGGCATCTTTTCTTGGATGATTCCTGGTAACCCAGAGCATGTACCAAGCCTTGCTCGCAACCTTCTTGTTTGCGACGTTGTTGCTTTAATAACGATGTGGAATCAAACGCGAGATGAGGCGGTAGTAGCCTAGGACGATAACCCTCATAGATGTTCCACTGTTGATGGTCCGGCTGCACAAAAGGAATCACCGGCAGCTGGATTCGGACCTTCTTCCTCTTCCTTGTGGTGTCGTACTTGTAGAGACGGTCGCCAAACCTATAGCACAACATCCCGTCTCTGTCATCGAGCCATGCGCAACACGGCTCGTCCCTGCATTTGCTTCCAACATCCAAGTAGAAGGTGTGGCGCCGTTCCCAGTCAGGTGTATGCCACTTCTTGACGTGTGGTTTTCCCCGTAGGGACAGCATGACCCAGAAATTGACCCGCCGCCGGCCGCTGATATGTGTGGCAACGCATAGCTGACCGCGCAGGTTGAAGGCGTGCACGCTCGCAGCGCCCGAACCCGTGGCCTCCTCTGGAAGGTAGTATGTGCCATGCTTCTCGCTGGCCACGTCGATCACAAGCATCATAGCATGAGGTGCGTAGTAATCCGGCGGTTGTTCTATAACCACATACAGCTTGCCATCCATGAGCACCGGTGGGGGCGGTGGGTGGAAGCTATACAGCGCACGGAACGAGTTCTGGTGTCTGCGCCACCTGCCATCAGCGGTGCCCAATGTGCACACATCCAAATAAGTTTCATATGTCTCTGGCCAACCTGCTCCTGTGAAGGTGAGGCAGAAAAGCTTGTACTCGCGCCTGGACAAGTTGAACCCTATGGCGTATGTGCGCCGTTCGGCCTGCTCGATCACTGGCGGCGCAGGGATCTTGAGCATCTCGCCCGTGACGGGGTTACACACGTACATCGGCCAGTCATGGACGCCGGGCGCGAGGAGGAGGAATCCGTTGCACGCATTGACGGGCCGATAGTGGTCGTCCAGCTCCGTGAATCGGGACATGGGCTTCCCAGAGGTGACCCTGAGGACGGTCATCTCGAGGCCGACGCCGCGGCCACGAAACTCCTGCACGAGCAACTTCTCGGCCTCGGATGTGGATATGACGTGGCTGGCGTTGCCGTGGAGGGTACGGAAGGAGGGGTCGTGGACGATGCCATTCCAAAGCTTGCAGACGCAGCTGCAGCGGGCGAGGTCCGTCGTCGGCAGCTTCAGCAGGATCTGTCGTGCAATATCCTCTCCCACGGCTGCCATCATCGTCAAGCTGGAACCTAGGATCACATATGTTTATAGCATCATGATCGCATTGTATCAGGTCCGAATTGGTTTCAGAGACGGAAAGTCCGGAACTGAACCCGAACCTGAATTCAGTATTTTCTTTCCTGAAATCTTGCGAGCGCAGCTGCGCCAGATGGACAGGTCGAGCGCACGCAGAAAACGACAAGAAAAATACGCGAGATGGAAAAGTAAAACCTCATCCGTTTGCCTCCACTTCCTCCGATTGCCGGAAGTAACAACTTTCATACTAGACGGAGCAACTTTGGTGCCTAGCAGCGCAAATTTTGGTGCCTGACAAAAGCTACGTTAGTGTCTGGTGGCGCAACTTTGGTACCTAGCGGTGCAATTTTGATGTCCAGCAGACCAACTTTTGTGCCTGCGAAAGTTGCGTTCGTGTCTGAAAGCGCAATGTTGGTGTGCCACAGAGTAAATTTGGTACTCATCGGAGCAACTTTTGGTACACATCGGATCAACTTTGGTGCCTCGCGGTGCAATTTTGGTGTCTGACGGATAAGTTCTATTTTCGTGTCGGGCAGCGCAACTTTGGTGCTGAAAGAGCAACTTTGATGGCTAGCAGTGCAATTTTTCGTGTCCAATTGACCAACTTTGATACACGATAGAGCAACTTTAGAACCCGACGGAGCAACTTTGGTGCCCAGCCCGCGCAATTTTGGGGTCCAACATAGTAGCTTTGGTTCCCGTCGGAGCAACTTTTGTGCCCATCGACACAATTTTGGTGTACGGTAGAGCAACTTTGTGCCTGGCAAAGCTACATTTGTGTTTGCCATGGTAATTTGGTGCCGGACAGAGCAACTTTGGTACCCGTTGGAGCAACTTTTGTGCCCGGTGGCGCAATTTTGGTGTACGATGGAGCAACTTTTGTGCATGACAAAGCTATATTCATGTCTAGGGAGCGTAATTTTGGTGTCTAACAGAGCAACTTTGATACCCCATGGAGGTAGAGCAAATTACAATACGTTTTTAGCCAACAAGTTATTATGTGATTTTCAACAAATTTGATATTTTTTAGCCAACAAATTATTATGTGATTTTAGGCAACAAATTGGCACTGATATGTGATTTTTAGGCAACAAACTACGCCAGGCAAGAAACAAGCATTTTTAGCAACTATTATGTTATTTTAGGCAACAAAACAATATTATTGGGAAATTACCAAAAACACTTTTTCTAACGTGGGACCTCCACTTAGTGTGTGCCGTCTCTCTCCTTTATCTTTCTTCCTCGCACGTGGAAGCTGTGCATCGTACCCAACAAAGGCGAAGATGCTACACGCGTAGAACGGAATACCAGTTAGGCAACATTGGCAACATCCTACACACGGTGTGTGCGTAATGCAACACATCGCAAATAAGTTGCACATGTTTCCTGGCAGTAGAAACATGTCGAATGACTTACCCGTACGCTGACGATTTTCCATATAGCAGCCACGCACGCTTTCATCCGTGTGCGATTTTATTTTGACGGTTCCAAATCTCTTTCCGTGTGCGATGTTTCCGTGAATGAGCCTGAGCCGTGGGCAGCCGGAGGTATTTCTGGCCATCCATGTACGGCGGAGGGCCTTAAAAGCCAATTATGTACTAGTGCTCGGAAAAGAAATTAGACGGAGGGAGTATAAAATTCTGACAACAATCAAGTATAAATATTAGTACATAATTCATGTGAACTATAAATTGTGGACTAGAGCTTGCAAATCCTCTTGGCAGGACGACTTGGATGGTTTGTGCAATCAGATGTGTTCGTAGAGCGTCTTTTCTTCGATGATTGATGGTAACCCAGAGCATGTAGTAATCCTGCTTGCTCGCAATCCTCTTCTTGGTAGTGTTGCTTTTTCGGTAACAACGTGGTGCCTAGCGTGAGATGAGGCGATAGAAAGCTAGGGCGATAACCCTCGTAGACGTTCCATTGTTGATCGTCTGGCCGTGCAAAAGGCATCACCGCCAATGGCAGCTGGATCTGTGGCTTTTTCCTCTTCCTTGTGATGTCGTACCTATAGAGATGATCACCAAACCTATAGCACAACAGCCCGTTTTTGCTGTCGAGCCATGCACAATACGGCTTGTCCCCGTCTTTACCATCGTCGGCATTCAAGTAGAAGCTGTAGCGGCGTTCCCAGTCAGGCGTACGCCACTTGTTGACGTGTGGTTTTCCCTGCAACGACAACATGACCCAGAAATTGACCCGCCGCTGGCCGCTGATGCGTATAGCGAGGCATAGTTGCCCGCACAGGTTGAAGGTGTGCACCCTGGCTTTGTGAAAACACGTGGACTTCTCCGGGAGGTAGTACCTTCCGTGCTCTTCGCTTGCCACGTCGATCACAAGCATCATAGTATCAGGTGCCCAGTAAATCCCTAGTTGTTTTACAACCACATACAACTTTCCGTCCATGAGCACCGGCGGCGGGTGGTGGAGGCTATATAATGCACGGAACAAGTCTTGGTGCCGGCGCCACATGCCATCATCGGCGCCCAATGTGCACACATCCACGCAAGTTTCATGTGTATCTTCCAAACTTGTGTTTGTGAAGGAGAGGCTGAAAATCTTGTACTGACGCGTGGACGGGCTGAACCCTAGGGCGTACGTGCGTCCTTCGAGGTGGTCCATCAGTGGTGGCGCCAGGATCTTCAGCTTCTCGCCCGTGGCGGGGTTACACACGTACACTGGCCAGTCAGGGACGCTGGACGCGAGGAGAAGGAAGCCGTTGCATGCGTTGATGGGCCTATAGCCGCCGGGCATCTCGGTGAATCGGGACATGGGCTTCCCCGAGGTGACCGTGAGGACGGTCATCTTGAGGCCGACGCCGCGCCCACGGAACTCCTGCACGAGCAAGGTCTCCGTCTCGGCGGCGCTGGCATTACTGTGGAGGGTACGGAAGGAGGGGTCGTGGACGATTCCACGCCAAAGCTTGCAGACGCAGCTGCAGCGGAGGAGGTCCGTCGTCGGCAGCTTGAGCAGGATATCTCGTGCGATATCCTCTCCCAAGGATGCCATCGTCAGGCGTGAACCTACAAAACCACTCACCGCGTAGGAGTATAGATATAGCAGTATGGCCCCGTTGGATCGGGTCCGAATTGATTTGTGATTCCGGAACTGAACCGGAATCTGAATTCAGTATTTTCGTTCACACCTTCCGGCGCTTCGCGCGCGGTTAGAATTCTGCAAGTGGCCCTGTTTAGAAACGATTTGATTCCAAATGTTTCTCGTAGCGCAGCCGCTCCCGTCCCACAGACGATAACCCCGCACGACTCTATCATTTGGTAGCGACAAGTATACATGCGTGTTTTTTTTTTTAAATAAAAGACACTAAAGTGCCTAACTTTGAATTAACAAAGCCTCCAACAACAACAAGATACAGAGTGTTGAACCACACCCACCCGAATTACCAACAAAGCTACAACCAGAAACGCGGACAACAGGGTCGGTCATTACTAAGACTACGAAGAACCGGAGCAGAGCTGGACAACAACAGTGTCGGGTCGGAGCTCAGCTCACTCGAGAGCGAGCCATCGAACACACACGCCGTCGACAGAACTCCTCCGTCGTAGAAACGCCACCGAAAGCCGACCACCACCGGGAACCGATCCACGCTGCCCACACACCACAGAGCAGCACCAAGGGAACTCAACAAGAGAAGTGTCCGAAGCAAGCCTTGCCGAAGATCGTCAAACAAAGTCACCTTCGCCACATAACCTTCGAAGAGCTGCTTGTTGTGGGCTCCAAGACAATGTCTTCAAGAAGATCGCGACACCGGAGTGCCGCCACCGCCCGATCCGAGGATCTTGGGTTTTCACCCTGAGACAGTAGAAAGACGGAGAGAAGACCCATGACGCCTTCAAGAAGGGGACGGTGTCCGCGGACGTCACCATCATGGCCCAAACGGGCAAGGGTTTCCCCTCGGCGTGCCTCTCCTCCTTCTAAACAAGGTTAGGCCGTCGAACGACGACCGAACCGCCACCACAACACGCTGCTCACCGCGACCACGTCGCCCGCACGACCATGGCCACCGACCAGCACCAGAACCTCTGGCATGCCCGTCAACCAGCAAGGTTCCCACCGACCAAGGCCGCCGCCTTGAAACCAAACTCCTCGCGCCGCCAGACCGCAACAGAGCACCGAGAACCACCACCGACGCAGAACACCCGCTCTTGAACAGGCGACGACCGACCTCACCTGCATCTTCCCCACGCAGATCACCAGGTGAGTGAGCAGCTCCAAAGATCTAGGCAGCCCACAGCCACCACGACGCGTGCTGCCGCCAGATCTGAGGAATGGACGGAGAGGGGCTTCCGCTGCGCGATCCGCGGCCAGCAACCACCCCGGCTGTCGGCGGTGCGAGATCCAGCGGAGGAGACGCGAGGGAAGGGGGCTCGAAACGGGGCGGGGCCCCTGTCTGGCCGGCCGAACCACCTAGCGCCCCGCGCCCTCCTAGAAGCCGCCCCAGGCGGAGCGGACACCCGACGCGCCGCCGCCCACCGTTCCCATCGCCGCTCGCGCCGCCCGCAGATGCTGGCCAGGCGGCGCCACCCGCAGTCGTCGACCGGACGCCGCCGCCAAGACCTCGAGGGGAGCCTGCACGCGCGGCGTGCTGAGCCTCCGCCAGCCGATCATGAAGAGGGGGGCCTTGCCGCCGCCGTCAACCGCGCGGGCTAGGCCCGGCGGCGACCATCAGCGGCAGGGCAAGGGGAGTGGGGGGGAGGTGTTAAGGTTAGGTGGGGAGCGGGGAGCGGTCTCTTCTGCTTTGTCGATTTGACCTGACCTCCCATACATGCGTGTTTTAGGAAAGGAAAGTAAAAAATCCCTAAATATGAAGCAATAATGTTCACATGACAGTAAGAAAAACATTACATAATCGAATATAATCACTCGTTGTGGATTGGAACTGAAACTTCAATTAAACTTACATAATTGAATATAATCAGTCTTTCTAGGTTGGAACTAACACTTCAATTGCTGGTACACTTTCCTTTCTGGTACATAAATGACTATATAGTCTTTCTACAGAGTGAGCAGCCAAAAAATATTGCCTGCTTTTCCCAAAAAATGACTGTAATTTAACAGCTATGGGGTGAACTGCATGATGTCGTGTATACATGATCCTACAGCAATCTCCACATAGTCTTATATTCCCACAATGCAGGAAAAGAATACATAATTAAGCTGTAACATATGTGTTGATGTTCCTTTATATCATCACAACAGCAGTCAATCTTCATGCTCGTCTTCCTCTTCAGAGTCTGCATGTAGAGCAGAGTGTCAAATAGCAAATTCAGAGATTTCTTTTATCCCCCCGTCAGCCATTGGATGATTGGAACAAGCAAGTAGTACAACTTTATCCCCAACATGGAAAAATGGAACTAAAATTAAGGCAAGGACCCTTCGATATTTGAATGCTCATGTGTTCATGATTAATAGAGTGCATATGGTTGCAAGGGACAGAGCTTACCAGATCGAACATCATCTCCAACATTTCTTGTCTTAAGTTGTCTCACAAGCATCCGATATATTAGAACCCACCAATATATGTGAAGAACAAGTAGTGAAAACAAAAGGGAATTGAACACATAGTAATATATTGGCCCGTCAAAATTGTGCTTCTTCTTATCCAGAGTCAACAGAACTTCATAGCTGAAACAAATTTATCTTAGTAAGGAACTTCATAGCTGAAACAAATTTATCTTAGTAAGGTCATGTAACTTGAATACTCTGAAAGCAAAAACACGGGTCGTTCCCCTCGCGTCGCCCCCTCCAGGCGACCGAGGGGGCGAAACCCTACAGCCTCGCCACCCGACCTCCCCTCCTCGTCGCCCCCAGAGGTGACGCCGGCCGAAGGCCGCGTCGCCGGTGAAGGGGCGGCGGGGATCTGAGCCCTCGCTCCTCCCGCGGCTGCTCGATGGAGGAAATCCGCACGGGGCTTGCCTAGATCAGGGTGGCGGCTCGACGAACTTCCCCTTCACGGGTGGTATCTCCGGCGGCTCCCCCGGTGGGGGCTCGGGATCTGAGGTGGCGGCCTCTGAAGGTGTGGCCATGGGGCCCTGCGGCGGGCGTCATGGCGGGTGGCTCTGGTGGTGGTCCTCGACCTCGCGGGAGGTGAGGCGGCGGCGGGCGTCGACGATGGCGCGGTCCTCTGCGTCAAGATCTGTGGTATGTGCTCCCGCCCCTCTCCCCCGCCCGCTCCGGCTGTTGGTGGCGTCGCCGCCGACTCTGGGCTTGGGGTGCTGGTGGTTTGTTTAGGATCAAGGGAAACCCTAGGCTGGCTGGTTCGGCCCGGCGTTGTCGACGCCCTCGGGTGCGGGGTTCCTCCTTGGAGGCGACACTGCGACCCCTCTTTCCACCCCCGACCCATCTCGCGGACGAAAGTCCAAAATCCCTCGATTGGGCGACGTCGACGTGCTGCGCCGTGACCTCCTTGGAGGCGTTGCCTAGGGAGATGTGTGGTTCGGGTGGGGAGTCGAAGGTGGATGCTTTGGGCCTTGATGTCCACTGCATGTGATCTACTATTGTGTCCGGTGGCTTTCCTGCTGCTCTAGGTTGTTCAAGGGCAGCGGTAGTGTGGCCGGTGAGGTGTGCTCTTCTTGTCATGGCGGTCGTGCTCCAGGAGGTCCTTGGCTCTCGAGCCCAACTCTTCTCCAGCTCTCGGGTGAGCGTCTCTCATGTCCGATGGTTCGACGCCTCCGAGCCATGGCGAGAGGGTAGGGGTCCTCTTCGGCATGAGAACAGGAAGGTTTGGTGCTCTTTGTCCCGGGTTCTTCTCCTCGCTCAAGGCTTCCTCTCTACCCCTGGCAGTGACTCGTCGTGCCCCGCTAGTTTGGCGTCCTTGGTGCCGTGGAGCGGTGGTCTTCCTGTCCTTGTGTTGTAGCGTAGTGTTGTAAGCTTCTCAGAGTGCTCCCTTGTATCTTTCGGCCGTAGTGTGTGGTGTGGTGTGGTGTGATGCTGTGTGGTATGGAGGGCCTTGTGTTACGGCGTCCCGTTGTAATCCCTGGCCGGTTGATGGCTTTGTTAATTCAAAGCTGGGCTTTCGAGCCTTCTGTTTAAAAGGTCATGTAACTTCTGATAAAAAAAATTAAAGCATGCCAACACCTCATGTCAGCTTGCACCAATTGTAAAATATCAACTTTATCTATTAATTTATCAGAATTCAACATATTTGATGGGACTAATTTAGTAGATTCATTGTGCTATAATAAGTAAGGCGTTAGACATGAATGGTATGATTAGCATGGAAACAAGTATGAAAACAAAATTCCAAATTACAATAGCACACAAACTATGTCAAATGTTTTAGCTTGTGATGCCGTGACCCAAGATAAGTAAAGTTTTTTCGAGGTATAATATCTTTAGATGAACTTACTTGCAGAGTTCACAACAACCTTTTGGTGTAAGCCAAGTATGTTTGCTTCACAAAAAATTGGCAAGCAATGATCTGAGAGATTTAATAAGTCGGAGAGAAACTTTTACCTTGTACTTCTGAGAATCCAGAACGGAAAATATGTGAGGCGGAGAAGAACCCATGAAACAACAAAAAGAAGAAATGCAACATTTGCAAGCCAATCACAATTGCTATACTTGGACATCTTCCCAATTTCTAAAAACACATCGCTTGCATCATGAATTGCCAGTACAATTGCACCAACTCTAGCAAACCTGTTTAATTGATAAACAAGTTAGAAACTGAACGGAGTGAGCAGAAAAAACTAAGAAGATAGTGGTGATACATTTCAAGTTCATGAAACAACGGCGCTTACAGAAAGCATACCTGAATACATAGGATAAAATTATCAGCACAACAGTTGTAACATGATGCGACATTGAGACACCAAAATCTGCACGCCTTGTTTCCCAGAACATAAGTGCGAATATTGAGTATGTGTAGAATCCAGCAGCATACATATAGACAGCCTTAAGTTTCAATCTGTGGATGATATGAGCACATTGACTAATTAGATTTGGATCAGCATGAGAACTGTCAGTAATTTGTGCAAGTAGTGTGAAAAGATCCAGATTACTTTGTCTTTTGATCCGGCCAAACCTGTTCGCCAGGTCCCACCCAAAAATACTTGGTGTTTGTGAACCAAGGCTCATTATACGTGACCAACAAAGACAACACCTCTCCAGATAGGAAATAAATGCACTTCCAAGCCGATTCCTTGAATTTTCTTATCCTCTTTTTCGTTTGCTCTGCTTTATGATCAGCCTTGTCATGTGCATTTCCGAACATAAGTTTCCTAGCAACTCTCTGGAACGGGTATATAAGAAAAGGAATAAAACAGCAAGTGCATCGTCAGTGGATTTTTTTTATTGGTTAAAACATAAAATAAATGTTTAACAACCTGTCTATGCAGACATGTATGAAAACCATCCTTATCGAAAAAATGTATGAAAAGCATAATAAGTAACTGCTAAAAATTTCTGAGTAATGAAGAGACCTGAACAGGCAAATAAGGGTGTGTTCGGTTCCAGAACCAAGTGGAATGGAACGTCACCTAGAGCCAATTCTTGTGTTTGGTTGTGAAATGGAACGGAACCAAGTGGTTCCTCGAAAGAAAATATTCTCTCCATATGCGGAATTTACCCATTCTACCGAATCGGGGAAATGTGGTGGAATGGTTGTTAACTAGCCTTTGTTAATTACGAAGCACTCCACTAATTCAGCTGAAAAATAATTAGTTGTTATTAATTACGATTTTGAGATTAAAAAATTATTTGCCACTGTTAATTACGATTTTGAGAAAAATTAAAGTTTAACCCCATTCGGTTCTGCTCTCAAATTCCCCCCAACTGAAGAAAAATGTTGTTAATTACGATTTTGAGATTTAAAAGGCCATTAGACATTGTTAATTACGATTTTGAGATTTAAAAAAAGCCATTTGCCATTGTTAATTACGACTTTGAGACAAATGTTTAGTTTAACGTCATTCCGTTCCACTCTCCAATTCCTCTAACCGGACAAAAAAAGTACCATTCCGTTCCTCCTTTTTTCTCCGAACCGAACGCGGGGATGGAGCCATTTCATTCTTCTGGATCGAACGGAACCATTCCATTCCATTTCACGTCGTTCCAGAATCGAACACACACTAAGTGTCAAGTTTCAGTATACGTTAAAAGTGGTAACCTGAGAGCAGAAGTGCCGAACTCAACTATCCCAAAAGATTCTACATGATCATGCATTTATGTCCACAATAGATTTTGCTCGTGCTTGTGAACAGACCACTTCAATACTTTGAGTGGCCACTCTGGAGAAGATTACTCTTCCGCACATGCCAGTTGGTAGTACACACAAGAGGACTCCAGGACAACAGCTTTATGATTAAGACTTTTGCAGAGAATTGAAGACTCGAGGAAAACAAGACCTTGCCCCCGGCCACAGTCATTCCAGGGAACAGCTAAAACGAAGGCCAGGTTAACCCAGCAAGCAAATGATTAGGTCGCCTACAGAATACTAATGCCTTTGTCAGGTTATCGGATTAGTTGGATTGTGACGCAAATCGAGCTGGGGCAGACCGGCAAACATGTGAGCTTCTGGAGCTCAGTGCTTCCCCTCTGGCCAAGAAAGCCATGAACGAAGCTTTCGATTGAATAACGGAGGCCTGGGTCAGGGCGTGACGCACCTCGAAGACGAAGCGATCGAGGAGGAAGCGGGCGGTCGGGAAGAAGAGGGCGAAGAGGGGGAGCGCGAGGAAGTCATCGTACGCCGGGTAGGCCTCGCGCTCCCAGTCCAGCGCCGACAGGAGGCGCTCCGCCGCCGCCGCGAGCCACGCCATCGTCGTGCCCAACTCCGGTTGCCAGATAGAGGAGAATCCGGTCAAGCTAACGCCGCCGATGGGACTGGACTCCCCCCGCCGCACTCAACAACTCGGTGGCTCTGGACTTGGGAGTTTGGACTGCTCCCGCGACCCGGCTGGCGCGGTCTCGGGGTTGGTCGCAAACTTGGAAGAAACTTTTCTCCACCACTACTTTATCGATTTCACTTTTTTGATTGTACTCGCATCACTTGCACACAGGAAGTACGGTACGGCCTCGAAGTGCCAAAATGTCTTGGGAGTTGTAGCCAAGTGGCCGACATGCGTAAGTTTTCTCTTTTTTAAAAAAAATAGGGCACTTTATTCAATCACCATGATATTTTTCTTTTGAAATAGAGAGGGTAACCTCATACTCTGCATCAATAGATTCGCACGACCATTTCATTTATTTAAGGTAAGAGTTATTTAAAGAGGTATATGCACTATTAGTCCTACAACTTGTCCTTGACGTGCAGTTTAGTCCGCTAACTTGAAAGAGGAGCACCGGCCATCCATCAACTTGCTAATCTGTGCAGATTAGGTCCTTGGCCAATCTAATGCCGACACGTGTACTGCCACGGTGGCTAATGATCTCTCATCAGTAATTTTGCACTAGGGTCCCCGAAATCCTGAAATATGCATCGCCGGGTCCTTAATCTTGGCAATGAAGAGAGGCAGCATTTAAAGAACAAGTTCAAACCTTTCGATCTAGAGATAGACATGGCTAATCCAACCTTCAAAGTAGGAATGACTTTCAGTGGTGTGGAGGAGCTTAGGAAAGCATTGGCTGCATATAGCATAAGAAATAGAGTCTGTCGTTGCCTAATCGACGGTACCTCGGAGGAGGGATCTTCACGAGGGGAAAAGAAGTAGGGGCCATAGGGCGGAGTGCACACGGGACGGTGGTACGCGATTTACCCAGCTTCGGAACACCTGCGCGATGACAGGGCCTACTGCTGCTTGTCTGGAATTATCTGGGCGCTTTCGCGATGTTACAATGAGTTGTGGTTGTGCTTCTAGGGCTCCCGGGATCCGGCTTATAAAGGCGCACGGATCTAGGGTTTACATGGAGAGTCCTAGCCGGATACAGGTCGCCTAACTACGGTACAATATCTTGCCGTGCACGTTAAGGATCCGCCTTCATATCTATGTCGTACCGGATCCGGGTTCCTTAATGGGCCTTCATGGATCCGGGTTCCTCCTCAAGGTCGGTCGGATCCGGCTCCCTCTGCCTGGGCCGGACTTCATCCGTCAGGATCAACAGCAACTGGGCCGCCCGATGGGCCACATGCCACATCACCATCTGTGGGCCACCCGGGCTTGCCGGATCTAGGCACTGTCGATGGTACACCCATGAAGTATACCCACAACAGTAGCCCCCAGAGTTCTCCGAGTTTCGCCTGCTGTTTCTGCCTTGCTAGCCCATCATGGTCTCCGGCAATGTTGGTAACGCGGAGAAATTTGAAGAACTCCAACTTCACATTTTCTTCTTTCCCAACCTTCAGTCGGAAAATGTTCCCATCCTGCGGGACTTCATCCATCGACGGTTCAAAACACGTTTCCGGGTTACTTCCCTGCTTGCGAACGAGAACTGCTTATCTTCACGCGAGTACCCGGAATCTTAAAAGACTCAAACGGTTCCGCCAATTCTGGCGCCATTTTCGCGCGATTTGCGCGGTAACTTATCCTTAGCCATTTTTACCGTTTAGGGTTTGGACACGTGTCACGCATCCAACGGCGCGACTCTTGCGTTCCGACCACAGGATGCGGAGCACGAATCTCCTCCCTCCGGCCTATAAATATCCACCGTCGACCTAATCTCTCATTCACCCCCCTTTCTCACCTCTCTGCAAAGCGCCGCCCGCGAGCTCCTCTTCCGCCGTGCCGGAGTCTGCCGGAAAATTCGCCGGAGCATCGCCGGAGTGATTTCACCGCCGTGGTGTTCATCGAGTTCTTAACTCCGGCGAGCCACCGCACAAAAAACCTCGTTGCCAGCGACTCCGACCACCGCGAAATCCATTACGGTGAGTCCTCGAGCTTCAGCCTTTCGTCGTAGTTGGTAGGGACGGTCTTGAGGATGACGACGTGGATCCGGCTAAATCTTGTTCTCCGCCATGACTTTGTTTTCAGATGTCTTCTGCGACTCCGCCTCCGAGCTCCGACCCGATCCTGGCAACGCCTCTCGCCTTCGCCCCGCCCCCCTTCGTCCTAGTCCAACTGGATCCCTCTAAGGAATCCGGTAAGGACGCCGAGGGCGCTTCCACTAACCCGGAGAAAACCTCCGGGACGGAGCAAGCAGAACAGAAAGCGGAGGAAATCGCCGCTAAGAAATCCAAAGCTCGGCAGCGAGATGCAGAGGCCAAGGGGAAATGGTGGCCCTGCACCACCACAGAGTTGGAACTGAAGAACCTGGAGGCGGAAGGCTTTTTGCAACCCGGAAGCTGGCGGACGGTTCCGAACTCTCTGGCTCCAGCCCCCCAAGACAACAAGATGGTGCTGACGAAAGTGCTAGTGGAGCGAGGCTTCTCGTTTCCGCCTTCGGACTTCTTCTCGGAAATCCTGAAGGTATATGGGCTCCAGCCCCACAACATCTCTCCGAATAGCGTGCTTGCGATCAGCAATCACGTCACCCTGTGCGAGGGCCATCTCCGGGTACCTTCCGAGCTCTCCCTTTTCCAGTATTACTTTTCCGTCAAGAAGGAGAAGATCCGCCAGAGCTCCGAGCTGGCGACATGCGGATCCATTACCTTTATGATCCGCCCTGGCCGCGTCTACCCTCATACCGACCGCCACGAATCCGCGCGGTACTGGTCAGGGGGTTTCTTCTATCTGAAGGACATCTCCGACCCGGCGAGCGAAAGGAAATTGCCGCCGTTCAAGAACTGCCTCGCCAGCGAGACTCCGGCATGGACGCAGTGCCCCCATCTCTCCGAATCGCCCCAGCTCACTCGCGCCGTTAGGCGGATCTGCAAGCTTACGGAGGAGGGGCTGACAGGGAAGGACCTGACCTTGTCCTGGTTCACCAAGCGGATACAGCCGCTCCAACACAGGGACCGCCTGATGTTCCACTACACGGGGCATGACGACTCAATGCGCGCCACAAAGGATAATCTTTCCGCCGACGCCATCGACAAGAGGATCCGGCTCCTCATCAAGATTCCACGTGAACTTCATGTTCACGTGTGTAACAAAGACATCAACATGAACGGCTCCGGAACCGCGGTATGTCGTCTTGACTTAGTCCATTGTTTCTTTTGCATTCAAATTTTTTGTCTAAGTGTTTGGCTCTGTGTCTTAGCTCGAAGCCCTCGAGGAAGGTCAACTCGGAACCATCGTCCGGGTCCCTACTACGGGCAACACGGATCTGGAGGCCGCATCGGAGGAGGAAACTCACGACGCTTTGCGCCCTTCCAAGAGGAAGAGGGCTGCTCCCTCCAGCCCCGCAGCAAAACGCGCCCGCGAAGTGCTCAGCACTGCGGCTACTCGGAAAGCGGAGGCGGAGAAGAAGCGCCTCAAGCTTATTGACACCAGCAACAGAGGCCAACCCGACATTCAGCAATTCTTCAAACCTTCCGGGTAAATGCTTGTTTTCGAGATCCAAATTCTTCTGTTTTCAAAAGCAAACCCTTACTTAGTTGCTATGCTTTTTTCTTTTACTGAAGTTCCGGAAGCCAGCCTCCTAAGGCTCCAAGAGCCCCCAAGAAGAAGGTCAAGCCATCTCCGGCTTCTATTCCTGTTACGCCAGAAGTGGAGGTTCCGCCCAAGGCCTCATCTGCCAGCAAGCCGGATCCTAAGGACGTCATCAACATTGATGACCTTCCTGAAGACCCTGCTGGCGATTCCGGCAAGGGCGCCTCCTTGTCCGCACCTCCGCCTGATCAACCGAGCGCCGCCTTTGCCGAGCCTACGGCGGAGGAGTATGAGCAGAAGGTGCAGCTCATTCATGCCTCCAGCACGCTCCAAGCTAACCCTCAACCTGCTCCATCTCTGCAAAAGGTTTCCCTTGCACAGCCCCACGCGGAGGTTTCCGCCATGATGGACAAGGTGTGGGGGACGGCGAACGTGGAGATGCAGGAGCTCACTGACCTGGAGAACGACCTCAAGGTCTTCTTTGCTAAGCACAAGGACGTGCGCCAGGCGCAATTGCCCCCAAGCATTGGGTCAGACATTTTTCCGTGTAACATGTGTTAGCCGATGCTTTCTTCAATGTGTACCTCTAGGCGGAAATTTAAAATTTTATACCTCCAAGACTTTGAATTCCTCGCCAGCCCCCAAGATTTTAAATATCCGACTAACTCTTCTCTGCTTCGCAGACCACGCGGAAATTGCACGAAGATTTGCGCGTTCACGTGCTGGAGCAGATAACAGAGATTGAGGGGCTGCGCCAGAACGCGGAGACTAGCCAGAAGGCTACCCAGCATCTGGAGACCCGCCTTCGGGGTATGAAATCCGAATTTTGATCTGTATGTTGATATGACTGTTCATGATGCATAACATGTGCGACTTTCCGCCTGCTGAAGAAACTGCCAAGCACTCCTCATTTGATGATCTGTCCGCCAAGGTCAAGGTGCTCGAGGCAGAGAACGGATCCCTCAAGGCCTTCATCAAGGAATCATCCAACAAGGAGAATGAGGCGAGGAGAGAGCTCTCCGAGAAGCATGCTCGCGACTTGGCAGAACTGAATGATAAACTAAAGAAGAGCCAAAGCAGGGTAACTTCCTTAGTGGCCAAGAACAAAGTTTAAGAAGCGGAGGCGGAAGCCATTGACAAGCTCATCTTCCGTAAGCATTTTTTCCTTGTTGCTATTCCGACTGCATCATATGTTGCCCTGTCCGCGAAGGAACTGAACCCCCTTTTTCCACAGCAAGCCTTGGCTTTGAATGGACTAAAGAGTCAACCCTCAAGAGGACGGAAGCATATGATGAAGCGTGGAGCTCCATCGACGCGCTGTTCGCAGCCTGTCGCGGAATCGCCAAGACCCTGTTCTTCAAGAAGGCCAAAACCACAGTTATTGACACCATGACCAGGCTGATGGAGCAAGTGCCGGAGTTCATCAAGGATTGGCAGGAGTCTTCCGCTCGCGGAGTAGCCTCCCTGGTCTTAGCCACCTGCAAGTCTCACTTCCCTTCCCTCAACTTCGCGGATGTTGCGCGCGGGACTCCAGAGGGTTCCGACATGGGCGCCATTCTCTCGAAAACCAAAGGGTTTGAGCAGCTGTTTGTCGGGCGAGTTAACCACTCGTTCTGGTATCACAAGTATGCTCTACCCAAGGGCTTTTCCGACGCGGAGGAGGAGGGCGAGCTGGGATACTACGCGGAGGGTTCCGGGTCAAGCATCGAGCTTTCCGGAGAAGGCTCCCACGACGACTCCGAAGCTGGCTCCGGTGATAGCGATGGCTGATACGTCCAATTTGTATCACTATTTTGTATCATAATTTGTTGTTATTCATTGATATATTTCATATTTGGACATAATACTTATGTTATTTCATCTATTTTGCATGTTTCATCATTATTGGAGGATCGAGCACCGGAGCGGAGTCTGTTTGGAAAAAGCACCGTCAGAACGCAATATTTCGGAAGATCAACTGTGGAAGGAAATTATACCAAAAATCCTATTTTTCCAGATGACGAAGGAAGCCAGAAGGGGGAGCCGAGGGGACCCAAGGTGGGCCCAGACCACAGGCCGGCGCGGCCCATGGCCTGGCCGCGCCCCCAGGTGAGGCGGGGGCCCCACAGCCCCGCTCGCCTCCATTTGTTCGCGCAATCCGTCGTCCCGAAGACCTAAGCCACGAGGGTACCTCGCAAGAGTTACTGACCGCCTCTGCGGGCGGAGAACACCAGAGAGAAAAGAGCTCTCCGGCGGGCTGAGATCCGCTGGGAAATTCCCTCGGGAGGGGAAATCGACGCCATCGTCACCGTCATCGAGCTGGACATCATCTCCATCACCATCATCATCATCTCCACCATCATCACCGCCGTCTCCACCGCTGGACATCGTCACCGCCATAGCAATTTGGGTTTGATCTTGATTGTTTGATAGGGGAAACTCTCCCGGTATTGATTTCTACTTGTTATTGATGCTATTGAGTGAAACCGTTGAACCAAGGTTTATGTTCAGATTGTTAATCATCATCATATCACCTCTGATCATGTTCCATATGATATCTCGTGAGTAGTTCGTTTAGTTCTTGAGGACATGGGTGAAGTCTAAATGTTAGTAGTGAAATATGGTTGAGTAATATTCAATGTTATGATATTTAAGTTGTGGTGTTATTCTTCTAGTGGTGTCGTGTGAACGTCGACTACACGACACTTCACCTTTATGGGCCTAGGGGAATGCATCTTGTACTCGTTTGCCAATTGCGGGGTTGCCGGAGTGACAGAAACCTAAGCCCCCGTTGGTATATCGATGCAGGAGGGATAGCAGGATCTCAGAGTTTAAGGCTGTGGTTAGATTTATCTTAATTACTTTCTTGTAGTTGCGGATGCTTGCAAGGGGTATAATCACAAGTATGTATTAGTCCTAGGAAGGGCGGTACATTAGCACAGGTTCACCCACACAACACTTATCAAAACAATGAAGATTAATTAGCCGTATGTAGCGAAAGCACTAGACTAAAATCCCGTGTGTCCTCGAGAACGTTTGGTCATTATAAGTAAACAAACCGGCTTGTCCTTTGTGCTAAAAAGGATTGGGCCACTCGCTGCAATTGTTACTCTCGCACTTTACTTACTCGTACTTCATTCATCTGTTACATCAAAACCCCCTGAATACTTGTCTGTGAGCATTTACAGTGAATCCTTCATCGAAACTGCTTGTCAACACCTTCTGCTCCTCGTTGGGATCGACATTCTTACTTATCGAAGATACTACGATACACCCCCTATACTTGTGGGTCATCAAGACTATTTTTTGGCGCCGTTGCCGGGGAGTGAAGCGCTATTGGTAAGTGGAATTGGTAAGGGAAACTTCTACTGTTTGTGCTGATTTTATTTCCGCCTGCTGCCATAATTCATTATGGAGAGTTCTCCTTTTGAATGTTTATTTGGGAAATCCACTACTACTGCAAAGGTAGTGGATGAGGCGCCAGGTGAGGAAGAGATACCATACAAAATACCTATGAAAATTATTGAACGCGTAGTGAATAACCGTTATACAGGGGATGGAACTGTCCACCCTGGAGATCATTTACTGTTCTTGCATGAATTATGCGGTTTATTCAAGTGTGCAGGTATTGCTATGGATGAAGTGAGGAAGAAACTATTCTCTATATCGCTGTCTGGTAAAGAGGCGCATTGGTATAAATTACTGGATAATGGGGATTCTCTTGAATGGAATGATATTGTGCCCCGGTTTTATTCTAAGTTCTATCCTCCAAGTGAAATTCACAAGGATCGGAATCGCATATATAATTTTTGGCCTCATGATGGAGAGAGTATTGCCCAAGCTTGGGGAGATTGAAGTCTTTAATGCTCAAATACCCCATTCATGAGCTTCCTGGTAATGTTATTATTGATTATTTCTATGCAAGACTTTCTTTTGAAGACAAGACCTTGCTGGATACTTCTTGTTCTGGATGATTCACGCGCAATAAGGAAGAGTTTAAAAGGGACCTTCTTAATCGGATCCAGGAAAATACTGAAGGATGGGAGAACGACAAAGATCGAGAATCAGGTATAAATTATGATTATAAATGCATTGAAGCTTTTATGGATACTGATAAATTTCGTAATATGAGTGCTACTTATGGTCTTGATTCTCAAGTTGCTGCAAATCTTTATAAAGCTTTTGCCTCTCATTATGAATTGCCTAAGAAGAATTTTGATAAGTATCATGAACCGTATAAAGATAAAATTGATTCATCTATTAATAAATGCGTTGTAGTTGAAACTGTTGATCATGTTATTCCTGAAGCTTATATTGAAAAAACTCCTTTCCCTGCTAAAATGAAGGAGTACTCTGTTATAAATAGTGCGGTTCATAAAAGTGAAAAGAAACCTATAGAACCTGAAGAACAAATAAAAGTTGAACCTGCTGTTGCAATAGTTAAAGATCTTGTGACTGAAAATTTGGAGGAAGGTCATATTATTTTCTGTGAAGATGCTTCTAATATTGTTTCACATCCTAATAAACCCAAGCAAGCTAGTGTTCCTATGCTATCTGTTAGAATTGGTGATCATTGCTATTATGGTTTATGTGATATTGGTGCAAGTATTAGTGCTATTCCTTATGAGCTTTACACGGAGATTATGCACGAAATTGGTTCTTGTGAACTTGAAGATATTGATGTGGTTATTCAGCTGGCTAATAGAGAAACTATTTCTCCAATTGGTATTGTTCGAGATGTGGAAGTTCTATGTGGTAAGATTAAATATCCTGCTGACTTTTTGGTACTTGGTTCTGCTACTAGTGATTATTGTCCTATCATTTTTGGTAGACCTTTTCTATAAACTTGTGGAGCTATTATCGATTGCAAGAAAGAGAAAATTTTGACTAAATTTGCTGGTGAATCTTATGAGTTTAACTTCTCTAAATTTACCAAAACTCCTTATAAAGCTGATTTGCCTAATAATGATTTTAAAATGGAACAGTGTGCATCTATTGTTCTTGTTCCTACTAATCCCTTGCAGCAACATTTGGAGAATAGCGAGAGTGAAGTTTTTAGGAAAGAAAGAGATGAGCTTGAGGAAATTTTTCTTCGCCAACCTATTCTTAAGCATGATTTACCGGTGGAAGATCTGGGTACAACACCGCCACCAAAGGAAGATCCTGTCTTTGATTTAAAACCTTTGCCTGATAATCTTAAATATGCTCATATTGATGATAAGAAAATATACCCTGTTATTATTAGTTCTAAGCTTACAGAGTTTGAAGAAGAAAGATTATTGGAAATATTGAAGAAACACCGAGGAGCTATTGGCTATACTCTGGATGACTTGAAGGGGATTTCTCCCTCTATTTGCCAACATGCCATTAATATGGAAGATGATGCAAAGCCTGTTGTTGAACCTCAGCGTTGTCTAATTCCCAAGATGAAGGATGTGGTAAGAAATGAGGTATTACGACTTCTTGAAGCTGGTATTATATATCCTATTGCTGATAGTAGATGGGTTAGTCATGTGCATTGTGTTCCTAAGAAAGGAGGAATGACTGTTGTGCCTAATGATAATGATGAGCTCATACCTCAAAGAGTAGTTGTAGGGTATAGAATGTGCATTGATTATCGAAAAGTTAATAAGGCTACTAAGAAAGATCATTGCCCTTTGCCTTTTATTGATCAAATGTTAGAAAGGTTATCTAAAAATACTCATTTTTGTTTTCTTGATGGTTATTCTGGATTTTCACAAATTGCTGTTAAAACTAAGGATCGAGAGAAAACCACTTTCACTTGTCCCTATGGAACTTATGCTTATAGACGTATGCCTTTTGGTTTATGTAATGCTCCTGCTACTTTTCAAAGATGCATGTCTGCTATTTTTCACGGTTTTTGCGAGAGTATTGTAGAGGTATTCATGGATGATTTTTCTGTCTATGGGAATTCTTTTGATAATTGCTTGCGGAACCTTGATAAAGTTTTGCAGAGATGTGAAGAAACTAACCTTGTTGTTAATTGGGAGAAATGCCACTTTATGGTTAATGAAGGAATTGTATTGGGACATAAAATTTCCGAGAAAGGTATTGAAGTTGATAGAGCTAAAGTTGAAGCAATTGAGAAGATGCCCTATCCTAGGGATGTTAAAGGTATTCGTAGTGTTCTTCGTCATGCTGGGTTTTATAGGAGGTTTATCAAAGATTTCTCCAAAATTTCAAAGCCTCTTACTAATCTTCTTCAAAAAGATGTACCTTTTGTTTTTGATGATGATTGTAAGGAAGCTTTTGAAACTCTAAAGAAAGCCTTAACAACTGCTCCTATAGTTGAACCTCCTGATTGGAACTTACCATTTGAAATTATGTGTGATGCTAGTGATTTTGCTGTAGGCACTGTTCTTGGATAGTGGGTAAACAAGAAATTGAATGTTATTCATTATGCTAGTAAAACTCTTGATGCTGCTCAAAGAAATTATGCTACTACTGAAAAGGAATTGTTAGCTGTACTCTTTGCTTGTGATAAGTTTAGATCTTATATTGTTGATTCAAAAGTTACTATACATACTGATCATGCTGCAATCAGATACCTTATGCAAAAGAAAGATGCTAAGCCGAGGCTTATTAGATGGGTACTTCTGTTGTAAGAATTTGATTTACATATTGTAGATAGGAAAGGTGCTGATAATCCTGTTGCTGATAATTTGTCTAGATTGGAAAATATTGCTTATGATCTTGTTCCTGTTAATGATAGTTTTCCAAATGAACAATTGGCTGCAATAAAGGTAAGTTCGCGAGATAGTCCTTGGTATGCTGATTATGCTAACTTTATTGTTTCCAAGTACTTGCCTCCAACCTTTTCAGCTCAGCAAAGGAGGAAATTCTTTTATGATTTGAGGCATTATTTCTGGGATGACCCACATTTATATAAAGAAGGAGTGGATGGTATTCTGCGAAGATGTGTTCCCGAATATGAACAACAAGAGATATTGAGTAAATGTCATGGTAGTGCTTATGGAGGACATCACGCCGGAGAAAGAACCGCGCAAAAGGTTCTGCAATCAGGTTTTTATTGGCCAACTCTCTTCAAAGATGCAAGGAAGTTTATTTTATCTTGTGATGAATGCCAAAGGGTTGGTAATATCTCTAGATGCAATGAAATGCCGATGAATTATACTCTTGTTATTGAACCGTTCGATTGTTGGGGATTTGACTTCATGGGACCTTTTCCCTCTTCAGAAGGTAACACTCATATACTTGTTGCTGTTGATTATGTTACTAAATGGGTGGAAGCCATACCTACAAAAAGTGCTGATGGTGAGACCTCTTTAAGAATGCTTTTAGATATTATTTTTCCTAGATTTGGAGTTCCTAGATATATTATGACTGATGGAGGTTCTCATTTTATTCATGGTGGTTTTAGAAAAACTCTTGCTAAATATGGTATTAATCATAGAATTGCTTCCGCTTATCATCCTCAAACTAGTGGGCAAGTAGAATTATCAAATAGAGAGATTAAATCTATATTGGAAAAGACTGTTAATAAAACTAGAAAGAATTGGGCTAGTAAATTGAAGGATGCACTATGGGCTTATAGAACTGCTTATAAAAATCCCATGGGAATGTCACCTTATAAAATGGTTTATGGAAAAGCTTGTCATTTACCTTTAGAACTAGAGCACAAAGCTTATTGGGCAGTTAGAGAAGTAAATAAAGATCCTAAACTTGCCGGTAATAAGAGATTGCTGCAATTGAGTTCTTTAGATGAATGGAGAAGTGAAGCTTATGAAAATGCTAAACTCTTTAAAGAGAAAGTTAAAAAATGGGATGATAGAAGGATTATCAAAAGAGAGTTTAATGTTGGGGATAAAGTCCTATTGTATCGGTCTCGTCTCAGATTCTTTGCAGGGAAATTACTCTCGAAATGGGAAGGAACATATGTTGTTGAGGAGGTGTATCGCTCAGGAGCAATTAAAATTAGCTCTCTTCAAGGCAATGCCACACAAGTGGTGAATGGACAAAGACTTAAGCATTATATCTCAGGTGATTCTTATAATGTTGATGTTGATATTATTCGAGTGGAAACACCGGAGGCTTTCATCAAAGGACAAATTGACAGTCCGCCAGAACTCGACTTTGAATAGGTAACAGTACTGGTAATGAAAAGTTCGCAATTTACTTTCCGAACAATGTTTTTGCTATTTTTGGAAAATATGAAAAATTACGAGATCGAAACGGAGTGGAGGAGACGCACGAGGGCGTGTCGCCATAGGCCGGCGCGGGCCCCAGCCAGGCCGCGCCGCCCTATGAGCTGGCCGCCTCGTCGCCCCTTTCCGACTCTGGTTCGACCTGGTACTTTCCTTATGTCGTGAAAATTTTTGCTATATAATCCCCCGGACCCCTGGAGGTCCGTATATCGTTTTCTCGACGTGTTTTGTTTCGAGATGTTTCTGCCAGGATTTGTTTTCGGTCTAGAAGCACCATGGTCTCCAAGAACAAGGGCAAGGAGCTTCCGGATGAAGATAATCAAGATCTTGAGTGGAAAGAGGAGAACAAGAGCGTCAAGGAGGAAGATGAAGAAGAGGTGGAGGAAGACTCGCGTGCACACCAGCGTGCTACCGTCGCAAGCGTCAAGGTGGTGGACAACCCCTTCAGTGCAAACAAGAGCGCAAGAATTCGCACCGGAGGAGGGGTTCCACGTCATTACCTAGCTCCGAAGACATCTTTCTCAGGCACTCACCATCCCTTCCGCAATCTAATTTTCAATAATCAAATTGAAAGGATTCCCAGGGCAGCATTGCCTAGCAATTGGGATATAGATAGTTCTAACACTGCAGGAAGGATGAAGCCTGAGGGTGAAGAGTGGGGAAATAACTCCAAGAGTTGGGACTCGCCGTCGGCCATACTTCTTAACCGCGTCGAGCACAATTCGGAGATGATTCGCAACCTCACGTACAAGATTGATGAGCTTCAGGAGCTTGTTGAGAAGCTTGTCAGGAATTCATCACCACCATTGCCAAAGGAGTAATTCATCATCAGTATTGGCATCCCCTTGGTTTGTTCCAAGCTTGGGGGAGTGCCGCGGTATCACATCATCACTATCTTTTACTTTTTACTGTCAAGTAGTGTCATATCATGAGTAGGGAAGTTATCATATAAGATGGTTTGCAGTTTGGAAGTATCTCTCCTTTATTTAGTCGTCTATGTATCCCTTGGTGTGAGTTATCGTTATGGAATATTAATGAGAAGTCTTATCATTTACATATTGCACATCTTATTTTAGTTTGCAATTTCTATTATATGATTTATCTTGTTGTTAGTATTGGTATCACTTTGGGAGCATTGAATAAATCTATTTGGTTTTGGCAAACTTAGCATTGGTCAATAGCAACAACACTTTGAGGTTTAAATAGAAAAGAGAAATACATGTAGTTGTTTCATTGTCTTTCTTTCTTGTTAGCTCATAGCCTATTATTCTGAAGTTAAAACTGTTTGTGCTTATAAGGAAGATGCATGATTATTTCTATCACATGTATATTTGTTTGCTTCCTTCAACTCTTGTGCTTGCTAATTAACCTTGCTAGCCAAAGACCTGTACTGAGAGGGAATACTTCTCGTGCATCCAAACCTTAACCCAAACCTATGTCATTTGTGTCCACCATATCTACCTACTACATGGTATTTCCTGCCATTCCAAGTAAATACTTCGTGTGCTACCTTTAAATAATTCAAAATTTACTATCTCTTATTTGTGTCAATGTTTTATAGCTCATGAGGAAGTATGTGGTGTTTTATCTTTCAATCTTGTTGGGCAACTTTCACCAATGGACTAGTGGCTTCATCCGCTTATCCAATAATTTTGCAAAAAGAGCTGGCAATGGGATTCCCAGTCCCAAATTAATTAATAAAAATAGACACTCCTCCATGGTATGTGATTGATGGACGGCACCCGAAGGATTCGGTTAGCCATGGCTTGTGTAAGCAAAGGTTGGGGGGAGTGTCATCATAATAAAACTAAAGTAAAAAGGCACTCCTTCATGGTATGAGATTGTTGGCAGGCACCCGAAGGATTCGGTTAGCCATGGTTTGTGAAAGAAAGGTTGGAAGGAGTGCCACACAAAATAAAAATAAAATGGGAGCCACTCTTTGAAGGTTTGCCTGGCAAGGGGGTTAGAGTTCCCGCTACCAGTCGTTGACAACAACAAACACCTCTCAAAATGTTACTTTTATTCTCTTTATATGATTTCAAAACTGAAAAAGCTCTAGCACATGATTTAATCCCTGCTTCCCTCTGCGAAGGGCCTGTCTTTTACTTTATGTTGAGTCTGTAAACCTATTTCCCTCCATCTCAAGCAAGCATTTGAGTAGTTGTGATCAAACCATTATATTGTGATTTGCTTCATCATGTCTTTTATTCTTCCTTGTTTAGTACAAGTTTTATCTGAATGAATATAGCTTTGCAAGTTATCAATGATCATGAGGAGACTATTATGATTGAGTATGCAAGTTGTGCCATATAAACTTTAACATGAGAGCGCTGCTCGATAGATAAGTATAATCTGTTAATTGTTCTCTGACCAAGAACGAAGTTTGCCATCACCAAATATGATTTCTTATGCACCTTTATTTGTGATTACCTTATACTTGTTTCAAGTTGAGTCATATGAGGAAGTTGTTTACTAGAATGTCTTGTGTGAATGAATATGATGCTTCTTGTCCGTATTTTATTTATCGACTCTTCACTCCATAAACATGTGGTCCTATTTACTGAGTTCAGTTTCGCTTGGGGACAAGCGAAGTCTAAGCTTGGGGGAGTTGATACGTCCAATTTTTATCACTATTTTGTATCATAATTTGCTGTTATTCATTGATATATTTCATATTTGGACATAATACTTATGTTATTTCATCTATTTTGCATGTTTCATCATTATTGGAGGATCGAGCACCGGAGCCAGAATTCTGCTGGAAAAAGCACCGTCAGAACGCAATATTTCGGAAGATCAACTGTGGAAGGAAATTATACCAAAAATCCTATTTTTCCAGATGACGAAGGAAGCCAGAAGGGGGAGCCGAGGGGACCTAAGGTGGGCCCAGACCACAGGCCGGCGCGGCCCATGGCCTGGCCGCGCGCCACCTGGTGAGGAGGGGGCCCACCGCCCCCTCTCGCCTCTTTGTCTTCGCGAAATCCTTCGTCCCGAAGACCTAAGCCACAGAGGGTACCTCACGAAGAGTTACAGCCGCCTCTGCGGGGCGGAGAACACCAGAGAGAAAAGAGCTCTCCGGCAGGCTGAGATCCGCCGGGGAAATTCCCTCCGGGAGGGGGAAATCGACGCCATCGTCACCGTCATCGAGCTGGACATCATCTCCATCACCATCATCATCATCTCCACCATCATCACCGCCGTCTCCACCGCTGGACATCGTCACCGCCGTAGCAATTTGGGTTTGATCTTGATTGTTTGATAGGGGAAACTCTCCTGGTATTGATTTCTACTTGTTATTGATGCTATTGAGTGAAACCGTTGAACCAAGGTTTATGTTCAGATTGTTAATCATCATCATATCACCTCTGATCATGTTCCATATGATGTCTCGTGAGTAGTTCGTTTAGTTCTTGAGGACATTGGTGAAGTCTAAATGTTAGTAGTGAAATATGGTTGAGTAATATTCAATGTTATGATATTTAAGTTGTGGTGTTATTCTTCTAGTGGTGTCGTGTGAACGTGTCGACTACACGACACTTCACCTTTATGGGCCTAGGGGAATGCATCTTGTACTCGTTTGCCAATTGCGGGGTTGCCGGAGTGACAGAAACCTAAGCCCCCATTGGTATATCGATGCAGGAGGGATAGCAGGATCTCAGAGTTTAAGGCTGTGGTTAGATTTATCTTAATTACTTTCTTGTAGTTGCGGATGCTTGCAAGGGGTATAATCACAAGTATGTATTAGTCCTAGGAAGGGCGGTACATTAGCACAGGTTCACCCACACAACACTTATCAAAACAATGAAGATTAATTAGCCGTATGTAGCGAAAGCACTAGACTAAAATCCTGTGTGTCCTCGAGAACGTTTGGTCATTATAAGTAAACAAACCGGCTTGTCCTTTGTGCTAAAAAGGATTGGGCCACTCGCTGCAATTGTTACTCTCGCACTTTACTTACTCGTACTTTATTCATCTGTTACATCAAAACCCCCTGAATACTTGTCTGTGAGCATTTACAGTGAATCCTTCATCGAAACTGCTTGTCAACACCTTCTGCTCCTCGTTGGGATCGACATTCTTACTTATCGAAGATACTACGATACACCCCCTATACTTGTGGGTCATCAATGTCGATGGCTCCGCCTATCAAGAATCTGAATAGGAGGACTCCGAGTAGAGTTCCTGTTAGACAATGAAACAATGTTGCATCATTTTGGCCCCGGAGTGGGTTTGTAATATAACTTAAATTCTTAAGTAGCTAGGGACGAAACAACTATGCATGGGCGGAAACACTTATCCTGCTATCCTTTAAGATTATTTGCATGTTTCGTTTTGTGTCGGAAAGCAAGTGCTGATTTCATTGTTTTCCGGCTTGCTCGCTTGACCTTCCGCGAGCCGGAAGACCTTAGCCGGAAACACTCGCCAGCGGCGACGAAGCCCAATGGCAGTCCGTCAATAACCGCGGAAACAAGCCCCCAAGCATAGGTGCCGGAAATCGCTACTAGGAATCCACGAGTTCGCAACAGAAAACAGCTCAATCAGAAAACTTAAGCTTACGTCCTAAAGGACGATTTTTGAAAATCACAACTTTTATACATGCCTAGGCGGAAAAATCCAGCTCTGCGGTTTTAGTCGGAAAACATACACGATCTAAAAATGAATAAGTAAAGGAGGTAAAAGACTCAGAGAGTGAACCATAAGCTTTATTTCATTGATCATGTATAACTATTAAAGAGTTTGTAACTCGGAAAATTATGCTAAGTGTAGAAAGGACGTAGCTGTGCAATGTTCCAAGGGCGATCTGCCTCGTCGTAGATGTCATCCGGATCCTCACGCTTGCGTTTCCGGTACCAATTAGCAGGTACGTCCTTCAGCTCCCGGAAATCAACAAGGTAGTATGACCCGTTATGAAGCACTTTGCTAACGACAAAGGGTCCTTCCCACGGAGATTGCAGCTTATGGTCTTTCACCTGACGAAGGCGGAGGACCAGGTCTCCTGCCATGAAGGAGCGATTCCGAACTCGACGACTGTGATAGCGTCGGAGCTTCTACTGGTAAATGGCGGAGCGCTGGTCAGCTAAATTCCGAGCCTCTTCGATCAGGTCCACACATAGCTGTCTGGCCTCGTCAGCTGTTTCTTCATTATAGGCGGAAACTCGCGGTGAATCGTGGATGATGTCAGAGGGGAGCACGGCTTCGGATCCGTATACCAGGAAGAAAGGGGTGAATCCTGTTGACCTGTTAGGGGTAGTTCGTAAACTCCACAAAAAAGCTTCCAACTCGTCTGCCCAAGCTCCAGCTGCTCGTCGCAGCGGTTCTTCAAGGCGTGGCTTGATTCCTGATAATATGAGGCCGTTAGCCCTTTCAACTTGGCCATTGGATTGTGGATGAGCCACAGATGCAAGGTCCAGTCGAATCCCTACTGTCTCACAATAATCCTTAAATTCTCCATGTGCGAAGTTTGTGCCATTATCTGTGATTATGCTGTGTGGGATGCCGAATCTCATCACGAGGCTGCAGACAAATTTTAGTGCAGTAGCACCGTCGGCTTTTCTCACTGGCTTTGCCTCGATCCACTTACTGAACTTGTCAACGGCGACCAAGAGGTATTCAAAACCGCCAGGAGATGATCTTTTTAACTTACCAACCATATCGAGCCCCCAGACCGCAAACGGCCAGGTGATAGGTATGGTCTTCAGCTCTTGGGCTGGAGCGTTTGTTTGTGTAGCGTAGTATTGACAACCTCGGCAGGTCTTGACTATCTTGTCAGCATCTTCTTTACCTGTTAGCCAATAGAACCCTAGCCGAAAAGCTCTAGCAACGAGTGACCTGGGAGCGGCATGATGCCCGCAATCCCCTGCATGGATCTCTCTGAGGATTTCAATGCCATCTTGATTGGAGACGCATTTGAGAAACACCCCTGTTGCACTTCATTTGTAGAGCTGTCCATCGACAATTGTGTAGGATCTTGCTCGTCTGATGATCTGTCGTGCGAGGACCTCGTCCTCCGGCAACTTCTGGTCAATGAGGTAGTCCAGGAAAGGCTGTGTCCAAGCCGGAATGACAGCCATCACTTCTTTGGCCGAAGACATTGCCACCTCTGGGTTTTCCGGGTTAGCGCCCTTCACCGAGGGTATCCGTAGATGCTCCAGGAAAATACCGGGCGGAATTGGCTTCCTGCCGGATCCGAGCTTGGATAGCATATCTGCCGCTGCGTTATCGTCTCGTCTGACGTACTTGACTTCGTATCCGAGGAAATGTTTGGCAATCTCGTCAACTTCGTCTCTGTAGGCCGCCATGACGGATTTTCTGGCATTCCAGGTTCCGGCTACTTGTTGTGCCACCAGGTCTGAATCTCCGCAACATATGATGTGCTTGATCCCTATCTCCTTGGCGATGCGCAGTCCGTGTAGTAGAGCCTCGTATTCCGCCATATTGTTTGTAGCTTCGAAGTGGATCTGCAGAACGTACTGCAGTTCTTCTCCGGTAGGGGACTTCAGGGTGACTCCGGCTCCTGAGCCTTGATGCTGCTTGGATCCATCGAAGTGCATAACCCATGTCTCTGGTTCCGGCTCCAAATTTGCATCCGGAGCTTCTGTCCAATCTGCGACGAAATCTGCCAAGACCTGGGATTTGACCGCGGTCCTGGCTTTGTAGTTGATGTCGAAGGCGGATAGTTCAATGCCCCATTTTGCTGTGCGTCCTGTTGCGTCAGCGTTGTTGAGAATCGTTGCCAGCGGAGCTTTGCTCACGACTGTTACTGGATGCTCCTGGAAGTAGTGTCTCAGCTTCCTGCTGCCTAGGAAAACTCCGTAAGCTAGCTTTTGAAAGTGAGGATAGCGTTGTTTGGATTCCGTAAGCACTTCGCTAATGTAGTAGACTGGCCTTTGGACTCCATACTCGTGACCTTCTTCCTGTCGCTCCACCACGATGACGAGGCTGATGACTCTGTTGGTAGCTGCCAGGTAAAGGAGCATGGGCTCTGACTCTCCTGGAGCTGCTAGGATAGGTGGGGAGGTGAGTATTTCCTTTAACCCTTGAAGTGCTGCATCTGCTGCCTCATCCCAGACAAATTTGTCCGTTTTCTTCAATAGCTTGTACAGGGGTAGTGCCTTCTCGCCAAGACGGCTAACAAACCTGCTGATTGCTGCGACACAACCAGTTAGTCGTTGCACATCTTTGAGACAAGTTGGCATTTTGATGCACAGGATCGCCTTGATTTTCTCCGGGTTAACTTCAATGCCCCTATTAGAGACAATGAAGCCAAGGAGTTTTCCAGCTGGTACGCCAAAGACGCACTTTAGTGGATTCAACATCATCTTGTACCGTCGGAGGTTTTCAAAGGTTTCTGTAAGGTCGCTGATCAAGTCGGATCCTTTCCGGGTCATGACCGCGATGTCGTCGACGTAGGCGTGTACGTTCCGGCCAATCTGGTCCTTCAGGCACCGCTGCATCGTACGTTGGTAGGTGGCACCTGCGTTTTTCAAGCCAAAAGGCATAGTAACGTAGTAGTAAGTGCCAAACGGGGTGATGAATGAGGTCGCCTTTTGGTCGGACTCCTTCATCCGGATCTGGTGATACCCGGAATACGCATCAAGAAAACACAGAAGTTCCGCCCCTGCCGTCGAATCAATGACTTGGTCAATGCGCGGCAGGGGAAACGGATCTTTCGGGCAATGTTTGTTCAAGCCAGAGTAATCGATGCACATTCTTAGTATTTCAGAATTATTTTTGGGTACAAGGACGGGATTTGCGATCCAATCAGTGTGGATAACTTCTATTACAAAACCTGCCTCTAGTAACTTTGCTAACTTCATTCCTATGGCGCGGTGCTTCTTGTCTCCAAAGCGTCGCATAGCTTGCTTCACCGGTTTAGCCCCCGGGTTTATGTTGAGGTAGTGCTCGGCGAGTTCCCTTGGTACTCCGGACATGTCAGAAGGCTTCCACGCGAAGATATCCATGTTAGCGCGGAGGAACTCGACGAGCGCGTCTTCCTATTTAGGGTCCATGTTGGCTCCGACTGAGACCTGCTTGGAATCGTCGCCTTCCTTGAAGTTGACTTTCTTGGTCTCTATCGCGGCCTTGAAGGAGTTTTTGTGCTCGGAGATCTGCTTCTTGGTGGTCTGCATTTCAGCCGGATCCACCGTGGCTCTGTAGCCTTTCAGTTCTTCTCCAGATATCACAGACTCTGCGAAGGCGGCTTCGCCCAACTCGCACTCATGAGCCTTTTTGTAGTGTCCGGAAACGGTAATCATACCATTAGGACCTGGAATCTTGAGCTTGTTGTAGATGTAGCACGCCCTTGCGTGGAACTTGTGGTAGGTGGGCCTGCCGAAGATGACGTGGTAGGAGCTCTTGAAGGGCACAACTTCAAACATGATCTTCTCTTCGCGGAAATTGTGGACATCGCCGAAGGCCACGGGAAGTGTGATGCTGCCGAGGGAATTCGCCTTTTTACCCGGAACTACGCCATGAAACTCAGTGTTGCTGTGTTTGAGCTGTTCCTTGGTGAGGTTCATCCGCTCTAGAGTCTCCAGGTACATGATGTTCAAGCTGGCTCCGCCATCCATGAGGCACTTGGAGAAGTCATACCCGTCGATGCGGGGACTTACAACCAAGGCGTAGCACTCTTTTGGCACAATGGTAGGGTGATCCTCCCTGTCAAATGTGCACGGGACTTTCGACCACCTGACATACTGCGGCACTGCCGGAACTGTGGCGTTTAGGATCCGGATAGCTGACTTGGTAGCGCGGACTGTTGGGGTTCCGAGGAAGGTGTGATACGCGCCCACACTCTTTTTCTCGAATGGGTTGGATTTACCTGCGGACCCTGCCTTGGGATCCGGCGAGTTATCATCCTCGTCCATCGCCTCGGAACTTTTCTCCTCTTTGTCCTTGTTCTTGCCCTTGCCTCCTTTGCCGCGTGAGCGGTGCTTCCGGGCTCACTTGTATCCTGCTTCCGGGTCATTCTTCAAATCATTGACCCACTTGCAGTTGCGGTTGGTGTGAGTGGACTTCCCCGTAACCGGATCCAGGTGGGCCAGGAAGGGCATGTCTCTGTACTCCTCGTAGGTTTGCGGGGCGCGGGATCCTGAAGCTGTGACCTCAGTGCCATGCTGCTGGCCCCTACCGGCTCCGCCTCCACGGCCGCGTCCTCTTCCGCCTCCTGGACCTCCGCGTTGGAACGCCATGGCGACCATCTCGGATCCGCCACTCTTCTGGTCATCAGGGTTTTTGTGCTTGTGGCCGCTGCTATTGCCGTTATCGCGGTTCTTTTTTTGTTGATGTAGGGGGATTGCTGTAGCTGCGAGATCTCCGCCTGCGTCATCATCGGCGGCAGTGTGATCACTGGCAATGGAGATCATGTCATCCAAAGTCAGTTTATTTGCGTTAGCCAAACAAGTGAGCTTATGCCTCAGCAATCCTCCTCTCTGCAGTCCACCAATAAAGGCGTACATAGTGGTGGTGTGGTCGACATTTTCGCACTCGTTCCTGCATGCCAACCATCGTGTGAGGAAGTGTCTTGAGGATTCTCCCTTCTTCTGAATGCATGCCTGTAAGTCGCTTGCTGTGGCAGGTCTTTTGTAGGTGCCCCTGAAGTGTTTCTCGAAGGCGGTCTTCAGGTCAAACCAGCAAAAGATGGAGTTCTTCTCGAGGTCGCTGAGCCAGATCCGGGCTGGACCTACAAGGTACAGCTGGAGCATGCGGCAGGCGATATTAGGGGTTCCTCCGGCAAAGGTTACTGCATTGTAGTAATCCTCTATCTAGGTATCCGGCCTTTCGGTGCCATCATAATGCTTTAGGTTTCCGGGTAGCTTGAGGTTCATCCTTGGCTTTGGTTCCTCTCGAATCATCCTGTCGAAGCACTTCGGTCCGATGTAGTCAGTTCTGTATTCGTTGAAGCGTTCCCGTGCGTCACGCGAACCGTGGCAAGGAGATTGCGAGCGAGAGCGGGATCTCCGGCCACCGCCTCCGCCTCCACCTCCGCCGCCACCGCTAGGTGGTGGTGAGGGAGACCTGCGAGGGGGCCGGTCCGACTTTTTGCTTCCGCCATCAGATTCTCCTCGTCCCTCCCGATGCTGGCTCCGACTTCTGTGGCTGCCTTCGCCTTGGCGTTGGCTGCCATGGCCATTCCGGCTCCGGCGAGGCTCCGGGTCGCGGTCTTCATTCCGACTCCTCCTAGGCTCGGGCTCACGATCATTGTTCTGGCTCCGGCGGGGTTCCGGCGTGCGCTCCCTGTTCCTGTTTCTTGAGGGCAGCATGTTGTCGCGGATGACGATTCCACCATGCCCATGGGGCCTGGTGTTTCCGGCTGGACTACGGCGGCGAGGGGGGCGCGGGTATTCGTTAGGCGGAGGAGAGGGGTTGCGGTACTTGTCCCTTCCAGAGTACATTGCATCCTTTCCCTTTCTTGGATCTGACGGAGGCGTCTTTGATGGTACGGGGATTGGATTTGGGTGTTCTCTGGCTTTCCTTCTGCGTTCCGAGGATCTGGTTCGCGATTTGTCATCTCGATGGCGATTGTCATAGGCATCCTTCTGCGCGGTGGAGATGCAATGCTCTGGGTTAGATTCCAGTTTGCGCGAAGTGTCTGCCTTGCTCTGCTGCCTCATTGCTGAAGCAACGAGCGTGCGGACCCGTAGTCGATGTCGATCTCCTCGTCCTTTTTCTTCAAGATCTCCGCAGCCTTCTTCATATTGTCCTATGGGGTGGCGAACGGCTGCTGCTCAGTCGGAGTTGCGAAGGTGATCTTACGGGGAGCTATCAACTCACACCGGACTCTTTCGACCTCCTGATGAGCTTCAACGATCTTGTCCTCCCAATGCTTCCGGAGTTCCTTGACCTTTGCCAATCCTTCGTCTACCTCCCGCTCGCACTGGATGAAGTCTTCCACAAAAACTGCGGCGTGCTTCCTTTCCTCAAGCATTGCGGCTGCGGTGTCGGCGAACTTCTTGGCTGTGGCCAGCATCTCCAGTCTCTTAGCTTCTAGCGCTTCTACGTCTTTGGGAGTGATGGGTTTGTTAAGAATATCCGAACGATAAACTGCATCCATGCCTGCTTGTGCAACCATCTCCTCAGGTGACAGGAGGTCCTCGGAGGATGGATCCTTACGAGGGCGTTCCCGCGACATTGGAGATCCTTGATGAGATGGCTGGGGGTCGGATTGGGTGTTTGGATCTTCCGATTCAGGTTGTCCCAGCGCCGCCAAGGTCGCAAGTACCTGCTTAGGCTGGGCGGATTCAACTTCAGGCTGATCACCGTATCCGTATTCCCCTAGCTTGCGGTTGAATTCTTTAGTATCCATGGAGGGAGTATCCCCGGAAATTGGGCTTAGGTTCCCCAAAATCGACTCTTCGGCCGGAGTTCCGCTTTCTTCGACAGGCTCGTCCTGATCCGGAGCAGTGTTGTTTTCCGGTGCCTCGACCTGCTCGGGACCAGCTCTGACTTCTTGAGGGGCGGTTCCGGCGGTATGGGCCAAGAAGTGTACGAAGTGGCACCTCTGCTTTTCTAGCACCTGGGAGACCCAGGCGGATCTACATTGGTCTTCCACCGTTATTTCCTGCTCAGGGGTGGATTGGGTGGGCTTTGAAATTTCCAGATCTAAGGCGGAATCTTCCTTGGGAAGCTCCTGCATCTCAGATCGGATCTTCGCGACTGTGTCCAGCTCAGCGGCGGTCGCATCTGCGTTACTTACCAGTGAGTTTCCGTCGGAATCGACGGTTTCCCCGATGAAGATGTGTATGCCGCCAACTAGGACGATGGAGAGCTTGACGGGGTTTGTCTTAGCCGGAATCCAGCACTCATCCGGAGGGACGAACGGCAGATTTCCGGCGTAAAGGACGCGCCCCACAGCGATGGTGTCGTCGTAGCTTCCCATGGCGGAACCCTCCCGGTTCCGGCCTCCAGACGCCGCAGGCCCCACGGTGGGCGCCAACTATCGTTGCCTAATCGACGGTACCTCGGAGGAGGGATCCTCACGAGGGGGAAAAGAAGTAGGGGCCATAGGGCGGAGTGCACACGGGACGGTGGTACGCGATTTACCCAGCTTCGGAACACCTGCGCGATGACAAGGCCTACTGCTGCTTGTCTGGAATTATCTGGGCTCTTTCGCGATGTTAAAATGAGTTGTGGTTGTGCCTCTAGGGCTCCCGGGATCCGGCTTATAAAGGCACACAAATCTAGGGTTTACATGGAGAGTCCTAGCCGGATACAGGTCGCCTAACTATGGTACAATATCTTGCCGTGCACGTTAAGGATCCGCCTTCCTATCTATGTCGTACCGGATCCGGGTTCCTTAATGGGCCTTCATGGATCCGGGTTCCTCCTCAAGGTCGGTCGGATTCGGCTCCCTCTGCCTGGGCCGGACTTCAACCGTCAAGATCAACAGCAACTGGGCCACCCGATGGGCCACATGCCACATCACCATCTGTGGGCCACCCGGGCTTGCCGGATCTAGGCACTGTCGATGGTACACCCATGAAGTATACCCACAACAGAGTCCCTATCAGAAAGGTGAAGAATGATAAAACAAGACTAAATGTTGTATGTTCAGATGGTTGTCCATGGATGCTCAAAGCATCAGTAGACACAAGACAAGGTGGCTTCTGTATTACAGCATATTCAGCAAAACATGATTGTGAAGGTGTGTGGCCACTCGAAGCTCTCACTGCAAAAATACTTCAAGAAACATCCATGCATGAGTTCAGAGATAACCAGAAGCTAGGACTGTAGAGTTTTGCAGCAAAGGTTCATAGGGAATTTAATATGTGCCCGGCCAACCAGGTTTCAGTAAGCAGAGCAAGGAAAGCAACACTTCTACCAATCCATGGAGATGAAATAGGACAGTTCAACCAGCTGTTGGATTATGGGCAAGAGCTGAGAAGGAGCGACCCGGGTTCTAAGTTCTTTCTCACCACAAATTCAGTGAATGATCCTGGAAGTGCGGATCATAGAGAGCATTTGGCAACTGTCTATTGGATCTACGATGCTTGCAAAAGGGGGTTCCTAGCTGGATGCAGGCCACTGATTTGCTTAGATGGGTGTCATATTAAAACTAGGTACAAAGGAGTTCTGTTGACAGCTGTTGGAATCGACCCAAACGACTGCATCTTTCCAGTTGCCTTCGGTTTAGTAGAGGTTGAATGTACAAGCAGCTGGGAGTGGTTTCTTCAAAACCTGAAAGACGACTTGAATATCACAAATACATCTCCATGGACCCTAATGAGTGATAAACAAAAGGTAATTTCTCACTCTTTTTGTGATGCTCAAATAGCAAACTTTATCTCACAAATTCATCATTGTAATTGTGTTTTCATTTTCGAACTATACATGGTCTCATAAATGCTGGCCAAAAGGTATTCCCAGATTCTGAACACAGATTCTGCGTAAGACATATGCTCCAAAACTTCAAGTCTGCAGGGCATAAAGGCGAAACATTAAAAAATGACCTGTGGGCCATTGCCAGGTCAACTTGTGTTCCAAAGTATGCAAAAAAATATGGAAAAACTCAAGGTGGACAGTGAGGTTGCTTATGCATGGATTGAGCAGCTTGATCCAAAAACATGGATTAAGGCTTTTTTCTCTGAATTTCCTAGGTGTGATATGTTGTTGAACAACCACTCTGAAGTGTTCAACAGGTACATTAGCTTTGTTTCTTGACATTTATTTGCTTCATTAACATTCGGTCGTTCATTTCTCTTATCACTTATGAGCTTTCTGTTATTGTTTGCTTCAGTTACATTCTCGATGCTAGGGAAATGCCTTTCTTGTCAATGCTTGAATCTATATTTTCAAAAATAATGCAAAGAATAGAAAGCAAGCAGAGAGATGCTTCCAAATGGACGGGGAGGATCTGTCCGAAAATCAGGAAGAAATTGGAGAAATTTATTGAATGGAGCAATGAATGTGGTGTCAAACCAGGTGACAAGGGATTAACTTATCAATGCCTACAAGTTGTAGACTAGGGTTTTTGGTCGGAAGTAGAGGGCAAGTAGATCTCGAAGGTTTCAGCCGAAAAGTACTCGACGATGTGAAAACTAGGGTTTCGTGAGACAATGAATCGATGCTTTCTTTGTCCCTCGACTCCCCCTTATATAGGAGGCGGAGCCGAGGGATTCGTAATACACAAGTTACAGAGTCCGGGAGGGTTTCCAACCCATCCCGCAAGATTACAAGTAGTATTTCCTAATACAACTCTAGCTTTCCTTAATAATAACTTGGGCTTCCGATTCTTCTTATTCTTCGAGTCGTGGGCCTTCAGTAAACCCCGGGTACCATCTTCGGCAGGCCCATTGGGGATGCCTATGTCACCAGGTGGTAACTACAAATACTCAGTCAATACACACGAGAGTGAGCAAATCTATAATGTAGATATGCAGGCCAGAACTTGTGATTGCAAGAGATGGCAACTCACCGGCATTCTGTGCCATCATGCTATAGCTTGCTGCAAAAAGGATAGAATTAACCCTGAAAATCTAGTCCATGGCTGCTATACTATTGACACATACATAAAAGCTTACGCATTCAATTTGGCACTTCTGAGGGGAAGAGCGTTTTGGGAAAAGATGAATGGGCCCAGTGTTCATCCACCTTTGTTCACAAAAGTCATGGGTAGGCCTAAGAAAAATAGAAAAAAGGCACCCGAAGAGAAACTAAAGCATGGAGTGAAGATATTCACCAAGTCTGGAGTGACTATGCACTGTAGTATATGTGGGAAAGCAAATCATAATAAGAAGGGTCATGCAAAATGGGTACAATCGCAGCCTCGAGAGATTCAGCAAAATAGTGCAAGAGAAAATGAGGAAGAGGGCATTCCTTACATTCTTCAGGTACATGACTAATTATTTGCATTGGGTACAATCACAGCCTAAAGTTTGGCATTTCTTATATTTACCTAGGCTTGGAATATAACAGTTATGACTAACTTATTTGCATTGGGATGCAGCATGTTTACCCACACACTCAGAATCCTTCACTAGATCCAACCAGAGATGTGAATAGCATGGTGTACAACATGGCGCAAGAGGTTTGTCCATTTTCTATTTTCATGTTGTAACTAGTCCAGAGAATGTTGTTCAGATAGAATGTCTTCATTTGTTTGCATAGATCCAACCAGAAATGTGAATTTCTATTTGTTTGCAGGACATGAATAATGTGCCAATTGCAAGAGTTCTTGGTCCTCTTCCAGAAAATGCCTTCATCGTCTCTGCTCGAGATAGCATTCCACAAGCAAGACAGAGAGTAACAACTTCTACAACTAGAGGCAATCTGATGGGAAGAGGAAGAGGGAGGAGTACTGCAATCAGGGCACAAACAAGGTCTGCACCAACAGCTCAACAACAAAGCAACGCTAGAGGTAGAGGAAGAGGAATTAACCTGAGCAAGAAGAAAAGGGATGTTGTTGCTACTACCAGTGGTAATGTACAAGATGGACCTACTGTTGTCTCCAGAATAACAAGTAATACAAGATCAACTACAACTACTATTGATACAGCTAACAGGAATAGAGCCTACAACATAGGCCCTGGGAGTGCTTTTTACCTTTTATTTGGTGATGATCAGCAGCCAAGAGCAAGTGAGATACCAGATCTCAATTCTCAAGCCATCCCTGATCTCAACTTGCATGATTTTGGTCTGAGCCAGAATGCCACACAAGTTGGTAAAAATGATGTACTCTAGTTGCTGCTACTTCCTTTCCAATTTTCTTATGATGTTGAGCAAAGTCTGGTTTCCTTATTGATGATTTATGAATGTATATCATACATATATGAATTAATTGTGATAGATGAATTTATATGGAGGCCTCATGTATATGATACATATATGGATTACTTGCATTTTACCTGATGATAAAACAAGCACAAAATAATTGTGACAAACAGACAGATAGAAGCATACTTGCAATTCTTATTCCTCTGTTTCATTTGAACACACAATTTACATCACACAAACCCCCTGACAGATAGGAGCATAAATGGCCATACAAACTGCTACAACTGTTACATATGTCATCTCCTTCCTATCCCTCATTTTTATGTCTTCCCTCCATTTTCTTCTTCTCCGACTTCTCATTCTGCAACTGAAGTTCCAGTTCACATATCTTCCTCACATGTTCCAGATCCTCTTCTTCCTTTTCTATTGAATTTACTAGAGCAGCACACTGGTTCTTGTACCTCTATTGAGCACCATCAGCGTCCTGCAGTTTGTCCTACGAAAAAAAGATAAATGCAAGATCATATTTTCCCTGAAGTCATTAATTTAGAACACTGACATCGAACTGAACCCACAAACAAGATTCAGAAGGGTCGTTTCAGCAGATTGTTTGTTACCTGATGTAATGGCACCTGATCCTAGCATTTCAGCTTATGAGTATTATTGTGCCCATTGTTTCCCATGAGCCTGAAAGTTAGAGGATTACAAGAGGATGAAGGCCTGCCAAACTTATTGGAAATCTCCCTTCTCCTATCATGGAGAGACTCATATACATGCAATAGAACGCATCATGCAGCACTGGTATTCAGGCCGAATCATTTGGGAATCAAGAAAGGAATATAGTAGTGGAGTAGCATGTGTAATCCACATCCAATCATCCAACGCTAACGATGATTACTACTACAACCAATCATCATTCTTCTTACCTGTTAATTAGTCATGGCCAGTAAATTAATTCAGAATATGATGTAGTGGGATGAACTCACCTTCAGTCAACCGAGACGGTGGCTTGTGGGTGGTGGCGGCGACGTCACCGTCGGAATCCCATCCTACCAAACCTCTGCTGTCAGCTTCTACTCCTCGTCGTCGACCTTGTCGTTCCGGCCACCGATGGCCTCGGGCTGGAGCATGCCAGAGCGCACAGTCGAGCCCATCTTAGTACCTTCGTCGCCCTTGCCGGCGGCGCCCTCCCCTCCCTCGCTGACCTCGCCGGCGGCGCCCTCGACGCTCGTCCGTCAATCACCGCCCTCACCGCTCGCTATATCCGCTGTTGGCTCACGATTTGGGGATTTCCTACGCATAGACAGTGAAGGGTAACATTCCACTCATAAAAATATACAGGGTCTTTCTTGCAAATACAGATGAGACATCATTAGCCACCGTGGCAGTACACATGTCGGCACTAGATTGGTTAGGACCAAATTTGCACGGATTAGTAAGTTGGTGGACGGCAGGTGCTCCTCTTTCAACTTAGTGGACTAATCTGCACGTCAAGGATAAGTTCTAGGACTAACAGTGCATATATCTCTTATTCAAAGTTTACGTTGAAGGATCAAATAATGTTGAGACATGTATCAAAGAAAGATAAAGAACTTTCAAAAAAAAGAATCACCAGAACGCTATCCATTCTCAGTTCCACTACTCAAGTACGTTGTTACCAATAGCCTGGAAAAAGTAGAGAAACCCTCTTTAGTACCGGTTCCAAAGGGCATTTAGTACCGGTTTTGGAACCGGTACTAAAAGCCTCCTATCTTTAGTACCGGTTCCTTACCTTACGAACCGGTACTAAAGGTGCCTCCACGTGGGCACGGAGGAACCGCGGGGCTGAAAACACGAACCGGTATTAAAGCCTATTTCGTTTAATTTTTTTATCCATTTTTTCTAATTATTTTTCACACCCTCTTTTTTTTCACTCTTTTTTTTATTTTTTTCGGAATTTATAGTCTCTAACTACACTTAGTCTCTAACTACACTTAGTCTCCAAGTGCTTCGCGCGCATGTATGTGATAGTAGTATCATATCAATCCTATTAACATGTTGGTCGATGTCACACTAATTTATCGTTTAAATTCCAAATAATTCTTTTAATAAACAAAAGTAATGATGAAAATTCCCAATAATTCGTTGAATAAATAAATAAACTTTTTTAATTATTATTTTTTAAATTATTTTTTAAAATTTTATTATTTTTGGCAAAACCTAAAACTTGAAATTTTGAAAATCTTATAATTTGCAAAAAGTAATAGTAATATGTTAGGACTCAAAAAATCTTATAATTATTAATTTTAATTTTAAAAAAATTAAAAATATATAAATTTCTAAATTTCTGGAAAAAAAACTAAAATCTTCCTTCTTCCATATTTTCATTTGGAATTTTGAGAATCTAAAAATTGGCTAACCGGGTAAACCCAGGTGGATTCGGATGTAAATTTTTCCCACGATGATTTTGATATATTATACGTTTTTTTCCGACGTCGTATGCAAACGTTAATGCGATTTTACCATTTTTCAAACTTTTTTGCAAAAAAAGTCAAAATTCGAATTTCTTAATTTCACCGAATAGTAGGTTGCATAACATATAAGAATCTGAAAACATTTTATTTTTTGAATTTTCTATCATTTTCATTTGTATTTTACAAAGCAAAAAAAGGCGATCCACAGGGGGGGGTGGAGGTGCGTGGAAAGCAGGAAAACCTTTAGTACCGGTTCGTGACCCTTTAGTACCGGTTCGTGACACGAACCGGTACTAAAGGGTTGACGCTAACCCTTTAGTACCGGTTCGTGTCACGAACCGGTACTAAAGATCCTTACGAACCGGTACTAAAGGATTGGGCAATGCAACCGGTACTAAGGCACCCTTTAGTACCGGTTCGTAAGGAAACCGGTACTAAAGGCTTGGACGGAAGCCCCTTTTTCTACTAGTGCTCCCAACCATACATCCTCCCAAAAATGCAATGTTTAACCATTTCCAACTTTGAAGAAACCTCTACTGAAAAAAACCAACTTCACCCTCATAAGACCCTTCTAAAAAGGAGAATGGGTCAGTTTTATTTTTACTCGAGCCAAAATTTTGTTCTTTAAGTATTTATTATGAAGCAACTATTGACACATGCCGTCTTTCGTAAGAAGAGCATTTGCAAAGCAAACATCTACTTTCTAGATCATGAAATTCAATGCCCAACCCCTCATGATCTTTTGGTCGACTTATAATGTTCCATTTTGTTAACCAATACTTTTTATTATCATCATCTTGCCAAAAGAATGTATACCGATAAAATCAAGACATTTTCTAACCCCTTTAGGGACTTTGAGAAAGGAGAGCATAAACATTGGTGAACTTGTTAATAATGAATTAATAAGAACAAGACGGTCTCCATAAGAGGGTAGTTTGCTTCGCCAACATCCTAGCTTAGAAATAAAACGACTCTCCAACGGATTCCATTCCGAATTACGGAGGATTCCATTCGACGGGGCGAACTTGGCGGCGGGAAGGAGTAGACGTGTAGAGCTGACCTACTTGCGGCCTCTTTATTATTTTCTATATTAGGTACGATCCTTTTTGTAATTGGTTGTTGAAACGTAATGAATCAAGTCGGGCCTAACGGCCGACGGGCGGACACTCGCTCGTGTAGGATAACTTTGCATAGAAAACAAAAAAAATTCCTACCGCGAACACGCAATCCAAGCCAAGATGCAATCTAGAAGACGGTAGCAACGAGGGGATTATCGAGTCTCACCCTTGAAGAGATTCCAAAGCCTACAAGATGAGGCTCTTGTTGCTGCGGTAGATGTTCACTTGCCGCTTGCAAAAGCGCGTAGAAGATCTTGATCACGGCGCCACAAACGGGCAGCACCTCCGTACTCGGTCACACGTTCGGTTGTTGATGAAGACGACGTCCACCTCCCCGTTCCAGCGGGCAGCGGAAGTAGTAGCTCCTCTTGAATCCGATAGCACGACGGCGTGGTGTCGGTGGCGGTGGAGAATCCCGGCGGAGCTTCGCTAAGCGTGGGGGGAAGAAGGAGTAGTGGGGTGGCTAGGGTTTGGGGAGAGGGGGGTGCCGACCATCTAGTGGTGCGGCCACCTTGTGGTGCTTGGGGTGGCCGGCCCCCTCCCCTTGGCCCTCATTATATAGGTGGAACACCCAAGAGTTGGTCTACAAGTCTTCGAATAAGACCCCAAACCAAAACCTTCCATAACACATGAAACCTACCCAAGCTAGGACTCCCACTAGAGGTGGGATTCCCACCTTCCTTGGGAGGGGGTGGCCGGCCCCCCTTGGGGAGTCCACTTGGGACTCCTCCCCCTTAGGGTTGGCCGGCCATGGGAGGCGGAGTCCCACCGGGACTCCGCCTTCCTTAGTGGTTTCTTCCGGACTTTTCTAGAACCTTCCATAGAACCTTCCGGATCATTTTAAATCTTATAAAATGACTTCCTATATATGAATCTTATTCTCCGGACCATTCCGGGACTCCTCGTGATGTCCGGGATCTCATCCGGGACTCCGAACAAATATTCGAACTCCATTCCATATTCAAGTTCTACCATTTCAACATCCAACTTTAAGTGTGTCACCCTACGGTTCGTGAACTATGCGGACATGGTTGAGTACTCACTCCGACCAATAACCAATAGAGGGATCTGGAGATCCATAATGGCTCCCACATATTCAACGATGACTTTAGTGATCGAATGAACCATTCACATACGATACCAATTCCCTTTGTCACGCGATATTTTACTTGTCCGAGGTTTGATCATCGGTATCACTCTATACCTTGTTCAACCTCGTCTCCTGACAAGTACTCTTTACTTGTACCGTGGTATGTGGTCTCTTATGAACTTATTCATATGCTTGCAAGACATTAGACGACATTCCACCGAGAGGGCCCAGAGTATATCTATCCGACATCGGGATGGACAAATCCCACTGTTGATCCATATGCCTCAACTCATACTTTCCGGATACTTAATCCCACCTTTATGACCACCCATTTACGCAGTGGCGTTTGGTGTAATCAAAGTACCTTTCCGGTATAAGTGATTTACATGATCTCATGGTCATAAGGACTAGGTAACTATGTATTGAAAGCTTATAGCAAATAACTTAATGACGTGATCTTATGCTACGCTTAATTGGGTGTGTCCATTACATCATTCATATAATGACATAACCTTGTTATTAATAACATCCAATGTTCATGATTATGAAACTAATCATCCATTAATCAACAAGCTAGTTAAGAGGCATACTAGGGACTCTTTGTTGTTTACATATCACACATGTACTAATGTTTCGGTTAATACAATTATAGCATGGTATATAAACATTTATCATAAACATAAAGATATATAATAATAACCACTTTATTATTGCCTCTAGGGCATATTTCCTTCAGTCTCCCACTTGCACTAGAGTCAATAATCTAGATTACATTGTAATATACCTAACACCCATGGCGTTCTGGTGTTGGTCATGCTTTGCCCTAGGGAGAGCTTTAGTCAACGGATCTGCTACATTCAGATCAGTGTGTACTTTGCAAATCTTTACTTCTCCATCTTCGATGTATTCGTGAATTGAGTGATAACGCAGCTTGATATGCTTCAGCCTCTTGTGTGAACTTGGCTCTTGTGCATTGGCGATGGCACCCATGTTATCATAGTAAATGATTAATGGGTCCAATGCACTAGGAACCACACCGAGCTCTACAATGAACCTCTTCATCCATACCGCTTCTGATGAAGCCTCTGAAGCCGCTATGTACTCTAATTCTGTTGAAGACTTCACCACCGTGCACTGCTTCGAGCTTGCCCAGCTTACCGCAGCACCATTCAATATAAACACGTACCCAGACTGTGACTTAGAGTCATCAGGATCAGTTCCAACTTGCATCGGTGTAACCACTTACAACGAGCTCTTGGTCACCTCCATAACAAAGAAACATATCCTTAGTTCTTTTCAAGTACTTCAGGATATTCTTGACCGTTGTCCAGTGTTCCATTCCTGGATCACTTTGATATCTGCTAGTCAAACTAACAGCATGTGCTATATCCGGTCTAGTACATAGCATGTCATACATGATAGATCCTACTGCCGAGGCATAGGGGATATTACTCATCCTTTCTCTTTCTTCTGCCGTAGCCGGTCCTTGAGTCTTACTCAAGACCTTGCCTGGTAACATAGGTAAGAACCCTTTCTTACTTTCGTCCATTCTAAACTTCTTTAGAATCTTGTCCAGATATGTACTCTGTGATAGCCCTATTAGGCGTCTTGATCTATCTCTATAAATCTTGATGCCTAATATATACGATGCTTCACCAAGGTCTTTCATTGAAAAACTATTATTCAAATACCCTTTTACACTGCTTAATAGTTCTATATCATTCCCAATCAATAATATGTCATCTACATATAATATCAGGAATGCTACAGAGCTCCCACTCACTTTCTTGTAAATACAGGCCTCTCCATGACACTGTATAAACCCGAAGTCTTTGATCACCTTATCAAAGTGTCGGTTCCAACTTCTTGATGCTTGCTTCAGTCCATAAATTGAACGCTGAAGTTTGCATACTTTGTCAGCATTTTTAGGATCGACAAAACCTTTGGGTTGTACCATATACAACTCTTCCTCAATGTCTCCATTAAGGAAAGCCGTTTTGACATCCATCTGCCAAATCTCATAATCGAAAAATGCAGCTATTGCTAACAAAATCCTTACAGATTTTAGCTTCGCTACAGGTGAGAAAGTCTCATCGTAGTCAACACCTTGAATTTGTCGGAAACCCTTTGCGACAAGTCGAGCTTTATAGACAGTAATATTACCATCAGCATCTGTTTTTCTCTTGAAGATCCATTTATTCTCGACAGCCTTGCGGCTATCAGGTAAATCTACCAAAGTCCATACTTTGTTATCATACATGGATCCCATTTCGGATTTCATGGCTTCTTGCCATTTGTTGGAATCTGGGCTCATCATCGCTTCTTCATACGTCGCAGGGTCCTCATCATTGTTATCCACAATCATGACATTTAGACAAGGATCATACCAATCAGGAGTGGTACGTTCCCTTGTCGATCTGCGAGGTTCAGTAGATTCCTCGGTCGAAATTTCATGATCATTATCATTAGCTTCCTCTGTTGCCGGTGTAGGCGGTACAGGTACAACTTCCGGTACTGCGCTACTCTGATCAACGAGTATAGATTCATCAATCTCATCGAGTTCTACTTCTCTTCCAGTCACTTCTTTAGTGAGAAATTCTTTCTCAAGAAAGGTTCCGTTCTTAGCAACAAAGATTTTGCCTTCGGATCTGTGATAGAAAGTGTACCCTATAGTTTCCTTAGGGTATCCTATGAAGACGCATTTCTCCGCTTTGGGTTCTAGCTTGTCCGGCTGTAACTTCTTTACATAGGCTTCGCAACCCCAAACTTTAAGGAACGACAGCTTAGGTTTCTTATTAAACCATAATTCATACGGTGTCGTTTCTACGGATTTTGATGGTGCTCTATTTAAAGTTAATGCGGCTGTCTCTAATGCATAACTCCAAAATGATAACGGCAAATCAGTAAGAGACATCATAGAACGAACCATATCTAAGAGAGTTCGATTACGACGTTCGGACACACCGTTTCGTTGTGGTGTTCCCGGCGGTGTCAATTGTGAATGTATTCCGCATTTCTTTAAATGCATGCCAAACTCATAACTCAGATATTCGCCTCCACGATCAGATCGTAGAAATTTAATCTTCTTGTTATGTTGATTTTCTACTTCACTTTGGAATTCCTTAAACTTCTCGAAAGTTTCGGATTTATGTTTCATGAAATAGATATACCCATATCTACTCAGATCATCTGTGAAGGTTAGAACATAACGATAACCACCGCGCGATGCTACACTCATTGGTCCGCACACATCGGTATGTATGATTTCCAATAAGTCAGTAGCTCGCTCCATTATACCAGAAAATGGAGTCTTAGTCATTTTTCCCATTAGACATGCTTCACATCTATCAAGTGACTCAAAGTCAAGTGATTCAAGTAATCCATCGGTATGGAGTTTCTTCATGCGTTTCACTCCAATATGACCAAGACGACAGTGCCACATATAAGTAGAATTATCATTCAATTTAATTCGCTTAGCATCAATGTTATGTATATGCGTATCACTACTATCGAGATCTAATAGAAATAAGTCATTCTTTTCAGGTGCTCGACCATAAAAGATATTATTCATAAAAATAGAACAACCATTATTCTCAGACTTGAATGAATAACCGTCTTGCATTAAACAAGATCCAGATATAATGTTCATGCTCAACGCGGGTACAAAATAACAATTATTTAGGCTTAAAACTAATCCCGAAGGTAGATGTAGAGGAAGTGTGCCGACAGCGATCACATCGACTTTGGATCCGTTTCCAACGCGCATCGTCACTTCATCTTTCAGTAGTCTTCGTTTATTCTTTAGTTCCTGTTTCGAGTTACATATATGAGCAACCGAACCAGTATCAAATACCAGTGTACTAGAACGAGAACCACCGAGATAAACATCTATAACATGTATATCAGTATATACCTTCTTTCTTCTTCTTGACAAGGCCGCTCTTCAGATTAGCCAGATACTTGGAGCAATTACGCTTCCAGTGTCCCTTCTCCTTGCAGTAATAGCACTCAGCATCAGGCTTAGGGCCGTTCTTAGGTTTCATAGGAGGCGTGGCAGCTTTCTTGCCACCCTTCTTGAATTTTCCCTTAGACCTGCCCTGTTTCTTGAAACTGGTGGTCTTGTTGACCATCAACACTTGGTGCTCTTTCTTGATCTCAATCTCAGCAGCTTTTAGCATGCCAAAGAGTTCAGGTAACTCCTTGTTCATGTTCTGCAGATTGTAGTTCATCACAAAGTTCTTGTAACTTGGTGGCAGTGATTGAAGGACACGATTAATCCCCAGTCTATTAGGAATCACTATTCCCAAGTCACTGAGTTTCTTCGCATGCCCGGTCATGGCGAGCATGTGCTCACTAACGGAGCTGCCTTCTTCCATCATACAACCAAGAAATGTTTCGATGCTTCATAGCATTCCACGGCCGCATGAGTCTTAAAAATAGCTTTCAGCTCTTTCATCAACTCATGAGGATCGTGGTGCTCAAAACGTTTTTGAAGATCGGATTCCGGATCGCACAGATGGCACACTGAACTTGAGAGTACCGAGTTTTCCGAGTCTCGTAAACAGCTTTTACTTCATCGGTTTCAGTTTCTGCAGGAGGGTCACCTAGCGGTGCATCAATCACATATTGCAGATTTCCGCCATAGAGGAAGATCCTCACATGACGGAACCAGTCGGTGAAGTTGCTACCGTTGCTCTTAAGTTTTTCTTTCTCTAGGAACTGGTTAAAATTGATTGGGGACGCCATCTCTACAACATATATTTGCAAAAGTTTAGACTAAGTTTATGACAAATTGAGTTCAAATTTTAATTCAACATAATTAAAAATCTAGGTGAACTCCCATTCAAAACAATATCCCTCGCATTGTCTTAGTGATCACACGAACCAAATCCACCGCACCTAAGTCCGATCATCACGAGACAAGGTGTGATTTCAATGGCGAACACTCAAAGTGTTCATCATATCAACCATATGATTCATGCTCTACCTTTCGGTATCATGTGTTCCGAGACCATGTATGTACATGCTAGGCTCGTCAAGGCCACCTTAGTATCCGCATGTGCAAAACTGGCTTGCACCCGTTGTATGCACTTGTTGATTCTATCACACCCGATCATCACGAGATGCTTCGAAACGACAAGTCTTGGCAACGGTGCTACTAAGGATGAACACTTTATTATCTTGAGATTTTAGTGAGGGATCATCTTATAATGCTACCATCGCGATCTAAGCAAAATAAGATGCATAAAAGGATTAACATCACATGCAGTTCATATGTGATATGATATGGCCCTTTTGTCTTTGCGCCTTTGATCTTCATCTCCAAAGCACGGACATGATTTCCATCATCTTCGGGCATGATCTCCATCATCGTCGGCGTAGCGTCAAGGTCAATGGCGCCGTCTTCATGATTGTCCTCCATGTAGCAACTATTACAACTACTTTGAAATACTACTCAACATGAAATTTAAAGACAACCATAAGGCTCCTGCCGGTTGCCACAATACAATAATGATCATCTCATACATATTCATCATCACATTATGGCCATATCACATCACCAAACCCTGCAAAAACAAGTCAGACGTCTCTAATTTGGTTTGCATATTTTACGTGGTTTAGGGTTTTCGATAGAGATCTAATCTACCTACGAACATGAACCACAACGTTGATACTAATGTTGTCAATAGAAGAGTAAATTGAATCTTCACTATAGTAGGAGAGACGGACACCCGCAAAGCCTCTTATGCAATACAAGTTGCATGTCGAACGAGGAACAAGTCTCATGAACATGGTCATGTAAAGTTAGTCCGAGCCGCTTCATCCCACTATGCCGCAAAGATGCAAAGTACTCAAACTAAAGATAACAAGAGCATCAACGCCCACAAAACCATTGTGTTCTACTCGTGCAACCATCTATGCATAGACCTGGCTCTGATACCACTGTAGGATAACGTTGCATAGAAAACAAAAAAATTTCCTACCGCGAACACGCAATCCAAGCCAAGATGCAATCTAGAAGACGGTAGCAACGAGGGGATTATCGAGTCTCACCCTTGAAGAGATTCCAAAGCCTACAAGATGAGGCTCTTGTTGCTGCGGTAGACGTTCACTTGCCGCTTGCAAAAGCGCGTAGAAGATCTTGATCACGGCGCCACGAACGGGCAGCACCTCCGTACTCGGTCACACGTTCGGTTGTTGATGAAGACGACATCCACCTCCCCGTTCCAGCGGGCAGCGGAAGTAGTAGCTCCTCTTGAATCCGACAGCACGACGGCGTGGTGTCGGTGGCGGTGGAGAATCCTGGCGGAGCTTCGCTAAGCGTGCGGGGAAGAAGGAGTAGTGGGGCGGCTAGGGTTTAGGGAGAGGGGGGCGCCGACCATCTAGTGGTGCGGCCACCTTGTCGTGCTTGGGGTGGCCGGCCCCCTCCCCTTGGCCCTCATTATATAGGTGGAACACCCAAGAGTTGGTCTACAAGTCTTCGAATAAGACCCCAAACCAAAACCTTCCATAACACATGAAACCTACCCAAGCTAGGACTCCCACTAGAGGTGGGATTCCCACCTTCCTTGGGAGGGGGTGGCCGGCCCCCCTTGGGGAGTCCACTTGGGACTCCTCCCCCTTAGGGTTGGCCGGCCATGGGAGGTGGAGTCCCACCGAGACTCCGCCTTCCTTAGTGGTTTCTTCCGGACTTTTCTAGAACCTTCTAGAACCTTCCATAGAACCTTCCGGATCATTTTAAATCTTATAAAATGACTTCCTATATATGAATCTTATTCTTCGGACCATTCCGGGACTCCTCGTGATGTCCGGGATCTCATCTGGGACTCCGAACAAATATTCGAACTCCATTCCATATTCAAGTTCTACCATTTCAACATCCAACTTTAAGTGTGTCACCCTACGGTTCGCGAACTATGCAGACATGGTTGAGTACTCACTCCGACCAATAACCAATAGCGGGATCTGGAGATCCGTAATGGCTCCCACATATTCAACGATGACTTTAGTGATCGAATGAACCATTCACATACGATAACAATTCCCTTTGTCACGCGATATTTTACTTGTCCGAGGTTTGATCATCGGTATCACTCTATACCTTGTTCAACCTCGTCTCCTGACAAGTACTCTTTACTCGTACCGTGGTATGTGGTCTCTTATGAACTTATTCATATGCTTGCAAGACATTAGACGGCATTCCACCGAGAGGGCCCAGAGTATATCTATCCGTCATCGGGATGGACAAATCCCACTGTTGATCCATATGCCTCAACTCATACTTTCCGGATACTTAATCCCACCTTTATGACCACCCATTTACGCAGTGGCGTTTGGTGTAATCAAAGTACCTTTCCGGTATAAGTGATTTACATGATCTCATGGTCATAAGGACTAGGTAACTATGTATCGAAAGCTTATAGGAAATAACTTAATGACGTGATCTTATGCTACGCTTAATTGGGTGTGTCCATTACATCATTCATATAATGACATAACCTTGTTATTAATAACCTCCAATGTTCATGATTATGAAACTAATCATCCATTAATCAACAAGCTAGTTAAGAGGCATACTAGGGACTCTTTGTTGTTTACATATCACACATGTACTAATGTTTCGGTTAATACAATTATAGCATGGTATATAAACATTTATCATAAACATAAAGATATATAATAATAACCACTTTATTATTGCCTCTAGGGCATATCTCCTTCAGCTCGGTCCACGCACTGTCCTCGCAGACAAATCCATTTCCCCAATTTTTGTGAACAAATGAGTTAAGGTAGGCGGGTCGATCCATTCAGGTCACGCCGCTGGAGCGTGCGTGGCCGGTCCGTTTGTCCGCACGGACCATTTCAGACGCGCGAAGACCAAATGGATCGACCTGATGGAAATACCCTAATCCTCGCTAACCCCTATTAATCCATTCCAATTATCCCTAGTAGCTGTATGGTTAATCCTAGTTTGGACTAATTGTAATTGCAGACTGCCGCTTCACCGTCGCCACATGAACCCTTCGCTCGCTCCTCTCGGGGTGCATATTGATAACCCACAAGTATAGGGGATTGCAACAGTCTTCGCGGGAAGTAAAACCCAAATTTATTGATTCGACACAAGGGGAGGTAAAGAATACTTATAAGACTTAACAACTGAGTTGTCAATTCAGCTGCACCTGGAAAAGCACTAGTAACAGGGGTGATGTGAAAGCAGCAGTAATATGAGAGCAATAGTAACAAGAATACACGGCAGCGAATAAGAATACGTAGGCAATGGCACTAGAAAATAGTTGATACTACTTCCAATGACATATAGAACGAGTATATGATGATGAGAGATGGACCGGGGTTCCCAGCGATCTACACTAGTGGTAACTCTCCAATAACAAGTGACAAGTGTTGGGTGAACAAATTACAGTTGGGCAATTGATAGGATTGAAATAGCATTAAGACAGAACATCAAGATTATTAATCATGTAGGCATGTTTTCCATATATAGTCATAAGTGCTCGCAATGAGAAACTTGTACAACATCTTTTGTCCTACCAGCCGGTGGCAGCCGGGCCTCAAGGGAATCTACTAGCTATTAAGGTACTCCTTTTAATAGAGCACCGGAGCAAAGCATTAACACTTGGTGAAAACATGTGATCCTCATATCACAGCCTTCCCCTCCGGTTGTCCCAATTTCTGTCACTTTGGGGCCTCGGGTTCCGGACAGCAATATGTGCAAACAACTTGTAGATACAATCTAAGCAATAATTATAGAGCTTAAATCTAAGATCATGCCACTCGGGCCCTAGTGACAAGCATTAAGCATAACAAGATTGCCGCAACAATAACTTCACAAACTTTATAGATAGACTAATCATAATGTATCATTCATCGGATCCCAACAAACACAACACCGATTACATCAGATGAATCTCAATCATGTAAGGCAGCTCATGAGATCATTGTATTGAAGTACATGGGAGAGAGAGTACCAACTAGCTACTACTAGAACCCGTAGTCCATGGGGGAACTACTCACGGAGCATGATGGAGGCGGTGGCGTTGATGGAGATGGCTTCCGGGGGCACTTCCCCGTCCCGGTGGCGTGCCGGAACAGAGATTCTGTCCCCCGAATTGGAGTGTTGCGATGGCGGCGGCGCCCCTGGAGTCTTTCTGGAGTTTTGTCAATTCGTCTCGCGTTTTTAGGTCGAAAGGGGTCTTATAGGCGAAGAGGCGGCGCAGGGAGGTGCCTGGGGCCTCCTCACCATAGGCTAGCGCGGCCTGGCCTGGGCCCGCGCCGCCTTATGGTGTGGTGGCCCCCTGGCACGCCTCCGACTCCCCTTCGGTGTTCTGGAGCCTTCCGGGAAAAATAAGATATTTGGTCTTCGTTTTGTCGAATTCCGAGAATATTGCCCGAACAGCCTTTCTGGAGCCAAAAACAGCAGAAAACAGGAACTGGCACTTCGGCATCTTATTAATAGGTTAGTTCCGGAAAACGCATAAAACATTATAAAGTGTGAGCAAAACATGTAGGTATTGTCATAAAACAAGCATGGAACATCAGAAATTATAGATATGTTGGAGACGTATCAGCATCCCCAAGCTTAGTTCCTACTCGCCCTCGAGTAGGTAAACGATAAATAGAATAATTTCTGTAGTGACATGCTACTTACATAACCTTGATCATACTATTGTAAAGCATATGAGATGAATGCAGTGACCCAAGACAATGACCTATAGTTGCTAACAAATAGATAACATATAGCAAAACTTTTCATGAATAGTACTTTCAAGACGAGCATCAAAAGTCTTCAATAAGAGTTAACTCATAAAGCAATAAATTCAAAGTAAAGGCATCGAAGCAACACAAAGGAAGATATAAGTTTAAGCGGTTGCTTTCAACTTCAACATGTTTATCTCATGGATAATTGTCAACACAAAGTAATATAATAAGTGCAAATAAGCAGGTATGTAAGAATCAATGCGCAGTTGACACAAGTGTTTGCTTCTAAGATGGAAGGAAGTAGGTAAACTGACTCAACATAAAAGTAAAAGAAAGGCCCTTCGCAGAGGGAAGCAGGGATTAAATCATGTGTTAGAGCTTTTCAAGTTTTGAAATCATATAGAGAGCATAAAAGTAAAGTTTTGAGAGGTGTTTGTTGTTGTCAATGAATGGTAGTGGGCACTCTAACCCCCTTGCCAGACAGACTTTCAAAGAGCGGCTCCCATGAAATTTTTATTTTTGGGTGACACTCCTTCCAACCTTTGCTTTCACAAGCCATGGCTAACCGAATCCTCGGGTTCCTTCCAACAATCACATACCATGAAGGAGTGTCTATTTATTTTAGTTTTATTTAGAGATGACACTCCTCCCCACCTTTGCTTTCTCAAGCCATGGCTAACCGAATCCTCGGGTTCCTCCAACATTTCACATACCATGGAGGAGTGTCTATTTGAAAATTATGAAGGTTAATTAATTGGGGCTGGGGACCCCATTGCCAGCTCTTTTTGCAAAATTATTGGATAAGCGGATGAAGCCACTAGTCCATTGGTGAAAGTTGCCCAACAAGATTGAAAGATAAAACACCACATACTTCCTCATGAGCTATAAAACATTGACACAAATAAGAGAAGATAAATTTTGAATTGTTTAAAGGTAGCACATGAAGTATTTACTTGGAATGGCAGGAAATACCACATAGTAGGTAGGTATGGTGGACACACATGGCATAGGTTTTGGCTCAAGGTTTTGGATGCACGAGAAGTATTCCCTCTCAGTACAAGGCTTAGGCTAGCAAGGTTATTTGAAGCAAACACAAGTATGAACCGGTACAGCAAAACTTACATAAGAACATATTGCAAGCATTATAAGACTCTTCCTTGTTGCTCAAACACTTTTACCAGAAAATATCTAGACCTTAGAGAGACCAATCATGCAAACCAATTTCAACAAGCTCTATGGTAGTTCTCCACTAATATGTTTAAACTACATGATGCAAGAGCTTAATCATGATCTACTTGAGAGCTCAAAACAATTGCCAAGTATCAAATTATCCAATACAATATGAGGCATTTTCTGTTTCCAACCAAATAACAATAAGTGCAATAGCTTCCAACTTTTGTCATGAACATTAAAAGTAAAATGAAGAACACTAGTGTTCATATGAAAAAGCGGAGCGTGTCTCTCTCCCACACAAGGATTGCTAAGATCCGAATTTATTCAAACAAAAACAAAAATAAAAACACACAGTCGCTCCAAGTAAAGCACATAAGATGTGACCGAATAAAAATATAGTTTCAATTGAAGAAACCTGATAAATTGTCGATTAAGAAGGGGATGCCTTGGGCATCCCCAAGCTTAGACGCTTGAGTCTTCTTGAAATATGCAGGGATGAACCACGGGGGCATCCCCAACCTTGGACTTTTCACTCTTCTTGATCATATATCATCCTCCTCTCTTGACCCTTGAAAACTTCCTTCACACCAAACTTCTCATAAACTTCATTAGAGGGGTTAGTACTAAAAAAAAAACTTTTATCCACTTTAGTCCTGTAGTGACATATTGCAAGAACTCAATAAAACATTAGCTATAGCTCTCCGCGTCTAGAAAGCCTTGCTTAAAGTCCACAAAAGACAATGCAAAAAACAGAGACAGAATCTGTCAAAACAGAACAGCCAGTAAAGACGAATTTTTAAGAGGTACTTCCGTTTCTCAAATCAGAAAACTCAAAACTAATGAAAGTTGCGTGGGGAACATGCACGTAAATTGGCAGATTTTTCTGAGTTACCTACAGAGAACCCTGCCCAAATTCGTGACAGATAGAAATCTGTTTCTGCGCAGAAATCCAAATCTACTATCAACCTTCTATTAGAGACTTCACTTGGCACAAAATTGCAATAAAATAAAGATAAGAAGAGGTTGCTACAGTAGTAACAACTTCCAAGACACAACAAAATAGTAGCAAAATAAAGACATGAGTTATCTCCCAATAAGTGCTTTCTTTATAGCCATTAAGATGGGCTCAGCAATTTTAATGATGCTCACATAAGAAATAAGAGTTGAAGCAAAAGAGAGCATCAAGAAGCAAATGCAAAACACATTTAAGTCTAACCCACTTCCTATGCATAGGAATCTTGTACACAAATAAATTCATGAAGAACAAAGTGGCAAACATAGGAAGATAAAACAAGAGTAACCTCAAAATTTTCAGCGTATAGAGAGGTGTTTTAGTACCATGCAAATTTCTACAACCATATTTTCCTCTCTCATAATAATTTTCAGTAGCTTCATGAATAAACTTGACAATATAACTATCACATAAAGCATGCTTTTCATGATCCATAAACACATAATTTTTATCAAGCTCAAAAATAGTGGGATTAAAACTTTCAAACTCACTTTTATCAATAATATAACAAGATGATTGATCAATCTCAAGAGATATGGGACTCATAGATAAAGTCAAGACCTCTCCAATCCCATTTTCATTAGTAGTACAATTAATATTATCAAGTAACATAGGACCATCATCTAGAGCTTTATCATAAACATTTGCTACGCAAAACTCTTTAGTACCATGCATTTCGATATCAGGCACAAACAAAGCATTATCATAAGATTTATAAAAATAGCATGGATTATTATTGATAACAGTAGCATAATTATTCTCACAAGTTTTACTCATAGGGAATATTTCAAGAGAATCCACAGGAGCATAACATTCAACCTCTTTTGGTAAGCATGGAGGACAATCAAATAGTGTAAGAGATAAAGAGTTACTCTCATTAGAAGGTTGGCATGGGTAGCTAATCCATTCTTCCTCCTTTTGTTCATCACTCTCCTCTTGTTTTTCATCCAATGAGCTTTCAGGTTCATCAATTTCTTCTTTCACAGGTTCCTGCAAATTGTGAGGACATTCTTGTGCATTAATGAGTCTCTCTTTATAATCAATAATATAAGGATTATCGCAGTAACTTTCTATGCAAAAATTAAGGATAGAAGAGACATAATCTTTAAGGTCCTTACAAACAGCACAAGTTTCATAATTCTTAGCCATGAAGGATTCGATCTCAGAAGCTCCCATAAATATGACAAATTGTTCTACCTCTTCGAACCCAAGATGAATATGGTTATTCCAATTATAGTTCTTAATTAAAACTTCTTCACTAAAGCCACATTGGAATTTAAGATGTTTAGTATCCTGTTGAGAGTAACAGTTTATATCATGGCGTTTAAGCAAGATTTTAGCAATTGTATTCAATTTTTCTATCACAGCACTCATGACTTTACCCGTTCTTGATTCTCTATAATTATTATATATTTCAATAAGCTCCAAATAGGTTGTGGGTTCTCCCATAACGATAGTTTTTAATTTTTAGGTTTTTCAAATTTTTATGGATTTTTGGGTATATGAGAAAAATAAAACAAGACAAAAACAAACTAGACAAAACTAAACTAAGCACAAAGAAACTAGACAAAGGTAAACTAAGCAAAACAAAATAAAATAAAACAGAGAGAGAGGTAGAGTGTACTCCCCAGGTTAACTTATGAGTAGAGCTATGCCTCCAAGAACAACGGCGCTTTAAAAATAGTCTTGATAACCCACAAGTATAGGGGATCGCAACAGTCTTCGAGGGAAGTAAAACCCAAATTTATTGATTCGACACAAGTGGAGGTAAAGAATACTTATAAGCCTTAACAACTGAGTTGTCAATTCAGCTGCACCTGGAAAAGCACTAGTAACAGGGGTGATGTGAAAGCAGCAGTAATATGAGAGCAATAATAACAGTAACACAGCGGCAGTAACAGTAACACATAGGCAATGGCACCAGAAAATAGTTGATACTACTTCCAATGACATATAGAACGAGTATATGATGATGAGAGATGGATCGGGGTTCCCAGCGATCTACACTAGTGGTAACTCTCCAATAACAAGTGACAAGTGTTGGGTGAACAAATTACAGTTGGGCAATTGATAGGATTGAAATAGCATTAAGACAGAACATCAAGATTATTAATCATGTAGGCATGTTTTCCATATATAGTCATACGTGCTCGCAATGAGAAACTTGTACAACATCTTTTGTCCTACCAGCCGGTGGCAGCCGGGCCTCAAGGGAATTGTTGTCTACTGTTGGCTTCTTTTCCTGTAGACAGTGTTGGGCCTCCAAGAGCAGAGGTTTGTAGAACAGCAGCAAGTTTTCCCTTAAGTGAATCACCCAAGGTTTATCGAACTCAGGGAGGAAGAGGTCAAAGATATCCCTCTCAAGCAACCCTGCAATCATGATACAAGAAGTCTCTTGTGTCCCCAACACACCTAATACACTTGTCAGATGTATAGGTGCACTAGTTCGGCGAAGAGATAGTGAAATACAAGTAGTATGAATGAATATGAGTGGTAATAGCAATCTGAATAAAATATGGCAGCGAGTAAACATGCAGTGGAACAGTAAATAAACGGAGATTCGATGCTTAGAAACAAGGCCTAGGGATCATACTTTCACTAGTGGACACTCTCAACATTGCAGTCATAAAGGAATATAAATAAGCACTTCACTATGCTATTCTGAATTACTCTCTGGCAAGATAACGAACACTAATTCATCATGTAGGCAAGCCTTAAAGATGTATTCCCAAGTACTAATAAACACCCCACGCCGTCACTGTGAGCATTCATAGGAGGTACTAACACACCACAATTTCATAGAGACATCCAACTCAAATCATAATCCAGTGAACAAGTATTCTGTGAAATATAGCCTAAGAGACCCACACGGTGCACACACTGTCACCTTTACACATATGGGACAAGGAGTCTCCGGAGATCACATAAGTAAAATCCACTTGAATAGCATAATGACATCAAGATTACAAAGCTCATCATATGGATCTCAATCATGTAAAGAAGCTCATGAGATCATTGTATTGAAGTACATGGGAGAGAGATTAACCACATAACTACCGGTATAGCCCTTAGCCTCGGGGGAGAACTACTCCCTCCTCATGGGAGACAGCAGCGGTGATGAAGATGGCGGTGGTGTCGATGGAGATGCCTTCCGGGGGCACTTCCCCGTCCCGGCGGCGTGCCAGAACAGAGACTTCTGTCCCCCGAATCTTGGCTTCGCGATGGCGGCATCTCTGGAAGGTTTCTCGTACCGTGGCTTATTCGTTTAGGGTTTTCGCGACGGAGTCCTTAAGTAGGCGGAAGGGCAGCCTCGGAGGGGCCCTGGTGACATAGGCATCCCAAATGGGCCTGCCGAAGATAGTACCCGGGGTTTACTGAAGGCCCATTACCCGAAGAATAAGAAGATTCGGGAGCCCAAGATATTATTAAGGAAAGACTAGAGTTGTAATAGGAAGTGTTATTTGTAATCTTACGGGAAGAGTTAGAAACCTCCCCGGACTCTGTAACTTGTACGGCACGAATCCCTCGGCTCCGCCTCCTATATAAGGGGGAGTCGAGGGACTCAGAGATCATCGAATCATTGTTCTCAAACCCTAGTTTTGTAATCGTCGAGTACTTTTCAGCTGAAACCTTCGAGATCTACTTGCCCTCTACTTCCAACTAAACCCTAGTCTACAATCCGTAGGCATTGACAAGTTAATACCTTGTCAATTGGCGCCGTCTGTGGGAACTAGAGGCTTAAGGATCTGATCTCGATGGCACGTTCAAGATCTTCGACATCATCAACCGCAAGCAACGCAATGGATCGAGGTAAACAGATCGCTGCTGGTCCTGTCAATTTTGTTCCTCACCCACCCTCCCGTTTGGATGCATATGCGTATCTGGCGGAGCCTATGGAGATGACGTTCGGAAGGTTTCGCTTTCGCGTCGAGAAGGAAGGATCGTATCGTGTCGAAATTCCGATTTTGTCGGGATCGTCGGCGGTCGATTCCGATTTTTCAAGCTATACATCGTCAACCGAATCAGGAGAAGAAGAAACTTCGTCATCACGCTACATCAGCACCAGGGCAAGAGAAAAACTCGCCAAGATCTTCAGCGACATGTCGTTTGAGTCATCTGCGGACTCATATATAAGCGATGTCTCAAGCAGTGTCGACAGTTACGACTTCATCGACAAATCTACTACAGTGGGCAAGGTCTTCACCAATCTCAACGATGGTGTCACCAAACCCAACATAGATCTGAATACAAAATATCATCAGATTTATGTCATTGGAGAGCCAAGCCATGACCAAGAGGAAACATCTGAGGCTTTCGACGATCTGGGAAATCCATACGTCGATCCCTCTGATCTGCGGCGAGGCCTGGGCAATAAATACGTCGGGCCACAGCCGCGACACAGAGTTCGACTCCCGCAAGCAGCATGGGATAGAGCCGCGAGAGCTATGGACGGCTCAGAACCAATGGCCACCACAGCCACGCCAGAGGAATTACAAGCATATCAATATAGGCTCGCACGAGCTGCAAGGGAATTGGAAAAACAGACAGCTGAGTTAAACAGAAGAAAGGAGGCAGCTTTCGCGTCCGGCGGAGAGAAGGGCAGAGCTGAGTCGACAATCTAGAACTTCGGGTGATAGCCACAGGGAGGCTCGGAATAGAGCAAGATCGAGGTTACAACATGTACCCGAAGGAGAAAGAGAGCACTTAGTCCAAAACCTCGACATGTCTTTTATGTCGATAGACACGAGAGGAAACATCATCCCTAAGACACCAGAGGCTGGGTATATGGCGACACAAGCTTTTATCCTCGCATCTAAACCACCTCCAGGAGATCCAAGGGAAACACTGTACAACATGGCGATAGCAGGAGTTGGAGCCTTGGGGACGGCGTTTGTATCAACACCTCCCGAAGGATCAGCAAGGCAAAATAGTCCACGACCTGCGGCAGCAGCAGCAGCAGCTCCTGAAGGACCAAGTGGAGCAAGGGACACGGCAGCACAAGCAAGAGTTGACAGAGCGCGACAAAGCAGAAGGGAACATCGGCAGTCCCCAGAGTTAAACGACGAGGATATGTGTGGCTTGCCGTGCTTCATGAGGAGAGTCCGAAAAACTCGAGTCCCTTCAGGATTCAAGTTACCTGATAACTTCAAGAAATTCGACGGCCTTCAAGATCCAGAGGATTGGCTAGTGGATTATCTAGAGACAGTGAAGCTTACAGGAGGAACCAGAGCAACAGCTATGCAAAGCATCCAGGTGCATTTGAGTGGAGCCGCACGATCTTGGATAAAGAAACTTCCTCCAGGATCCATCGACAGCTGGGATTAGAGGAGTTGAGAGCATGCCGACAAAAGCCAGATGAACCAGTGAGAAAATACATTCAAAGGTGGAACATCATCAAAAACTCGGCAGAAAATATATCTGACGAGAGAGCGATAGATGCGTTTGTCGCAGGAATCAGGCGTGGAGATTTTGTCGAGGACTTGGGGAGGACCAACCCAAAGACAGTATCCGCGTTAATGGAGATAGCAAACAGATGGGCAGATGGAGAAGATATTGTTCACAACAAACGGCACAGGTCGCCAGAGGAGGACCGTGGTCGAAACTATCAACCGAGGCGACGATTTCCTCGGCAGTACCCGAGCTATGATGCCCCAGGACAAATTTCGGCAGGCTTTCGAGCAAACACCGGAGGAAACAATAGAGATGATTATCAGAGAAGCAGTGAGCAGCGAGGTGACAATAGAGATGATTCTCGACACAATAGGCAAAATAGCGGGCCAAGGTTCCCAAGGCCCTTCGTGTCTCCTGAAGAAATGATGGACGGGCCGTGTCAGATGCACTTTTTCCTCGATAGCAATGGGAAAAGACAGTCAGGACATCTGCAGAAAGATTGTCGCAATTTTCAGGCAATGTTAAGGTGGGCAGAGCATGCTAATGCTCGGGCAGCACAGAGAAATCCTCGAGAACCCAGGAGTGAGATTCACTTGCCACCTCCTCCCGCGATTACGGAAGACAATCGACATCAGCTCAGAATAGCGGCAGCACCTCCACCACCACCTTACGTTGATCCTAACTCCAACGGAGCGGTGTCGATGATTCAGAAGGGAAGGCCACCCAATAGGGCTCAGAAAGTAATCTCGCGACAGGTGTTCATGGCAGAAAAAATGCCTCCACCAACAGTTGAATATCTTAATTGGTCAGGGCAAGACATTGGTTTCACCATAGCAGATCATCCGCAGCAAGTTCCTCGACCAGGGCAGTCAGCACTTATCCTACCAGCAGTAATTGCGGGATTTGATGTCTCTCGAGTATTCATAGATGGTGGCAGCAGCCTAAACCTTATGTATGCAGATACATTGAGAAAGATGAACATATCCCTAGCAAACTTGAAGCCAACAGACACAAGGTTCCATGGTATCACACCGGAGAAACCAAGTTATCCACTGGGGAAGATTAATCTCGACGTTCAGTTTGGAACCCGAGAAAATTATAGAATCGAGAAGCTATAGTTTGAAGTTGTGGATTTTCCGTCGCAGTATCACGCCTTGTTGGGACGACCAGCATATGCTAGATTTATGGCGGTACCACATTATACATACCTGTTGTGGAGGATGCCTGGACCTAAGGGACCAATCACAGTCAAAGGAAGCTTCGCCTTAGCCGATAAGTGCGATAAGGATTTTCATCGGATATCGGAAACTTTCGGGATGCAAGCTGGGTATTTGGCGTCAAGGAGTATGACTGACTACGACGTGCTGCCAGACGTCGGAAGGCCAAATAAAGAATCAACTTTCAATACTGAGAAAAATTCTAAGGAGGTGCAGATTCACCCGACAGACCCGAAAAAGACGACGTCCATCGCAAACGACATGGACCTCGCATAGGAAAGCGCGCTCGTCGAGTTCCTCCGTGAGAACTGGAAAATTTTCGCATGGTGTCCAACTGACATGCCAGGAGTACCCAGGGAACTTGCCGAGCACCACCTAAACTTGGATCCACTAGCGAGACCAATCAAACAACCTTTGCGGCGTTTTTCGGAACCAAACCGCAAAGCTATGCTGTCAGAAATAGATCGACTACGAGAAGCTGGTTTTATAAAGGAGCTGCATACAGAGGCCACATGGGTAGCAAATCCCGTGTTGGTGCCGAAGAAAAACACTAAGGTCCTTCGCATGTGCGTCGACTTTACGTGCCTCAATAAACATTGTCAAAAGGATCACTTTCCCCTCCCGAGGATCGATCAAATTATCGACTCCACAGCTGGATGTGAACGTCTTTCCTTCCTGGACGCATATTCTGGTTATAACCAGATCAGATTGAAAGAAGAAGATGAAGTAAAGACAGCGTTCATCACACCGTATGGCGTGTTTTGCTACAAAACAATGCCCTTTGGTCTGAAAAACGCGGGAGCAACATATCAGAGGATGATGGAGAAGTGTTTGGCGACACAGATTGGGAAAAACGTGCAAGTATACATCGACGATGTCGTCATAACGTCAAAAAAGGGGGCGACGCTGATTGAGGATCTCAAAGAAACCTTTGACAACCTCGACAAATTCTGCCTCAAGCTGAACCCGACGAAGTGCTCTTTTGGCATCCCAGCAGGAGAACTTCTGGGGTTCCTAGTTTCAGCAAGAGGGATTGAAGCAAATCCCGACAAAATACAAGCTATCGTAACAATGAGGAAGCCAACGAAGTTGAAAGAAATACAGCAGCTAACTGGGCGAGTCGCAGCTTTGAGCAGATTCGTCGCCAGGCTGGGAGAAAAAGCGTTACCATTTTACGCTCTGATAAAGCAAGGGGAGAAAATCCAGTGGAACGAAGAGGCCGACAGAGCTTTCGAGGATCTGAAGCGCACAATCTCGACACCACCAATCTTGGTGGCGCCGAAGGAAAAGGAACCTCTCCTGCTGTACATTGCAGCCACGCCCCAAGTGGTTAGCACAGTGCTAGTTGTTGAAAGAGAAGAAGAAGAAGGAAAACTCCATGGAGTGCAAAGGCCAGTATATTTCATCAGTGAAGTTTTATCGCCTTCCAAACAGCGGTACCCGCAGTACCAGAAACTAGCATATGGAGTAATTGCAACGGCAAGAAAGTTGCGCCACTATTTTTCGGCACACCCGATAATAGTAGTCAACGAAGCACCACTTTCAAATATACTGAACAATCCAGAAGCTACAGGGCATGTCTCCCTTTGGGGAATAGAACTTTCCCCTCGGGACATCACGTATGAGAAAAGAAAGGCAATCAAGTCGCAAGTTCTGCCAGATTTCATCGCAGAGTGGATGGAGCTGCAAAACATGGGACCCCCAGATTTGTCGAGAACCTGGACCATGAACTTCGATGGGTCCAAGAGAGTAGAAGGAGCTGGCGCAAGAGTGGTACTTATATCACCTGAAGGCGACAAGTTAAAATACGTCCTCCGGATGACGTTCCCTAACGCATCCAACAATGAAGCAGAATATGAAGCCCTCATACATGGGATGAAGATGGCGAAAGCTTGCGGTGCAACTCGATTAAAAATCTTTGGCGACTCACAATTGGTGGCTCAGCAAGTTATGAACCAATGTGATGCAGTCAATGATAGCATGATGGCATACAAGGAGGTGTACAATGAGCTCGAGAAGCTGTTTGATGGGTGCGAGGTAAATCACATCAGTAGATTGAGCAACGATGAAGCCGACGTTCTCGCAAATATCGGGTCGCAGTGCCTCCCAATCCCACCAGGAGTATTTTGGGAAGAAATAGCGGAGAGATCCACGAAGCCGAAAAAGGTGCAGAAAAAAGCAAAGGAAGAAAAAACTTCGGCGCCCCTCAAAGAAACCACGGAGGACGAAGAAGACCAAGAGCTTGTGATGATGGTAGAAGTTCCTTGGATGCAAGCATATATATCATATATCCTCAGGAAAGAAATACCCGACGATCCAGTTGAGGCAAGGCGAGTTATTCGACGATCCAAAGCTTTCACAGTGATCAAAGGGGAGTTATACAAGCGAAGTATTTCAGGCGTCCTGCAAAGGTGTGTCACACCCGAAGAAAGAAGAATAATTCTGAAGGATGTACACGAAGGAATATGTGGCCACCACGCAAGTAGTCGAGCTATTGTAGCCAAGATTTTTCGGGCAGGATTCTATTGGTTGACAGCAATCGAGGATGCCAAGGAAATAGTATGAACCTGCGATGCGTGTCAAAGATTTGCCGCAAAACCTCACTCTCCAGCGGCAGAATTAACACCAATACCATTGTCGTGGCCCTTTGCCCAATGGGGACTTGATATGGTGGGCAAGTTGCACAAAGCTTCACCAGGAGGATATGAGTACCTGCTGGTCGCTGTCGACAAATTCACCAAGTGGGTAGAAGTGAAGCCAATAAATTCACCAGATGCAGCATCGGCAATAAAGTTTGTGAAAGGCCTCGTTTTTCGGTTTGGAGTGCCTCATAGCATTGTTACAGATAATGGTTCAAACTTTACATCCAAGGAATTCAAAGAATACTGCGCAGAACTAGGCATTAAATTGCACTTTGCGTCAGTTGGGCACCCGCAAACTAACGGCCAAGTCGAGAAAGCCAATGGTATCATCTGCAACGGCCTCAAGAAGCGCCTGCTAGGACCGCTTGAAAAAGCTCGACATACTTGGCCAGAAGAATTACCAAGTGTTTTATGGAGCATCCGAACATCACCAAATACGGCGACACAGGAAACTCCGTTTTTTCTCGTCCACGGAGCCGAAGCAGTATTACCAATTGAAATAGAGCATGATTCTCCAAGAGTAACAGAGTACGACGAAGAAACATCACAAAAAGCTCGGGAGGATAATATGGACGCACTCGACGAAGCTCGAGACGAAGTACTTTCACGAGTCACCAAATACCAGCAGGACCTCAAAAACTACCACAGTCGACGGTTAAGGCCCAGATCTTTCCAGGTCGGGGATTTGGTCTTACGGTTAAATCAAAAAAGTACTGAAAAGCTCGAATCACCATGGCTAGGCCCTTACGTCGTCACGTAAGTCATCGACGGAGGAGCATACAGGATCAAGGACAAGAAGATAGGGGCTCCCGAGAAAAACCCCTGGAACGTAGCGCAGCTCAGGCGGTTCTACGCTTAGAGTTGAAATATAGTCCTCCTCTGTAAAAATACAATGTACTGAAACGCCCGCGAGTTTTCAGACGCACTCTTTTCCTTTTCGGGGCACCGAGTGGGGCTGGAAAGGTTTTTAATGAGGCGGGCTCGCGGTGCTGCAATATAATAAAGATAGTGGAGATATACTTCTTATTCTTCGATATGCTCGGGGGCTCAACGCCTTCAAGTTACAAAATACGTACAATATAGATAACTTAGTCTTACCGAAATATTTCGCCTTGGTACACTAAATACCTCGCCAAATATAAACATCGGAAGCTAACAATTATAAATATAGTTTACTCGTCAAAATCCCTTTGCTTTGGTCTGAAAACCTCGCAACCTATCAATGGAAAAATAAAGATATCTTCTTACGACAAGAGGAAAAATCTTCGAGATAGCAAAACAGTACAAACTCTAGCCAGAGGCTCGGGGGCTCCAGCAATATAGACCACTTTACAATATACAAAAAAATTCTGTGAAAAGAAAAAAGAAATCAACAAAGATACAGAAACAATGTCTTACAATATGTTACAGCTCAGTCAAAGCCTAAAATACTATCTATGGACAAGCCTCTGGTTGTTTTGTGTTCAGCATAGGACCCCTTGACGAAGAATTCTGAGTCCATCCGAAGAAGTTCATCCATCATCGACTCGGCCACAGGAGTTACCATCTCATTGATTGTGTCAATATCATTTTTCCGCCGCGATTTCTTGGCCAGCGAACAAGAACAATCTTCGTCAGGTCCAACTTTGGATGGCAAATGTTTATCATAATCATGGCGAACCTTGCTCCAGCAGTCAATTGAGCTCGCACAAAATTATGAATGCGGGGAGCATCTCTAAATATCTCCAGCAATTCAGGAAGAGTTTTGGGAACCTCATTTCGAGGAAATAAAGTCTTGTAAACAAGGGTTAACGTTGTCGTGCAAAAATTGAGAAATTCGCGCACCTGGCAAGCACGATCTTGGAACCTAACAATTTGCTGAGTTCGTTCAGGGGTGGCCCCTGCAGACAGCCATGGTTAAGGGAAAGATTGACGAGAAGATTCGTTCTCTCGTTCACTCTTTGGTCTTCGGCGGCAGCATCAAGAACGGAGCCTATTAAGCGACAAGGCAGGAAATTTAAGGGGAGGCACAGTAAAGCAAAAAAAAAAAGAGGCAGAATGAGGTTGGAAAAACATACCTAGCATATTTGTGCTAGCTTCAGACATCAGCTCGAGCATGTTATTTTCTCGAGTAGTAGCTGCCTTAGCTTCCAACACAGCAGCATCCTTGGCAGCCATAGCTTCTTTGGCTTGTTGGAGAGCAAGTTTCTCTTTTTCAGATGCTTTTCGAGATTGTTCCATCATTGCCAGAGTTTGTTTTTTCATGGATTGAAGTTGTTGTCGAAGTTCTTGCAAATCTTCCGACAAATGTTTGCTTGAAGAACCTTCGAGGGGATTATCATCGACTAGCATTTTCTTCGAGAAGGAAGAAGCAGGTGAAGCATCGGCAGAGCAAGGGTTGGTCGAATAGTTATCAAATATTAACTGGAAAATAAAGTCCCAGGATCAATGATAGTGCCAAGAGGAATTTCATTGATTTTTAGAAAGTTTACATGGACATTACAAAAGAAGTTCTCCATAGGGACTAACAGGATAATTGTCGCCAAGGCTAAAATGGCGACAACAGCAAAAGAAATAGAGAAAGCAAAGGAAAGAAAAAGCAAAGGCATTCAACTAGACCTCCGGCCTTGATGAGCTAGGAGTTGCAGATGGCTTGATCCCGAGATAGGCCAGGATTTTCTTCGTGTTGGGCTTGGCTGCCTTGATCAACGACCGCCATTTTGTTTGCTCTATATGCTCGGTGTCGCCAACCTTCATCCAGTCAACAGTTTGTTGGCTGTCAAAGAACCAAGGCAACAGTGTTCTCGACAAAGAACCTTCATGTTCTCCTGGCGCATCTTCAGTCCAAGATCCTCCGGTGGATTGAAGTCCTTGGCAAGGGCAAGGAAAGTCTTAGGCTCCTCCTTCTTTGGGAAGAAGTAGGGGAACAACTTCGACAATCCTGCGTCAGCATTCACCACGCCTTCGCGAATTTCTTGGCCATGAAACTCCAGATAAGAAAGTGCGTCAAGCAGAGGATCATTGGTGGGATTCTCAAGATCAAACTCTTGGCTTGTTTGACCTGCCATAGAAAGTATATGTTAGTCGACAGCAAGTAAAAACAAAAGAAAGCAAGTCCTAAGAAAAATAGAAGGGATCAACAAAGTTACCGAGGAAGCTTCGATTTTGCGTGTTCAAGCGCTTGAGGATTCCCTTTTCACGAGTAGCCTGTGCGGCCTTGTGCTCGTTGAAAGAAGTTTCGACATCCTCAAGTCTCTTTTGAAGTTCTTCGACACTAGCAGCTTTTGCCTTGGCCTCATCAGCCTCTGCTTTGGCTTGGCTAGCATCAAGTTCGGCTTTCTTGCGAGCCGTTTCACTTTGCTCCAGTTTCTGAGCAAGAGTGTCGGCAAGCTTGTTGGCCTCTGCAAGTTTCTCTGACAAAATAGAAAAGAACAGTCAAGATTGCGACAAAAATAGGAGCAAGAAGTTAGAAACAATGGCAGCAAAAAAAGTTGTTACCTTCAGTCCTGCTGGCATATTCACGGTACCCAATGAATTGGGGTCCGATGCGAACAAGCTCTTTGATCATGGGCTGTCAAAGAAAAACAAAGATAGAAAACATCGGTATGAGAAAAATATGAAGGCATAAAGAAGCAAACAGAGGAAATATAGAAACTGGCAAGAAAATCAGAAACTTACATCATCTAAGAGCGGATTAGAAGAGCTACCCAATTGAGGGGTAGGCTCCACGATCATTTCAACTCTTGTCCTTTTCGGTGAAGGATCAAGAGGGCTTGAAGGAGGAGTGGTGGTGGCGACGTTTTGTCGAGGAGGCGAGGATTCTTCTCCCTCAACTGGCGTCTCCGAAACAACCAAAGTATGTGACGTGCTCGTCCGAGGAGCCACGTCAACAGTTGGTACTTCTTCCTCATCATCACTGTGATTAAAAGATCGACATCATAAAAAGAAAGATAAGGCAAAAAACTTCGAGTACAGAAATAAGGGGAAATCAAAGTAACTTACGAGCTGACGAGGGATTCGAGATATGGATCATAAGTTGCCTTCTGGCGTGAAGGATCAACTTCTTCGGCTTTGGAGGTGCCGGAATCTTCGACATCATTCCTCTTCCTTTTGTTCTTTGGAGAAACAGCAGGAGGAGGAGACAGTGCCGACGCAGTACCTTCGGAGGCAGCATCTTTTTCAGAAGATCCTGCGGATTTTAGAGAATCCACGGGTTCATTCACAAAAGAGGGAGCCTCTTGGTTGTCATCAGCGACAATGGCCCTTTCTTCGACTTCTCCACCTTCAGGAAGAGGAGGAAGCGAGACAAGGTCTGGATGGTTCTGTACAAAATAAAAATAAAACAGGGGAAGATATCAGAAGAGGAGTTACAATAAAGATAGCAAAGCAATAACAAGACAATTGTCAAAAATTACCTTGGGAAGTGGATTGGCGGCGCTAAATGGCTTTACACGACAAGAGGAAGGGACAGGATCTTTTTTGCTGAGAGACGAGATTTTTCGGACAAGTTTTTCTAAGTCCTTGACCTCCAAATCCACCGACAGCCGATCTGCGTCCTTGTCGCCAAAGATATTTCGAGAGAGGATATTTGCGAGCACAAGCGGCTGCACTCTAGTCCTAAGAAAGTATGCAGTGATTTGGATACCCGATAACTCTTTGCCGCGAGTATTTTGCAACTCGTGGATGCGAGCCATCAAGGTTTCTGTCGACGCCTTTTCCTCTTCGGTGGCCTCCGCGTCCCAGGAGCGGCGGCGAAAGATTCTCTCGACGCCATCAAAAGGAGGGATGTTGTCCTCCGCACATCCATGGTTCTCCTCCTGAATGTACAACCACTTCTTGCGCCACCCTTGAACTGAGTCAGGAAGCTTGACGTCGAAGTAGTCGATAGTGGGCCGAACAGAAATTACAACGCCGCCCATATTATAGGCGACATTGGGCGAGCCATTACGACGGCAGAAGAAAATGCGTTTCCATAGCGCCCAGTTAGGCTGGACGCCAAGGAAGGCCTCGCAGAGAGTGATGAAAATGGAGATATGGAGGATTGAATTTGGCGTGAGGTGGTGGAGTTGCAGACCGTAGATAAAAAGCAATCCGCGGAGAAAAGGATGAATGGGGGTGGAAAGACCGCGGATGAGGTGGTCGACAAAACTTACCCGGTACCCCATTGGAGGGGTTGGGTAGCTCTCCTCACTGGGGAAGCACAGTGCCTTGGGTTTCTTGCTGATCCCCAGCTTCTTCAGCATGTTGATGTCCTGAGTGAAAATCTTCGATCTTTCCCACTCCGCCGTCCCCAGATCCACGGCGGCCATGGAGGATTCCGGCGTGCTGTGCCTTGTCAATCGACGCGGTGGCATCAACAATGGCGCAGGGTTTGCAGCTTGGAGACGAGGAGCTAAGGCAGCTGTGGGTCACAGGAGGAAATTTGCAGATGAGAGTAGGAGGACGGCGCGAGCGGAAGTGCTCAAGGAGGAAGAAGACGATCTTATATAGGGGTGCGGTGAAACGACGAACCGTTGGATAAGGAAAATATGTGGCAGATGGTGGCCACGTAGACACGAGGGTAAAAAAGTATTTTCACATCGGAGGAGTTACGGTGCGTGCGCCAGAAAAAGCGGAGGACGTGTGTCCCCCACTCGCACGACGTGTCAAGATAGTGGATCAATTGGGCCCGCAAGGCAGCGGGAGAAGACTTGTCGCAAATTTTTGACTGGCAATCGTGGCTATCGTCAGCAATAATGTCACCTTGGCAGAAGAAAAAATTCGTCTCAACAGCTTCATAAAAGGCGACATGGGAAAATAATGCTGAGCCTTTGATCAAATACAAGTTTTTGATCAAATGCTCGGGGGCTACTTTGGAAAAAAGAAAAAAGATTCAGAAGGACAAGATAGAAATGGCGTGAGCCTATGATCAAATACAAATATTTGTTCATAGCCTCGGGGGCTACTCCCATCGGGAGCGCTGTTCGCGCACCCGAGAAATTATAAAAACTCCGGGAGAGAAAAGAAAATATAGCGGCTAAAAGCGTGGAGCCTACACCCAAGTACAAGTCCTTGGCTGTAGCCTCGGGGGCTACTCCCATCGGGAACGCTGCTCGCGTGCCCGATGAAATCATAAAAAAAAGAGAGAGAGAAGAAAGAAAAAAGAAGAAGAAAAAGAGCAGAGCAAAAAAGTATATTTCGAGTTATAAATAACTCTGCATATACTCCCATCGGGAGAGCAATATAAGTCATCTTTGACTCGACAAAATGTGCCACTCCAACAGCCGAAAAAGCACTCGACAATATATTCTCAGAACGCCAAAGTTGCGATCAATTTCTGAATGTCGCAAATTTGCGAAGGTAAGACCCCAGATCCGTTCTGCTGGGCGTGGCATCGCCGAAGACTGCGCTCTGCTACTTTTATCCGTATCAACAGATACGAAGAAAAATCCTAACGGACACGTTAGGTACCCAATAAATTTTACTGGGACTCGACAGAATGGTAAGACCTTAAGCGGCACCTGTCGAAGTTTACACCAGTATCCCGAGATCATGTCCAGGGACGTGATCTTGAAGTAGGTTTTTGCGGATTGCCACTAGAGCAGTTAACTAGTACCTGATCCGTCAGATGAACTAGCCCCAACTACCATTATCCCTGTACAATATAGAAGTTTATGAGAAGAAATATAGAAAAGTTGAAGTTGTCGAATAAAGATAAACAGTGGAGATTTTCCTTAACTCTACGATTTAAGCAAAATCTCGGGGGCTACTGACATAGGCATCCCAAATGGGCCTGCCGAAGATAGTACCCGGGGTTTACTGAAGGCCCATTACCCGAAGAATAAGAAGATTCGGGAGCCCAAGATATTATTAAGGAAAGACTAGAGTTGTAATAGGAAGTGTTATTTGTAATCTTACGGGAAGAGTTAGAAACCTCCCCGGACTCTGTAACTTGTACGGCACGAATCCCTCGGCTCCGCCTCCTATATAAGGGGGAGTCGAGGGACTCAGAGATCATCGAATCATTGTTCTCAAACCCTAGTTTTGTAATCGTCGAGTACTTTTCGGCTAAAACCTTCGAGATCTACTTGCCCTCTACTTCCAACTAAACCCTAGTCTACAATCCGTAGGCATTGACAAGTTAATACCTTGTCACCTGGTGGGGCCAGACAATAGGGGGCGCCCCCCTTGGGCCGCGCCGCCACCATGTGTGGGGCCCCCAGGGCTCCCCTCTGGTCCCTCTCTGGCTCTCTGGAAGCTTCCGGTAAAAATAAGGTTCTGGGCGTTGATTTCGTCCAATTCCGAGAATATTTCCTTACTAGGATTTCTGAAACCAAAAACAGCAGAAAACAGGAACTGGCACTTCGGCATCTCGTCAATAGGTTAGTTCCGGAAAATGCATCAAAACGATATAAAGTGTGTACAAAACATGTAGGTATTGTCATAAAACAAGCATGGAACATAAGAAATTATCAATACGTTGGAGACGTATCAGCATCCCCAAGCTTAGTTCCTACTCGTCCTCGAGTAGGTAAACGATAACAAAGATAATTTCTGAAGTGACATGCTACCAACATAATCTTGATCCAATAATGATGTAAAGCATATGAGCTGAGATCAAATCACTCAAAGCAAATGTCTATTATTGATATAAGAGATGATAATGCAAGAGTTAAACAAGCTAGAAGTTTTCATGAACTATTGCTTTAAAGACATGAAACCGTACAAAGTTCATTAAAGATGTGTTAAGTATTCAGCGGAGAAGTTCTATCCTTCATTCCAAGCATCAAGTAAATTTTCACAACATAAGAAGGATTCAGTCAAGTAAACATAAACATGAACGTCATGAATCAACTGTTTTGAAGTCTACTCAACCGGTGAGCGCAAGCATTTGGTATTAGCACCAGGATTTTAGGCATAAAGAACGTTAATGGGGGTTTGGAAGGCCAAATGGAAGAAAGTCTTACAAAGCTATAAGTGATTATTAGACAAGAGGAAGTCTTATAATCGAAGCATGCAAGGAGTAGTGATTGCCATGCAACGGATGCACATAGAGCTATATGTGTATGAAAGCTCTCCAATGGAACTAGTGGGGGTGCATCCAACTTGGTTGCTCACGAAGACCTAGAGCACTTGAGGAAGCTCATCATTGGAATATACAACCCAAATTCTATAGTGTAAAATCCCCACATAGTTATACTAATAAAACATGAAAACTCTCTCATATGAAGTGTAGGTGCTAAACACGAGCACAAATGATGACTATGAATACTGCAGGTGCTAAAACATGAGCACAAGTGTGGATAAAAGATAGTAATGCTGCCCCCTTTTTCTTCATTCTCTTTCTTTTTTCTTTTTTCTTTTTCGTTTCTATTTTTTTCTTTCTTTTCTTTTTCTCTTTTTGATGGCCTCCATGGCTCTTTTCACTTTTAGGGGCAACATCCTAATATGACAACACACTTTTTGGTACAAATAACTCATAATGAATAAAACATGATGTATGAAACTGTATGCCTCTGCCAGTGTAGCAGGATGTGCAATGATCTAGCGTAACATGGGTAAACCACACATCAGCTGTATAGAATCATGCAAAGCAATATATAAATAATAAATGACAACATGTAATGTAAAATGGAAGTTGCATGACAATATATCTTGGAACAGCTATGGAAATGCTGTGGTAGGTAGGTATGGTGGCTGTTTTGAGGAAGATGTATGGCTTATGTGTAGGAGAACAAGAGAAAGTCCTCCCACGGGTTTGGATGTACTGGCGAAGTATGCAAAATTCTCAATGTGAGAAAAAGGAAATGCACAATATCGAAGAGGCTAGCAAATTTGGATGGTGGAAGTGTCAAAAACCGTAGCTTAACATTAGTCAAAAAGAACTCACAAGCTTATTGCAAACAACTAGCAGGTTCAACATTAAGAGCATGATTAAAATTTACTCCAAGGAGGGCCGTTCACGGTGGCACAAGTACCCCGCTAGCTCCCTCGACCTTCAGCACAACTTAGTTATTACGATGAACTCTCAGACATGAAAAGCTATCAAGTCCAACTACACCTTCAACTATTTAAATAGAGTTTGTAGTACGGCACAAGCTTAAAGACAACAATCCACTACTAAATTTAACTTATTTATCCAGCAAGCTTTACCATCTAAATACCTCAAAACGTTTGCAAAGAATCAAGTTATCAAAGCTCAATGATCTACAAGATTATGCAAGTATTTCATTATACCACTACCACATGCAGCATTTTCTGTTTCCAACCATATAACAATTAACGAAGCAGTTTCAACCTTCGCCATGAACACTAAAAGCTAAGAACACATGTGTTCATATGAACCAGCGGAGCGTGTCTCTCTCCCACACAAGCATTTATTCAGAGAATGAAAATAACAAAACGAAAATAAAAGTACACAGACGCTCCAAGTAAAGTACATAAGATATGACGGAATAAAAATATAGTTTCAATAGAAGAAACCTGATAAATTGTTGATGAAGAATGGGATGCCTTGGGCATCCCCAAGCTTAGATGCTTGAGTCTTCTTGAAATATGCAGGGATGAACCACGGGGCATCCCCAAGCTTAGACTTTTCACTCTTCTTAATCATATATCATCCTCATCTCTTGACCCTTGAAAACTTCCTCCACACCAAACTCAAAACAACTCATTAGAGGGTTAGTGCATAATCAAAAATTCACATGTTCAGAGGTTACATAGTCATTCTTAACACTTCTGGACATTGCACAAAGCCACTGAAAGTTAATGGAATAAAGAAATCCATCAAACATAGCAAAACAGGCAATGCGAAATAAAAGGTAGAATCTGTCAAAACAGAACAGTCTGTAAAGACGAATTTTTTAGAGGCACCAGACTTGCTCAAATGAAAATGCTCAAATTGAATGAAAGTTGCGTACATATCTGAGGATTACTCACGTAAATTGGCAGATTTTTCTGAGTTACCTACAGAGAATACTACTCAAATTCGTGACAGTAAGAAATCAGTTTCTGCGCAGTAATCCAAATCTAGTATGAACCTTACTATCAAAGAGTTTACTTGGCACAACAATGCAATAAAATAAAGATAAGGAGAGGTTGCTACAGTAGTAACAACTTCCAAGACTCAAATATAAAACAAAAATTGCTGTAGTAAAAATAAAAACATGGGTTATTTCCCAAGAAGTGCTTTCTTTATAGTCATTAAGATGGGCTGAGCAATTTCAATGATGCACTCCCAAGAAATAAGAGTTGAAGCAAAAGAGAGCATCAAAAAGCAAATTCAAAACAAATTTAAGCCTAACCCACTTCCTATGAAAAGGAATCTTGTAAATAAACAAGTCATGCAAGCATAATGCAATAAGCATAGGAAAACTAGACAAGTGCAACTTCAAGATTTTCAGCAAAAAGAGAGGTGTTTTAGTAACATGAAAATTTCTAAAACCATATTTTCCTCTCTCACAAAGATTTTCAGTAGCATCATGAACAAACTCAACAATATAACTATCAAATGAAACATTCTTATCATGAGTCTTATGCATAAAATTATTACTCTCCACATAAACATAGTCATTCTTATTAATTGTAGTGGGAGCAAATTCAACAAAGTAGCTATCATTATTATTCTCATCAAGTGTAGGAGGCATAGTATAATCATAATAAAATTTATCCTCCATAGTAGGCGGCTCCAAAAGACCACTATCATTATAATCATCATAAATAGGAGGCAAAGTATCATCAAAGAAAATTTTCTCCTCAATGCTTGGGGGACTAAAAATACCATGCTCATCAAAACCAGCTTCCCCAAGCTTAGAATTTTCCATATCATTAGCAACAATGGTGTTCAAAGCGTTCATACTAATATTATTTCTACTAGCATGCAAATAAGGTTCCATAGGTTTTTTAATTTTCGCATCAAACAATCCATGTCTTAACTCAGGAAATAGATTAAAAAGCTCATAGTTGCTTTCCATTATGCCAAACTAGTGAAATAAAAGCAAGAAACAAAAAGATGCAATTGCAGGATCTAAAGGAAATAGCTTCGAGCACTCAGCAACGGTGCCAGAAAATAGCTTAGTTGCCGGGAACCGGAGTGTAAGTGCCTTTTACCTTTCCTCCCCGCCAACGGCGCCAGAAAATAGCTTGCTGTCTACTGTTGGCTTCTTTTCCTGTAGACAGTGTTGGGCCTCCAAGAGCAGAGGTTTGTAGAACAGCAACAAGTTTTCCCTTAAGTGAATCACCCAAGGTTTATCGAACTCAGGGAGGAAGAGGTCAAAGATATCCCTCTCAAGCAACCCTGCAATCATGATACAAGAAATCTCTTGTGTCCCCAACACACCTAATACACTTGTCAGATGTATAGGTGCACTAGTTCAGCGAAGAGATAGTGAAATACAAGTGGTATGAATGAATATGAGTGGTAATAGCAATCTGAATAAAATATGGCAGCAAGTAAACATGCAGTGGAACAGTAAATAAACGGAGATTCGATGCTTAGAAACAAGGCCTAGGGATCATACTTTCACTAGTGGACACTCTCAACATTGCAATCATAAAGGAATATAAATAAGCACTTCACTATGCTATTCTGAATTACTCTCTGGCAAGATAACGAACACTAATTCATCATGTAGGCAAGCCTTAAAGATGTATTCCCAAGTACTAATAAACACCCCACGCTGTCACTGTGAGCATTCATAGGAGGTACTAACACACCACAATTTCATAGAGACATCCAACTCAAATCATAATCCAATGAACAAGTATTCTGTGAAATATAGCCTAAGAGACCCACACGGTGCACACACTGTCACCTTTACACACGTGGGACAAGGAGTCTCCGGAGATCACATAAGTAAAATCCACTTGAATAGCATAACGACATCTAGATTACAAAGCTCATCATATGGATCTCAATCATGTAAAGCAGCTCATGAGATCATTGTATTGAAGTACATGGGAGAGAGATTAACCACATAGCTACCGGTACAACCCTTAGCCTCGGGGTAGAACTATTCCCTCCTCATGGGAGACAGCAGCGGTGATGAAGATGGCGGTGGTGTCGATGGAGATGCCTTCCGGGGGCACTTCCCCGTCCCGGCGGCGTGCCGGAACAGAGACTTCTGTCCCCCGAATCTTGGCTTCGCGATGGCGGCGGCTCTGGAAGGTTTCTCGTACCGTGGCTTATTCGTTTAGGGTTTTCGCGACGGAGTCCTTAAGTAGGCGAAAGAGCAGCCTCGGAGGGGCCCTGGTGGGGCCAGACAACAGGGGGCGCCCCCCTTGGGCCGCGCCGCCACCATGTGTGGGGCCCCCAGGGCTCCCCTCTGGTCCCTCTCTGGCTCTCTGGAAGCTTCCGGGAAAAATAAGGTTCTGGGCGTTGATTTCGTCCAATTCCGAGAATATTTCCTTACTAGGATTTCTGAAACCAAAAACAGCAGAAAACAAGAACTGGCACTTCGGCATCTCGTCAATAGGTTAGTTCCAGAAAATTCATCAAAACGATATAAAGTGTGTACAAAACATGTAGGTATTGTCATAAAACAAGCATGGAACATAAGAAATTATCGATACGTTGGAGACGTATCAGGAATCTACTGGATATTAAGGTACTCCTTTTAATAGAGCACCGGAGCAAAGCATTAACACTTGGTGAAAACATGTGATCCTCATATCACAGCCTTCCCCTCCGGTTGTCCCAATTTCTGTCACTTTGGGGCCTCGGGTTCTGGACAACAATATGTGCAAACAACTTGTAGATACAATCTAAGCAATAATTATAGAGCTTAAATCTAAGATCATGCCACTCGGGCCCTAGTGACAAGCATTAAGCATAACAAGATTGCAGCAACAATAACTTCACAAACTTTATAGATAGACTAATCATAATGTATCATCCATCGGATCCCAACAAACACAACACCGATTACATCAGATGAATCTCAATCATGTAAGGCAGCTCATGAGATCATTGTATTGAAGTACATGGGAGAGAGTACCAACTAGCTACTGCTAGAACCCGTAGTCCATGGGGGAACTACTCACAGAGCATGATGGAGGCGGTGGCGTTGATGGAGATGGCTTCCGGGGGCACTTCCCCGTCCCGGCGGCGTGCCGGAACAGAGATTCCGTCCCCCGAATTGGAGTTTCGCGATGGCGGCGACGCCCCTGGAGTCTTTCTGGAGTTTCGTCAATTCGTCTCGCGTTTTTAGGTCGAAAGGGGTCTTATAGGCAAAGAGGCGGCGCAGGGAGGTGCCTGGGGCCTCCTCACCATAGGCTGGCGCGGCCAGGCCTGGGCCCGCGCCGCCTTATGGTGTGGTGGCCCCCTGGCCCGCCTCCGACTCCCCTTCGGTGTTCTGGAGCCTTCCGGGAAAAATAAGATATTTGGTCTTCGTTTCGTCGAATTCCGAGAATATTGCCCGAACAGCCTTTCTGGAACCAAAAACAGCAGAAAACATGAACTGGCACTTCGACATCTTGTTAATAGGTTAGTTCCGGAAAAGGCATAAAAACATTATAAAGTGTGAGCAAAACATGTAGGTATTGTCATAAAACAAGCATGGAACATCAGAAATTATAGATACGTTAGAGACGTATCACAAATTCATCCACAGGTCGCATGTAGATGTTTTTTCCTAGTGAAGACGGACGGGAACGAAACCGTTATACGGGCTAAGCCCTAGGGAGGCCTGATCTTCACGGATTTGGATGGGATTCGTGGAGGAGGTGGAAGAACGCGAAGAACACGGGTGGAAAGCGGGGTGGATCGAAGATACAAACGTAACACACACACACACACAACCGGTTGTTCTTCATTGGCCCGATACACCAACCCAATGGAATTGCAAGAAAAAGATCCACACGGAGTAGAATCTCTCACAAAAGATTGGCAATAGCAATTGATAGAGTTCCAAAGAGGAAAAGAGTGCAAATAGATAGAATTGCAAAAGCAAAAGATCCACAGCACTAGAATTCCTAGAATGGAAGAGATCAACTACCTAGAAGAGTAGATAACTTCATAGATTTTGGGTCTAGAAGGGTTTCCCATGGGGAGGAGCAAAAGCTCAGGTTTTCTCTTACATCAAGTCTGAATCTCAGATCTGAGTCAACAAGGCTATTTATAGTTGGTGGGGCGAAGGGGTAAGTTACATGCTGAAACATGTTGTTTTGTGCTGAAAGTCGCCCGGGCGGAACTTCCGGTCACTTGGGGCGGAAGTTCAGGCTGGATTCCCTTCACAGGGTGTTGGACAGCGTCTGGGAGGCATCTGGGCGGAAGTTCTGGTCCTGGGGGCAGAAGTTTCGGTCGGGGCGAAAGTTCCGGCCAACTTCCGGTGTAGTTCTGAAAACGACCGATTTCCTTGCAGTAACATCCCGGGGCGTTTTGGCGTAGTTTCGGAACTAGGGCGGAACTTGGGCGGAAGTTCCGGTGGCCGGAAGTTTCGGTCGCTCAGGCCGGAAGTTCCGGTTGGATTCTCCTTCCTGGGCATCTGGCCGGAAGTTCCGGTCCTGGGGGGCGGAAGTATGGCTGGAGCGCTGGGTCTCCATCTTCTTCATTTTCAGCTCCCTCTCCATTGGCTTGGTCTCCATGGCTTGCGTCTTGGTCGATGTACCTGATTGAACATAGGGTATTTGCATGAAGTAGCATGCCATCCAATGAGGTATCAAATGCATACGTGGAAAGGAGCGAATTCACCTCTTGGTGTATGGCTTGGGGCACGAGGAGGGCTCGTCGGTCTTGAGGAGGAGGTGTCCAAAAGCCACCCCGTATCATCTCCCCCCCTTGCGAAAGAGTCATCCTCGACTATATGTTCTCCTCATCGCCATGATAGGGTGAGAGGTCAGACACATAGAATGTGTTGCTCACCAAGTACTTGGATGTTGGTATGTCAATAACGTAGGCGTTGTCGTTGATGCGCTTGAGGACCTTGAAGGGACCATCGCCTCGGGGTTTGAGCTTGGAGTTTCATTCTTGAGGGAAGCGGTCTTTGCGAAGGTGTATCCACACTAGGTCTCCTTCATTGAAGATCCTTGCCTTCTTCTTCATGTTGATTCTAATGGCTTGACGAAGGACTTGTTGCTCGATCGTTGTCCTTGTATCTTCATGTAGTTTCTTCGTGTATTGGGCTCGCTTGTCGATGTTCATGTTTACTTGCTCATGTAGCGGAAGAGGAAGGAGGACGATCGCTGTAGGTGGTTCAAACCCATAGACGACCATGAATGGAATTCTCATTGTTGTAGAGTGCTTGGCTCGATTGTAGGCGAACTCCGCATGCAGGATGCAATCTTCCCATGCTTTCAAATTCTTCTTGACAAGGACTCGTAGTAGTGTGGAGAGGCTCGGTTCACCACTTCGGTTTGCCCATCGGTTTGTGGGTGCGAGGATGATGAGAACAAAAGCTTGACGTTGAACTTGGCCATTAGTGTCTTCCAAAGGTAGCTCATGAATTTGACATCTCGGTCCGAGACAATTCTTCTTGGTACACTGTGGAGTCTCACAATTTCCCTAAAAAACAAGGAGGCAATATGTGAAGCATCATCCGTTCGGGAGCATGGTATAAAATGAGCCATTTTAGAGAATCTATCAACCACTACAAAAATTGAATCATGACCATATTTGGTTCTAGGCAATCCTAGGACAAAGTCCATGCTTATATCGGACCAAGGAGCATAAGGAATAGGAAATGGTGTATAAAGGCCATAGGGGTTGGAAGTGGACTTAGCTTGTAAATATGTTGTGCACCGTCGACAAAGGTGTTCTACCTCGCGGTACATCTAGAGCCGGTGCGAATTTAAGCACAACAACTGCCGGGGAGGGAAACCGCGTTGATCGACGCGCGAACCGTTGGAATGGAGCGCCGAACCACAGCGAAAGAGCAACCACATCCCTCTTCGTAATACGCGCCACCATTAATCCCCGCTCAATAAGACCCATGCGTCTGCGCTAAGGATCTCCAACCGGCCTGCCATTCATCTCAAGACATGAGCAACCTATCATTTCCATCGGACCCTGATAGCAAGGGGTAGCCACCGGGATGGCGGTATTGATGGGATAGAGCTGCCACGCCGAGCAGCTCTAGCTCCCCGCCAACAGACGGCGAGGAGGAGGAGGATGCCATCACGGACGACGGGCATGAAGAGGAGGGGGAGGCCATCGTCGAGGAGGGGGACGCCGTTGGCCACGACGGCAGGGACGAGGAGGAGGAGAAGGAAGAAGATGAAGATGCAAGGTCGGCACGGTTGGAGGTGGAGGAGGCGGCCGAGGAGTCGACGACGGCAAAGAAGGAGGTAAGGTCCCGGGCGAGGACGTAGGCGTAGGTGCATCATCCGTTCACGGACGACGACGAAGACCCCAATGACCACTCGTCGGAGGGGGACTCAAACTCGTCGGACGCGTGGACCGCCAGTACCTCTTCGCAAGAGGCGACGAGCAGGAAGCGCCTCGATAACGAGGAGGGGGCTTCAAAGAAGAAGTAGCTAGTTTAAAATTTTAAACTTATTTTTTTGCAGTTTGTATGTTTAATTTGTTTAAACATGTTGCACTAATTTTAAAATATTGATTCGACCTAGAAATGTGAATATCTCAACCGTGTCTATCATAGAAATCTATGATATTAAGCGACATTCTAGATGAATAGAATTTTTTTTGAACTGTACAAATCTCTTCCTCCATGAGGAACAGAAATCTCTTCATGACATGCCTCCCTTCACCGAACGAAAAGCGTCGGGCCGCTGGGTTGCCCCCGACTCAAACGGACAATCACCATTTCAGTGTCCGTGGGCTGGCACAAACGAACACGCGTGGAAAATTTACGTCGGTGCGTTGGAGATGCCCTTAGAAAAAATGGGGAACCATATACCATTCAGCCCAACCCAGGCGATTTTGACAAAAATAACCCTTTTCTGAAAGAAAAGCACAGACCGACCTCCGGCTAAACTATTTCATCCATCTAACCCTTTTTGTGTGGCGCCCCTCCCATCGGCGCCACACCTTACTGTGTGGCGCCTTTGCGAGTGGCGCCACTCATCCATCCGACGTGGCGTGGTCGACGCTGACCAGCCGACGTGGCAGGATGTGTGGCGCCCTTCAGAGCGGCGCAACAGTTTCAGTGTGTGGTGCCGCTCTGAAGGGCGCCACACATCCACTTATGTGCCGCGCCCGCCCCAGCCCGAGCCCTTCTCTCTTATCCTCTCTGTTTCGGCGCAACAGCAAGGCGGCCGACGGTTCCCCCTACTCCTCCCCACCCTCCCCCCACCAAATCGACCATCAAATCGTCAGATCTGCCCGGACAATCTCTTCCCAACCCCTTCCTCAAGGTATTCTCCTCCGATCCCCTTGTTTTCATCCACTAATTTCATAGATTATGCTTGATTTGGATATGAACCCTAGATGTGAAATCCTAGATTTGGATATGAACCCTATATGTGAAATCCTAGATTCTGCTTCATTTATGTATGCATGGAACACTAGATATGTATGTATGGAACACTAGATATGTTTTTTGGAACCCTAGATATGAATGTATGTGTGTATGTATGGAACCCTATGTATGTATGTGTTGAAATGCAAAATTGGAGCTTAGCAAATGCATTCTATTGTCTTACATATGCCTACTATGTGCTTAGGAATGGTATGTCTTTGAAAAAATCCAAATTTTTACATGTATCAGGACTAACTTTGGTACTTGTCCGCCAGAGGCCGACCAAGACACGATCAGGACATACACCCGAGTGTACTTGTGGTATATGCTTTCGAGGACTCTCTTTGCTGACAATGGTGGGAAGTTGGCCCATTGGTGTTGGCTGAGGCGCTTACGGTGTTGGAGCACTAGTGGAGTTGGGGAAGCGCGACACTTGCCTACCTCTATCGACAGGTGATGATTTGCTATATGTACTATTCTTCTATAGTAGTATGCTAGACAAAGTTCTAACAAAATGTCTTATGTACGCAGTTGGACGAAGGTTGTCGCAGGATTTGTAGCGGAGGTATTGGTGGATGCTTTCTCCTACTTTCGGTATGGAGCTGAGATCGCCTATTAGTTGGGCGGCCCAGGATACTCACCCAGAGGCCATGGCTTCATTACCGGAACAACCCTGACCGGGAGCCCACTTGGGCATACATTTTGGACAATATCTCGGAGATGACGAGTGATCCAATTGTCATGTACATGCACTACACTGAGCAGTTGGACACTTTTACAACTGAGCAGGTAACCGATTTTAAGCCTTCACTCTTTTTCTACCTCTGAGCATGTAACCGATAATTTGTATGATGCAGGTGGATTTGGGAGCCATATGGTACCTATTACCGTATTGGCTCGGTGATGAGTGACCTCAACCCCAAGTGCTTGGAGGAGGCGGGTTTCTGGCGTATGAGGTGCCCACTCATATGCATGTGGCTTGTTGAATACCACCAGCCACACAGAGCGATGAGACAGTTCGGGTTGTATCAGGAGTGCCCAACTCAGTGGCAAGACACGGACCACACACTCCATAGGTAAACTTCTTGAATCATGCGCTGGAAACTTGTTGATCATAGGAAGCGATATAATCTAACTTTATCCATTGTGCTCAATATCTTGCAGGCTTGATAGGCAGCGATATAGGAAGATCACGAATTGGCCTGTCCATCATAGGATTCACATGATAGCGTTCCAACACTGTTTGGAAGCGATACGGAATGGCGGACTTGTCGAGGTTGTCCCGTACGACGCGACCGCTTTCAACAACCATCTCTAATGGTTTCACCAAAACACACGTATCGAGTTAGTGAACCACACGTATGATGAAGACATCTTGGACGAACCCATCGCGTTCGATGAGGTTGCGCAAAGCCAGTACGACAAGACTGCTCGAGTAGGCCATTCGACTTCTATTGCTTCCTCCCTGAACTTCGTGGTAATGTATTCTCTTATTAGCTAGTACATCATCTATATTGGCATGTGCTCGCTCAAATTGTGTATAATATGTTTGCCACAACGGTCCGAGATCCAAAACACAACTGAGGAGTGTGAGGTTATTTGGGATCATAGCTAGAGAGATGAAAAGCCTATCGGACCGATGCGGCATTTCATTAAGGTATGGTCACCAACTTTGAATGTAAGCTATTGTGTTTGGCGGCATTGTAACCATGACTTCCATGACGCAGAACATTGCACGGAAGTTGCAGCGGTTAGCGAACTTGCTAGGTTGCCGCGAAGGCGAAATTGCTACATCCTCTTCTGAAGAGGCGGAGGTTTGGACTATTTTGTTGCCGTGAAACATGTGCTTAGTAATTTCAACTTTTGTAATCTCATGTGTTCATGTTTGTGAAGATTCCTGATGACACCATTCTGAGTCAAGGCATTCTGAGTCAACGCAAGAGTCAAGGCAAGAAGCAAGCCACACGGTCTGCGTACCAGTTGAAGCCAAGGGGTAAGGCTCCAAACCGTTACACTCCGGAAGATTATGTGAACCGAGGAAAGAAGGTTGTGATCGAGTCCGATGAGGAGCCGCCGCAGAGATCAGCTTTGAGGAGGATGAGGAACGATGAGCCGTCATCTTCAGAGGAGGAGGAGCAGGAGGTGCAGCAGGAAGAAGAGCCACGGCAGCGGACGAAAATGAAGGCCGTCCAGAAGCAGCCCGTGAGGAAGGGACGTCGAGCTTAGATGGATTTGCTACATGTTGTGAACACTATCTTGATTGCTACATGTTGTGAACTCTATCTTCATTGCTACATGTTGAATCTATGTGCTACGATGTGAGCTATCTTAAAATATATGAATCTATGTGTATGATGTGTGTATAAAATTGCTATTGATATGAGTAGTCACTTTGCAACCATGCCAAGGCAGTTTTCTTGATTTTTATACATAAGTCAATGTGTGGTGCCGATACCGGTATCGGCGCCACACTGCACTGTGTGGCGCCCGTGACATCGGCGCCACACATATTAACTTATATGTCGAAAACATCCAAAGGTTCCGGACGCTTAGTCCTTAGCCGTTTTGGCGACCCTGTTTGTGTGGCGCCCGTGGCGTCGGCGCCACACTGCACAATGTGGCACCCTTGTCGTCGACGCCACACAAACATGGTCGCCAAAATGGCTAAGTCCCTGGAGAATTGTCTTGCAATATGTTTTGGGTTATTATAAGTGAATGTGTGGCGCCCTTCAGAGCGGCGCCACAAACTGATACAACATAGTTGAAGTTAATTTTACGAAATAAAAAAAGGCGGATTATGGGAGTGTGTGACTTGAATTATTCATTTGGCCATGTAGATAAAGAACCGGATCTGCCACATTAGAATTCACAACCAAAAGGTGTCTCCGCATCCAATCAACACGTAAGTCTCCTACCCAAGAAGGATAGGCTGGTTCACTTGAGGAGGCCGATATGAAGAACGCCACACATGCTGCCACGTCGGCTGATCAGCGTCGACCACGCCACGTCGGATGGATGAGTGACGCCGCTCGCAAGTGCGTCACAAAATGAGGTGTGGCGCCGATGAAAGGGATACCACACAAAAGAGTTAGATGAGTGAAATAGTTTAGCTCAAGGATAAATCGGGGAATTTTATAATATACCACACGTCATTGTCACTTACATGTGGTGGTCACATGGTAAATAATAGAGAATCAAAGTAAAGTGTGGTATATTATAAAATATCCCGGATAAATCGCCCCGCTCATCGAACGAGAGTGGGCCAACAACCTTATCCCCTTTCTCTAAAACTCCACACGTCCCACTCAGACTGCCACTCGCCTTCTCCTCGTCGGCGAAATGCTCGCCATCCCCGCCGTCTCCGCCTCTCCCCGCTTTCCCCTCCCGTTCCTCCCCGTCCTGAACCCCCGCCCTCCTCTCATCCCCCCTCTCCGCCGCCGCTGCCTCTACAGACACCGCGTGCGCCGCCAATGCCACGGCGGCGGTGGCCCACCGCTCCACCTCCTCCACCCCGTCGCCAGTCGGCGCACGGGCATCGTGATCGACGTCGACGAGGTCCAAGACATTGGCGACCGAGACCTCCCAGTAGGTCTATCCTTCACCCGGAGGCTCCCGCCGGTGCTCACCCTCGTGGACGGCATTGCAGCGCTGCGGCGGGCCACCCAGGAGTTGAAGGCCAGCCCGCCTGCCGCCGACAGCGGTGTGATCCGATTCGAGGTGAGGCGGGGCAAGCTTATGCGCGGTCGCTGCGTGCTCTCATTTTTGAATTTAGCTGATTCCGTCAAGAGCGGCGCTGCATTTCGTTTGATTGCGAGGGTGCAACAGTGGGGCCATTCTCCCTAGCTACATTCACCGCCATGATACAGTATACCTAGCGGAAGACGACTAATCCAACACACAATGGTGCAGGTACTTGTTCCACCCAGCACGAAGGCACTCAAATGGTTGTGCTCTCAGTTTAGGGGGTCATCACTGTTCCCTCAGTTCTATCTATCAAGAAAGCTAAGCTCCGATCCATCAATTCAACTGGACATATCTGGTGTTGGTTCTGCACTATGCTTGCATGGTTCCTCACATGCAAAAAATGGGTGTGATTTGATATCAAGGTGCCTCCCTCTTTGTGTCCGCGTGCATACATGCTGGCTTGCCCAAAGTATTTGACACATTTTTAAACCGTATTAATTAGACCCTTTTTGTCCTTGCAGATATATTTCATTTGATTCAGAGTTCATAGGAGCTTATGGATCAGTAGGCATGAAGTGTGACAAGGAGTTGTTATCAATAGAGGAAAATGCTGATTCATTTTACTTTTTTATTCCTCAGGTAACAATCTCACTGTTCCGTGGCATGCAATTTACCTAGCAGAATTTTTATTAGCTTGGTGCGAGATAAACAATTCATGTAGAAGCCATTTCAAATTCAGCAGGAATACCCTGGACTCACAAGTTATGTGATTAAAAGGTAGATGTTCATGCACACTCACACACCCGAGTGCCCCTCCCCCTAAACACAAGCCTTAAACTGACCGTGATTAGGATAAATCCGCGGTCTCAGAAAGTTCGTACAAAGTTTTCCTTTTAGCCTCTTAAGTTTTGATGTCCCTGAAAGTAAGTTGTTAGTGCAAGATGATTCCTTGCTCCAGTAGTACTATTCTCACATGCAAGACTACTGCGATTCATTGATCACCTATAAAGCATGTTTTATGCAAATTACTGAAATTTCTACGTAAGTGTTTTTGTCGAAGGAACATGTGTTTTATGACAAAATTTTGCCGCATAGGCTACCAAGCATTCAGCTCAGGGAGCCTGACTCAGTGGCTTGGTAGCTGGTCGCCTGATGTAAGTTTGGACGCCATTTACGTATAGCACATGTGAAGTGTTAAAAGTGGAAACCAATCCAGATGAGGAACTTGTAAAAGCTATTGAAGTTTTCTTGCATATTTACTTTCTGCAAACAATCCATATAGAAGGCTCTGGCAATTTACAGAACTGTTTTTTGGTTACTATTTGCAGGCATCGCGTAGATATTCGTGATGCTCAGCAACATTGAATTTACAGGTTGAGTTGACTGAATTTGATGGCTATTCCGTGCTATCATCAACTATGGTTTGGGATCATTCTGTATCTCATACATTTGAGGATTCGGTTTGTTTGTCTGAATCTTGTTTCAATCAGGTATGTGGAACTACTTGCATTAGTGACATCTTTTGAGTTGCTTAATGTTTCCTTAAAATCATATAACATTTGCACACATCTTCTTTGCCACTTAATTATTGTCTTTTTGTGCACCTTTAACAAGGTATGTGGTAGCTACGATTCTACAGCCAGCACCTGTTATGAAGGCATGATGAAGAGTTACATTGGAGAATCGTATGTGTTAGAGACTGGGAATGCTCAGTTGGTAAATATTTCTGCATATCTTAACTATTTTCGTGAAGACATTCATCTTAAGTACATTCTTTTCCCCTATTTATTTCCCATGTCAAACCCTTGTGTCATGATGCTACTTGTCACAGTCCTGCGAAATCTTCTTACTACCACCATTCATATTTTTTTACTATTCTGGTGTGCTCATTTCTTCATCCTAATTAGTTGGTGGGGTTCTTAGACTGAAAGCTGACCTGCTAAGTCACTTTTAGATTCTGGCTAGCTCTCTCCCCTGACTTGCTCCTCTACAGCATATCTGCACTATCCCCTTCCTTTTTCTACATCCCCTTGCCCCCCTTCTCTCTCTCTATGAAAGTATTCTGCTCTATATAAATTTTTACTGTCGGGACCTCCCCGACACTTTTCTGTTTTGAAGGGGTTTTGAAACTGAATAGAATTTAGCTGTCCCATGGTAGGATAAGAAGGGCATTTTTTTTCTCGAAATGGGGGCATGGTTTTGTTACTTGTTACAGTTATGACAAATACCTACATTAGTGGTTGAAGTTTGCAGTAACTGATCCTTCTTTATCTGAAGCCATCTCTTTCATCCATTTATTGGAGCTTATGATCAGTAGTACCTTCAATAGAAATTTTGTTAAAAATCTGAAACTTCTGCATTTTTAAGCAACAGATAAAACTGGCTGGCCGCCAATATTTAGCTGTGATCAGTGCAAGAGATTAGTCACTCGTGTCCTATGCAAAGTGTTGGCTATTCATATCGAACTAGTCTGAAATGTGGAATGCCATGCTAGTGTGTGCAAAGACCACTAGTGCAGTGTTTATTGTATTCCAACAATACTTTGATATTCCTATTATCATCTAGCATCCGAGTGCTAAATTTGAATTTTATTTGATCCACCTTTCCAGGTATACTTGGATGCCGAAGTTCTTGCCAAAGTGAATGCCACAACTAGCATGCAAAAGGTATCCTCTTAACCTGGGTAAGTATCTTGAAGCTAACTATTTATTGCTTTGGTTTCAAAGTTGCTTTGGGCTTGTAAAATATTATTATGCTTTTTTCATTGTGGCTTGTGGACATTGGCCATAACATGCCAGAAAGCACATATCACGATTTTGCAACATTAATTCAGGAGTAGGTTTTGGTCCTTAGACCATGGATATGGATATGATTTGAAAATAAGCTTCAGCTAACAGACACGTCAAATTTAGAGTATATGGTCATTCAGTGGGACCAATTTATTGCTTGGCATACTGTCATTATCTAGACGATTATTGAGACATATTTTCCTTACATCAAAAAGGTTAAGTTTACAAGTTTACTACACGTAAAGAAACAGCTAACAATGGACCTTACTCAGATTAAAGGGCAAACATATTTTCTGAATTAATTTACCTTGTTTTTGAATTTCTCGGTAATTTATACTTTTTGTTAAGAGTTTCTTTGAATTATATCCTTGACCATATATGGCATTTGTTCTTTGTAGGAGAAATTTCTGATGTCCAAGCAGTCATTTATTCGCGTTTCGGCACAGTTCTTATTTTCTGCAAACATGGTACAGTTCTACCTCAGTCTCTTTTTGAACTACCAGTGAGTTATTATTTGGAAACATAGCCTTCGGACACTAGATTTTTTGCAGCACTTTCCAGTCTAGAAAAAGAACATCAAACATAATAACAAATATACAATGATATAGAATAATTAGATACTTAAATATTTGACATTTAGCTTGCAGAAGTTCGTATGGCTTAAGCTCTTTTTGATTAACACTAAACCTTCTCTGTTGTTCCTGTAGGACCTATGCTCACAGAGCAACAAAACGGAATCGTTTATTAAGAGCTGCTCTAACATTAATTCAGCATGGGCATCCCTTATAGTTGAAGAATGCGTCAGGCTTGGTTTCACGGTAATCTTAAGCAAATAAATAGTTTTATCATGTATACCATGCCTCTGATCTGCTTTGCTTTAGTACTTCTGTATAGCTCCAGGGTCAAGGTCATCCCCACTTGCACTTTCTGCTACAGGCCATCCTTTGACAACTTGCATATCGTGTTATGATGAACGTTCACTTGGATTTCATGCCGTGGGATATGGGAGAGGTTGTAGAAAGCCTGCAATAGTAATTACGTCATCAGGAACTGCTGTATCAAATCTTTTCCCTTCGGTGAGTGGTGTATTTCTTTTTCTTAATTTCTTTTCTTATTGCATTGTTGCCAGCTTTCACAAGTCCTGTTGCTAAAATTGCTTATCTATGTGCTTATGAAGGCATAAAATATGATCAGTATATGCTAATACTAGTAGACATGCAGTGCCGCATATTTCAGAGAAAAAAAAGTTTGTAATATTACTAATATTCAGTCAAGTTTCGCATGTAGGTGGTGGAGGCAAGTCAAGATTTCATACCAGTTGTGTTACTAACAGCTGATCGTCCTCCTGAGCTGCATGATGCTGGAGCCAACCAAGCGATTAATCAGGTGCTTAGACCTGAAATAAATTTCTAAATATTACAAATTATTGGCACCAGCTGTTTCTTTGCTGAAAATGCTTGGCTGTTGCACTGTTGATTTGGAATTTGGGTACCTCTTGATAGCCATGAATTACTTAAACTTTTCAAGGACAGAACGATATGCCATGCTATTTCCTTCACAATATTATAACTAAATGCATTTTACTTTAAAGACTACCAGGACTTAAATTCTAGCCAGAGGGTCCATTTTATCTTAGGCAGTAAAACCCTATATATCCTACAGATACAGTGCGTAGTTGAACTCCTGGAGTTATTAGGACTGCCGTTGGAGTTTACACACTTCATTAATCTTTCTCTCTTTATTTGCTTTCTGCCGATCCTGTTTGCACACAACTTCATGTTACAGTTCTATTCATTAATTATTCTTGTGAACAACCCATCTCAACTTCCCCCCCCCTCCATTTTGCAGGTCAATCATTTTGGTAACTATGTGAGATATTTTTTTAATCTCCCTCCACCTGGTGATCAGATGTATGCAAGAGTGATTCTTACAACAGTTGATTCAGCAGCCTATAATGCAATGCAAGCACCACAAGGTCCAGTGCATATAAACTGTGCTTTTAGAGAACCACTAGATCACAGCAATCAAGGTTGGAGTTTTGATTGTTTGAGAGGGCTGGACAGGTGGTTTAGAAATAATGAACCATATACTAGATACCTGGGAATGAAAATGGTCTCTGCATTTGGTAATTATTCGTGTTCAACAATAGAGGTTCTAGATATCATAAAAAAGGCAAACAAAGGGCTTCTATTAATTGGAGCTGTTCATAAAGAAGATGATATGTGGGCTGTGGCTTTACTAGCTAGACACCTTTCCTGGCCAGTTGCCGCTGACATTCTGTCTGGACTGCGAATGAGGAAAGTTCTAAATTCATTTCCAGAACTTGATAAGAATATTTTGTTTATAGACTACATAGATCAAATTCTTCTGTCGGACTCTGTAAAAAGCTGGATAAATCCAGATGTTATTGTCCAGGTTTAGCTCCTCATTCATTCTATGCTTTTGCACCACTCTTTGCATTTGCATATTTGTTATGTTCCAACTTTCTGAAGCTTTGTATTGTTAAATTGGCAGATTGGAAGCCGGATTACTAGCAAACGCGTGGAAATGTTTCTCGAGTCTTGCTTCCCATCTTCTTACATCTTGATTGATACGCATCCGTGCCGCCATGATCCTTCACATGTTGTCACTCACAGAATCCAGACTAGTGTATCTGAATTTGCTGCTAGTTTGTGCCAATGTAATTTAGAAAGGAAGACAAGCAGATGGCAGGATATTTTGATGGTTCTGAATTCAGTGGTATGAGCCAGAACATGGTGACTATCATGAAAATATACAATAAAGTAACTATGCTGGTATAATGGATAGATAAACAAAATTTCTCCATATGTATAATCAATCCTCTACAAACTCCGTTGTTTATTGATGTCCTAGGTTATAAGAAATTAAGAATGGGTAAAATAGTTTGCCCCTTGTTGAAGCTCAAAAATAGTACAAAAAATATGTTTTTATGTGAATTTTGTAGCCAACACAAAATAATCTAACCATATCACTCCAGAGACGCAAATGAAAAAATGCATGCTGCAGTTAATTTATTTGTGCCAATGGAAACAGAACAACTAGCAAAAATGTAATCATGTTGGCATACATTGAATGGAGATTTTCCTGGAGCTCCATTTCCCAGAAAAAATAACTGATAAATTTCTGATTGCCTTCAGTTTTCTTTTGTTTTGACAACTGCTCCTTATTCCAGGTTTCACAGGAGATAATATGTCATGTACATTCGGAGTCCTCACTTACAGAACCATATGTTGCTCATGTAATCGGAGAGGCACTTTACGGTGATGCTGTCATGTTTGTTGGGAATAGCATGGTCATTCGAGACTTGAACATGTTTGGGAAGGGCTGGCTTGAACACACCACCCACGGAGGTAACATGATAATGCACAGTATTCCTGACTTTGTTGGTGCAACTGTTGCTGGGAACAGAGGAGCAAGTGGTATCGATGGTTTGCTTAGCACGGCAATTGGATTTGCTGTTGGATCAAACAAGCGTGTAAGTCATTTGTAATGCTATTTAAGGCTTTTGGCAGAAAGCCAGAAACTTTACTATGACTGCACTATTGTCAGGTATGCTGTGTTGTTGGTGACATATCTTTTCTTCATGATACAAATGGACTATCACTTCTCAACCAAAGGTTTGTAGTTTGAACCCTTGTGTGCACCAGTCTTTTTCTAACCCGGTACCCATGTAGTTTGGACCCTTCTTCTTTACTAGCCCCTGTCCAACCCCTTATTTATAGCTCAGCCAATTTCCTTTCCTCAATTTCTGTTTCACGCTGTTTAGTCAAAATCGTAGATAAGTATTAACTTCGGTACTCTATTTAGCCAAACTAATCTTATATTATTATGTACTTAAATCATATTCTGGTGTTATAAATGATATACTTGTTTCTGATAATGCTTTTGACATTACTGAAGGGACCATAGGAAACCCATGACAGTAATTGTAATCAACAACCATGGTGGTGCAATCTTCAGCCTTCTACCAGTTGCAAAAACAACGTCACCCCAAATTTTGCAGAAATACTTCTACACCTCACATGATATATCGATTTCCAAACTCTGTGCTGCACACAGGTAAAAGCAAGTAATTCAGTTGCAGTTTAGTTGTGCTTACATGCACAATGTAATGAACTTTTCTAGCACTTTTCTCATTTGTAACTGGATTTTGCTTTTAGAACTAGACTGTATCAGTAGTTGCTCCTGAAGCTACGTAAGATATACAACAGCTGATTATGGAACTTAATAAATGTTGTGTGTTAGGACTTCTGCCTGTTATATAATTGGTTACAGTATCATCTGTGTATACATGAAGTATTTTTGGGTGTGAACCATGAAGTTTGTGTCCAACCATTCTCACTGATTGTGTTGCAGGGTAAAGCATTTTTTAGTTCAAACAAAAACAGAACTTCATGATACCTTGCTGAAGACCCGTGCAGAACATCTTGATTGTGTGGTGGAAGTAGAGAACCACATTGATGAAAATGCCAACTTTCATAGGTTTACATCCAAACTTGTTTTCATAATAACTTTAGTGTATGTTGTGAGTTTAAATGTTTGCCCCTGTTCTGCAGAACTATAAGTATGTTCGTAGGCAATACTGCAACCTACTATCTGAATTATCTTCTCGGAGGTCAGACTAGGAGTGATTTAGATGGCATGCATAATCGCAAAATTCGTGCAGTGGAATACATGTTGTACAGGTATATACGTAAACAATTAATATGCACCCCACTCCTATTCCAGGCATCACCTCAAACCTTCTTTTGCACAGAATCCAGCTTTCTGCACCTCGTACTTCAGGGGCTTCAGATAGTAGCTTTTCTCATGAAGGCTTTATTCTGAAGTTATGTATGGATGCCAACATTGTAGGATTCGGAGAGGTTTGTCTTTATTACTGTTGCCATTTTGTATGGCTTCTTTAGTTTATTTTGAATATGAGGCTTAAGTTATGACTCTTGACCTATGTTCTTTTTCTCAAATGTTTATTGGCTACTTAGGTAGTACTTGGAAATACTCATGAGATAATCTGCAATATATTTTCTCCATTACAAGCTTTCTACCTCGACCAAAAGGTGTTTCAGCTTTTTATAATTGAGAGTATTTTATTTTCTAAGTTTTTATCCATTTTATATAACAGGTTGCACCAATTGAAATTCACGAGGAGGATATGGTAGATGTTGAAGAGCAACTTAGGTTTCTCTTCCACAGAGTGAAAGATTGTGAGCTAAATGTTGTTCCTTTGTTGAGAGGGTCTTTGTCCAATTGGATATGGACAAGCATTGGTATTCCTGTAAGATAACTTGATAAACTTAGTTGTTATGAGTTACGACTGGCATCTCAAGAGATTGAACTTTTCCTCCCTTTCTTTTTGCATGTCAGCCTTCTTCGGTATTTCCAAGTGTTAAGTGTGGCCTGGAGATGGCCATTCTTAATTTGCTTGCATCTCAGCAAAAAATTAGTTTATCTGAAATCCTCACTGGTTCCAACCCATTACTAGGAGATCAGAGTTTGGTGGAATATAATCAGAACAGATCTACACGCATACAGATATGTGCACTTTTAGACTCCTATGGTACCCCGATGGAGGTAGCACTAGCTGTGGCCAAACTTGTCGAGGAAGGCTTTACCACCGTGAAACTGAAGGTAATTTTTCTGCTTGTTCATTGATGTCAATATCTGAAATACGAAGTATTTGCTAATCAGGCAATATGAAGAAAATCCCTTTCTAAATCTCTTGTGCAGGTTGGGCGTCGTGAAACTCCTGCTGAAGATGCAGCTGTCATTGAAAAAATAAGAGAAGTTGTAGGGTACAAGATCAACATCCGTGCTGATGCAAATCGGAAATGGACATATGAGCAAGCAATTGAATTTGGATCCAGGGTAAAAAGATTTTGTTTGCAATACATTGAGGTAATCTACCTTTTATTCATCTGCAATTTTGTTGTAACTCTGTAATAGTCTAATAGACAAACATAAAACTTGCCTTCCTTCTTCTGCACCCTGCTACTATAATGCTACTTGTTCTTGACAGATTTATCATTTCATCCCCAAAGAGACATTCGTCTTGTTTTTTCTTGGGAATTTTCATGCTTCTTACTTTCCAGGAACCAGTGATCTCAGTAGATGATCTCATCAAGTACTGTGAAAACAGTGGCTTGCCTGTTGCTTTAGACGAGAGTATTGACAACCTTAAGGGGGATCCAATCGATAAGCTTCAGCAATTCGTACATCCAGGAATAGTTGCGGTTGTGAGTACAAAATTTATGAGTTATTTTCCAAGCTTTTGCTTCCATTAACAATTTTGACTTTGTTTTCATCTTAATGCCCAGGTTATAAAACCCAGTGTTGTTGGTGGCTTTGAGAGGGCAGCTCATATAGCAAAATGGGCTCACATGCATGATAAGATGGCTGTCATCAGTAGTGCGTACGAGAGTTCTGTAGGTTTGGCGACCTATATACAGTTTGCATATTATGTTGACAGACAACATGACCTAGTTGCCAGAATAAAGAGAAATGATTCATGTGGAAGTGTGGCTCATGGGCTTGGAACATATCAATGGTTAAGAGAAGATGTATCAGGACAGAAGTTAAAAATCCATGCCCCCTCGCTAGGTGATGGAATGGGAGCTTCAGTAGAAGATGCCCATGGCTATCTCCAGCATTTAAGTATAAACAATGAGAAGATAGAAAGAACATACAGTGAAGAAAAAATAAAGTCATATTCTGTCCAAGTCGATGGGGATGATTTTTCTTATCTAGTTAATCTTCAAGAGGCTGGTGATTGTACAAATGTAAGAATTTATCAAATTTTTTTAAATGTAGTTTAGTTGCCTACCTTGTTGTACAAGATATACTGTTGTAGGTTTTCCCCTAGGAGATAAGATAGCGCAGTCACAGTAACCAAATGCATTTAACCATTGTAGGATAAAGTTGTTCTTTTTCTTCATGGATTTCTTGGCACAAGTGAGGACTGGACTCCCATGATGAAAGCTCTCGCTCCCAGTGCACGGGTCATTGCTGTTGACCTTCCTGGCCATGGGAAATCCCAAATTCCCCAGCATGATGCTGAAAATTTCAGTCAAATGTCTGTTACAGTTCAATCGATTGCAGATTTGTTGCTGAAGTTGATATACTGTATAACTGATGGAGAGGTGGTTGTTGTTGGCTACTCAATGGGTGCAAGGATTGCACTCCACATGGCACTAAGTCAAAATCAGAAGGTAAATTTTTCAAGATTACAGCTCTTCTGTTTCTTTCTTTATTATTTTGACTATCCTAATTCCTGAGGTTCTCATGTCGAGACAGATTAGTGGAGCTATTTTGATATCGGGGAGTCCTGGTTTGAGACATGAAGTAAGTAGAAGACGTCGTAGTGCTATTGATAAATCAAGAGCTCAATTCCTGTTGTCTTCCGGACTAGAATGTTTTATCGAGACATGGTACTCTGGAAAAATGTGGGCCAGGTAGAGAAACGGATGGTGAAAATAACTTGTTTGATTTCTTGACCATACAATATGAAGTATTTGACATGTTTTTTTTTCCTTGTTGGAATCATTTCTGTTGATTCGACCAAACTTCCAGTCTAAGAGGACATCCACAATTTGATTCCCTCGTGAGGACACGCAGAAAGCACAGTAACATTACAGATCTATCTAAGGTTCTTGCTGACTCGAGCGTAGGAAGACAAAAGTAAGATTACCTTCTTCTCTCTTCTGTAATATTTTCATTGAGCAGCATGTCCGGTTTATCAGTAGCAGTGATGTCAAGAGGTTGATTCATGCTGCACTGGTAATATAGGTGAAAAACAGTTTGATAGGTGCATATCATTACCGTGTACATGGATAAGAAATCATTACCGTGTACATGGATAAGAAACTCTATCTCATGTAAGTTTCAATGCACAGGTCCCTGTGGGAAGACCTGAAAGACTTGAAGAAGCCTCTCCTCATCGTTACAGGTGAGAAGGACGTTAAATTCAGAGAGATATCTGAGCAAATGTGCAGCGAGATAAGAAAGCACGGGGAACGTGAAGCCGATTGCCGTGACAGGCAGGAGCTTTGTGAAATGATGGTTGTCCCAGAAAGTGGCCATGCTGTGCACGTCGAGAACCCTCTTCCTTTAGTTAGAGCCATCAGGAAGTTCTTGCTGAAGCTGCACAAGACATGACGCCTTAGTGTCGGCATACTACAAAATGACAGATCTATCCTGGAGTTGACGGATCTATCCTTTAGTTTTGCCATATTGAGTCGACGGAAGAAAATGTTTCCTCTGTATCTCGTGATGGTACTAGTTCAGTAGGGGACACCTTGCTACATTTCACGCCGGACATCTATCGGTGCACGGGCCATGAGCCCACATGAATTACTGGAGTAATTAACCTGTCACTCAAGTGGGTTAACTAGATGGAGCAGGTAACATTCTGTGATTCCTGGATCTCGACTCTCGAGTTAATACTTTCTCCACTTGCATCGGTGTACTACCTCCATACCGGATTAATGGGCAATTACGCATTTCGAGAAAGAAGTTTAAGCATAAATTTGGTCAACAAAATATGCGATATATGCTACAAAAATTATACCGTTGGATTCGTATTTAAAAAATGTTTCCAATAATATAATTTTTGTGATATATATCTTATATTTTGTTGACTAAATTAGTAGTCAAACTTGTTTCTTGAAGTGCGTATTTGCCCATTAATCCGGTATGGAGGGAGTACTACTAGAATTGGCTACACTTGCATCTAGTTGTCTTATTTTATGCAAGTGAAGCTTGTTTGGATCTTGTGTGTACTCAAAATTGCCTTCCACCTCTCTTCATCTTGTTGCCATCACCACTTCACCAGCTGAGCGAGATTTCTCACGAGCGTCAAGTAAGCTGTAGAGGTACGTGGATAGAGGGTCACCATGAGCTGCAGGAGGACTCTTCTTGCAGTCGCTCTGCTCATCTCCCTGCTCGCCCCCGTCGCTCATGGTCGATACGGTGAATTTAAATTTCTTCTTCTTCTTCTTCGCATTGTTTATCTCAAGTTTGCACGTAGCATTTAACATAGCGTACCTCACAAGCACAATAGAATTGCTGTAAGCAAAGCATTCTTCTCATGATAAGCCCAAACCCAACCCTAGCCGCTAGTAGACCCCGATCCCGATCCCATGCTCAGATGTGCCTCCCCGTGCAGATCCGCAGGGTACGATGATCTCTAGGCTGGCGGTCAGTCCGGTGCCGTCCAGAGTAGAGGTGCCCCGGAAGCTCCTGCTTTTGGGTGCGGGAGAAACCGGCCGGCGACCTGCATGTCGATCTGGTTCGATTCAGATCTGTGTGGTAGCGGGAATGCATGGTGGTTGGTGTGAGTGTGAGTGTGACCGGCCGGAGTGTGGTCTGGCGGTGGCGGACGTGGCTTCTCGGTGAGGGTGTGCTCGATTTCGGTGAGCCGTCGCCTCTATGGCGCGCGGATGGTGGGGTGGCTGCACTGCTAGCTGTGGCCTGTGGTCGTGGCTTCACCATCGCATCCAAAGTTCCAAACCCAAGGTTGTCCTTTTCCTTCTTCGTGGTCGTCATCTGGTGCTGGCTCCGCATTCCCCTGCTGTACGTCAGCTCATTTTTGGGAAAATAATTCTACTTAGTTGATACTAGCTCTCTCGGTTTGTGCCTGTCTACCCTCATGGTCCCTCTTCTATGGCCTGGGTGGACACATGACTTGAGAGTGTGTGTAGCTTGGTGGATACGGAGATGTGCAGTGTATGCTCGTGCAAATGGCGCAGTATAAGGCTTGCACGTAGCGGCTTTCGTCCATGACATGTCTGTTCTTTCGTCGTGCATGGTCATCATCAAGGTAGTCGTTAGGGTTGTATTGTTGCGTTTTGATCTAGTGTAGGTTGGGTTTGGTCGTCTTTTAGGGTGTATGTATCGTTTTGCTCTAGGGTAGTTGCGAGGCATCGTATGGGTCGTGCCTCCATTGCATTGTATATGTTGTGTCTTTTTTAGCGATGATGTACCCCTACCTTCTTTCTTAATGAATACACATGCCGCCCTACTGCATTGTTTGGAAAAAAAATTCGTAGCAAAGTTCTAGGTCACCTCCGTCAATCCCAAGAGTTGCTGATTTGACCCATCTCTATTTTTTTTTTCTTTGCTTACCCTCCAGTGAAGGACCAATCCATACCGACCGGTGATTCCCCTTCCGTGATGAAAGGGTTACAACAAGGAGTTCACGGGGAACTCGACCGAGGGAAGACCAGGAAATTTGAAAACCTGGGAGCCAAGATGCCAAATGGAGAAGATGCACAAGAATCTTTTGGATCAAACACTCACAACGGAGCGAGTCTCGGTGTCGAGTCTAATAAGGCTGCTCGCCGCGGAAGAGGTCCCGTTCCTCACCCGAAAAAACATCCGTACCAGTGGTTTCAACAAGGAGTTCACGGGGAGCTCGACTGGGGGAAGACCAGGAAATTTGAAAACGTGGGAGCCAAGATGCCAAATGGAGAAGATGCACAAGAATCGTTTGGATCAAACACTCATAATGGAGCGAATCTCGGTGTCGAGTCTAATAAGGCTGCTCGCCGCGGAAGAGGTGCCGTCCCTCACCCGAAAAAACATCCGTACCAGTGGTTTCAACAAGGAGTTCACGGGGAGCTCGACTGGGGGAAGACCAGGAAATTTGAAAACGTGGGAGCCAAGATGCCAAATGGAGAAGATGCACAAGAATCTTTTGGATCAAACACTCACAATGGAGCGAGTCTCGGTGTCGAGTCTAATAAGGCTGCTCGCCGCGGAGGAGGTCACATTAATAAACCCAAAAGGCACAACTAAAGCATGTGTAGACATAGAGCTACTGAATGATGCACAAGCCAACTATCTCAAAAGTCCGGACCGATGGGAAAAAAAAAGCTAGACAATATATTTATTTCAACACTCCCCTCACGTCTATTGTCTTTTAATCTTTACCGTGGATTTGATGTATGCCTTATATATATATATATATATATATATATATATATATATATATATATATATATAGAGCCCAACTATTCTCGAACCCCCCTTAAGAGGGTTCTAGAATAGCTATTCTCGAACCCCCTATTCCCGCTTTAGTTTCTACGGACTCGACCCCAGGCCGAAAGAAGCTGAACCGCGTCGTCAACCCACCACACGTCCCCACCCCACCCTTGCCTTATCTCCTTCTCCCAAACTTTTCCCCAATCCCCGACATTCCCGGCGGCCGGCGGCGCCCTGCAGTTCCCCTGCGGTGGCCCCCCACTCTTTCCCCTCCGGCGAGCCCCCAGACTGTTCTCTCCGGCGCGCCCCCACCCTGTCCCCTCCAGCGCGCCCCCACACCGTCTTCTCCGGCTCATCCCCACCTGTCCCCTCCGGCGTGCCGCCCGACCCCATCCCCTCCGGTGCGCCAGACCTTCTTCCTGCCCCGATCCAGCGCGCCCACCCCCACCTCCTTCCTCCGGACGTGCCGCCCCCGCCCTATTCCCCCCCCGCGAGCCACGACCGCCCCCTTCATCCCCGCCTTTTTCCTTGGCGGTGGCCGGAATTCCCGCTTGCCTTCTTCCCGGCGGCGGCCCGACTTCCTGCGTGCCTTCTTCTCGGTGGCAGCGCCGCATCCACGATTTGCCTCCTCCTCGGCGCTGCCCTGCCTTGTTGCTTCGCTCGCGCGTCACCATCTCCACCGCGCACCCCGCCCTTCCCATTGCCGCCTGCCCCTGTTCCTCCAGCCGTCGTCGGGGGAGAGCGTTGGGAGATGGATGCGACGGGGCCATCGCAGCAGGGTAGCTAGCCACCCGAATCATGGAGGGGCGCCGCGCCTCCTCCAAGATCTCCGTTCGTCGAGGCCTCTCCAGTATCGCATCCGGCCGGAGAACCCCACAGGTGAGCTCTCGCACAATGTCTCCAACCCGACCAAAAGATGCCTCTGAACTGCACGGGCATGGCCTCCTAGTGTTGGGCTATCTGCGGTTCAGAAACAGAGCACATTAAGTTCAGAGATTTAGTATGTGAATTTCAGAGAGAACAACATATGAACTGCTGCTCTGTGTTATTCTTTTCATACATATTGCCTTTAGCTTTGTATTTTAGCAATGTTACTGTTTGATATAACATTATTCAGCTATCTTACTGTTTTATTTTTGTTATGGAAGTTTGTTTTATCCACTGATTTCGGTTAAAGCACACATAAGAAAGTTGACCATAAAAAACATTGCTGCTATGGATAGAAATCTAGAACAACACATGAAGCAGCAGGCCGCTTCATCAGTGAACAGGTAGCTCACTGAAAACACACAAACATGTGCGGATAAAGAAAATATCGGATAGTACTTGTCAAGATTATTTTGTTTGTTGGTGGAGTTCGCTTCATCTATCGCAGGTGTTCACCTTTTTTAATTGGCAAACATTTGAAAATTCATTCACAAGAAAGAAAAGTTCACATTTTTTTACCACGAAGTTCACTACATCAACTTTGGGGATCGCTGCTGTTAGTTCACAAGATTATTTTGTCACAGGGGCAAGTTCAGTTTATATGTTTAGGGAGCTCATGTCAGTTTAGATGCACGAAACTTCACTCTGAAACTTTCTGAATATGCACGACCCTCACTCTGAAATTCACCCTCATCCATATGCTACTTGCCCGCGTGCCCTTGCATTAAATCGCCGCCGGGCAATTCTCACGAGACTGCCTCCCGCGTGCACACTACAGGCCACTGCCGTTCTGCCCCTAAGTTTCCACCCATAGTCACATGAATCTTGGAGAACTGCACTGTTGTTTTGCTCGACCCGTGCTTCTGCTGGTGACGTGAACCAACTGGTGATGTGAAGTGCACTTTCGTTGATTTATGTGCTTGGTTCAGCTGGCACCTATCATCGAGACGCAGATGCGGCCGATATTTGATGTCCGCTTATTTTTATATCTGGATAGTGTCCGCTTGTTTTTATATTTGGATACCGTCGAACTTATACTGCTGCTTGTCCCATCCGACCGTTTGTTCTTATAGTGGGGAGTTCCTTTTATATCTTCTGGGAGTTTATTTATCTTTCCCACTGTTTCAGTCTGAAAGCACACCACAAAAATTAAATTCAAACAAAAAATACAAAAGTGCGTCTGCAGCTATGAAGTTTACTTTTATTGTTTTGAGAAGTCCAGTGTGATAAAACTGCAACACTTCTCCTAGAGGAAAAGAAAATAGGAGTTCACTATTCAGGTTACATCAGTTTGCTATGTAAAATCGCAGAATTAACATTTTTTCTCGGAAAAGTATATAATGTTATATGAAGTTCACTTTGTCCGTGTGAGAATTTCAGTTCATTTACTGGAATTTTAATTCGTCCGCATCAAAAAGTTCATTTGTTAATACTAGACAGTCACATTTTCACTTTGCCTTTTGCTATTTCCATTTTTGTTTTGTATTGATAGAGAATATGGCAAGATGGAAGTTCGTTTTTCTCTTGCCTAGGAGTTCAACTATTCATTTATATGTTGATGTATGTCTGATAACATGTTACTTCTACAATAAAAAAATTCAGGAGGTTCGCTTTTTCCTGTCCTAAAGTTCATTCTCTGTTGGCAGGAAGTTAGTTTGCGTTTGCGCAATACTCGAGCAGCTACAGGATGCCGGCGATATTCTCTCAGGAGCATTGCCAGGACGAGTGCAGTATGGGTGAAGTTTATTTATATTTGCTACGGAGAAGTTCACTTATTTTTTCTCGGAAAGTTCACTCTTCTCTACTTAGCTGTGTGTATGAGTGCTTGCTCTATTCTAATCAGGAAGTTCCCTTTTTCCTGTATTAAAGTTCATTCTCTGTTGGCAAGAACTTAGTTTAGCGTTTGCGCATACCTGAGAAGCTACAGAATGCCGACGATGTTCTCTCAGGTATGAGTGCACTATGGGTGAAGTTAACTTCTTCTAATCCGTGTAGTTCACTTCTCCAAATTCATGAAGTTTAGCTCTCTTGCTACTTGTTTATTTAATTTCATCCATCGGGTTTAGATAGTACAATTGTTTATTTAGTTCCTTGTGGAAGTCAATTTTTTGTCGAAGTTCAGTTTTATTGGCAAGAAAGTTCATTTTATTTAGTTCACTTCTCCCCAGGTAGACCGCTGCCACTGAACTTTCACTCACATCATGGAAGCAATGTGTCGGGAGTCCACGGCTTCAGCGAGTCTCTCATGCCCAGGTCAGACTGCTGCGCATCCCGGCGACCACCGCCCCCACCGCCTGCTGTGCACCCCAGCGACCGCCGCCCCCACCACCTGCCACGCGCATGGCCCCTGCCGCCCCCACCAACTGTCGGAGGCGCCACTCCCTTCCCCTATTGCGCGATCGGCTGGCGCAGGGGACGCCTGACCCATGCCCTGCATCTCCACCATCTCCTGCCAACAGCGCTGCTTCCTAATTGGTGAAGTTCACATTTCCTGCTAGTTTAGATATTCCTACTAGGTTGATTTAGTCTTTCCAAATTTGATTTTATTAGTTAACTGAATTTTGAAGTTCACAAATGAAGAAATGTGAAGTTTAGATATAGACACAAAGCTGCCGCCGTTGCCCCTGGTACTTGGTCTCGCCAACGACCTCACAACCAGACCCGTACCTTGCTGCTGCTCCGAACTCCGGACGGTGCTGCTCAGAACTGCCCTCTGCGCTACCCAGGTGATGCGGTGCTGCTCCGAACTCCCCTGAGGGCTGATGTGGGTTTCCCACGAGCTAATGCGGACCTTCCCGAGCTCCTCGATCTGCTCTGCACGTCTCCCATACAATCTGACATTCTGCAGGTATGCACTTGCATAAACGCGTCGTACACACCTCGCATGTAGGCTGCTCTAAATAAATTGCTTCCATAAGCTGAGCATGAAAAATACCTCTGCATGCAACGGCAGTTCACACTAACATTAAAAAAGAAGTTCGGCCTAATTTAGAGCAGGTGCAGGTGGCTGTTGTAGATGTTGAGATAATCGTTTTTGTTTTGGGGACTTTTGTCAAGCTACAAACTCCATATTTCTGGTTTTGTTTTGAGTTAAGCATATAGTAGTTATTTGAACAAGGAAAAACAAGAAGTTAACCTTTATAATTTAGTCCTTGCTTTGAATACCGGAAGTTCAATTTGAGCGCCCCGAAAAGTTCACTTTGAATTAGTCAGTAGTTCACCTCGTCTTGCTGAAATATCACCTTATTTGCAGCCAGTTCACTTTGAACATATGGGAAATCCAGTTCATCTCATGATAGGAGTTTGTCTTTTCTTCCAGGAATTTTACTTCGTCCCGCACTATCGCCGTCGTCTCACAATAACGTGGTATGAGGGTACCCAGTAGTTATAGTGAAGGGGGATTTGCAGTGCTGTGAGTTGAATTGTTCTTGTGAGACTCCAGCCCGTCATGTGCCATGAAGCTCAAGACTGATTTTGGGGAAGTTCAGACTCTCCCAAGAAGGTATGCTACCGTGTAAGTAAAATCAAAATAAAAAAAGACACTTCTTTCCTACTGGATTCGTGTGTATATGAGGTTCCATTCTTGTTCTGCTACTGGTAAGAAGTTAGCTCCTCTCTCCTGTCACAGTTCTCTCTATCAATTGCCAATTTTTTAATGCTTCGTAGCATGGTACTTGCCTTACTTGCAAAATATATGCTGCTGCTTGTTGAACCTACTCATTTGATTTGTTTCTGATCGCAATGCAAATAAGCACATGCCCATCACTATTTTCTGTGTAAAGAGAAATACGATATTAGTTCAACATAATATACACAAAGTTACACCTTAACAATCGACCCCTGCTTGTTTTCATTTAAGTGTGCTTCTATATTCTGCAATCTGGAAGCATGTATTAGGTTGTTTTGTCTCCTGCTATGTTTCTCTGTCACTGTTTGATTGAAAAAATGCTTAGCATTTTGCCTGAGAAGTTCAGTTTGTCTAATATTCTTATGAATTTGAGTGCTAGGAGTTCATGATATTGATCTCTATGATTGATATAACATTATTCAGCTATGTTACTGTTTTCTTTTAAACTGCCATGCAGTAGATTGTCTAATATGTCAGAAATTGGGAACTTCTTTTTAATCTGATGCCCCCATGGACCAGGTAATGCACACTATGCCTTTGTGGTAGTTGTTGGTAAAAAAAATCGTAGTAATCACAAGATAATTCAGAAGTTCTGAACTTTTAAAAAAGTGAAGTCCAGTTCGTCTCATGCTAGAAGTTCATCTTGTGTTTGTCTCGCTGCAATTTTCATCTGGTAGTGTGCATGGCTTAACTATCTTTATTCTACTAGCTGTCCTGATATTCAGTATTCACAAGCTATAGGATGTCATGTGTGTGTTCCAATTCATCTATTATTACTTATGTATGAAAAAATCACCTTCACAGGGCCTGAGCACTCAAATTCTTCCTATTTTACCTCAGGTGATTTCATCCGGGAAGTTCACTGTGCCCCCATCGGGAGTCCACCGTGCTCAGAGCTCGCGCGTTGCCCCTGCGTACGCCAGAGTCCTACCCCCTTGCTAGAAGTGCAGGTGTGTATAAACAGGTAGAACACTGTTCCAATATTGTTCCAATATCAGAATCACACAGTTTTCTTGGTGTTGTCGAGCTGAGAATGCAGTAGGCGTTGTTGTAGCAGCGCGAGGCCTTTCCATCGGTACGTGTTCTTGCTATAGGTGCTAAAACTAATTCAATTTTTTTTGGGTTGCAAGGTTCACTGCTGCTTGAGAAACTTATATTTTTGTTAGGACGTTCACTTCGTTGACATATGAAGTTCTGTACAAAAAACATTGTGAGGTGCAGCTATAGAAACCAAACAATGTGCAAAAATTATTTTTCATCATCGGAGTTCAATTCTTCTAATCTGTGGAGTTAACTTCTCCTAATTGGTGATGTATATGATAGTAGAAGTCCTAAGTATAGTTAATACCCTGGTAGCATTTTTTGAGTAAGTGCATATGGCGCTGTGGCCTTAACACTATTGTTAATACCCTGGTAGCATTTTTTTGCAGGACAAGTTCTTGTTTTAGCTCCTCAGTCTGGTTTATATACTGTTTATTTGTGTCGTTGCCTGTCTGACTATAAAAAGTAGAAGCTCAATTTGTTTACAGCGGAAGTTCACTTTTCATCTTGTAGATGTTCACCACGTAGGGTGCCAGTGAACTCCGGCACCCTTTTCTGTGAAGTCCAGTTTCGTTGTGGTCACACAGGCTGGACTCGATGGCAGGCGGCCACCTGTCCATCATGGTGGTGCAACATGCGGAGCAAGCTAGCACGTGAAACCAACATGGGAGTTCACCCTGCGCCGTCCTAGGAGTCCACGGCTACGGCGGGTCTTTCATGCCCAGGTCAGCCTGGAGCCTGCTCCTCCCACGGTTGTGCTATGCTGGTTGCTGCTATGCAAAATGCTACTGATGCATGTGATTTTATTCTTGGCCGTCACTTGCTTGTGTGTCTTACGTCACTAAGCAGTTTACTTCCTAATTGTGAACAGTTCGATTTGGTCAAATATATGGAGTTCGCATTCCTCTTAAATTAAGATAGAAGAAAAATGTCCTCGGTAAAATTCTTAGTTTCAGGAAGTTCATTCGTTTCAGTTTAGACAGTGCACTTGTTATTTATTTCCATCTTAAAATTCAATTTTTAATCGAACTTCTGTTTTATTGTTTGCAAAGTTCATTCCAAGTTGATTTCATCCATAAGATTGTGACATATAACAGGTAGATTCAATCATATGACCTTTGTTAATAACTATAATTCTATATGTGAATGAGTTCAAATTTGGCAAAAATTGTTAAATTTGCGTTAACTCCTTTGAATTTATTCATTACATAATTGCATTGACATCTAAAGCAGGATTAGAAAATGCAAGAAATATGAAGTTTAGTATTTTGGTGTAAATGAAAAATGATGTGTCTTAAATGCAAGATATGAAGTTCAGTATTTCCTTGTGATGTCAACTTTTATTATAAAACGTACCCTCTGAAATTAACAGTAGTTCACTATGCTAAAAGAAACCACTGCTAGGTAGTTTACGACGCCTGAACTGGGGATTCAGTCTTGCTACTATGTACGTGCTGATGCGTTTCTGACTGTAAAAAGGTAGAAGTTCAGTTTTCTTAGAAAAGAAAGCTTACATTTCATTTTGTACTGATGCTTGTTTCGACTTTCTAACACCATGGATATGTGCTCAAGTTTCTGGTCTCAAATCAGTTCAGTTTTTTACGGTTCACCTTTCTATTTGTTTGAAGTAGTCTATTTTGTCCTAACAAATTTGATGCCATTTATGTGAATCAAGGGGCTGGACTTCCAAGACAAAGGTAGCAGCAGTTGGAAGTCAGCTCCATGCAAAAGACTGGACTGGTGGACTACGATGAGCCCTGGTGGTGGTCTGGCCATCAATGGCTTTATCTCCTAGGGCATCGGGAAAAGCTTCATTGTAATGACTTGGTTCGCTTGCTGTGAAGTTAAGTTAGCTAGTTTTTCAGTGTAAGTTCGGTTTAAGGCCAAGAGTAGTTCAGTTATTGGACTCTGGTCGAGTTGAGCATCTCTATATGCATTGTGTGCCACCTCCTATTTTACAGATCATCTTTGAAATTGTGGTATATGTGATGTCTCGTAAAAAGATGTTGAGATATAAAATGTGTGTTCGGAAGTTCACTTCATCTACCATGAGAAGTTTGCTTCTAATCTAGGTGAAGTTTTTTTGGCGGGAAGTTCTTTGAATGCCTCTAAAAAGTTTGCCCTTTTTTAAATCAGGATGTCATTTTTATTAATACATAAGTTCACTTTTTTTGAGAAAAGTTCTGTGTAGAAAATTGCACTTTTCTTTATTGGGTAGTCGTTGAGAAAAAGATCCATACAGAAAGTTCACATTTCTATTGTATAAAAGTTCATTCTTGTCAATCAATGTTGTCTTTCCGTATGGAAAAAACAAACAATAAATACCATGAAATTCACTCATGGAACTCCAGAAATTTATTATAAAATACTCAGTCTAGCTTCAAAAATAGTGAAAAATTCAAACGTTCCTACTATGTAAAGCATGGAAGTCCACTATAAAGAAAAATATATCAGAGTTTTGTATATTTGAAATTGCTGCTAAATCGTAAGAAATTTTGGAAAATAATCAACATGAAGAAGTTGCACAAAATGGATATCTTTCTAGTGGTATATTATTTGCACCCGGATTATTTGCATCCGGATAAGAAGTTTAAGAACTACGAACAAAACCAACATTAAAAACATTTATACCAAGTTTCGAAGTTCACTAATAGAAACCTGGAAGTTCACTTCCATATACAGGGGATGTTTAGGTACTCTGTTTTTCCGAGCGGAAACCAAATCAAGTTTTTCGAAATCTGTTCTTAAACCGTTAGTAGTTTGGAAAAATGTTCAACACCAAAAGTTTGTGCCTAGTCAACAGCTTTCCAACGGGGTATCATTTGTATCAATCCGACATACGGTTGAAAAAATGGATCCAAATAACCTTATGAATGTATAGAAATCCGCAAAAACTTTTTTGTATATTCCAAATTAATTTTAAACCGTACAAAATTTGGAAAAACATCCAAGACAAAAATGGTGCGCAATTTTTATATCTTTCCAATGGTATATCATATGTATTAATACGACAAGAGGTGTAAAAATTAAGGGCAAACAACTGTCCGAAAATGGAGAAATCCGCGAAAACGTAGTTTTGTATATTTGAAATTAGTTTCAAACTGTTTGTAATTTGGAAAAACTTTCAGCACGAAAAAGTTTCGAAATTTCCATATCTTTCCAACGCTATATCATATGCAGCATTCTGATAAGTGGCTCAAAAACTGGCCTCAAAACAATGTCCGCCAAAACGTGAAATTCTGGGGTTCCGTCCGGAAGTTCACATGCTATGCAGCGGGAAGTTCAGAAAGGGTTCGAGAATAGTTATTCTCGAACCGGTTCGAGAATAGCAGACCTATATATATATATATATATATATATATATATATATATATATATAGGACATATTCATACTACACCCGTGTGTAGTTACTCCCACATGTGTTTTACATAATCTAGATAGTATCTACCATACCGAAGAGTATATACATGTAGTATGGAGTATATAAGAATATTTTAGTAGTATATATACTACTTTGTAGGTAGTATGTACATTTTTTTACGTACACTCTTTCTTTACGTATAAATATGCATGTATTTCATATATATAGTGCAAACCATGGGCTCATTTAATTTTTTTTCACCAAACTTGGTTTGGAGTATCTTAGATACAATAAACAAACATACTCAAACTGATAAAGTATGGTATATACTTCTGTATGGTAGTATATGAGACGTGGGTGTAGTTACACCCAGGAGTAGGAAGTATTTTCCTACTCCTGGGTGTAACTACACCCATATCTCATATACTACATATATATAGGAAAAATACTTCCTACTCCTGGGTGTAACTACACCCATATCTCATATACTACCATACGGAAGTATGTACCATACTTTATCGGTTTGAGTATGTTCTTACACTATATCTAGGATATTCTAAACCAAGTTTGGTGAAAAAATGCAAGTGAGCATGTAGTTTGCACTATATAGCCGAAATACATGCATATGTATACGTAAAAATGAGTCTACGTAAAAAATGTACATACTGCCTACAAAGTATTATATTAAACTGTGTCTATCTCTTGCTAGTCTCTAGATACAAACGAAGCTAGGACACACAGATCACGCTCTACAGAGCATGACATACTAATCGTCTGCTAACAAGTTAAATACTCCCTCCGTTTCAAAAGAAAAACTGCTTATTATTTTATATACGGATGTATCTATAACTAAATCCTACATAGGGACTTAATCCAATTAAGCCCCTCCTTGAATAAAGCTCTACATTCTGAAAGATGAACCAGTTCCTTGTTTTCTAAAGATCCCATGACCCCAAAGAAGTACTCCATAGAGAAAAAAAGGCTTCCTCATGCTATGTTTTAGAGATAAATGCACTCTAATTGATTTCGTGAGTTATTCATGGACCCATCTAGGCAAAGATGATTTCTAGCAAGTCTGGGAAATTTTTGAATGCAAAACTAAATGATTATTGTTTTCAATAGCCCCTCAATGTACATAACATAACACATGTGTAATCAGACCGATAGAATGTTCTTCTTTGCAGCATATCTCTAGTGTTTAGTCTATCTTGGAGCATGAGTTATGTTTCTGTTGATAGCATGAATTCCATAACCAACCAAAGGCAGGGGGTAGATGATGAGTGTTCTTCAAGTGCGCGTAAGCTTTAGCAACAAAAAAAAATCCCACCCATGGGTAAGACCAAACATATGGATCCTCAATTTGCATGTGTTGTGAAATAAGTTGCTGAAAATTCTGCAACTCAACATAAGCATCATCAAACATTGGAAGATGAAATGGGTCCATCAAGGATTCATACTAACTTACTTTCTTGAAAGAGATATCCGATCCATCTCTTTTGGAAAGGATGTCAGGCGAGGAAAAGCAATCTTAATATCTTATACCATCTATAATTCCGTAGAAGCATGGACGAACCACATTCTTGGACAACAATTGACTGACCCTTTTAAAATCAGGTACTCCCTCCATATCAGTTTATTTGTCTTAGGCGTTAATGACTGAGACACATTTGGAGGAAGGATCGATTGATAGAAGAACGTTTGTGTGGGTCAGTAAGTACACTATTTCAAGGTTTACACATGACAGCAAATTGTATCTTATGTAAGTATCAATGTATAGATATCCCTGTGTAAGACCTGAAACACTTGGAGTAGCCTCTCCTCATGGGTTACAGGCGAGAAGGGCGTAAAATTCAGAGAGATATCTGAGCAAATGTGCAGCAAGATAAGAAAGCGCGGAGAACGTGAAGCCGTTTGTCGTAACAGGCAGGAGCTTTGTGAAATGATTGTTGTCCCAGAAAGTGGCCATGCTGTGCACGTCGAGAACCCTCTTCCTTTAGTTAGAGCCATTAGGAAGTTCTTGCTAAAGCTGCACAAGACATGAGCATGACGCCGGCATACTACAAAATGACAGATCTATCCTGGAGTTGTTCTTAGAGTCTGGGATACTTCTGATCCACCAGCTTTGCCATATTGAGTCGACGGAAGAAAGGTTTCCTTTGTATCTCGTGCTTGTACTAGTTCAGCTGGGGACGCCTTGCTACATTTTCAGGCTATCTATCTGCGCATGAGTCATGAGCCCACGGGTATTACTGGAGTGATTAACCTGTGGCTCAAGTGGGTTAACTATCTCTGGATGGAGCAGGTAACATTCTGCGATTCCTGGATCTCGACTACCGAGTTAATGCTTTCCCTCGGGGTGCGCAACTCCGTGCTTATGTTGAATTTACTTCCCCCGATGGTAAAGATCGCATCTGGTTAGTCAAAGTAATAACCCACTTGCATCGGTTAGAATTGGTTGCACTTGCATCAAGTTGTCTTATTTTATGTAAGTGAAGCTTGTGTCGATCTTCTGTGCGATCACATCGACTCATCATGATATTTGGAACTTTAGTGGTTACCCATTTGATGCTCCTGTTCCTGAATCATAATCTCTTAAAATCATTTTGAAGGTTGGTTCGATTACTGAATGCATATAACTTTCAAAACTCTGAGGGTTATGAGTTGCCTAGGAACATAGGATCTTGTGGTCTTGAGAGGATCAGAAGGCCGATGTGAAACTGGTTTTTAAAAGTTGGCGCCGTGCAGTGCAGGGGTACAACACGTGAGAACTGGCGGGGGCGTGGCACGCAGAGTCACACCCACACACCTTCTCTCGCCTGTGGCGCCGATGTGTCGGGCGTCCAACAGGGAGCTCGGATCCCAAAAGGCAGCCACTGCTTGTCACACCCCTGCGCTCAGAAGCCACACGTGCTGCCTCACTGCGTGCACGGTGCGTGACCACGCCGGTACACCTCTGGGCTGTAGTAAAAAAGAGAGAAAAGCTTACCGTCATAGGGTTTGTTAAGCACCACTGGTACGGATGTGAGCAGATGTTTTAAACTTGTTTATTAGCATTCTGTGAGAAATCTGAGCTGAGCTTTGACTGACCACATAGCTAGCTTAGCTAGTCGCCGATCTATGCCTGACTAGAGTGCTTAAACTAAGTATGAAACACTGCCATCCTTATATAAGAACCCAGCAAGCCACTGCCTTCCACCTCTCTTCATCTTCTTGCCATCAGCCCATCACCATTTCACCAGCTGACTGATATTTCTCACGAGCGAGCGTCGAGAAGTTGTACTCCGTGGTTCAAGTTTCACCATGAGCTGCAGGATCGCCGTCTCGACTCTTCTTACAGCCGCACTGCTCATCTCCCTGCTCGCCCTCGACCATCCCGTCGCTCATGCTCGCCACTGTGAGTTTCATTTCTTATTTGCATTGTTCATCTCAATTCTCAAGTTTGTACCATTTGTTGATTTGGCCCAGGTATGTGATCTCATTTTTTTTCCGCTTACTCTTCCAGTGAAGGACCAATCCATACCGACCGGTGATTCCTCGGCCGTGAAGAAAGGTTTACAGCAAGGGGTTAATAGGAAGCTCGATGGGGGGAAGACCACGAAATTTGAAAACGTGGGAGCGAAGATGCCAAATGGACAAGATGCACATCAATCTTTTGGATCGAACACTCGAAGTGGAGGGAGCCGCGGCGTCGAGTCTAATAAGGCTGCTCGCCGTGGAGGAGGTCCCGTTCCTCACCCCAAAAAACACAACTAAAGTATGTGTAGACATAGAGCTAGCTAGCTAGTTAGATATCAACCTCATCTTGTTGTATTTATCATCTGAGGATTTAGAGTAGTTCTTTTTTTTAATGTTTTTTCCTCTCTATCTCTAGCTAGTCTCTAGGCGAAAAATTAGATACGACACGGAGATCACACTCCACTGGGCATACTGTACCAGTTGTTTGCTGACAAATTGAGTAGTACAACTTTCCCACATATATACATTTTTGTTGTAGCGCCAGAGGGCATTTTCTTTAAACAGAGTATATGTCTATGAAATAACTCTTCTGCTGTATAAGCAAGAAGACACGAAAGAACAAAAGGAAGAAAAGATCACGCTCCACTGAGCAAACTGTACTAGTTGTTTGCTGACAAATTAAATAGTACAATTTTCCTGCATATACACATTTTTTTTTACTTAAACAATATTTACGTTTTCTGTTTCTTAGTCACAAGCGTGCAAGGAGAATTGTACATACAGAACGAAAACAGAAAAACAGAAAAAAAAAGAAAGAAGAGAAGCTGTCTATCCATGATGAAAAGGAGCATAATCCTTCTCAGGAACTTGAAACTTAATCCAATTAAGCTCCTCCTTTAATAAACCTCTGCACCTATAGAGATCAGGCCTGGCGTTCTGAAACATGAACGAGTTCCTTTTGATTCCTAAAGATCCCATGCCCCCAAATGGAGAAAAGGCTTCCTCCTGATATGCTTTAGAGATAAAATGCGCTCTAATTGATTTTGTGATGATCAATCTGGGCAAAGGTATTTCCAGCAAGATTGAGAATTTTTCAGTGCATAACTAAATGATTTCTTGTTTCCAATAGACCCTCATTGTACATAACACATGTGTAGCCAGGCCGATAGAAGCTTATTCTATGAAGCATATCTGTAATGTTGAATCTATCTTGGAGCATGAGCCAAGAATATGCCTTATGTTCTTGAAGTATGCGTAATCTTTAGCAACAGCAAAGTTCTCACCCATGGGAAAGACCAAACATATGGATCCTCAATTTGCATGTGCTGTGAAATAAGTTGCTGAAAATCCTGCAACTCGACATAGGCATCATCAGACATTGGAAAATGAAATGGGTCCATCAAGAATTCCTAAAACCTTATTTGCTTGAAGGAAATATCCATAGCTTTTGGAAAGTATTTTTGGTGAGGAAAAGAAATATTCATGTCTTGCTAACACCATCTATCATTCCATAGGACTAGGGAACCACATTTATAGACAACCGTTGAGTTGCCCTTTTCAAATGAGGTAGCAACTTTAGGCAATAACACCAGCAAAAGGAACATTATCAAATTTTAGCAAGAGACAGTGGATGCCGGTAATGTATTCCCAAACAAGATTCACCTGAGGTAGATCATCCCCGTTAAAGAACTTTTCTAGATGTTTCCTGAGCAATCAATCATTTTTGAACATGCAGGAAGCCTCCTTTATTCTTTGTCTTGCATAACAGAGACCATGATGCTAATGAAGGATTATGTTTAGCTTTTTCGATAAAGGGAATATATTAATATCACGAAAGGATTATGTTTATTTAAGTATCCACCCCTCCAAAGACCCGCGCCTCCTATATTTATCCAAAATGCTCCACTGTTATAAAAAGTTTTCTCAAAGTCAAACTTAAGCAGCAAGATTTCCTTTGTAGAATTATGAATATATTCAAATGCCCATGCTAAACAGCCTTGAGTTGTCCTGATTTTATTAAATCATATCAATTTTGATGAATTAGTTGCATCATCACTCGTAGAGCCTATTTGCCAAGAGTTCAGAGAGCAATTTAAGGATACAGTTCAATAAAGCATTTCATTTTGTTGGTTTTTTGTTCCGCCAAGCAATGTGCATTCTCCGTCGGAAACATTGCGATGATCATAGAGAAAGACTCAACGCCCAAAGGACAAAGTATCATGTACTGGAGAAGCGCGAGACATCACGGTGAACTGGTGAAGTTAGAAGGTTGGGGAAGGCCACAGGCTCATAGATGAGCCCGAGAACTCAAGAAGGTACTCTCTTGTGCCTTGTCGATGATAGTGTGGCACATGAAGTTAATCATCAGGCCTCCCTCGATAGGCCGGTACCCTCGCCTACCTATCGAGAGCATGAACGGACTCAACGCGTAGACGTGCCCCTCCTCAAGTCCTGGCATCATCTCCTCCATGCCTTTCTCACCAATCTCAGAGTCCATATCATTTCCATGCGTAAAGAAGATGGTCTATAGTTTAAGTCAAGTCTAACGGAGCAAGGGCACGAAAAATATACACACAAAATGAGAGTGATAAGGGGAATCCCAGCAGATCCTCCTAGGGTGTTGCCCGATCTTTCACAGCGAGAACCCGGGTAGTAGATACTCCCAACAACGTGATGATCGCAACCTGGAGAAGAGGAACGAATCCAGCAAGCAACGGATCGATGAACGATACGTCTCAAATTTGAGCTAGATAATCCTTGATGAACACAAGAATCCGCTAAAGTTCACTGAAATGCTTGTTGGGAATACCCTGGTAGAGTTTAAGATACAATGAGCGAACTGAGAATATCCCCGAAGGTTCCAGCCACCAGGAGATAGCCTCTTGCAACTCAGAGAGGAGGGCACCGTCACTTCCCGAGACAGGTTGTATTTCATATATGCCTTTAATGCACATACATCACGATCACTAGGAAGACCAACGTGAGGCACACCACAATGGGGAATCTCTGTTGTTTCTCCGCAATGCGGGTAGACTGGTCATAAGGGCCAGGGGGTTATATGCAAAACCGAATGGATCTGGATCTGGTAGGATTTCTCACCGAGGGGGTGTTAGCACATGTCGCTGACAAGGAGGGCCGACATGCCACGCAGGCGCCAGCGTGGCAGAGCTTGGACACGGTCAACGGCGGGCGGCCGGCGTCCAGTCCCGGAAGCATAGGCCGATTCCACAGGTTCCACAAAGAAAGGAAGGGCGCATCGGGAGTGCCTCGTCGTGGTGAACAAGAATAGGGCGGTGCCGTCGTCGGGGGTCACTGGAAAGGTCGCCGGCGGCGAGGTCCTGTGCGGAACGGAGGCGGTCACCGTCGTCAGCTCGAAAAAGAGGGAAAATGAGTCGGTGATGAGGCTTAGGAGGTGCGCAGGGTTATCAGATACACGATGATGTGGTCAGAATGACCGGAGGAACTCCAGGGCCGCCGGAATGTTCACCGGAGGGTGGCGGCCGTGGCGCAGAAACAGTGACGGTGTACTCGATTAAGGAGGTCCCACCTTGATTCCTTGAGCGACGATGATCCTGGAGGAGAGGTGGAGCTCCTGGTGGTCTCAGATAATCAAGGGGAGGCCGGAGATGGCGGGCCGATGGGGAACTGAGCGCCGGGGTGGCTCTCGTTTGCTCACAGAGAAGGGGTAAAAGGTGGGGAAGACGAGAGTGGTTGGCGGCGGCTAGAGGGAGGAAGGATAGGGTTTTCCATGGGCTCGAGGGAGATTCAAAAGGAAGAAAAGTGAGCACGTCGCAGTGTGGTTGGCATGAGTGCTCGGTGACGTCGGACGCGGTCCCTCATGCGAAGCTCGTGGGTGAGGAAGACGACATGAGGAGGAAATCCTTTCGTCGAAGGGGTATGGGCTGGGAAGGAAGTGGCCTCGGGCCAGAGGAAGAAAGGAGGTGGGCTGGAACGGGCTGCAGCGAGGAGAGGGGAACATGGGCCAGAGAGAGGGAAGGCTCAGGTTAGAAAGGCTAAGATCCTAAGGTTTTATAGCAAAAATAAAATAATATATATAGTTTTGTTATAGGGTTTTGTTAAATGAATAGAAGAGGAGGTTTAATATAGAAACCATATGTGAGGGAAAAATACAAGTTGGTTTTATAAAAATAATAGTTTTATTTTTTATAACATGGATGATATGATGCATGATGTTATGATGATGCATAAAAGGCAAGTACAAACAAATCTAGTAGGGGTACTACCCGGGGCCGTCACAATCGACACCACTAACAAGGAACCTCGCCCCGAGGTTCCACCTCAAGGTACGGGGGAGAGAGGTGAACTATCGGGTCTTCAGGCGACGTGTCGATCTCCTAGACACCACTAACAAGAGTTCTTGCTCCATGTAGAATGATCGACACCACCAACAAGAAGTCGTTGTTCCGTTGTTGATGATGCGCTTTCGTCGGGACCTCTGAAGATCGGACCTATTGGTATAAAGGCAAGATCATCCAACCCACGTCGAAAGCTAAGACTCAGAAAGTAGATAAGAGACAAGACTCAAAATCGAATAAAGGTAAGAGGAGAAAGAGCTTAGGTAAGGAGAAAATTCAGAGCTAATCAGATCTATCCAACGAGTTTTCAGAAAATAGTGTTGACACTAGGCACAACAACGTCCGTTGCCAAGGTTATTCTACAGGTTGGACTAGTGGGGTACGGTCAACCTGGACTCTGGTACCAACTTGTGACGCCCCGGAACCGACACCATGAGGATTCCAGAGATCCCGCCGAAATCTGCACGATGTCGATTCTGAGACGCCCTCCGACACGACGTGCGCGACAAATCACACACGTGATGCCAGAGGAATTAACACGAGTGGTAACATTACAACAGGATTACAATAGAGCCCACAAGAAACATATATTACAACAACGACTCCAACGATTCAAGATGCAAATATACAATACAAAGATCTGAACCATACAAAAGATCAAATGTGTCCGAGTACGGACAAGATACAAATTTGACTAAGAGTCCTGAAGATAACCAGTAGCGTTCATAACCCTGCCCAAGCCAAGCCAGAAGGGTAACCTTGCTAACGTCCTCTTCATCGAACATATCTTCATACATGCCCGGTTATGTCCCAAAGCAGCAATAAGTACAGGTTCGTACTTAACAAGACGTCAAGACGTATAAGCATTCGTCAACCAGTCGTCCTTTGTACTTGAGGCACGCAGGGGACTTAGAGGACGCAAGAGGACGTCATAGGCAATATGGTGGGGTTAAGTGGCAGCGTGCAAGCACTAAAAACCTATAGAGACACTCTACAACATTCGTCTACCAGAGAAGGTGAGAGAGCGCATAAACTAACAGTTCTATACTTTGCAAGCATAACACAACCGATGCATTCCCCCTTCACAAAGGAAGAAATACTAACAAGGGCACTCACACGGTTGACAAGTTTTATTAGGTAACAGTTATAGTAATGTTATATTACTATGCAAGTTATTAGGAGATTGTTAGCAACAACATAAAAGTGTAAGTTGTTCTATGATCGAGTTAAACAGCTCCAAGTCGTCCATAACTGTGGCCACGACTTATCGATAAGATGTACACCCTCAAGGGGTTGCCCAAATGTAACCATACGCATGCTCGAACCCGCTTAATTATGGCGAAGTCTCACAACAAGACCGTTCCCAGTTCAACAAGAAAGTCTAGGGGGCCATCCCACTAAGCTACTGATGTCTACGCACGCTTCTATTCCTGTAGACAGTGTTGGGCCTCCAAGAGCAGAGGTTTGTAGAATAGCAGCAAGTTTCCCTTAAGTGAATCACCCAAGGTTTATCGAACTCAGGGAGGTAGAAGTCAAAGATATCCCTCTCAAGCAACCCTGCAATTAAGATACAAGAAGTCTCTTGTGTCCCCAACACACCTAATACACTTGTCAGATGTATAGGTGCACTAGTTCGGCGAAGAGATAGTGAAATACAAGTAATATGGATGATTGTAAGTAGTAATTGCAATCTGAAATAAAGATGGCAGCAGGCAAACATGTAGCAGAACTTGTTGGAAACGGTGTTTCAATGCTTAGAAACAAGGCCTAGGGATCATACTTTCACTAGTGGACACTCTCAACATTGATCACATAACTGAATAAATAAATGCTACTTTCTACACTCTCTTGTTGGATAACAAACACCATTCATTGTGTAGGGCTACAAAAGCACACCTCAAGCCGGAGTAAACAAGCTCAACAACATCCAGAGTTCATATTAAAGTAACCTCTAGAGTGCATAATAGACCGTTGCAATTTAGACCGAGTACTAACATAGCATACACACTGTCAACAATAGCTATGAAAGGGGGAATAGATCGCATCAATACTATCATAGTAATAGTTAACTTCATAATCTACAAGAGATTACAATCATAACCTACGCCAAGTACTACATGATGCACACACTGTCAACATTACATCATGGAGGAGGAATAGACTACTTTAATAACATCACTAGAGTAGCACATAGATTAATAGTGATACAAAGCTCATGATCACATAAAGATCACACCATGGGAGAGAGCGATGAACCACATAGCTACCGATAGAGCCCTCAGCCTCGGGGGAGAACTACTCCCTCCTCATCATGGGAGACAGCAACGGCGATGAAGATGGCGGTGGTGTCGATGGAGATGACTCCGGGGGCAATTCCCCGTCCCGGCGGCGTGCCGGAACAGAGACTTCTATCCCCCGAATTGGAGTTTCGCGATGGCGGCGGCGTCCCTGGAGTCTTTCTGGAGTTTCATCAATCCGTATCGGGTTTTTAGTTCACGAGGGATAATATAGGCGAAGAGGCGGCGCGAGGGGGTGCCTGGGGGGCCCACCCCATAGGGTGGCGCGCCCCCCTCCAGGCCGCGCCAGCCTATGGTCTGGAGGCCCTGGGCCTCCTCTCCGGCTCCCCTTCGGTGTTCTGGTCCGTCTCGGTGAATTAAGATATTTGGCGTTGGTTTCGTCGAATTCCGAGAATATTGCCCGAACAGCCTTTCTGGAACCAAAAACAGCAGAAAACAGGAACTGGCACCTCGGCATCTTGTTAATAGGTTAGTCTCGGAAAATTCATAAAATCATTATAAAGTGTGAGCAAAACATGTAGGTATTGTCATAAAACTAGCATGGAACATCTGAAATTATAGATACGTTGGAGACGTATCAAGCATCCCCAAGCATAGTTCCTACTCGCCCTTGAGTAGGTAAACGATAACAAGAATAATTTCTGAAGTGACATGCTACTAACATAATCTTGATCATACTATTGTAAAGCATATGAGATGAATGAAGTGATTCAAAGCAATGGTAAAGATAATGACTAAACAACTGAATCATATAGCGAAGACTTTTCATGAATAGTACTTTCAAGACAAGCATCAATAAGACTTGCATAGGAGTTAACTCATAAAGCAATAGATTCTTAGTAGAAGGTTTTGAAGCAACACAAAGGAAGATATAAGTTTCAGCAGTTGCTTTCAACTTCGACATGTATATCTCATGGATGTATATCTCATGGATGATTGTCAACACAAAGTAATATGATGAATGCAAATAAGCAAGTATGTAGGAATCAATGCACGCAGTTGACACAAGTGTTTGCTTCTAGGATAGAAAGAAGTAGGTAACTGACTCAACATAAAGTAAAAGAATGGCCCTTCGCAGAGGGAAGCATGGATTACTTATGTGCTAGAGCTTTTTTTTATTTTGAAAACATGGAAACAATTTTGTCAACGGTAGTAATAATTCATATGTGTTATGCATAAAACATCCTATAAGTTGCAAGCCTCATGCATCGAATACCAATAGTGCTCGCACATTGTCCTAATTAGCTCGGATTTCCATGGATTATCATTGCATTACATATGTTTCAACCAAGTGTCACAAAGGGATACCTCTATGCCACATGTACAAAGGTCCAAGGAGATAGATCGCATTTGATTTCTCGTTTTTGATAGATCTCAACTCGAGGACATCCATACCAGGACAACATAGAAAACAGATAATGGACTCCTCTTTAATGCTTAAGCATTCAACAACAGATAATATTCTCATAAGAGAATGAGGATTAATGTCCAAACTGAAACTTCCACCATGATACATGGCTTTGGTTGGCGGCCCAATGTTCTTCTCTAACAATATGCATACTCAAACCATTCAACTCATGGCAAATCTCCCTTACTTCAGACAAGACGAACATGCATAGCAACTCACATGATATTCAACAAAGGTGTAACAGTTGATGGCGTCCCCAGAAACATGGTTACCGTTCAACAAGCAACTTATAAGAAATAAGATACATAAACGACATATTCTTTACCACAATAGTTTTTAGGCTACTTTCCCATGAGCTATGTATTGCAAAGATAAGGAATGAAATTTTTAAAGGTAGCACGCAAGCAATTTACTTGGAATGGCAGAAAAATACCACATAGTAGGTAGTTATGGTGGACACAAATGGCATATGTTTTGGCTCAAGATTTTGGATGCACGAGAAGAATTCCCTCTCAGTACAAGGCTTTGGCTAGCAAGGTTGTTTGAAGCAAACACAAGTATGAACCGATACAACAAAACTTACATAAGAACAGATTACAAGCATTATAAGACTCTACACTTTCTTCCTTGTTGTTCAAACACTTCACCAGAAAATATCTAGACTTTAGAGAGACCAATCATGCAAACCAAATTTTAACAAGCTCTATGGTAGTTCTTCATTAATAGGTGCAAAGTACATGATGCAAGAGCTTAAACATGATCCATTGAGCAAGTATCAAATTATTCAAGACAATATACCAATTACCACATGAAGCATTTTCTGTTTCCAACCAAATAACAATGAACGAAGCAGTTTCAACCTTCACCATGAACATTAAAAGTACAGCTAAGAACACCAGTGTTCATATGAAACAGCGGAGCGTGTCTCTCTCCCAAACAAAGAATGCTAGGATCTGATCTTATTGAAACAAAAACAAAAACAAAAACAAAAACATATAGACGCTCCGAGTAAATCACATAAGATGTGACGGAATAAAAATATAGTTTCACTAGAGGTGACCTGATAAGTTGTCGATGAAGAAGGGGATGCCCAAGGCATCCCCAAGCTTAGATGCTTGAGTCTTCTTGAAATATGCAGGGATGAACCACGGGGCATCCCCAAGCTTAGACTTTTTACTCTTCTTGATCATATTGTATCATCCTCCTCTCTTGACCCTTGAAAACTTCCTCCACACCAAACTCGAAACAAACTCATTAGAGGGTTAGTGCATAATCAAAAATTCACATATTCAGAGGTGACATAATCATTCTTAACACTTCTGGACATTGCACAAAGCTACTGAAAGTTAATGGAACAAAGAAATCCATCCAACATAGCAAAAGAGGCAATGCGAAATAAAAGGCAGAATCTGTCAAAACAGAACAGTCCGTAAAGACGAATTTTTTAGAGGCACTTAACTTGCTCAGATGAAAATGCTCAAATTGAATGAAAGTTGCGTACATATCTGGGGATCACACACGTAAATTGGCAGATTTTTCTGAGCTACCTACATAGAGGCCTACTCAAATTCGTGACAGCAAAAAATCTGTTTCTGCGCAGTAATACAAATGTAGTATCAACCTTACTATCAAAGACTTTACTTGGCACAACACTGCAATAAAATAAAGATAAGGAGAGGTTGCTACAGTAGTAACAACTTCCAAGACACAACAAAACAGTAGCAAAATAAAAACATGGGTTATCTCCCAAGAAGTGCTTTCTTTATAGCCATTAAGATGGGCTCAGCAATTTTAATGATGCTCACATAAGGATGAGAGTTGAAGCAAAGAGAGCATCAAAAAGCAAGTTCAAAACACATTTAAGTCTAACCCACTTCCTATGAAAAGGAATCTTGTAAATAAACAAGTCATGTAAGCATAACGCAACAAGCATAGAAAGGCAACACAAGCGTGACTTCAAGATTCTCAACATAAAGAGGGGGAACTTAATATTATTAAGATGCATATAACCAAGTTTCCCTCTCTCATAATAACTTCAGTAGCATCATGAACAAACTCAACAATATAACCATCACTTAAAACATTCTTGTCATGGTTCATATGCATAAAAGTATCATTAATTTTGGCATAAGAAGAATTCTTCTCATTAATAGTAATTGGAGCAGGATCATTATCAAGAATTTGAACATGGTAAACAAGTTGCATACTAAGGGAATTGTTTTTGGCAATCCCATCATAACTATGAAAAGTTTCATAAGTATAATTATAACCTATGTCATAGCGTTCTTTATAATAATTGTCAAAGATTGGAGGCATAGTGTCATCATAAGAAATAGAATAGTTATCTTACACAGTGTGTTCGTGTTCATCTGTAATCATACCATCATTGTTACTAGAAGGAGATGTATCAAACATATAATCATCAGTAGCAAAAGGATTTTCAAACACCTCATCCCCAAGCTTAGAGCTTTCTATATCATTATGGGAAGAAGCATGGATAGTACTAACACTATGGCAATTATTAACATCATCATTTTCAGAATTAGTTTCCCAGAGATTTTCAATATCAAAAGTAGTGTGCTCTTTCAAATCATGATCACTAATGTAGGTAAAGGGCATAGGAAGATCATTGTACTCAGATTCATTATCATAATAATCATTAGGAGCAACATACTTACGGTTACCTATCGTTATCTCATACACGCGGGGATATGCCATTACCTCTTTCTTTTTATTTCCCCTCTTCTTCTTCTTCTTCTTCTTCTTCTTCTTCTTCTTCTTCTTCTTCTTTTCCTTCTTCTTCTTTTCCTTCTCCTCGTTCCCTTCTTTAGGAGGGAGAGGCTTGATGGGAGGCTTCTCCACATAACCTGATTTATTTCCAGAAACAATAGAAGAAACTTGGGAGGATTCCTCCTTTTCATTAATAAGTTCAAAACACACAGCGGTCCTATCATATTTTGGCAAAGTGTCATCTTCTAAAATATTTTGTATGTAAGTATTTGTATGGCAATTATCAATGCAATAAGAAAGACACCCATGCAGGACACTATTAATATCAAGATCATTAATATCTAACAAAGAATTTTTTCTTGATAACTCTTCACACCCCAAAAATAAAGTAAGTTCATAATGCTGATTAGGAAGGATTTTATCATCACAATACAAATTTGCAGCACTCATGGGGTTCGAATTATCATTGGAGGAGCATTGAAAATTAAAATGGCCCACTCTATGGCAAAGTTCACAAATAAAAGGATAGAGGGCACAAACTTTTTGACCAAGATCATCTAGAGCCCTAAACCACTTTCTAGTTTTTTCATTCCTATGATGGATACAATATTCATCTTCGATTTGATTAATTCCACAAGGTCTATGCATTCCAAAAAAATTAACATGCTTATAAGAAATAGTATTTTTAGAAGTTTGGGTATGTTTATTGCGATCATTAACAACAATTTCATTTTCCATGCAAGTGTCTTTGAAAGGTTCATGATACATGTACCAATTTTCTTTAGGAACATTAATATGAGAAGCAAAGGCTCTATAGCAATCGACCATAATTTGAGGATTGATACGTCTACAACGTACCTATAATTTCTGATGTTCCATGCTTGTTTTATGACAATACCTACATGTTTTGTTCACACTTTATATCGTTTTTATGCGTTTTCCGGAACTAACCTATTAACGAGATGCCGAAGTGCCAGTTCTTGTTTTCTGCTGTTTTTGGTTTCAGAAATCCTAGTAAGGAAATATTCTCGGAATTGGACGAAATCAACGCCCAGCATCTTATAATTGCACGAAGCTTCCAGAACACCCGAGAGCCACCAGAGGGGGCCACAGGGCCACCAGACGCCAGGGCGGCGCGGCCCAGGGGGGTGCGCCCCCCTAGTGTGTCACCGCCTTGTCAGCCTTCCGACTCCGCCTCTTCGCCTATTTAAAGGTCCCTGACCTAAAACATCGAGACGGAAAAGCCACGGTACGAGAAACCTTCCAGAGCCGCCGCCATCGTGAAGCCAAGATCTGGGGGACAGAACTCTCTGTTCCGGCACGCCGCCGGGATGGGGAAGTGCCCCCGGAAGGCATCTCCATCGACACCACCGCCATCTTCATCACCGCTGCTGTCTCCCATGAGGAGGGAGTAGTTCTTCCTCGAGGCTAAGGGCTGTACCGGTAGCTATGTGGTTAATCTCTCTCTCTATGTACTTCAATACAATGATCTCATGAGCTTCCTTACATGATTGAGATCCATATGATAGCTTTGTAATCTAGATGTCGTTATGCTATTCAAGTGAATTTTACTTATGTGATCTCCGGAGACTCCTTGTCCCACGTGTGTAAAGGTGACAGTGTGTGCACCGTGTGGGTCTCTTAGGCTATATTTCACAGAATACTTATTCACTGTTATGAATAGCATAGTGAAGTGCTTATTTATATCCCTTTATGATTGCAATGTGTTTTGTATCACTATTTATCTATGTGCTACTCTAGTGATGTTATTAAAGTACTCTATTCCTCCTCCATGATGTAATGGTGACAGTGTGTGCATCATGTAGTACTTGGCGTAGTTTATGATTATGATCTCTTGTAGATTATGAAGTTAACTATTACTATGATGGTATTGATGTGATCTATTCCTCCTTTCATAGTATGAAGGTGATAGTGTGCATGCTATGTTAGTACTTGGTATAATTACAATGATCTATCATGCACTCTAAGGTTATTGAAATATGAATATCGAATATTGTGGAGCTTGTTAACTCCGGCATTGAGGGTTCTTGTAGCCCTACACAATTAGTGGTGTTCATCATCCAACAAGAGAGTGTAGAGTATAGCATTTATCTATTTTGTTATGTGATCAATGTTGAGAGTGTCCACTAGTGAAAGTATAATCCCTAGGCCTTGTTTCCAAATACTGCAATCATCGCTTGTTTACTGTTTTACTGCATCTGTACTGCCTGCAATATTACCACCATCAACCACACGCCAGTTGTAGCATCAAGCTATTTTCTGGTGCCGTTACTACTGCTCATATTCATTCATACCACCTGTATTTCACTATCTCTTCGCCGAACTAGTGCACCTATACATCTGACAAGTGTATTAGGTGTGTTGGGGACACAAGAGACTTCTTGCTTTGTGGTCGCACGGTTGCTTGAGAGGGATATCTTTGACCTCTTCCTCCCTGAGTTCGATAAACCTTGGGTGATCCACTTAAGGGAAAACTTGCTGCTGTTCTACAAACCTCTGCTCTTGGAGGCCCAACACTGTCTACAGGAAAAGAAGCGTGAGTAGACATCAAGCTATTTTTCTGGCGCCGTTGCCGGGGAGGAAAGGTAAAAGGTACTCACACTCCGGATCTCGGCTACAAAGCTATTTTCCGGCACTGTTGTAAGTGCTCGAAGCTATTTCCTTTAGATCCTGTAATTGCATCTTTTTGTTTCTTGTTTTACACTAATTTGGCATAATGGAAAGCAACAGTGAGCTTTTAAAATTATTTCCTGAGTTAAGACATGGATGGTTTGATGCGAAAATTAAAAAACCCATGGAACATATTAGTATGAACACTTTGAATACCATTGTTGCTAATGATATAGAAAATTCTAAGCTTGGGGAAGCTGGTTTTGATGAGCATGATATTTTTAGTCCCCCAAGCATTGAGGATAAAATTTACTTTGATGACACTTTGCCTCCTATTTATGATGATTATAATGATAGTGGTCTTTTGGTGCCACCTACTATGGAGGATAATTTTTATTATGATTATACTATGCCTCCTACACTTGATGAGAATAACCATGATAACTACTTTGTTGAATTTGCTCCCACTACAACTAATAAAATTGATTATGCTTATGTGGAGAGTAATAATTTTATGCATATAGCTCATGATAAGAATGTTTCATTTGATAGTTATATTGTTGAGTTTGTTCATGATGCTACTAAAAATCGTTATGAGAGAGGAAAATATGGTTGTAGAAATTTTCATGTTACTAAAATGCCTCTCTATATGCTGAAATTTTTGAAGCTACACTTGTTTTATCTTCCTATGCTTGTCACTTTGCTCTTCATGAACTTGTTTATTTACAAGATTCGTATGCATAGGAAGCATGTTAGACTTAAATTTGTTTTGTATTTGCCTCTTGATGCTCTCTTTTGCTTCAACTCTTATTTCTTGCGAGTGCATCATTAAAACTGCTGAGCCCATCTTAATGGCTATAAAGAAAGAACTTCCTGGGAGATAACCCATGTGTTTATTTTGCTACAGCAATTTTGTTTTATATTTGTGTCTTGGAAGTTGTTACTACTGTAGCAACCTCTCCTTATCTTATTTTATTGCATTGTTGTGCCAAGTAAAGTCTTTGATAGTAAGGTTCATACTAGATTTGGATTACTGCGCAGAAACAGATTTCTGTCTGTCACGAATTTGGGTTGAATTCTCTGTAGGTAACTCAGAAAAATCTGCCAATTTACGAGCGTGATCCTCAGATATGTACGCAACTTTCATTCAATTTGAGCATTTTCAGCTGAGCAAGTCTGGTGCACCTATAAAATTCGTCTTTACGGACTGTTCTGTTTTGATAGATTCTGCCTTTTATTTCGCATTGCCTCTTTTGCTATGTTGGATGGATTTCTTTGTTCCATTAACTTTCAGAAGCTTTGGGCAATGTACAGAAGTGTTAAGAATGATTGTGTCACCTCTGAACATGTGAATTTTTGATTATGCACTAACCCTCTAATGAGTTTGTTTCGAGTTTGGTGTGGAGGAAGTTTTCAAGGGTCAAGAGAGGAGGATGATACAATATGATCAATAAGAGTGAAAGCTCTAAGCTTGGGGATGCCCCCGTGGTTCATCCCTGCATATTTCAAGAAGACTCAAGCATCTAAGCTTGGGGATGCCCAAGGCATCCCCTTCTTCATCGACAACATTATCAGGTTCCTCTAGTGAAACTACATTTTTATTCCATCACATCTTATGTACTTTACTTGGAGCGTCTGTTTGTTTTTATTTTTTGTTTTGTTTGAATAAATTCATGCTTGTGTGGGAGAGAGACACGCTCCGCTGGTTCATATGAACACATGTGTTCTTAGCTTTTAATGTTCATGGCGAAGGTTAAAACTGCTTCGTTAATTGTTATATGGTTGGAAATAGAAAATGCTGCATGTGGTAATTGGTATGATGTCTTGAATAACTTGATGCTTGGCAATTGTTGTGCTCATGTTTAAGATCTTGCATCATATACTTTGCACCTATTAATGAAGAAATACATAGAGCTTGCTAAAATTTGGTTTGCATGATTGGTCTCTCTAAGGTCTAGATATTTTCTAGTAAGGATCGAACAACAAGGAAGACGGTGTAGAGTCTTATAATGCTTGCAATATGTCTTTTATGTGAGTTTTGCTGTACCGGTTCATACTTGTGTTTGTTTCAAATAACCTTGCTAGCCTAAGCCTTGTATTGAGAGGGAATACTTCTCATGCATCCAAAATCCTTGAGCCAAACACTATGCCATTTGTGTCCACCATACCTACCTACTACATGGTATTTCTCCGCCATTCCAAAGTAAATTGCTTGAGTGCTACCTTTAAATTCCATTCTTTGTCTTTGCAATATACAGCTCATGGGACAAATAGCCTAAAAACTATTGTGGTATTGAATATGTACTTATGTATCTTATTTCTTATTAAGTTGCTTGTTGAGCGATAACCATGTTCCTGGGGACGCCATCAACACTTTGTTGAATATCATGTGAGTTGCTATGCATGTTCGTCTTGTCTGAAGTAAGGGGGATTTACCACTAAAATTTGGTTTGCATGATTGGTCTCTCTAAGGTCTAGATATTTTCTAGTAAGGATCGAACAACAAGGAAGACGGTGTAGAGTCTTATAATGTTTGCAATATGTCTTTTATGTGAGTTTTGTTGTACCGGTTCATACTTGTGTTTGCTTCAAACAACCTTGCTAGCCTAAGCCTTGTATCGAGAGGGAATACTTCTCATGCATCCAAAATCCTTGAGCCAACCACTATGCCATTTGTGTCCACCATACCTACCTACTACATGGTATTTCTCCGCCATTCCAAAGTAAATTGCTTGAGTGCTACCTTTAAAATTTCCATTCTTCATCTTTACAATATATAGCTCATGGGAAAATAGCCTAAAAACTATTGTGGTATTGAATATGTACTTATGTATCTTATTTCTTATTAAGTTGCTTGTTGAGCGATAACCATGTTCCTGGGGACGCCATCAACACTTTGTTGAATATCATGTGAGTTGCTATGCATGTTCGTCTTGTCTGAAGTAAGGGTGATTTACCATGAGTTGAATGGTTTGAGCATGCATATTGTTAGAGAAGAACATTGGGACGCTAACTAAAGCCATGATCCATGGTGGAAGTTTCAGTTTTGGACAACAATCCTCAATCTCTTATGAGAATATTATTTGTTGCTGAATGCTTATGCATTAAAGAGGAGTCCATTATCTGTTGTCTATGTTGTCCCGGTATGGATCTCTAAGTTGAGAATAATCAAAAGCGAGAAATCCAATGCGAGCTTTCTCCTTAGACCTTTGTACAGGCGGCATAGAGGTACCCCTTTGTGATACTTGGTTAAAACATATGTATTGCAATGATAATCCAGGTAATCCGAGCTAATTAGGACAAGGTGCGGGCACTATTGGTAATCTATGCATGAGGCTTGCAACTTGTAGGATATAATTTACATAATACATATGCTTTATTACTACCGTTGACAAAATTGTTTCTTGTTTTTAAAACAAAAGCTCTAGCACAAATATAGCAATCGATGCTTCCCTCTTCGAAGGGCCATTCTTTTACTTTAATGTTGAGTCAGTTTACCCATTTCCTTCTGTCTTAGAAGCAAACACTTGTGTCAACTGTGCATTGATTCTTACATACTTGCTTATTGCACTTATTATTTTACTTTATGTTGACAATATCCATGAGGTATGCATGTTATAAGTTGAAAGCAACCGCTGACACTTAAATCTTCCTTTGTGTTGCTTCAATGCCTTTATTTAAAATTTATTGCTTTATGAGATAACTCTTATGCAAGACTTATTGATGCTTGTCTTGAAAGTACTATTCATGAAAAGTCTTTGCTATATGATTCAGTTGTTTAATCATTGTCTTTACCATTGCTTTGAATCGCTGCATTCATCTCATATGCTTTACAATAGTATGATTAAGATCATGTTGGTAGCATGTCACTTCAGAAATTATCTTTGTTATCGTTTACCTATTCGGGACGAGTAGGAACTAAGCTTGGGGATGCTGATACGTCTCCAACGTATCTATAATTTCTGATGTTCCATGCTTGTTTTATGACAATACCTACATGTTTTATTCACACTTTATATCGTTTTTATGCATTTTCCGGAACTAACCTATTAACGAGATGCCGAAGTGCCAGTTCATGTTTTCTGTTGTTTTTGGTTTCAGAAATCCTAGTAAGGAAATATTCTCAGAATTGGATGAAATCAACGCCCAGCATCTTATAATTGCACGAAGCTTCCAGAACACCCGAGAGCCACCAGAGGGGGGCCACAGGGCCACCAGACGCCAGGGCGGCGCGGCCCAGGGGGGGCGCGCCCCCTAGTGTGTCACCGCCTCGTCAGCCTTCCGACTCCGCCTCTTCGCCTATTTAAAGGTCCCTGACCTAAAACATTGAGACGGAAAAGCCACGGTACGAGAAACCTTCCAGAGCCGCCGCCATCGCGAAGCCAAGATCTGGGGGACAGAACTCTCTGTTCCGGCACGCCGCCGGGACGGGAAAGTGCCCCCGGAAGGCATCTCCATCGACACCACCGCCATCTTCATCACCGCTGCTGTCTCCCATGAGGAGGGAGTAGTTCTTCCTCGAGGCTAAGGGCTGTACCGGTAGCTATGTGGTTAATCTCTCTCTCTATGTACTTCAATACAATGATCTCATGAGCAGCCTTACATGATTGAGATCCATATGATAGCTTTGTAATCTAGATGTCGTTATGCTATTCAAGTGAATTTTACTTATGTGATCTCCGGAGACTCCTTGTCCCACGTGTGTAAAGGTGACAGTGTGTGCACCGTGTGGGTCTCTTAGGCTATATTTCACAGAATACTTATTCACTGTTATGAATAGCATAGTGAAGTGCTTATTTATATCCCTTTATGATTGCAATGTGTTTTGTATCACTATTTATCTATGTGCTACTCTAGTGATGTTATTAAAGTACTCTATTCCTCCTCCATGATGTAATGGTGACAGTGTGTGCATCATGTAGTACTTGGCGTAGTTTATGATTATGATCTCTTGTAGATTATGAAGTTAACTATTACTATGATGGTATTGATGTGATCTATTCCTCCTTTCATAGTACGAAGGTGACAGTGTGCATGCTATGTTAGTACTTGGTATAATTACAATGATCTATCATGCACTCTAAGGTTATTTAAATATGAATATCGAATATTGTGGAGCTTGTTAACTCCGGCATTGAGGGTTCTTGTAGCCCTACACAATTAGTGGTGTTCATCATCCAACAAGAGAGTGTAGAGTATAGCATTTATCTATTTTGTTATGTGATCAATGTTGAGAGTGTCCACTAGTGAAAGTATAATCCCTAGGCCTTGTTCCCAAATACTGCAATCATCGCTTGTTTACTGTTTTACTGCATCTGTACTGCCTGCAATATTACCACCATCAACCACACGCCAGTTGTAGCATCAAGCTATTTTCTGGTGCCGTTACTACTGCTCATATTCATTCATACCACCTGTATTTCACTATCTCTTCGCCGAACTAGTGCACCTATACATCTGACAAGTGTATTAGGTGTGTTGGGGACACAAGAGACTTCTTGCTTTGTGGTCGCAGGGTTGCTTGAGAGGGATATCTTTGACCTCTTCCTCCCTGAGTTCGATAAACCTTGGGTGATCCACTTAAGGGAAAACTTGCTGCTGTTCTACAAACCTCTGCTCTTGGAGGCCCAACACTGTCTAGAGGAAAAGAAGCGTGAGTAGACATCAAGCTATTTTTCTTAGAAAATCTGCTTGATATGCGTACAGCACGCGTCCGTTGGGAACCCCAAGAGGAAGGTGTGATGCGTACAGCGGCAAGTTTTCCCTCAGTAAGAAACCAAGGTTTATCGAACCAGTAGGAGCCAAGAAGCACGTTGAAGGTTGATGGCGGCGAGATGTAGTGTGGCGCAACACCAGGGATTCCAGCGCCAACGTGGAACCTGCACAACACAACCAAAGTACTTTGCCCCAACGAAACAGTGAGGTTGTCAATCTCACCGGCTTGCTGTAACAAAGGATTAGATGTATAGTGTGGATGATGATTGTTTGCAGAAAATAGTAGAACAAGTATTGCAGTAGATTGTATTCGATTAAAAGAATGGACCGGGGTCCACAGTTCACTAGAGGTGTCTCTCCCATAAGAATAAGCATGTTGGGTGAACAAATTATAGTTGGGAAATTGACAAATAGAGAGGGCATGACAATGCACATACATGATATGATGAATATTGTGAGATTTAATTGGGCATTACGACAAAGTACATAGACCGCTATCCAGCATGCATCTATGCCTAAAAAGTCCACCTTCAGGTTATCATCCGAACCCCTTCCAGTATTAAGTTGCAAACAACAGACAGTTGCATTAAGTATGGTGCGTAATGTAATCAATAACTACATCCTCGGACATAGTATCGTTGTTTTATCCCTAGTGGCAACAGCACATCCACAACCTTAGAACTTTCTGTCACTGTCCCAGATTTAATGGAGGCATGAACCCACTATCGAGCATAAATACTCCCTCTTGGAGTTAAGAGTAAAAACTTGGCCAGAGCCTCTACTAATAACGGAGAGCATGCAAGATCATAAACAACACATAGGTAATAGATTGATAATCAACATAGCATAGTATTCTCTATCCATCGGATCCCAACAAACACAACATATAGCATTACAGATAGATGATCTTGATCATGTTAGGCAGCTCACAAGACCCGACAATGAAGCACAATTAGGAGAAGACGACCATCTAGCTACTGCTATGGACCCATAGTCCAGGGGTGAACTACTCACTCATCACTCCGGAGGTGACCATGGCGGTGAAGAGTCCTCCGGGAGATGAAACCCCTCTCCGGCAGGGTGCCGGAGGCGATCTCCTGAATCCCCCGAGATGGGATTGGCGGCTGCGGCGTCTCTGGAAGGTTTTCCGTATCGTGGCTCTCGGTACTGGGGGTTTCGCGACGAAGGCTTTAAGTAGGCGGAGGAGATAGGTTAGGGGGCCACACGAGGGCCCCACACAACAGGCCGGCGCGGCCAAGGCTTGGGCCGCGCCGCCCTAGTGTTTGGCCACCTCGTGGCCCCACTTCGTATCATCTTCGGTCTTCTGGAAGCTTCGTGTGAAAATAGGCCCCTGGGCGTTGATTTCGTCCAATTCCGAGAATATTTCCTTACTAGGATTTCTGAAACCAAAAACAGCAGAAAACAGCAACTGGCTCTTCGGCATCTCGTTAATAGGTTAGTGCCGGAAAATGCATAAATATGACATAAAGTATGCATAAAACATGTAGATATCATCAATAATGTGGCATGGAACATAAGAAATTATCGATACGTCGGAGACGTTTCAGCATCCCCAAGCTTAGTTTCTGCTCGTCCCGAGCAGGTAAACGATAACAAAGATAATTTCTGGAGTGACATGCCATCATAACCTTGATCATACTATTGTAAGCATATGTAATGAATGCAGCGATCAAAACAATGGTAAACGACATGAGTAAACAAATGAATCATAAAGCAAAGACTTTTCATGAATAGTACTTTCAAGACAAGCATCAATAAGTCTTGCATAAAAGTCAACTCATAAAGCAATAATTCAAAGTAAAGGTATCGAAGCAACACAAAGGAAGATTAAGTTTCAGCGGTTGCTTTCAACTTGTAACATGTATATCTCATGGATAGTTGTCAATGTAAAGTAATATAACAAGTGCAATATGCAAGTATGTAGGAATCAATGCACAGTTCACACAAGTGTTTGCTTCTTGAGATGGAGAGAAATAGGTGAACTGACTCAACATAAAAGTAAAAGAATGGCCCTTCGCAGAGGGAAGCATTGATTGCTATATTTGTGCTAGAGCTTTAATTTTGAAAACAAGAAACAATTTTGTCAACGGTAGTAATAAAGCATATGTGTTATGTAAATTATATTCTACAAGTTGCAAGCCTCATGCATAGTATACTAATAGTGCCTGCACCTTGTCCTAATTAGCTCGGATTACCTGGATTATCACCGCAATACATATGTTTTAACCAAGTGTCACAAAGGGGTACCTCTATGCCGCCTGTACAAAGGTCTAAGGAAAAAGCTCGCATTGGATTTCTCGCTTTTGATTATTCTCAACTTAGACATCCATACCGGGACAACATAGACAACAAATAATGGACTCCTCTTTAATGCATAAGCATTCAACAATTATTAATTTTCTCATATGAGATTGAGGATATTTGTCCAAAACTGAAACTTCCACCATGGATCATGGCTTTAGTTAGCGGCCCAATGTTCTTCTCTAACAGTATGCATGCTCAAACCATTCAACTCATGGTAAATCTCCCTTACTTCAGACAAGACAGACATGCATAGCAACTCACATGATATTCAACAAAGAGTAGTTGATGGCGTCCCCAGGAACATGGTTATCGCACAACAAGCAACTTAATAAGAGATAAAGTGCATAAGTACATATTCAATACCACAGTAGTTTTTAGGCTATTTGTCCCATGAGCTATATATTGCAAAGGTAAAGGATAGAAATTTAAAGGTAGCACTCAAGCAATTTACTTTGGAATGGTGGAGAAATACCATGCAGTAGGTAGGTATGGTGGACACAAATGGCATAATGGTTGGCTCAAGGATTTTGGATGCATGAGAAGTATTCCCTCTCGATACAAGGCTTAGGCTAGCAAGGTTATTTGAAACAAACACAAGTATGAAGTGGTGCAGCAAAACTCACATAAAAGACATATTGTAAACATTATAAGACTCTACACTGTCTTCCTTGTTGTTCAAACACTTTACTAGAAATTATCTAGACCTTAGAGAGACCAATTATGCAAACCAAATTTTAGCAAGCTCTATGTATTTCTTCATTAATAGGTGCAAAGTATATGATGCAAGAGCTTAAACATGAGCACAACAATTGCCAAGTATCACATTATCCAAGACATTTTACCAATTACTACATGTAGCATTTCCCGATTCCAACCATATAACAATTTAACGAAGAAGATTCAACCTTCGCCATGAACACTATGAGTAAAGCCTAAGGACATATTTGTCCATATGCAACAGCGGAGCGTGTCTCTCTCCCACACAATGAATGCTAGGATCCATTTTATTCAAACAAAAACAAAAACAAAAACAAACCGACGCTCCAAGCAAAGTGCATAAGATGTGATGGAATAAAAATATAGTTTCACTAGAGGAACCTGATAATGTTGTCGATGAAGAAGGGGATGCCTTGGGAATCCCCAAGCTCAGACGCTTGAGTCTTCTTGAAATATGCAGGGGTGAACCACCGGGGCATCCTGTAACATCCCAAATTTCAATAAAAGAAAGTTAGAAGAATTCCAGAGAGCAAATTTTCAAACCAACAAAAGCTTTTTAAATTGCATATAGTGCCATGCATAGGACTTGTGCATTTGATTGATATGCCATGATGATTGTTATTATGTTTATAAGCTAAACCCTAAAACCCTAATGTGATCATGAGAAGATCACCAACCAAATAAATCAAAAAGAGAAAGAAATCAAATAAATGAAAAACCCTAAAACCCTCACATATGCCCTATGGCATTTTTATAAATTTTGACCCTAGACCAATTTGGTCTTCACCATTAGTTGAATAATGTTACTAAACACTTATTACAACTTTTGGAATCAAAGAATCACAAATCAAATGGATTTCAAATACAAAACTTGCTCACATATGATAATGGTCAAATCTGCCAATTATAGTCTGATCACTACTTTGAGCCCTTGCAATTCAAAATTTTCAAACTAGACCTTGCTAACTCTTTGCACCACATCCAAGTCAACATCAAGGTGAACACTTTTTGTAAAGATCACCATGCCAAATTCTTTCTTGATCATTAGCTATGCTCAACCAAAGTTGCAACATTTTAATATGTGCAACAATCTCACACTTAGCCAAATTTGCCAAACTTTGAATTTAACAATTCCACCACCACACTCCATCACCTCTGGTCATTTCTAACTAAATGAAATACTCACAATTCAAAACTTTCAACCATTTGAATTGAATCAAATTTGGATAAAATTCACACATAATCAATATGGCACTATTTGACAGTATTGCAAATAGTGATCTAACCTAACCCTAACTACCCCAATTGCACTCTACTGGTTCCCTTGTCCCCTCTCTCACTTAACACCCCACAGCAACCCTAGGGAGGCAAGCCCTAGCTTGCATGGCATGGCCATGCCGGCCATGTCGAGCCACCCCTCTCTCCCTTGCTCTCCAACCTTGGCCCTGGTGTCCATTAGCTCCACCTCACCCTTCTACCTCACCTAGCCATGGCCTTGTCGCCGTAGACACTATAGACTCGCCGGAGGACGCGCGCCCAGAACGCGCCAGCATGCCGCTCGCGTCGCGCGTGGCGCGCCACAGACGCATACTGGCCACGCGCCATGCCACCACCTCGAGCACGCCCTGGACCCCCTGCGAGCGAGTTGAGCACCTGCGTGACACCGCGACGCCGCCAGACACGCACGCAGCACAGACCCGTGACCGCCGGCACCGGAGATGACGACATGATCCCGTGAACGCCGCGGCAGTAGTGGAAGCAAGGCGACCAAACCAGCCACCGCCCGACCGTGCCAGCACCACCTCTAGCTTCGCCTTGATGAGGAGAACACGACCGCACCCTCGCCTAGCTCGATAGCTCGCCAGAGAAGCCGCGAGCATGTCGACCTCGCTTCGGACCCGCAGCACCCTCGCGTCTCTATAAATAGAGCACTCCCCTGAGCAATCCAAGCACACCACCTTGCTCTCCACCCTTCACTGCTTCTCAACCACCACACCACTCACTCGATTGTCGCCGGAGCTGCTCCAATTTGGAGATCAGAACCGCCAGTACCTGGTGGACGCCGCCGTCGATTGGAGCCGAACCAGGAGCTGCCGCCGGTACCAGGAGCTCCGTCGTCGTCCACAACTTCACCACGCACATTGCCTACCCTAGCTGGAGCCACGGTGAGCTCTCCGACCCCCTACCCTCGCCTCCAGCACGTCGGGTTCTCGTCGGAGAAGACGATGAACCTCGACCGTCGATCTGCGTTCTAATCCAACGTCTGCCTTTAAAACGTACCGATTCGGCGTTTAAACGTCGCTGACGAGTGGACCCCACCATGTCAGCGCGCCGCGCGTCTGTGGACCGTGGCTGGGCTGGACTGGGCCGTTTTATTCGAATCTGGCCCAGTTTAGTTTCCCGCTGGCCCTATTAATTCAAATTGCTTTTAATCAATTCCAAATAATTTCAATACTGCCCAAACTTTGAAAATCAATAGATTCAAATTGGCTTAACCAAATTCAATGAATTTTATAGGGTTGGAAAGCTAGTAAAAAGATCTAAAGAATGCCACTGGTCCCATGTCAAGATGTGCTGTAGAATTAATCTGATAAAAAGAAGAAGGCAGGGACTTTCCCATATGCAAATAATTATTAAAAATCAACCAAAATAGATATTAAGTTAATTCCAACTCTAATAGCTCACATTTGACTTACACTAATTGTTTATGCAATAAAATGGTGTGGTCACTTTGCATGATCATGCCCTAGTTTAAGTAATGGACAATATGGCTAGTTTATGTAGTTGATATTGTCCAAAACTATTAAGTAAATCATATGAAGTATTATACTTCATTTAAACCTTGTCTCAAATGAATTCATGTGATGTTTGGATCCCTGGCCAAAACTCACTTATATGAATTACTTAGAGATTTAAATCATATGTAGCATTACTAAATGGTATGAGGGGTCTACCTCATTTAAATCATTTTCTCAAATGATAATGATGAATATTTGACTTAGGTCAATATAGGTTCATATAGGATTGTTTGAGAAATTAAATCTTAAGAAGATTTCAATGAGAGGAAATTAGTTCTCAAGAACCCTATGGAAACTATCATTTACATATTAAATAAAAAGAAGTAAATTCTCCTCAAGCCACACAACCCATGCACCCTAATTAGATTATTTGTGTGCATAAAATAGTTTGTGTGTTTGTATGTGATACATGGAATAGCCATTGAATTAGTGAGTAAATATACTCATATTCAAATTTAGACGCTAGCACCGGAGAGTACACGGAAGAAGAAGGTTGCTACCGGGAGGAGGAGGAGGAGAACTTTGAGAACTACCAAGGCAAGCTAATATTCTTGCAAAGTGCAAAGCCCTTTGGGGCAAGGCACCATGAGTCTTATCTTTTCTTACATAAGCCTATCCCAAGTTTATACATTACAAGTTTTTACTTGTTTTCTCAAGAAGTTGCTTTTATAGTTAACTTTGGTCAAAGTAAGGAAGTTTATTAGAGTAGTAAAGTTAGTTTTACTCAAGCAAAGCAAGATAGCACCCCTCATGATTTAGAGCTAGTGCTAATGAATAAAACTTGACTACTCTAGATGGGAACAATGTGACTTGAACTGAATTTGAAACCTTGGAATGATGAAGCATTCCATTGAATGATTTTTGAAGGTGAATATGACCAAGAGAAGATGGTGATTTTTGATAAAAATGATATTGGTTTGAATGCGATACCTTTCCAATAGTGAGTACCCCCACAATACCTGATTATGGGTAGGGCTTAACTGGAAGTTTATGCATCTTAGTATGGGTTCCCTCTGAACACACATCATAGGGGTTATGCTTGAGGCTGTCTCCGTTGTTGAGAAAAGATGTGAATTGAGGTGAATTGTACGGCCAAGCCCTGTGCAGTTCCCAGGTTGACAGTTGGTCTTCACTGGGAGGCCAAGCTCATGGGGAGAGGTGCTCCTACTAGGATTTGTAAGTGAAAGGTTATGGTTGATGATCCGCGTACTGTATTACGATGATTCGGGGTAATCCCGACGGATGAAATCAAATGTTGTGGCACAAGTGTGCAACCTCTGTAGAGTGTCAATCTATTCGAATAGCCGCGTCCACGGTTACGGACGGTTGGAAAGGCCATACAGTTTCCGATGTCATATCTTTGAAAAATGATGTTGAAAGAAGATGGTGAAATGAATGGTGGTGAATTGAATTGAAATCACCACTTGAATGGTGGGAATGACACTAATGTTCCCACTGGAGTTAGTTAGCACTTGAATAAGCTTTTCTCAAATACTTGTGAACTAAAACTGGCGTTATGCAAATAAACTAGAGCTTAGCAAACATGACTAAATTGTCTAGTACTTACATTAGTATTAGTTTGCGAGTACTTGAAGTACTCACGGCTTTGTCCCTGGCTATTCAAATGGCCAGAGTATGAAGATGAACAAGGAGATGACCAGCAGGACGCCTACGACAACTAGGAGTCTTCCGACGTCAAGCGTTGGCCTGTGGACTAGAGAGTCCTTGTATCTTACGCTTCCGCTATGAACTTGTGTTTGTTCGTTGATCAATAGATCAACTATTCGTGTAATATGGATGATGTGATTCCAAGTTGTAAGACATTATGGTTTGTAATGAATGATGACTGTGATACTTAACTATTATGCCTCGCAACAACAATATTCCTGGGATTGCGATGTATGACATAATAGGCATTCGGACTTAAAAATCCGGGTGTTGACAAGTTGGTATCAGAGCCATTGTTTGACCTTAGAAGACCTTAGTTAGAATGGGCGTTCTGAAAAAAACTTAACTTTGAAAATCAAATGAAGAAATATTTGTGAAAATTTACTTACACTCTTGTCTTTGAGACTTTGCCAAAAATTTGATGAATCATGTTCTATCTTATGTGAATCTACTTAAAATTTTGCCACACCATGCACTCTCTAACTTACTCATCCAATTCTCTTTCAGATGGAGCCGAATGAACCCATCAACACCAAGTTTTACCAGCTTGGGAAGGGAGGAAGCTTGATCTTCGAGCACGACCACAACGCCGTCTCTGACTTCCTTGGGCGCCCACACCCCGAGTTCCACGGGGTTCAGTTGGACGACACGCCCGGAGGAGAGTTGCAGTGGGTGATCACTGCCGACTTGAGGGGCAAGATGGAGCCTCCCACCTCGGAGAGGATCCTCTTCTCCTTCCGCGAGAGCAACTGGCTCGACGTACTCGCATGTGGCCTTCAGGAGGCACTTGCGCACCTCTGTGGACAGAACGTGGTGTGCATCCTCGCCTCTCGCTTCGCGCATCTCGTGAGGTGTGATGCCATGGGAGTCCCCATGGAGCTGCAGCCGCACCCGGAGTTGAGGCACCATGCTGAGCACCTGGACTTCATGCTCTACCAGACTCAGAAGGACCTCGACGCCACTCGCGCTTACGTGAACCAGACCCATGCTCACATCATCGAGCAGGGTGAGGCGATCAAGCTACTCAACAACGACCGCAAGAGCCTTCGCCAGCAGCGTGCCAAGAAGGACGCTACGATTGTGCGCCTTCGCGCCAAGATCGCGTCACTTGAGGCCACTGTCAAGGCCCAGGAAGACCAGCTCAGAGAGATGGAGGATGACGACGGAGGTACTGGCCTTCAGGGAGGAGGAGCCTTCCTGAGCGACGACGATGACTTTGAGGAGGACGAGTTCACCGAGGAGGAGGACTACGAGTTCCTGGAGGCAGGACCCGATGACTATGTCCCGATCGATGTCGAGGATGAGGAGTAGTTGCACTAGTTTCACTTATGTAGGTGTGAGTTGTATCCCGTCCTTTGTATCGTAGCATGAGAATGGTTCTTAAAACCATTGGAGTATGAGTGTGTTAGTTTGTACTATGTGTTGAATGAATGAATGAATGAATGTTATGTTTGTCATGAAAAGATTACGAATTTCAAATGTTTTCAAACTTAACCAAAATAAACCATAGAATGTTCCCTCTTATCTCATGATCTTCTATATCTTCAGATGGCCCCTCCCAATCGCACCAACGACGCGATGATGCAACTGCTGCAAACCCTGCTTGCCGACAGGGAGACAGAAAGAGCTGAACGCCAAGCCAACCTCACCGCTTTGCAGAACATTGCCAACCAAGGCCATGGAAATCATGACCACCCCGGATCCAAGCTCAAGAACTTCCAGAACACCAACCCTCCGGTGTTTAGCAAGACCGAGGAACCCCTCGATGCCGACGATTGGCTCCAGACTATGGAGAACAACCTGGAAGTAGCCGGGGTGGAAGCCAACGAGAAAGTCTTGTTTGCCACCCACTATCTCGCTGGGCCAGCCCACGGTTGGTGGACAAGCACCCGTGCCATGAACGGAGGACAGTTCATGACTTGGGAGGATTTCAAGCTAAAGTTCAGCAAGTACCATGTACCCCCGGGTCTTATCAAAAAGATGAGGGATGAGTTCCGTGAACTGAAACAAGGCCGCATGACGGTGGTAGAATACCGCGACAAGTTTCTCACACTGTCGAGGTACGCCCCTGATGAGACTGACACCGTTGAGAAGAGGAAGGAGAGATTCCTGAATGGACTGCATGATGAGATGCAGACTGTCCTCGTCAACATCCCCTTCGCCGACCTTGAAGCCCTTGTTGACTCCGCCATCCAGATGGAGGGCAAGCTGAACCAAGCCAATGAGAACCGCAAGCGCCGCATGGCGAATCAAAGTGGGTCTAGCCATACTCAGAAGTATCGCCCCAGCTCAAGTGGAGGTTTCACTCCAAGAAACAACAACAAACCCCCGATGCAGAACTCGCGCCCCGGTTATCAGAACCGGAGTGGAGGAAACTCCAAGCCAGGAGGCTACAACAACAACAACTACAACAACAACAACAACTACAACCGCGCTCCGCCCAGAGCCCCCAACAACAACAACAACAACACCAACACCGCTCCCAGAACCGGAAGCAACGCCGTCCCCGTTGCGACTAAGGACAAGGCCACCATCACTTGTTATGAGTGTGGTGTAGTGGGGCACTACTCCAACGAGTGTCCCAAGCGACTCGCCAAGCTCGCTGGCAACACCGCAGCACCTGCTCAGCAGCAAAGCCGTGTCTCCACCGGCAAGAAGTTCGCCCCCAACAACCCCAATAATCGCAACGGCCGCCTCTACCACATGAACGCCGAAGAAGCCCAGGAAGCACCAGATGTTGTACTGGGTATGTTTTCTGTCAACCACACCCCTGCCAGAGTGTTGTTTGATTCCGGAGCATCTCATTCTTTTGTCACTGAAGACTTTGCATCCACAAGTAAAATTCAACCCCTTAGTTTGAAGCATGTTATGATAGTTCAAATTCCCGGATCAACCACCAAAGCCAGAAAATTTTGCAAAAATGTACCTATCAAAATCCATGATGTAGATTTCTATGCAAATCTAATAATTCTGGGAACCAAAGGTTTGGAAGTCGTACTAGGAATGGACTGGATGTCCAAGCACAATTGATTGATAGACTGTGCCAAGAAAGCCATAACCATGACTAGCAGCACCGGTATCGTAGTAGAGCACGTCTCTGAAAAACTACCCAGAAAATTCACCTGCAACCAAAGTGTATCCAAGCCAACTCTGGATCAAATCAGGGTCGTTTGTCGCTACCCTGATGTGTTTCCGGATGATCTACCCGGTATGCCCCCGGATCGGGATATCGAGTTCATCATCGAGTTAATCCCCGGAACTGGACCTATAGCCCAGAGAGCCTACAGCATGAACGCAACAGAGCTTGTGGAGTTGAAGAAACAAATAGATGATATGTTGGCCAAGGGTCTGATTAGACCTAGTGCATCCCCCCTGGAGATCACCAGTTCTGTTTGTGGACAAGAAGGATGGTGCAAATCATTTATGTACGGACTATCGTAAGCTTAACGATGTCACCATCAAAAACAAATACCCCTTACCCAAGATAGAGGACTTGTTTGATCAACTCACCGGAGCCAGAGTTTTCTCCAAGATAGATCTTAGAACTGGATATCATCAGCTAAAAATCCGAGCCACCGACATTCCAAAAACTGCCTTCACCACCAGATATGGGTTGTATGAGTACAACGTCATGTCATTTGGACTGACCAATGCCCCCGCTTATTTCATGAATCTCATGAATAAGATCTTCATGAACTTTTTGGACAAGTTTGTCGTTGTCTTCATCGATGACATCCTTGTGTACTCCAAGTCCGAAGAGGAACATGAACAGCATTTGGAGACTGTCCTAGAAACCCTTAGGCATCACCAGTTGTATGCCAAGTTCAGCAAGTGTGAGTTTTGGTTGGAAGAGGTTGGATTTCTGGGACACATCTTGTCTGCAGGAGGAATTGCCGTAGATCCCGCCAAAATCAAAACTGTTATGGAATGGCAAGCCCCAACCACCCAAACCGAGGTCCGCGCTTTTCTTGGATTAGCCGGATATTACCGCAGATTTGTAGAAGGCTTTTCGAGCATCGCTCGACCAATGACCCAACTGTTGAAAAAGGACAGAAAGTTTGAGTGGACTGACAAATGTGAAGAGAGCTTTCAACAGCTCAAGAGTAGACTGACAACAGCCCCAATCCTGATCATGCCAGACATTGCAAAGCCCTTTGACGTATATTCCGACGCCTCCAAGACTGGTCTTGGATGTGTGCTTATGCAAGAAGGCAAGGTTGTATCCTACCTTTCAAGACAGCTAAAGCAACATGAACAGAATTACCCAACCCATGACCTCGAGCTTGCAGCCGTGGTCCTAGCCTTGAAAGTTTGGCGTCATTACCTCATGGGTAATCGATGCGAGATCTACTCCGACCACAAGAGCCTGAAATACATATTCACCCAGAAGGAGCTGAACATGAGACAACGCCGATGGATTGAATTGATCAAGGATTACGACATGGAGATTCACTACCACCCCGGCAAGGCCAATGTGGTAGCGGATGCTTTGAGTAGATTGCCGTGTCAGTTGAACTCCATGCTCGCAACCGAACAGCCCAGCTTGCATCAAGAGTTTGAACAGTTCAGACTTGAACTGGTTAGTGAAGGATTCCTAGCCAGCATAGAACTGCAACCCACCTTGGTTAGCCAAATCAGCCAAATCAAGGAAGCCCAGAAGGACAATGCTAGCATTGACGGAATCAAGAAACAGATAGCCGCAGGAAAAGCCCCTGGATTCACCGTAAATGAAGCCGGAGTTCTTTGGTACAAAGAACGTCTCTGCGTACCATCGGACTCAGACTTGAAGCAAGTCATTCTGCAAGAAGCCCATGACACCCTTTATTCAATCCACCCCGGAGGTACCAAGATGTACCAAGACTTGAAGGAGCAATTCTGGTGGCATGGAATGAAGAGAGAGATCGGCAGCTATATCGCCAAGTGTGACATCTGTCAGAGAGTCAAGGCAGAACATCAACGACCCGCCAGACTGTTACAACCACTGCAGATTCCAGAATGGAAATGGGACTCCGTAGGAATGGACTTTATCACCGGACTGCCCAAATCCAGCAAAGGCAATGATTCAATATGGGTAGTTGTCGATAGATTGACCAAAGTCGCCCATTTCATCGCCGTCAAGACCACATACCAAGGCCCAAAGTTAGCTGAACTGTACATTTCCAGAATAGTCGCCCTGCACGGAACCCCGAAGTCGATAGTGTCAGATAGAGGATCACAGTTCACCTCAAGATTCTGGCAAAAAGTGCATGAAGGATTAGGCACCCGTCTGAATTTCAGCACCGCCTATCACCCTCAGACCGACGAACAAACTGAGAGAGTCAACCAGATACTGGAGGACATGCTGAGAGCATGTGTACTGGAATATGGATCTAAGTGGGAAGACTTCCTACCTTACGCAGAATTCTCTTACAACAACAGCTACCAAGCTAGCCTACAGATGGCCCCCTTTGAAGCCTTGTACGGAAGGAAATGCCGTACCCCCCTGAACTGGTCGGAAGTCAGGGAAAGCCAAGTTTTTGGCCCAGATGTTCTTCGTGAAGCCGAAGAGAAAGTCCACAAGATTCGCGAGTATCTCAAGACTGCGCAATCAAGACAGAAGAGCTACGCCGACAAGCAACGTCGGGAGATGACCTTCGAGATCGGAGATTTTGTCTATCTCAAGGTATTCCCCTTGAAAGGAATGCAGAGATTTCAACTGAAAGGAAAGCTCGCACCCCGATATGTCGGACCCTTCAAAGTTCTGAGCCGCCGAGGAGAAGTATCTTACCAACTGGAGCTACCTGAAGAAATGTCGGCTGTGCACGACGTGTTTCATATCTCACTCCTCCGGAAGTGCCTTGAAGTCCCCGAGAAGACCGAAGTGTTCAAGAACATCGATCACCGATCGGTGGATATCAACAAGGACTTGACTTACCGCGAAGTTCCGATTCACATCCTGGAGGAAGCTTACCGAACCACCCGCACCCGAAGCATCAAGTTTCTGAAGATACAATGGAGCAATCATACCGAAGATGAAGCCACATGGGAACGCGAAGACTTCATGAAGAAGGAGTACCCAGATCTCTTTAGTACCTAACTTTCTTTTCGATCTCGGGACGAGATCTTTTGTAAGGGGGAAGGGTTTGTAACATCCCAAATTTCAATAAAAGAAAGTTAGAAGAATTCCAGAGAGCAAATTTTCAAACCAACAAAAACTTTTTAAATTGCATATAGTGCCATGCATAGGACTTGTGCATTTGATTGATATGCCATGATGATTGTTATTATGTGTATAAGCTAAACCCTAAAACCCTAATGTGATCATGAGAAGATCACCAACCAAATAAATCAAAAAGAGAAAGAAATCAAATAAATGAAAAACCCTAAAACCCTCACATATGCCCTATGGCATTTTTATAAATTTTGACCCTAGACCAATTTGGTCTTCACCATTAGTTGAATAATGTTACTAAACACTTATTACAACTTTTGGAATCAAAGAATCACAAATCAAATGGATTTCAAATACAAAACTTGCTCACATATGATAATGGTCAAATCTGCCAATTATAGTCTGATCACTACTTTGAGCCCTTGCAATTCAAAATTTTCAAACTAGACCTTGCTAACTCTTTGCACCACATCCAAGTCAACATCAAGGTGAACACTTTTTGTAAAGATCACCATGCCAAATTCTTTCTTGATCATTAGCTATGCTCAACCAAAGTTGCAACATTTTAATATGTGCAACAATCTCACACTTAGCCAAATTTGCCAAACTTTGAATTTAACAATTCCACCACCACACTCCATCACCTCTGGTCATTTCTAACTAAATGAAATACTCACAATTCAAAACTTGCAACCATTTGAATTGAATCAAATTTGGATAAAATTCACACATAATCAATATGGCACTATTTGACAGTATTGCAAATAGTGATCTAACCTAACCCTAACTACCCCAATTGCACTCTATTGGTTCCCTTGTCCCCTCTCTCACTTAACACCCCACAGCAACCCTAGGGAGGCAAGCCCTAGCTTGCATGGCATGGCCATGCCGGCCATGTCGAGCCACCCCTCTCTCCCTTGCTCTCCAACCTTGGCCCTGGTGTCCATTAGCTCCACCTCACCCTTCTACCTCACCTAGCCATGGCCTTGTCGCCGTAGATGCCGTAGACTCGCCAGAGGACGCGCGCCCAGAACGCGCCAGCATGCCGCTCGCGTCGCGCGTGGCGCGCCACAGACGCATACTGGCCACGCGCCATGCCACCACCTCAAGCACGCCTTGGACCCCCTGCGAGCGAGTTGAGCACCTGCGTGACACCGCGACGCCGCCAGACACGCGCGCAGCACAGACCCGTGACCGCCGGCGCCGGAGACGACGACATGATCCCGTGAACGCCACGGCAGTAGTGGAAGCAAGGCGACCAAACCAGCCACCGCCCGACCGTGCCAGCACCACCTCTAGGTTCGCCTTGATGAGGAGAACACGATCGCACCCTCGCCTAGCTCGATAGCTCGCCGGAGAAGCCGCGAGCATGTCGACCTCGCTTCGGACCCGCAGCACCCTCGCGTCTCTATAAATAGAGCACTCCCCTGAGGAATCCAAGCACACCACCTTGCTCTCCACCCTTCACTGCTTCTCAACCACCACACCACTCACTCGATTGTCGCCGGAGCTGCTCCAATTTGGAGATCGGAGCCGCCGGTACCTGGTGGATGGCGCCGTCGATTGGAGCCGAACCAGGAGCTGCCGCCGGTACCAGGAGCTCGGCCGTCGTCCACAACTTCACCACGCACATTGCCTACCCTAGCTGGAGCCACAGTGAGCTCTCCGACCCCCTACCCTCGCCGCCAACACGTCGGGTTCTCGTCGGAGAAGACGATGAACCTCGACCGTCGATCTGCGTTCTAATCCAACGTCTGCCTTTAAAACGTACCGATTCGGCGTTTAAACGTCGCTGACGAGTGGACCCCACCCTGTCAGCGCGCCGCGCATCTGTGGACCGTGGCTGGGCTGGACTGGGCCATTTTATTCGAATCTGGCCCAGTTTAGTTTCCCGCCGGCCCTATTAATTCAAATTGCTTTTAATCAATTCCAAATAATTTCAATACTGCCCAAACTTTGAAAATCAATAGATTCAAATTGGCTTAACCAAATTCAATGAATTTTATAGGGTTGGAAAGCTAGTAAAAAGATCTAAAGAATGCCACTGGTCCCATGTCAAGATGTGCTGTAGAATTAATCTGATAAAAAGAAGAAAGCAGGGACTTTCCCATATGCAAATAATTATTAAAAATCAACCAAAATAGATATTAAGTTAATTCCAACTCTAATAGCTCACATTTGACTTACACTAATTGTTTATGCAATAAAATGGTGTGGTCACTTTGCATGATCATGCCCTAGTTTAAGTAATGGACAAAACGGCTAGTTTATGTAGTCGATATTGTCCAAAACTATTAAGTAAATCATATGAAGTATTATACTTCATTTAAACCTTGTCTCAAATGAATTCATGTGATGTTTGGACCCCTGGCCAAAACTCACTTATATGAATTACTTAGAGATTTAAATCATATGTAGCATTACTAAATGGTATGAGGGGTCTACCTCATTTAAATCATTTTCTCAAATGATAATGATGAATATTTGACTTAGGTCAATATAGGTTCATATAGGATTGTTTGAGAAATTAAATCTTAAGAAGATTTCAATGAGAGGAAATTAGTTCTCAAGAACCCTATGGAAACTATCATTTACATATTAAATAAAAAGAAGTAAATTCTCCTCAAGCCACACAACCCATGCACCCTAATTAAATTATTTGTGTGCATAGAATAGTTTGTGTGTTTGTATGTGATACATGGAATATCCATTGAATTAGTGAGTAATTATACTCGTATTCAAATTTAGACGCTAGCACCGGAGAGTACATGGAAGAAGAAGGTTGCTACCAGGAGGAGGAGGAGAACTTTGAGAACTACCAAGGCAAGCTAATATTCTTGCAAAGTGCAAAGCCCTTTGGGGCAAGGCACCATGAGTCTTATCTTTTCTTACATAAGCCTATCCCAAGTTTATACATTACAAGTTTTTACTTGTTTTCTCAAGAAGTTGCTTTTATAGTTAACTTTGGTCAAAGTAAGGAAGTTTATTAGAGTAGTAAAGTTAGTCTTACTCAAGCAAAGCAAGATAGCACCCCTCATGATTTAGAGCTAGTGCTAATGAATAAAACTTGACTACTCTAGATGGGAACAATGTGACTTGAACTGAATTTGAAACCTTGGAATGATGAAGCATTCCATTGAATGATTTTTGAAGGTGAATATGACCAAGAGAAGATGGTGATTTTTGATAAAAATGATATTGGTTTGAATGCGATACCTTTCCAATAGTGAGTACCCCCACAATACCTGATTATGGGTAGGGCTTAACTGGAAGTTTATGTATCTTAGTATGGGTTCCCTCTGAACACACATCATAGGGGTTATGCTTGAGGCTGCCTCCGTTGTTGAGAAAAGATGTGAATTGAGGTGAATTGTACGGCCAAGCCCTGTGCAGTTCCCAGGTTGACAGTTGGTCTTCACTGGGAGGCCAAGCTCATGGGGAGAGGTGCTCATACTAGGATTTGTAAGTGAAAGGTTATGGTTGATGATCCGCGTACTGTGTTACGATGATTCGGGGTAATCCCGACGGATGAAATCAAATGTTGTGGCACAAGTGTGCAACCTCTGCAGAGTGTCAATCTATTCGTATAGCCGCGTCCACGGTTACGGACGGTTGGAAAGGCCATACAGTTTCCGATGTCATATCTTTGAAAAATGATGTTGAAAGAAGATGGTGAAATAAATGGTGGTGAATTGAATTGAAATCACCACTTGAATGGTGGGAATGAAACTAATGTTCCCACTGGAGTTAGTTAGCACTTGAATAAGCTTTTCTCAAATACTTGTGAACTAAAACTGGCGTTATGCAAATAAACTAGAGCTTAGCAAACAGGACTAAATTGTCTAGTACTTACATTAGTATTAGTTTGCGAGTACTTGAAGTACTCACGGCTTTGTCCCTGGCTATTCAAATGGCCAGAGTATGAAGATGAACAAGGAGATGACCAGCAGGACGCCTACGACAACTAGGAGTCTTCCGACGTCAAGCGTTGGCCTGTGGACTAGAGAGTCCTTGTATCTTACGCTTCCGCTATGAACTTGTGTTTGTTCGTTGATCAATAGATCAACTATTCGTGTAATATGGATGATGTGATTCCAAGTTGTAAGACATTATGGTTTGTAATGAATGATGACTGTGATACTTAACTATTATGCATCGCAACAACAATATTCCTGGGATTGCGATGTATGATATAATAGGCATTCGAACTTAAAAATCCGGGTGTTGACACATCCCCAAGCTTAGAGCTTTCACTCTCCTTGATCATGTTGTATCATCTCCCTCTCTTGATCCTTGAAAACTTCCTCCACACCAAACTCAAAACAACTCATTAGAGGGTTAGTGCACAATTAAAATTTACATGTTCAGAGGTGACACAATCATTCTTAACACTTCTGGTCATTGCACAAAGCTACTGAAAGTCAATGGAATCGAAAAATCCATCAAGCATAGCAAAACAGGCAATGCGAAATAAAAGGCAGAATCTGTCAAAACAGAACAGTTCGTAAAGACGAATTTTATTGAGGCACCAGACTTGCTCAAATGAAAATGCTCAAATTGAATGAAAGTTGCGTAAATACCTGAGGATCACTCACGTAAATTGGCATAATTTTCTGAGTTACCTACAGAGAATTAGGCCCAGATTCGTGACAGAAAAGAAATCTGTTTCTGCGCAGTAATCCAAATCTAGTATGAATCTTACTATCAACGACTTTACTTGGCACAACAATGCACAAAACTAAGATAAGGAGAGGTTGCTACAGTAGTAACAACTTCGAAGACTCAAATATAAAATAAAAGTGCAGTAGTAAAATCATGGGTTGTCTCCCATAAGCGCTTTTCTTTAACGCCTTTCAGCTAGGCGCAGAAAGTGTGTATCAAGTATTATCAAGAGACGAAGCATCAACATCATAATTTGTTCTAATGATAAAATCAAAAGGTAACTTCATTCTCTTTCTAGGGAAGTGTTCGATACCTTTCTTGAGAGGAAATTGATATTCAATATTACCTTCCTTCATATCAATAATAGCACCAACAGTTCGAAGAAAAGGTCTTCCCAATATAATGGGACAAGATGCATTGCATTCAATATCCAAGACAACAAAATCAACGGGGACAAGGTTATTGTTAACCGTAATGCGAACATTATCAACTCTCCCCAAAGGTCTCTTTGTAGAGTTATCAGCAAGATTAACATCCAAATAACAATTTTTCAATGGTGGCAAGTCAAGCATATTATAGATTTTTCTAGGCATAACGGAAATACTTGCACCAAGATCACATATAGCATTACAATCGAACTCATTGACCTTCATCTTAATGATGGGCTCCCAACCATCCTCTAACTTCCTAGGAATAGAAGTTTCGCGATTTAATTTCTCTTCTCTAGCTTTTATGAGAGCATTTGTAATATGTTTCGTGAAAGCCAAATTTATAGCACTAGCATTAGGACTCTTAGCAAGTTTTTGTAAGAACTTTATAACTTCAGAGATGTGGAAATCATCAAAATCCAAACCATTATAATCTAACACAATGGGATCATTGTCCCCTATGTTGGAAAAAATTTCAGCAGTTTTATCACTGGCAGTTTCAGCAGTTTTAGCAGTTTCAGGCAGTTTTTCGCGCTTTGCATTAGAAGTGGAAACATTGCCAACACCAATTATTTTACCATTAATAGTAGAAGGTGCAGTAACATGTGGAGCATTAGCATTACTAGTGGTGGTAATAGTCCAAACTTTAGCTATATTATCTTCTTTAGCATTTTCTTCTTTTTCCCACCTAGCACGCAATTCGGCCATCAATCTTATATTCTCATTAATTCTAACTTGGATGGCATTTGCTGTAGTAACAATCTTATTATCTATATCCTCAGGTTTAGCAGCCATTTTATTAATTAAACAAGATTGTGACGCAGACATGTATGAGATTCTGTTTTCAGCATTTGCAAGTTTAGTTTGCAACCCAGAGATCTCCATATTCAGATTTTCAAGTTGATTTCCTATATTCTTCAACAAGGTAGATTGTATTCATAGTTTTAGTAAAAAAATTATTTTGCTCATATTGTGATTGCATAAAGTTCTTGGTGGATCTTTCAATTTCTAACATCTTTTCCTCATTAGGTGAAGCATATCTACCATAAGAGTTACCATTAGCAGGATATGGCCTAGAATTATTATAATTGTTATTTTTAATGAAATTCACATCAACATATTCTTTTTGAGCAACCAATGAAGCTAACGGAACATTATTAGGATCAACATTTGTCCTACCATTCACAAGCATAGACATAATAGCATCAATCTTATCACTCAAGGAAGAGATTTCTTCGACAGAATTTACCTTCTTACCTTGTGGAGCTCTTTCCGTGTGCCATTCAGAGTAATTAATCATCATGTTATCAAGAAGCTTTGTTGCTTCGCCAAGAGTGATGAACATAAAGGTACCTCCAGCAGCTGAATCCAATAGGTTCCGCGAAGAAAAATTCAGTCCTGCATAAAAGGTTTGGATGATCATCCAAGTAGTCAGTCCATGGGTTGGGCAATTTTTAACCAAAGATTTCATTCTTTCCCAAGCTTGTGCAATATGCTCATTATCCAATTGTTTAAAATTCATTATGCTACTCCTCAAAGATATAATTTTAGCAGGGGGATAATATCTACCAATAAAAGCATCCTTGCATTTAGTCCATGAATCTACTATTCTTAGGCAGAGATAGCAACCAATCTTTAGCTCTTCCTCTTAATGAGAAAGGGAACAATTTTAATTTTATTATGTCACCATCTACATCCTTATACTTTTGCATTTCACATAATTCAACAAAATTATTGAGATGGGCAGCAACATCATCAGAACTAACACCAGAAAATTGCTCTCGCATAACAAGATTCAGTAAAGTAGGTTTAATTTCAAAGAATTCCGCTGTAGTAGCAGGTGGAGCAATAGGTGTGCATAAGAAATCATTATTATTTGTGGTTGTGAAGTCACACAACTTAGTATTTTCAGGAGTACCCATTTTAGCAACAGTAAATAAAGCAAACTAGATAAAGTAAATGCAAGTAACTAATTTTTTTTGTGTTTTTGATATAGCAAACAAGATAACAAATAAAGTAAAACTAGCAACTAATTTTTTTGTGTTTTGATTTAGTGCAGCAAACAAAGTACTAAATAAAAGTAAAGCAAGACAAAAACAAAGTAAAGAGATTGGATTTGGAGACTCCCCTTTCAGCGTGTCTTGATCTCCCCGGCAACGGCGCCAGAAAATCTGCTTGATACGCGTACAGCACGCGTCCGTTGGGAACCCCAAGAGGAAGGTGTGATGCATACAGCGGCAAGTTTTCCCTCAGTAAGAAACCAAGGTTTATCGAACCAGTAGGAGCCAAGAAGCACGTTGAAGGTTGATGGCGGCGAGATAGTGCGGCGCAACACCAGGGATTCCAGCGCCAACGTGGAACCTGCACAACACAACCAAAGTACTTTTCCCCAACAAAACAGTGAGGTTGTCGATCTCACCGGCTTGCTGTAACAAAGGATTAGATGTATAGTGTGGATGATGATTGTTTGTAGAAAACAGTAGAACAAGTATTGCAGTAGATTGTATTCGATTAAAAGAATGGACCGGGGTCCACAGTTCACTAGAGGTGTCTCTCCCATAAGAATAAGCATGTTGGGTGAACAAATTACAGTTGGGAATTGACAAATAGAGAGGGCATGACAATGCACATACATGATATGATGAATATTGTGAGATTTAATTGGGCATTATGACAAAGTAGATAGACCGCTATCCAGCATGCATCTATGCCTAAAAAGTCCACCTTCAGGTTATCATCCGAACCCCTTCCAGTATTAAGTTGCAAACAATAGACAATTGCATTAAGTATGGTGCGTAATGTAATCAATAACTACATCCTCGGACATAGCAGCGATGTTTTATCCCTAGTGGCAACAGCACATCCACAACCTTAGAACTTTCTGTCACTGTCCCAGATTTAATGGAGGCATGAACCCACTATCGAGCATAAATACTCCCTCTTGGAGTTAAGAGTAAAAACTTGGCCAGAGCCTCTACTAATAACGGAGAGCATGCAAGATCATAAACAATACATAGGGAATATATTGATAATCAACATAGCATAGTATTCTCTATCCATTGGATCCCAACAAACACAACATATAGCATTACAGATAGATGATCTTGATCATGTTAGGCAGCTCACAAGACCCGACAATGAAGCACAATTAGGAGAAGACGACCATCTAGCTACTGCTATGGACCCATAGTCCAGGGGTGAACTACTCACTCACCACTCCGGAGGCGACCATGGCGGTGAAGAGTCCTCCGGGAGATGATTCCCCTCTCCGGCAGGGTGCCGGAGGCGATCTCCTGAATCCCCCGAGATGGGATTGGCGGCGGTAGCGTCTCTGGAAGGTTTTCCGTATCGTGGCTCTTGGTATTGGGGGTTTCGTGATGAAGGCTTTAAATGGGCGGAGGAGATAGGTCAGGGGGCCACACGAGGGCCCCACACAACAGGCCGGCGCGGCCAAGGCTTGGGCCACGCCGCCCAAGTGTTTGGCCACCTCGTGGCCCCACTTCGTATCATCTTCGGTCTTCTGGAAGCTTCGTGTGAAAATAGGCCCCTGGGCGTTGATTTCGTCCAATTCCGAGAATATTTCCTTACTAGGATTTCTGAAACCAAAAACAGCAGAAACAAAGAATCGGCTCTTCGGCATCTCGTTAATAGGTTAGTGCCGGAAAATGCATAAATATAACATAAAGTATGCATAAAACATGTAGATATCATCAATAATGTGGCATGGAACATAAGAAATTATCTAATTTGCAGCGAACAATATCAATCCAAGTAAACTTCCAAATAACGCTATGCTCCCCGGCAACGGCGCCAGAAAACAATCTTGATAACCCACAAGTATAGGGGATCGCGGCAGTCTTCGAGGGTAGTAAAACCCAATTTATTGATTCGACGCAAGGGGAGACAAAGAATACTTGAAAGCCTTAACATCGGAGTTGTCAATTCAGCTGCACCTGGAAACAGACTTGCTCGCAAGAGTTTATCAGTAGTAACAGTTTTATAGCAGTAGCAGTAGTGAAATAACACCAGCAGAGTAACAGAGACAGCAGTAGTAATTATAGTAAACAGCAGGATTAGAATACTGTAGGCACGGGGACGGATAACGGGCGTTGCATGGATGAGAGAAACTCATGTAACAATCAAAGCAGGGCATTTGCAGATAATAATAAAACGGTGTCCAAGTACAAAGCAATCAATAGGCATGTGTTCCATATATAGTCGTACGTGCTCGCAATGAGAAACTTGCACAACATCTTTTGTCCTACCAGCCGGTGGCAGCCGGGCCTCAAGGGAATCTACTGGATATTAAGGTACTCCTTTTAATAGAGTACCGGAGCAAAGCATTAACACTCCGTGAACACATGTGATCCTCACATCACTACCATCCCCTCCGGTTGTCCCGATTTCTGTCACTTCGGGGCCATTGGTTCCGGACAGCGACATGTGTATACAATTTGCAGGTAAGATCATAAAACAATGAATATCATGACGAAACAATAACATGTTCAGATCTGAGATCATGGCACTCGGGCCCTAGTGACAAGCATTAAGCATAACAAGTTGCAACAATATCATCAAAGTACCAATTACGGACACTAGGCACTATGCCCTAACAATCTTATGCTATTACATGACCAATCTCATCCAATCCCTACCATCCCCTTCGGCCTACAGCGGGGGAATTACTCACACATGGATGGGGGAAACATGGCTGGTCGATGGAGAGGCGTCGGTGATGATGATGGCGATGATCTCCTCCAATTCCCCGTCCCGGCGGAGTGCCAGAACGGAGACTTCTGGCCCCCGAGACGGAGTTTCGCGATGTGGCGGCGTTCTGGAGGGTTTCTGGCGACTTCGACTTATTGGTCGCGATTTTTAGATCGAACCCCTTAAGTAGTCCAGAGGAGGGCGTCGGAGGCCAGCCGAGGGGGCCACACGCTAGGGCCGCGCGCCCCCCTCCTGGGCCGCGCCGACCTATGGTGTGGGGCCCTCGGGCCTCCACCTGGCTTTCCCTTCTGGCTCCGTGAGTTTTCTGGAAAAATAGGACCTTTCGCATAAATTCCGAGGATTTTCCTGAAAGTTGGATTTCTACACAAAAACGAGACACCAGAACAGTTCTGCTGAAAACAGCGTTAGTCCGTGTTAGTTGCATCCAAAATACACAAATTAGAGGCAAAACAATAGCAAAAGTGTTCGGGAAAGTAGATATGTTTTGGACGTATCAACTCCCCCCAAGCTTAGCTTATTGCTTGTCCTCAAGCAATTCAGTTAACAACTGATGCGATAAAAGAACTTTCACGAACACATTTGTTCATATGATGTAAATATCCTCATGCTTTGGCTAACACTTAGGCAGTTCATAATAAGATACATGCAAATAAGATCATCTAATAGCTATGTCAATCATGGAAAGGTACCAACAATTAATAATCAACATCATGAATCATGTCTATAAGCAGGATTGCAATGTTCATAAAAGAGTATGATAAAGTGGTATCTCGCTTGCCCATATTTGATCAGCAAAACATAAATGCTCAGGCACCTCTGAAGTTCATAGAAAGACTAGAAATAGTGATTGTCAAAGATAAAAGCATCAAAGTTATACCGCAATCAATCATATTTTGGGACAAGCATATTATACTAAGAATGACAGTTGTGCTCTAAAGAAAGTGCTCAAAGAAAGGATGGAGACACAACATAAAAGTAAGAGATTGACCCTTCGCAGAGGGAAGCAGGGATTAACATGCGCTAGAGCTTTTCATTTTTTTTAAACAGGAGTAAAATTATTTTGAGAGGTGTTTGTTGTTGTCAACGAATGGTAATGGGTACACTAACTACCTCGCCAACCGGACTTTCAAGAGCGGCTCCCATGAAGGACGTTATCTCTACCAGCAAGGTAGATCATCCATCTTCTCTTTTGTTTACATACGTATTTTAGTTTTATTATGAGTGACACTCCCCCAACCTTTGCTTACAAAAGCCATGGCTAGCCGAATCCTCGGGTGCCTTCCATCAATCACATACCATGGAGGAGTGTCTATTTGCAAAATTAAGTTGCTTACTGATGAATCAGAGCAAAACATGTGAAGAGAATTATTAATGAAGTTTGATTAATTGGGGCTGGGAACCCCATTGCCAGCTCTTTTTGCAAAATTATTGGATGAGAGGATGTGCCACTAGTCCATAATGAAAGTCCGTCAAGAGTAAATGACAAGGTTGAAAGTTAAACACCACATACTTCCTCATGAGCTATGAAACATTAACACAAATTGAGAAGCATTTTGAAGGTTTTAAAGGTAGCGCATGAAAATTTACTTGGAATGGTTTGAAATGCCATACATAGGTATTTATGGTGGACACTTTGGAACAACTTGGTTTTCAGGTGTTTGGAAGCACGAGCAGCGTTCCCGCTCAGTACAAGTGAAGGCTAGCAATAGACTGGGGAGCGACAAATCAAGAGAGCAGTCACTGTCATAATCATGCTTGCGGAAAAATAAATTAACGGAGGCATAAAAGTGATATAAGAACTCTGAAGCAATGTAAATCATAGAGGCTTAATTGACTTTTGTTCAGTCATATGCATGCGTGAGCATGTGCCAAGTCGATATAAATGAATTATTCAGAGGAGGATACCACAATATCATACCTACTTATGAATAAAACAATGCAAGCAAACATCCATGACATGCTACTCATATTAATAAATTGGAGCTAAACATGAGAGATCATGAACTACTAGACTTTCTTAAATGACATATACCTCACACGAACCAACTAAGCATGCTCACATGGATGAGTATATGTACAAAAATGAAAACAAATAGAGTTCATACCAGCCTCTCACCACAATCCAATTGTCGTAGATCGTCATTATTGCCTTTCACTTGTGTAGCTTGGATAATATGAAATGAAAACCACGCTCCAGCCACCGAAGACCATTGAACTCATAGTGAACTTTACAAACCAAAGAAGAACAGCAAATATTTTTGGTGTTTTCGAATTGGAAACAAGAACAAAAGGAAACAAGCAAACAAAGCAAAATCTTTTTGGATTTTCTTATAGCAAACCAACAATAGCAAATAAAGCAAAATAAATGCAAGAAACCAAAACAAACAAATGGTGAAGAGAAACAACAGAAATATTTTTGGTCTTTTTGTGTTTTAGGAAAGAAACAAAGCAAATACAAGAAATGGCAAACTAGAAAAGTCACATAAACACAAAGCAGCAGGAATTCATCAAACTTGACAGCAGTACAGTACTCGATTTTTAAGAAATTCTTCCACTGCTCAAATCGAAAAGTGTTCAACTAATGAAAGTTAGATAACAACCTGGGGAATATGCACAAAAATTGGATTCGCAAAATATCGTTCTGGCTATTTTTGAGAATTTTTTCGGTAACAGTCCAGAATCTGTTTTCAGGCAGCACTTCCCCAAATATCATCTCCCTCTCATTAGAAAATCACTCAAAGAAACTAAACAAGTATATACAAGTATCCAGCAACCATAATATGCAAAGAATGAGTGATGCCAGTATACCTCCTCCCAAGCTTAGGCTTTTGGTCTAAGTGGAGTTCAACCCCAGCGAGGGTTGCTGTTCTTCGCCGGTGGATCATACATGGCGTAGTCATAGTAAGGTCCCTGTGCAGAAGAAAAGCGCGGAGGCTCCACATGTCCAAAATGTTGATGCGAAGAACTTGCTGCATCGGATGATGAGTCGAGGTGTTCCTCGGCCTCCGTGTTGTCTCTTGCATGATGGCCTTCTCCCTCTACGTGTGCATTCAGTACACCTTCTGTGACTGACCAATTCTCCCTGGAATCAAGGTTAAATAGAACAGGCGCAGGCAATCTTACTAGTTTTTCAGTTTTCTTAGTTGTTCTCCAAGTCTTCTTGTAAAATGTTATCTTGTAAGACAGGTTACTCAAGTTAGATGAATCAGAAACAAATTCATGTTTAATCATGGAGACTATGTCAAGTTTTTCTATGGAAAGTTGAATATCAAGATGGTGAGGTTCTAATCCATGCAAAGCTAGTAAACGAGAGGCGATGACACCTCCACAAATTCTGCCCTTCTCACGGTTAGTAGAAAGTCTATAAGCTATCAATGCCCCCAAATTATAAGCCCTATTGCTTTGCAGTGCAGCAGCTAGGAAAGCTAAATCCTGGATAGATAATTTACTACCATTCTTCCTAGCGAGAACGCATTTAGTAATGAAATAAGCAAAGTAGCGGATAGCTGGGAGTTGAATGCTAGTGATTTTACCACCATCCTCTGAGAAACTCCTTCCATGACAAATCATCTCGAAGAGGCTTAAGAGCTCTCGCGGCGATCCCCTTATCTTCTCGCATGATCCCCATTGCGGTACTCTAATTGCTGTACAAAAATCATTGAATGGCAAGTTGATAGTTTTATTATAAATCTTGTACTGAACCATGGGGTTAGATTGCGACCAATTGAACTTAAAATCCTGCACAACAGACATAGTCAATTTTTCATATTGGCATGGTTCTCCATCAACAAAATCATTCAACCCTGCACGAGAAATTAGATTCTGAACATCTTCCAATATTCCTGCACTTCTCATGAAATCTGTGCACGGGTAGTAAGAGGGGTATACTCCCTCTTCGCGGTTCACTCTCATGACTTGTTGCACCTCCAATTCTTGTTGGTTTAGTTGATATCTATTCCACTCCATTTTCTGAAATTTTTTAACAAACAATATAAAATTTGATTTGGTGACATATAATTGAGGGGAACTACCATAGGAACTTGCTAGAGTACTAATCATGCATCAAAACTAGTTTATACAACTTAGAAAAAGCATGCAAGCTCACTAAACATGTTACCTACAGCAGCAAAATATTCAAGATATACCCAACCAAACAAAATTTTACTTGGATAATCGGAGGAGTCACATACCGGAGAGCAAATGTGCCAAATTTCAGACAGAAATCTGGGCTGAGCAAAGAGATCGAGAAATCCTGAGCTCTTGAGCAAAAATGCGAGTGAGAGAAAGCTGGTGCTGTTTTTTTCGGGAGAGAGAAGAGTGTGGGAGGAACAGATGCTGAAGTGGGGCAAAGGGGGACCCACACACCAGGGTGGCGCGCCCCCCTTGCTGGCCGCGCCGGCCTGTGGGGTGCCACCCTGGGGTGCCCCACTGGTCATCCCCAGGTGCTCCCAGGTGCATTTTCGAAAAATAGGACCAACTGTATAATTTTTGTGAATTTTTGAAAACTTTGAAAAATGCACATTTCTGGGTATTAAGTTTATTATTACTGGACAGGAAAAATCTTGAAATCTCTAATTAACTAAGGAACTTTGCAAATCAAGAGTTTTACAGCAAGTAGAACAAGTGGAGGAAGAAAGAGATGTTGTTTACCTCCTCTATGCATATAAAAGGTATTTGTTAACAAGGTTGATCAAGTCTTGCCACCAAATAAATTTTACATAGCATAAGAAGAAATAAACCTCAAATCAATCATGTTACCTTGAATTGTATTGATATGGATCCAATCATAAGATTTTGATAACCTTCTTTAGGCTCATATATAGGACAATCAATAGTTCCAACTTTGATAGTTCTCACATTAGAAATAGTATTAACTCCACATACTTTATCAATCCTCTTGGGGAAATAGACGGTATGCTCCTTATCATCAACATTGAAAGTAACCTTTCCTTTATTGCAATCAATAACAGCCCCTGCGGTGTTAAGAAAAGGTCTCCCAAGAATAATATACATATTATCATCTTCAGGCATTTCCAACACAACAAAATCAGTTAATATCAAGCAGTTGTTAGTAACTTGAACAGGAATGTCCTCACATATACCAACAGGAATAATAGTAGATTTATCAGCCATTTGCAAAGATATATCAGTAGGTATCAACTTATCTAAGTAAAGCCTCTTATAAAGAGAAAAAGGCATAACACTAACACCGGCTCCCAAGTCACATAGAGCAGTTTTAACATAATTATTCTTAATAGAACAAGGAATAGTAGGTATACCTGGGTCGCCCAACTTCTTTGGAACTTTGCCATTGAAAGAGTAATTAGCAAGCATAGTGGAAATCTCCTCATTGGGGATTTTCCTTTTGTTAGTAACAATATCTTTCATATACTTTGAATAAGGAGGCAATTTAATAGCATCAGTCAAAGGGATTTGCAAGAATAAAGGTTTCATCCAATCACAAAATTTATTATAGTGTTCTTCTTCCTTTGATTTTAGTTTCTTAGCAGGAAAAGGCATTTGCTTTTGCACCCAAGGTTCCCTTTCATTACCATGTTTCTTAGCAATAAAATCTTCTTTAGTATACTTTTTATTTTTATCATGCTTGTCAGGTTCATCTTCAACTTCTTCTTTATCAGAAGCATCATTCTTATCATTATCATTACCATTATCAAGTTCATTACCACTTTCAGTTTCAGCATCAGAAATAGAAATACTATTAGGATCATTAACAGGTTCAGAGGATTCTACAACATTTTTATGTTTCTTCTTCTTTTTCTTAGAAGGAGCACTAGTTTCAATTCGTTGAGAATCTTGTTCAATTCTTTTGGGATGCCCTTCAGGATATAGAGGATCCTGGGTAGAGACACCACCTCTAGTTGTTACTTCATAAGCATGTTTCTCTTTAGAATTATTTTTTAACAAGTCATTTTGCACTTTAGTGAGTTGATCAACTTGAGTTTGAACCATTTGAAAATGTTCAACAAGCATCTTAACATCATTGGAGGTTCTCTCCACAATATCATGCAAATTGCTAATAGCTTGAGAATTTTCCATTAGATGATTCTCTACTCTCATATTAAAATTTTCTTGCTTAACAATATAATTGTCAAACTCATCTAAGCATTGAGCAGGAGGTTTTGAATACGGAATATCTTCCCTAGTAAAGCGTTGAAGGGAGTTTACCTCAATCATGGATGAAGGGGGAATTATCTCACATATATCTTCTATGGGAGGTAGATGAAGGAGATATGCCCTAGAGGGAATAATAAAGTGGTTATTATTTATATCTTTATGTTTATGATAAATGTTTATATATCATGCTATAATTGTATTAACCGAAACATTAGTACATGTGTGATATATAGACAAACAAAGAAGTCCCTAGTATGCAACTTAACTAGCTTGTTGATTAATGGATGATTATTTTCATAATCATGAACATTGGATGTTATTAATAACAAGGTTATATCATTATATGAATGATGTAATGGACACACCCAATTAAGCGTAGCATAAGATCTCGTCATTAAGTTATTTGCTATATGCTTTCGATACATAGTTACCTAGTCCTTATGACCATGAGATCATGTAAATCACTTATACCGGAAAGGTACTTTGATTACACCAAACGCCACTGCGTAAATGGGTGGTTATAAAGGTGGGATTAAGTATCCAGAAAGTATGAGTTGAGGCATATGGATCAACAGTGGGATTTGTCCATCCCGATGACGGATAGATATACTCTGGGCCCTCTCGGTGGAATGTTGTCTAATGTCTTGCAAGCATATGAATAAGTTCATAAGAGACCACATACCACGGTACGAGTAAAGAGTACTTGTCAGGAGACGAGGTTGAACAAGGTATAGAGTGATACCGAAGATCAAACCTCGGACAAGTAAAATATCGCGTGACAAAGGGAATTGGTATCGTATGTGATTGGTTCATTCGATCACTAAAGTCATCGTTGAATATGTGGGAGCCATTATGGATCTCCAGATCCCGCTATTGGTTATTGGTCGGAGTGAGTACTCAACCATGTCCGCATAGTTCACGAACCGTAGGGTGACACACTTAAAGTTGGATGTTGAAATGGTAGAACTTGAATATGGAATGGAGTTCGAATATTTGTTCGGAGTCCCGGATGAGATCACGGACATCACGAGGAGTTCCGGAATGGTCCGGAGAATAAGATTCATATATAGGATGTCATTTTATGTGAATTAAAATGATGCGGAAGGTTCTATGAAGGTTCTAGAAGGTTCTAGAAAAGTCCGGAAGAAACCACCAAGGAAGGTGGAGTCCCGGTGGGACTCCACCACCATGGTCGGCCAACCCTAGTGGGGGAGGAGTCCCAAGTGGACTCCCCCATAGGGGGCCGGCCACCCCCTCCATGGAAGGTGGAACTCCCACCTCAAGTGGGAGTCCTAGCTTGGGTAGGTTTCCCTATTCTATGGAAGGTTTTGGGTTCGGGTCTTATTCGAAGATTTGGAGTCCAACACTTGGGGTTCCACCTATATAATGAGGGGCCAAGGGAGGGGGCCGGCCACCCCAAGACCACAAGCTGGCCGCCCCCCTTGAAGTGGCCGGCCACCCCCTCCCAAACCCTAGCCGCCCCTCTCCTCCATATCTCCCGCGTAGCTTTAGCGAAGCTCCGCCGGAGTTCTCCACCGCCACCGACACCACGCCGTCGTGCCGTCAGATTCAAGAGGAGCTACTACTTCCGCTGCCCGCTGGAACGGGAGGTGGACGTCGTCTTCATCAACAACCGAACGTGTGACCGAGTACGGAGGTGCTGCCCGTTCGTGGCGCCGGAGCGATCGTGATCAAGATCTTCTACGCGCTTTTGCAAGCGGCAAGTGAACGTCTACCGCAGCAACAAGAGCCTCGTCTTGTAGGCTTTGGAATCTCTTCAAGGGTGAGACTCGATACCCCCTCGTTGCTACCGTCTTCTAGATTGCATCTTGGCTTGGATTGCGTGTTCGCGGTAGGAAATTTTTTGTTTTCTATGCAACGTTATCCTACAGTGGTATCAGAGCCGTGTCTATGCATAGATGGTTGCACGAGTAGAACACAATGGTTTTGTGGGCGTTGATGCTCTTGTTGTCTTTAGCTTGAGTACTTTGCATCTTTGTGGCATAGTGGGATGAAGCGGCTCGGACTAACTTTACATGACCGCGTTCATGAGACTTGTTCCTCGTTCAACATGCAACTTGTATTGCATAAGAGGCTTTGCGGGTGTCTGTCTCTCCTACTATAGTGAAGATTCAATTTACTCTTCTATTGACAACATTAGTATCACCGTTGTGGTTCATGTTCGTAGGTAGATTAGATCTCTCTCGAAAACCCTAAACCACGTAAAATATGCAAACCAAATTAGAGACGTCTAACTTGTTTTTGCAGGGTTTGGTGATGTGATATGGCCATAATGTGATGATGAATATGTATGAGATGATCATTATTGTATTGTGGCAACCGGCAGGAGCCTTATGGTTGTCTTTAATTTTCATGTTGAGTAGTATTTCAAAGTAGTTGTAATAGTTGCTACATGAGGTGAACAACCATGAAGACGGCGCCATGGACCTTGACGCTACGCCGACGATGATGGAGATCATCCCCGTTGATGATGGAGATCATGTCCGTGCTTTGGAGATGAAGATCAAAGGCGCAAAGACAAAAGGGCCATATCATATCACATATGAACTGCATGTGATGTTAATCCTTTATGCATCTTATTTTGCTTAGAACACGACGGTAGCATTATAAGATGATCCCTCACATTAATATCAAGATAATAAAGTGTTCTCCCCTCGTACGCACCGTTGCCAAAGTTCGTCGTTTCAAAGCATCTCGTGATGATCGGATGTGATAGATTCAACGTTCATATACAACGGGTGTAAGCCATGTTGCACACGCGGAATACTTGGGTTTGCTTGACGAGCCTAGCATGTACAGACATGGCCTCGGGACAACGGAAACCGAAAGGTTGAACACGAGTCATATGGATGATATGATCAAGATGTTGATGTTCACCATTGAAGCTACATCATCTCACGTGATGATCGGTTTTGGTGTAGTGGATTTGGATCGTGTACCACTTAACAACTATGAGGGATGTTGTATTAAGTGGGAGTTCATTAGTAATTAGATTAAAACATGAACTAATTATCATAAACATAGTCTGAGTAGTATTTTGAATTAATTTTATAGTATTGGCATCCGTTTTCTACCATGCGCTAGTCTTGTAATTGAGATAGAAATACTGTTAAAATCTGATAAGAAACTTTACGGATTGGTACCGTATTGTTAAAGAATCAAGAATTGATTAAGTCCTATTGCAAACTTTTAGTAAACCTCACATTGTTGATTCAAAGAGCTATGGTTTCAATTAGTACCTAAAGTTATCTTGTCTCCGTGAAACTTGAAGTTCAAATCTGTTTGAAAAGTAAGGAGCTGGAAATTTAGTTTTCAGAAATTATCAAGGTATGAGATATATGTGATATCTAAGACCTTATTGCAAGATGATAGAATATAATTTGGTGAGACTACAAGAACTCATAAGTTTTATGGGAATGTACGAAGGTTGAAGACGCAAGGCGTCACAATCCTCCAACTATTGGGGCACTAACGATATTCGCATATCCATGAAGTGACCATCCTTAATATGCACCGTTGCTAAGACTCGTCGTTTCAAAGCATCACGTGATGATCGGGTGTGATAGATTCTACGTGTGCATACAACGGGTGCAAGCCAGATTTGCACATGCGAATACTAAGGTTAAACTTTACGAGCCTAGCATGTACAGACATGGTCTCGAAAATTCGTCATGATATGATGGATAAAATTATGAGTGAAATTGTTCATCATATTAAAAGGTTATTAATAGAGAAATCCGGAACACTTGTCATATGATGATCAACTTCAAAGTAAGAACCTCAAGGTTATTGGTATTTGACCAACAAACCTAGAAGTTATTGATGTTGAAGTGTTTTTCTGACTAATGAGGAAAGCTAAAAGAGAAACTGCAAAAGATATTTTGGCAGAAAGAAAGAAAAGACTAGAAAGTCTAGCTCAGGTGTATATAAATGATATACATGTTATGGTTGTATTCCTATTTAGGTCACACTATGAAATTCTTGGGTATTAGTACTATATTGGTTGGTATGAAGTGTCATACACAACAACACAATACAAGAATACAATGGCCTAAGTGACTGACAAGGAATATGATAGGAATACACGTCTGGAACAAAATAAAGTGTTATTATGTTCGTCGTTGGCATTCTATCTAGCCCTTAGAATTTATAATAAAGAACTTAATAATTGTTATTTTGCTCTGGTCAAATGAAAACAATGAGTTGTTCAAATTATGACATTACTCCATGTACGATGGATAAGTTATTATAAATCTTAATGGTGAAACACACATACATAACACTGACGCTAAAATGCCATAAGGCAAATGATTTGAATTCCACGTATTTGTGGAACCGCCATTTAGGTCATGTTAGAAAGGAACGCATGAAGGAACTCCATGCAAATGGATTTTGGAGTCATTTGATTTTTGAATCATTTGGCGCTTGCAAATCTTTTCTAAAGAGAATGATTAAAATACCGTTCATAGGCCAAGAGTTGAACGGGCAACTAAATTAGTGGAAAAATACATGATGATGTATGTGGTTCACTGGGCATAGTTGTGTGCGGGAGATTCTTCTACTTCATGAAAACTTTCAACAATGAATTGAGTATATATATGTGGATATATTCAATAAGGAAGAAGTTTGAAACATTTGAATGGATTCAAATAAATTTCAGCATGAAGTGGAAATCATCGTAATAGAAAAGTCAAATATCTATGATTGGATCATGGTGAAAATATTTGAATTACGAGTTTTAGCAAACATCTAAGAGAGTCATGAAATTGTTCTACAACTCACATTTCTTGGAGTATCATAGTGATGATGAAGTATCCGAGAGATGTATCCAAACCTTGTTGGGTCAATGATGAGATAAAAAATTAATGCCATTATAATTTTTGTGGATTATGCTTTAGAGACTACCGCTTTTACACTGAATAGAGCATCATCATGATCCATTGAAATGACACCATACGAGTTATGGCATGGGTATGAACCCTGATAATCTTTTCTTAAATTTTGGTATGCATAGCATAAGTAAATAAGGTTACAACCAAAATCGGATAAATGTCTTTGTTGGTTATCCCAGAAATTTGATTGGGAATTCTTCCCACGAGACAAAGACAAAAGTGTTTGTCAATGTTTCTTATTTCCAAGAAATTGTTTTCTAGCGAAGTATTTGAGTGGGAGGACAATAGAACTTGATAAGGTTTATGAACCTGAGCATAATGATCAGAGTAGAGCTGCATCGGAAATTGGCTCCGGAAGCGGCCACAACGATCATGGCTCCCATGACTACAAAGTGTTTTAACCATGGAGATCGAAGTACATATTGAACCTTGTAGGTACGGTTTACTTTGTGATCAAATAAATGATTTGTGGACAAAGGATTGATTTTTAACAATGATAAACCAACTACAAACAAAGAAGTTATGATGGGCCCTGACTCCGTTTAAAATGGCGATACGCCATGAAATCCAAGATAGATGAATACTTATTGAAAGTAAATGGATCTATAAAATTGATGAAGCTTGACTTGTCGAAAAGTTGTTTGCGACAAAGTTCAAAGAGTTGAATACAATAAGATTAGATCTTCTGTAGCAATGCTTATAGTCTATGTGGATTATTCTAGTAATCACTACATATTTCTTTTATGAGATATGATAGTAGGATGGCAAAATACATTACTTATCAGAAGTGTGTATTAAAGGTGTATACAAGATACAACCAAGAGTTTTGCTGGTCCGTGGAATACTAGATAGGTATACAAACTTCAATTGGATGAAGTAAGTATCATGGAGTTGGAATCTTCACCAGATGAAATAGTCAAAGAGTTTTTTATTTCATCAGAGACGATGAAGAGACTTGCATTTGCAAGAAATTAAGTGGGAGCGCTGAGACATATTTATAATACTTTATGTAGATGACATATAGTTGGTTATAAATGATGTAATTATATACTTGATTAAAAAGGTTTCATTGAGAAATTAACTTCAATGAAAGGATATGGACTGAAACATATCTAGTGTCAAAATCTATGAAGATAGATTGAAACACAAAATAAGTTTAAGTCAAAGTACATAGAATGGATATTGAAATAGTTCAATATAGAAATATTAAGAAAATGTTCTTGTCATGTGAAGTTTTAACAAGACTTGAGTGTATCTGACACTCAATGAGTAAAAACACATGAGTGATTATAGATCACGGATAATATGTACACAATCAGATGTCCTGTGCTCTTAAAAGTGTTATGAGCATGTACCAAAATGATTCATGTGATGATCATTGAAAAACAGTAAGAATATTCTTGAGTACTTAAGAAGAACCAAGGATATATATATATAGTTTTTTATGGAGAAATGACAAACAAATCGCTGTAAGATGTTGCACCGATATTTGTTTTGTCACATATGAAAATAAAATTTCAATCTCAAATTAGACTAAGTGTTGTTTGAAAGGTAGCACAATGAGCTAGAAGTTGTCTATGCTAAATTTAGAAAAGTTCTAAAATATTGTGACGGATTCTACAAAAGAAGGCAGAGTATGTCATTGTTTTGACAATGGCAAAGGATGTTAAGTCAAGAGGTTCTTTTAGAACTTGGTGTAGTTCCGACAGAGTCAGAACTTTGAAGCTATATTGTGTGTGACAATATTAGTAACATATTTCAGACCGCAGAATTAAGGTTCCACCAGAAGACCAAACATATTTAATGCCGACTCATTTGGAAATAAGTGATGCGTTGAGACGCAAATGAATTACAAAATACATACGTTTCTGAGCATGTCAGATCCGTTGACTAAAACCTCTCCCGTGAGCAAAACATGATAAAACACCAGAAGGCCAAGGTGTTATATCTTTACAAATGTAAACTAGATTATTGACTCTAGTGCAAGTGGGAGACTGAAGGAGATATGCCCTAGAGGCAATAATCAAGTGGTTATTATTTATATCTTTATGTTTATGATAAATGTTTATTTATCATGCTATAATTGTATTAACCGAAACATTAGTACATGTGTGATACATAGACAAACAAAGAAGTCCCTAGTATGCCTCTTAACTAGCTTGTTGATTAATGGATGATTAGTTTCATAATCATGAACATTGGATGTTATTAATAACAAGGTTATATCATTATATGAATGATGTAATGGACACACCCAATTAAGCGTAGCATAAGATCTCGTCATTAAGTTATTTGCTATATGCTTTCGATACATAGTTACCTAGTCCTTATGACCATGAGATCATGTAAATCACTTATACCGGAAAGGTACTTTGATTACACCAAACGCCACTGCGTAAATGGGTGGTTATAAAGGTGGGATTAAGTATCCGGAAAGTATGAGTTGAGGCATATGGATCAACAGTGGGATTTGTCCATCCCGATGACGGATAGATATACTCTGGGCCCTCTCGGTGGAATGTCATCTAATGTCTTGCAAGCATATGAATAAGTTCATAAGAGACCACATACCACGGTACGAGTAAAGAGTACTTGTCAGGAGACGAGGTTGAACAAGGTATAGAGTGATACCGAAGATCAAACCTCGGACAAGTAAAATATCACGTGAAAAAGGGAATTGGTATCGTATGTGAATGGTTCATTCGATCACTAAAGTCATCGTTGAATATGTGGGAGCCATTATGGATCTCCAGATCCCGCTATTGGTTATTGGTCGGAGTGAGTACTCAACCATGTCCGCATAGTTCACGAACCGTAGGGTGACACACTTAAAGTTGGATGTTGAAATGGTAGAACTTGAATATGGAATGGAGTTCGAATATTTGTTCGGAGTCCCGGATGAGATCCCGGACATCACGAGGAGTTCCGGAATGGTCCGGAAAATAAGATTCATATATAGGATGTCATTTTATGTGAATTAAAATGATGCGGAAGGTTCTATGGAAGGTTCTAGAAGGTTCTAGAAAAGTCCGGAAGAAACCACCAAGGAAGGTGGAGTCCCGGTGGGACTCCACCACCATGGCCGGCCAACCCTAGTGGGGGAGGAGTCCCAAGTGGACTCCCCCATAGGGGGCCGGCCACCCCCTCCATGGAAGGTGGAACTCCCACCTCAAGTGGGAGTCCTAGCTTGGGTAGGTTTCCCTATTCTATGGAAGGTTTTGGGTTCGGGTCTTATTCGAAGACTTGGAGTCCAACACTTGGGGTTCCACCTATATAATGAGGGGCCAAGGGAGGGGGCCGGCCACCCCAAGACCACAAGCTGGCCGCCCCCCTTGAAGTGGCCGGCCACCCCCTCCCAAACCCTAGCCGCCCCCCTCTCCTCCATATCTCCCGCGTAGCTTTAGCGAAGCTCCGCCTGAGTTCTCCACCGCCACCGACACCATGCCGTCGTGCTATCGGATTCAAGAGGAGCTACTACTTCCGCTGCCCGCTGGAACGGGAGGTGGACGTCGTCTTCATCAACAACCGAACGTGTGACCGAGTACGGAGGTGCTGCCCGTTCGTGGCGCCGGAGCGATCGTGATCAAGATCTTCTACGCGCTTTTGCAAGCGGCAAGTGAACGTCTACCGCAGCAACAAGAGCCTCATCTTGTAGGCTTTGGAATCTCCTCAAGGGTGAGACTCGATACCCCCTCGTTGCTACCGTCTTCTAGATTGCATCTTGGCTTGGATTCCGTGTTCGCGGTAGGAAAATTTTTGTTTTCTATGCAACGTTATCCTACAGTAGATTCTTCACATCTTCGGATTTAGTACCTTTCTCCTTGAGAGACTTCTTGGCTTCCCTCATATCTTCATCATTCAATTTAATTAAACCCCTCTTCTTCAATATTGGCGTTGGAGTTGGTTCAGGTGTGGTCCAATCATCATGATTCCGGCCTATTTTAGCCAAAATTCTTCAGCTTCGTCTGGAGTTCTTTTCCTGAAAACACAACCAGCACAACTATCCAAATATGCTCTAGACTCAATGGTTAGTCCACTATAAAATATATCAAGTAGATCATTCTTTTCTAAATCATGTCCTGGTCGAGCTCTGATAAGAGAACAAAATCTTGCCCAAGCCTCAGGCAATTTCTCTTCATCTCCCTGGTCAAATCTATAAATTTTCTGTAAAGCAATATGTTGAGCACTAGCAGGAAAGTATTTTTGAAAGAAAACATCACGCAAATCAGTTGGACTTTTAATAGAACCAGGAGGCAAATTATTATACCAAGTTTTAGCATCATCCTTTAATGAGAAAGGAAAAATTTTAGCGATAAAGTAAGTACGCATCTTGACATCATCAGAAAACAAGCTACTCATAGAAGAAAGTTCAATCATGTGTTCTACAGCACTTTCTTTTTCAGTACCACAAAAGGGTGCTTTCTCTACAATAGCTATATGAGATAGATCAAGAGAAAAATCATAATCTTTATCCTTAATGCATATAGGAGATGTGGAAAATTTAGGATCAGGAGATAGCTTATGCCTAATAGTATATTGTGTGAGAAACTTTTTAATTTTTCTTGCATCAGCAGTAGCATTACATCTATTAATAAAATCATCATTAAGCTCCACATAATCTTCATCAGGATCATCACTAGAATAATCAAGTTCAGGTGAATTAACAGGTGTAGCAGCATTTTCATTAGGAGTTTCAGCATTTTCAATTTGTCTAGACCTAGCAATTGAAGCATCTAGAAAGGATCCCAATGAACCACTATCATCAAGCACAGCAGAAACATTATCAATATTATGAGAATTTTCAGATTCAGCAGAAGTACCAGCAAGTGAAGCTTGCGGCGGTGAAACAAGTTGACTTATCACAGATGGTGAATCAAGTGTAGCAGAGGTACTCAGAGTTGTACCTTTTCTTGTAGTGGATGGTAATATGGCGACTTTAGGATCGCGAGTTTTACCCATGATGGAGAATTTGCAGCGAACAATATCAATCCAAGTGAACTTCCAAATAAAGCTATGCTCCCCGGCAACGGCGCCAGAAAACAGTCTTGATAACCCACAAGTATAGGGGATCGCGGCAGTCTTCGAGGGTAGTAAAACCCAATTTATTGATTCGACACAAGGGGAGACAAAGAATACTTGAAAGCCTTAACAGCGGAGTTGTCAATTCAGCTGCACCTGGAAACAGACTTGCTCGCAAGAGTTTATCAGTAGTAACAGTTTTATAGCAGTAGCAGTAGTGAAATAACAGCAGTAGAGTAACAGAGACAGCAGTAGTAATTATAGTAAACAGCAGGATTAAAATATTGTAGGCACGGGGACGGATAATGGGCGTTGCATGGATGAGAGAAACTCATGTAACAATCAAAGCAGGGCATTTGTAGATAATAATAAAACGGTGTCCAAGTACAAAGCAATCAATAGGCATGTGTTCCATATATAGTCGTACGTGCTCGCAATGAGAAACTTGCACAACATCTTTTGTCCTACCAGCCGGTGGCAGCCGGGCCTCAAGGGAATCTACTGGATATTAAGGTACTCCTTTTAATAGAGTACCGGAGCAAAGCATTAACACTCCGTGAACACATGTGATCCTCACATCACTACCATCCCCTCCGGTTGTCCCGATTTCTGTCACTTCGGGGCCATTGGTTCCAGACAGCGACATGTGTATACAACTTGCAGATAAGATCATAAAATAATGAATATCATGATGAAACAATAACATGTTCAGATCTGAGATCATGGCACTCGGGCCCTAGTGACAAGCATTAAGCATAACAAGTTGCAACAATATCATCAAAGTACCAATTACAAACACTAGGCACTATGCCCTAACAATCTTATGCTATTACATGACCAATCTCATCCAATCCCTACCATCCCCTTCGGCCTACAGCGGGGGAATTACTCACACATGGATGGGGGAAACATGGCTGGTCGATGGAGAGGCGTCGGTGATGATGATGGCGATGATCTCCTCCAATTCCCCGTCCCGGCGGAGTGCCAGAACGGAGACTTCTGGCCCCCGAGACGGAGTTTCGCGATGTGGCGGCGTTCTGGAGGGTTTCTGGCGACTTCGACTTCTTGGTCGCGATTTTTAGATCGAACCCCTTAAGTAGTCCAGAGGAGGGCGTCGAAGGCCAGCCGAGGGGGCCACACGCTAGGGCCGCGCGCCCCCCTCCTGGGCCGCGCCGCCCTATGGTGTGGGGCCCTCGGGCCTCCACCTGGCTTGCCCTTCTGGCTCCGTGAGTCTTCTGGAAAAATAGGACCTTTCGCATAAATTCCGAAGATTTTCCTGAAAGTTGGATTTCTGCACAAAAACGAGACACCAGAACAGTTCTGCTGAAAACAGCGTTAGTCCGTGTTAGTTGCATCCAAAATACACAAATTAGAGGCAAAACAATAGCAAAAGTGTTCGGGAAAGTAGATATGTTTTGGACGTATCAAGGATCAAGACCATATTTAGCACTAAGCTCTTGGAAATCAACAGTTTCAATGAAAGACTTAATGCATCCATATTCATAGTTTATACCTGATTCTTTACCTTTGTCGTTCTCCCAATCTTCAGCGTTCTCCTGAATCCGATCAAGAAGGTCCCATTTAAACTGTTCTTTATTGTGCGTGAATGATCCAGAACAAGTAGTATCCAGCAAGGTCTTGTCTTGAAAAGAAAATCTTGCATAGAAATTATCAATGGTGATATTACCAGGAAGCTCATGAATGGGGCATTTGAGCATTAAAGACTTCAATCTCCCCCATGCTTGGGCAATACTCTCTCCATCATGAGACCAAAAATTATATTTGCGGTTTCGGTCTTTGTGAATTTCACTTGGAGGATAGAATTTAGAATAAAATAGAGGCATAATATCCTCCCAATCAAGAGAATGCCTATTCTTCAGCAATTTATACCAATACGCCGCTTTACCAGACAGCGACATAGAGAATAGTTTCTTCCTCACTTCATCCATAGAGATACCTGCACACTTGAATAACCCGCATAATTCATGCAAAAACAGTAAATGATCTCCAGGATGGACAGTTCCATCCCCTTCATAGCGCTTATCCATAACACGTTCAATAATTTTCATGGGTATCTTGAAATGAATACTTTTAGTAGGTGGATTTAAAATATCACAAGCATCATTAGAGTTATCGCATATGGGAGATAAAGTATTATCAGAGAAAAATTTCTCCCCTAGAGATGGGAAGCTAAAAAGATCATAAAAACTAGCTTCCCCAAGCTTAGACTTCTCCATAGCATTAGCAGTAATTGCGTTCATACTAATAACATTGCTACTAGCATGCAAATAAGGTTCCATAGGTTTTTTAATTTTTGCATCACACAATTCATGTCTTAACTCAGGAAATAGATTAAAAAGCTCACCGTTGTTTTCCATTATGCCTAACTAGTGAAAAATAAAAACAAGAAACAAAAAGATATAATTGCAGGATCTAAAGGAAATAACTTCGAGCACTCACACACCGGCAACAGCGCTAGGAAATAGCTTAGTAGTCGGAGGATGTGAATACTTTTTACCTTACCTCCCCGGCAACGGCGCCAAAAAATAGCTTGATGTCTACGCACGCTTCTATTCCTCAGAGATGTTGTTGGGCCTCCAAGAGCAGAGGTTTGTAGAACAGCAGCAAGTTTCCCTTAAGTGAATCACCCAAGGTTTATCGAACTCAGGGAGGTAGAGGTCAAAGATATCCCTCTCAAGCAACCCTGCAATTAGGATACAAGAAGTCTCTTGTGTCCCCAACACACCTAATACACTTGTCAGATGTATAGGTGCACTAGTTCGGCGAAGAGATAGTGAAATACAAGTAATATGGATGATTGTAAGTAGTAATTGCAATCTAAAATAAAGATGGCAGCAAGCAAACATGTAGCAGAACTTGTTGGAAACGATGTTTCAATGCTTAGAAACAAGGCCTAGGGATCATACTTTCACTAGTGGACACTCTCAACATTGATCACATAACTGAATAAATAAATGCTACTTGCTACACTCTCTTGTTGGATAACAAACACCATTCATTGTGTAGGGCTACAAAAGCACACCTCAAGCCGGAGTAAACAAGCTCCACAACATCCAGAGTTCATATTAAAGTAACCTCTAGAGTGCATAATAGACCGTTGCAATTTAGACCGAGTACTAACATAGCATACACACTGTCAACAATAGCTTTGAAAGGGGGAATAGATCGCATCAATACTATCATAGTAATAGTTAACTTCATAATCTACAAGAGATTACAATCATAACCTACGCCAAGTACTACATGATGCACACACTGTCAACATTACATCATGGAGGAGGAATAGACTACTTTAATAACATCACTAGAGTAGCACATAGATTAATAGTGATACAAAGCTCATGATCACATAAAGATCACACCATGGACGAGAGAGATGGACCACATAGCTACCGTTAGAGCCCTCATCCTCGGGGGAGAACTACTCCCTCCTCATCATGGGAGACAGCAACGACGATGAAGATGGCGGTGGTGTCGATGGAGATGACTCCGGGGGCAATTCCCTGTCCCGGCGGCGTGCCGGAACAGAGACTTTTGTCCCCCGAATTGGAGTTTCACGATGGCGTCGGCGTCCCTGGAGTCTTTCTGGAGTTTCGTCAATCTGTATCGGGGTTTTAGGTCACGAGGGATAATATAGGCGAAGAGGCGGCGCGAGGGGGTGCCTGGGGGGCCCACCCCATAGGGCGGCGCCCCCCCTCCAGGCCGCGCCAGCCTATGGTCTGGAGGCCCTGGGCCTCCTCTCCGGCTCCCCTTCGGTGTTCTGGTCCGTCTCGGTGAATTAAGATATTTGGCGTTGGTTTCGTCGAATTCCGAGAATATTGCCCGAACAGCCTTTCTGGAACCAAAAATAGCAGAAAACAGGAACTGGCACCTCGACATCTTGTTAATAGGTTAGTCCCGGAAAATGCATAAAATCATTATAAAGTGTGAGCAAAACATGTAGGGTTGTCATAAAACTAGCATGGAACATCAGAAATTATAGATACGTTGGAGACGTATCAGCTACCCGTAACGAAGTTCGGCCGCACTCCTAAGCGGACTCAGGGTTGCATAGGCATCTAGGCGGGCACTAACGGCCAAGCACTAGATAAGTCGTCTAGCAATTATGCAGTACAATACATAATATAAACACCCGAAGGCAACATGAAGTAAATCGTGCATATCGTGCATATGAGCAAATAAAATCAAGGTTGTGCCCCCCTTTTCAACTGACTTGAGAAAAGGTAATGGGTGAGGGAAGTCCTAGCAGTAATCCCCACGTACGGGTAGAGCGCTCAATCTCGGAACAGATAACAAGAACTCGGGTCCTAGTGGACATTAGCGAGTCAAAGTTCCGATGCTTTCGCAAAGGGGCTCGCAGATGCCTCTGCTTACAATTTTAGTTGTTAACAATTAAGTAAAGCATGTGTATCTCCAACAAATATATCCATAAACAATGTGTCATAATTCCCCAACAGATAACCTGATAAGATAACGATAACGAGATATAAACAGCACTAGCATGCACTACGACTCGCAAGGCAGACCGGATAACCAAACAACAACTATAGGAGGGTGGTGGAGGCAATATGGGCTGCTTGAGGTAACAAGTAGATAGGACAAGTGACAAGAACGCAACTTAAGGCTATCATAAGAGAGAAGTCAAAATAAAATAGGTGAGCGACTCCTGTAGAGATAGGAGTTTAGGAAATGCTTGCCTGTTAAGATTGTCGAAGAACATCCGGAGGACTTGTCGTATCTCACAACACCACTTCACGATCCTATCCGGGAAGAAGCAAATGCTGAAACACACAACGCATGCAAGTCTTACTACTACGGAAAAAGAACCAGCATGATCAAGAAATGCATGCATGGCATGGCAACGATGGTGCAATGCAACTTATCCATATTAATCGAAGTCGGAACCCGGATAAACAATTAAGGCTGGAGTTGCATTTCTACCAAAAAATTTAAAGGTTGCTTAACATGGCACAACATGGCAGCGGTGAGCTACTTCCAATTTAAACGGAGCAGGGAAAACCACATCGGTGTTCTGAAATACTCCGCATATATGTGAGGTGATATGCATAAACTATCATGGATCGACATGATGCGGGATGAAAACAGGTATATGGTTGGCATATTCATGTTCCTCTCATTTTTCTGATCAAATTTCATATAGAAAACATTTTCATTTGAGTTACCAATTAAAAGATATTAATAGATTAGGGTTTTGTTATTTTAAAATAGTTAAACAGATTTTATTCAATTCGAAAAGGACCTGAAAACAAGTACTGGGTCAGGGGAGGACCCCGAGTTAGTTTACAAAAGAAACAGGGGGTTATCTTATAAATGAAAAGAACCAGAGACTGCAGGTAGACTGATCATAAGGGCCAGGAGTTATATGAAAAACCGAATGGATCTGGATCTGGCAGGATTTCTCACCGAGGGGGTGTTAGCCCATGTCGCTAACGAGGAGGGCCCACGTGCCACGCAGGCGCTAGCGTGGCGGAGTTGGACGTGGTCAACGACGGGCGGCCGGCCGGCGTTCAGTCGCGGAAGCACAGGTCGATTCCGCGGGTTCCACAAAGAAAGGGAGGGCGCGTCGGGAGCGCCTCGTCGTGGTGAACAAGAATTAGGGCATCGCCGTCGTCGGGGGTCACCCGAAAGGTCGCCGGCGGCAAGGTCCTGTGCGGAACGAAGGCAGTCACCATCGTCAGGTCGAAAAAGAGGGAGAAGGAGACGGCGATGAGGCTCAGGAGGTGCGTAGGGTTACTAGATACACGATGATGTGGTCAGAATGACCGGAGGAAGTCTAGGGCCGCCGGAATGTTCGCTGTAGGGTGATGGCCGTGGCGCAGAAATGGTGATTGTGTACTCGATTAAGGAGCTCCCGGCTCGATTCCTTGAGCAACGACGATCCTGGAGGAGAGGCGGAGCTCCTGGTGGTCTCAGATCATCGAGGGGAGGCCGGAGATGGCGAGGCGACGGGGAACTGAGCGCTGATGACCCACAAGTATAGGGGGTGTATCGTAGTATTTTCAATAAGTAAGAGTGTCGAACCCAACGAGGAGCAGAAGGTGTTGACAAGCAGTTTCGATGAAGGATTCACTGTAAATGCTCACAGACAAGTATTCAGGGGGTTTTGATATAGCAGATGAATAAAGTACGAGTAAGTAAAATGCGAGAGAAATAATTGCAGCGAGTGGCCCAATCCTTTTTAGCACAAAGGACAAGCCGGTTTGTTTACTTATAATGACCAAACGTTCTTGAGGACACACGGGAATTTAGTCTAGTGCTTTCGCTTCATATAGCTGATTAATCTTCATTGTTTTGATAAGTGTTGTGTGGGTGAACCTATGCTAATGCACCGCCCTTCCTAGGACTAATACATACTTGTGATTATACCCCTTGCAAGCATCCGTAACTACAAGAATGTAATTAAGATAAACCTAACCACATCCTTAAACTCTGAGATCCTGCTATCCCTCCTGCATCGATATACCAACGGGGGTTTAGGTTTCTGTCACTCTGGCAACCCCGCAATTGGCAAACGAGTACAAGATGTATTCCCCTAGGCCCATAAAGGTGAAGTATCATGTAGTCGACGTTCATATGACACCACTAGAAGAATAACACCACAACTTAAATATCATAACATTGAATATTACTCAACCATAATTCACTACTAACATTTAGACTTCACCCATGTCCTCAAGAACTAAACGAACTACTCACGAGACAGCATATGGAACATGATCAGAGGTGATATGATGATGAATAACAATCTGAACATAAACCTTGGTTCAATGGTTTCACTCAATAGCATCAATAACAAGTAGAAATTAATACCGGGAGAGTTTCCCCTATCAAACAATCAAGATCCAACCCTAATTGTTACAGCGGTGACGAGGTGCAGCGGTGGAGACGGCGGTGATGATGATGGAGATGATGGTGACGATGATGGAGATGATGTCCAGCTCGATGACGGTGACGATGGCGTCGATTTCCCCCTCCGGGAGGGAATTTCCCCGGCAGATTTCAGCCTGCCGGAGAGCTCTTTTCTCTCTGGTGTTTTCCGCCCCGCAGAGGCGGCTGTGACTCTTCGCGACTATCCTCTGGAGCTTAGGTTTTCTGGACGAAGAAGTACGCGAAGGAGAGGAGGCTAGAGGGGGCTGTGGGCCCCCTCCCCACATGGCGGCGCGGCCAGGCATGGGCCCGCGCCGGCCTATGAGGGGGGCCCATGGCGGCCCTCCTCGGCTCCTCCTTTTGGCTATCTTCGTCTTCTGGAAAAATAGGATTTTTCATATAATTTGTAATATCCCAGCATTTGGGGTTACAAAAATAGAGGAAACAGGTGTGTGCATTGCATACATGCATAGAAAATCTGGGGAATTTTTGCACTTTAAAGTAAAACTGTCACAGTAACTGAAGTTTCACTTGACCTTGGTGGAATTGAAGTAGCTCATCAAGTCAAGTGCTATAAACCTCAGTGTGACCTTTGTTTAAACCTGTTTTGGGTAGAGATGATTTGATCTAAGGGGTTAGATCAAATGGAACTAATAATCAACACAACAACACTTTACTCAATGATCAATTGCTTGATCTTATAAAAGATCATAATATGGCAGAATTCCTTGCCATAACATATGAACATCCATTTAATTGGAAATCAAGTAACAATAATTGGAGAAACTATTCTTCACTTATCTTTTCTATGTCTTAAACTAATCCCTGATCCTACCATGAACCTCATGGTATTCATTTTAATCCATTCATGGAAAAATAACAAGGAGATCAACTCTAGAAATATATATCCTTCTCTAATCCAGATTATTATACATCAAACCTAGAGAGGTGAGAGTTCTATTATAATTATTAGAGAAGCAATAACAAACCTTGAGTTAAACCTTGGATATGCATCCAAGTATTCAAATCATCATCTTTAAGAGGAACCCTAGGATATTATTCAAGACATTCCTAGAGAGAGAAGCTATTTATGTTAAACATAGATTTTGATGATCACATCAATCCCTATGGAGCCTAACCTTAAGTTAGTATTAAAGTCCTTTCCAAAATGAGTGAGACCAATCATACAAAACATAGCTTTATCTATTTAAGAATAAAGGACAACAATTGAATTAGAGTATTAGGAGTACACCATAACCTAGAATAATCCATTCTTATATAAGAGAGATCAATTATGGTGTACACACAATTTAGTTGAGGCAACACTTGAGTTTGTGGGAGAGAACTACCCATATACCCAGATGATAATATCAACCTTATTTAAGTGGAACCCTAACAAAATATCTCAGGCATTCTCCTGGGATATAAATCTAATGAGATAACCATGATCATGTCCACCTAAGGAATTATAAGAGAAGTACTATACTTTAATTGATCAAGACAATGTTTGATCATGGAAGTGAGAACCCAATTTAATGAGAGATCCTTAGGAAGCCAAACCTTGATCATTATAAAGTGAGTGGTGAACATAAACCCTAAGAATTTGAGGTAGAGATCTTAAGAACAAGTGGATCATGCTTAATCCATGACCATGCTCTTGAGGTATGTGTGTGTAAGTAAGACCCTAATAAGATAAGTAGATATCATTAACCACAGGAGATCATAGGGGGATCACTAGTAAGCAAATCTGGACTTATATCTCAATCCCAACTGGTGAATCACTTGGTGATCATAAGTAGAACTCTAGCACATCTATATTCCATATATTCCTCAATTAAAGGACCTAAGAAAACTTTAGAGTAGAACTCCATACTTTATATGGTGAGAAATCATTAATCCATATAACCAAAGTTAACTATAAAAAGAACAATATTCACTCTAGTTACTTTAATGATAAAATAAGGATAATAATTGTAGTTAATTGGTAGAAGATAAAACCAATTCTCAAATCCTTAGTAATTAAATGAGCACAAAAGCAATTAAGAAAGTAACCATATTATCTTGGTTAGGGGAGATTAAACCCTAGCAAATGCAATATGATGTCATCTCAACTCTATAAACTAGAATAATATCTCAACTCTAGCTTATGCATCACATGGGGATCACAAGTATAAACCTAAAACCATGCTTAAGCTAAAATAGGAATAAGGGTATTGTTTAGCCAACCCTAAAATAAATCAAGATATCAATTTGACCTATCATTAAAGCCATACCAATGTAGGTGCAACTAACTATTGTTTCCCAATAAATAGAAGTCTCACGAGAGGAATAGGATATACCTAAGCATTTGAAACCAAGGTTTAAGAAAGCAATACTAGTAACTCTAGAATAGCCTTAGACAATTTTCCAAGTCCTTAAACTAAATAGGCACATAAAATAATGTTCATGGAATTCTCTTCTCAAAAGAGAACCTAAAAATAAGTATTATTTTATAAATAACTTATTTATAAAGTAATACATAATAAAAGCTTAACCATGATGAGGGGATTATTTAAAACCTCAACAATATTCTTTGAACACTAAAATATGTGAAATAGAAATAATCCTTGTTTTGTCACATATTTAAAATTAAATTCAACCAAATAACCAATGCACCTCAATTACATATTCACATTAGGGGCAACTTATTCCCTGATAAGAAGAAGCCAACCATTTGAACTCAATCAACACTGATTTAAAATTCAAACCAGAAATACAAAAGTATAAAATAGCAAAAGAAATTAAAGCAGAAAAAGAAAATAGATAAAAGAGAGAAGAAAGAAAGCTTACCTGCCGCAGCAGCCCAACTGGGAAGCCCAGTAGAAGCCAGGCCCAGCCCAAACCGCACCAGCCAGCACAGCCCACCAGCAGCCCAACTTACCTCTTCGTCTAAATATCCTGGAGAGGATCGTCCTCATCCCTTTCTTCGTGCATGGTGGCCAGCGCGACGCCGTGGCCGTCCCCACCTCGTCGCTGTCGACCTCTCCTCGTCTGAGAGCATGACAAGGCGTGCCTCGAGCCCTATAAGTACCCTAGTCGACGAATTAGCTCCGTTTCCCCTCGTTCCTCTCCAATTTCATCCATGCCGAGACCCTGGCTCCGCCAGTCTCTCTTACCGCCGGCGAGCGAGGCCTCCCCGAGCTAAGTCGTGCACACCACCGTGACCGCCGTCCTCGACAAGATACCCCCGCGGGAGGAATCGAGCTGTGGTGTCCGAGATCGACGCCGACGAACTCGTCTTCTCCGACGCCGGCATCGAGCAATTCCGGCGATGCAAGCCTCCAGTGACCTCTTCGTTGCTTCCAGCTTGCTCACGGTGAGCCACTGAATCCCCAGAGCATCCTAGCTTCCCTCCTAGCGCTTTGAATCATGCCCGTGCCGATGATCTTTGTCCGCCGCCGCGGTACCTCGCCGTTGAGCATGCTCCGGTGGTCATTAGCGGGCGGCGCGAACCTCATTCGACGTCCCTTAGCGAGCTAAGTCGAGTAGAACTAATTCCCCGTCCACGGGAGCCCGGGATCGGCGGCGCCGTCGTGGATTTCCCGCCGGCAGTGACCCCCTGGACATGAACTCGATTTTGACCCAGTCAAGCCACGGTGGCAGCTGACGTGATCCTGGACCACTGGTCAGTGGCCGTGTGTAACTCTGTCTGGGTAGTCTTAGTAGTTTTCTGTTTAAATTTCAATTCATTAATTTGCTGCAACTTCAAATGATTATAGAAAATTCAATTTAAGTCCGAAAAATATAAATGAAATATCAAAATTCCTATAAAGATGAGATCTACCCAATAAAAATATAAAATGAATTTTTTTTAATAAAAATTTAATTGTTTAATACTTGTTATTTAAGCCTTTTCTTTTAATTCTAAATTCAAGTAAAATTCAATAATTAATAAAATTTCCAAAAGTAACTAAAAACCAGTAAATAAATAAAGAAAACATTAAAACTAATTTTCTTTATTTATTATTTATTAAATCATTATTAGAGGGATTTAAAACCTGATTAATAACTACCCTAATTATAAATTATTTAAAAATAGTAAAAAGCCAAATTAAATATTATTTTATTTTGAATTTATTAATACCTTCAACTTTATTAATGAAGTTAATAACTTGTGAACTAAATGCACTACAAAAATTTGGGTCTATTGCAACAAAAATGTTTGTCGCAATATGTACTGATTTGTGGCAATAGGTACCTATCGCCACGAAATGGCATTCGTTGGCAACCGTTGCGATTTGACACATGGTAATAGGTTATCGCCACGAAAAACCAATCGTGGCAATAAAGTGTGCTATTGCAACAATATGCGACAAGTTGCCACATTTTTTTCCCGTGGTAAGACGCACTTGATGCCACTATTTGGTTCAACAAAATCTTGAGCATTGAAATAATCTATTGCGAAAAATATAATATTGTGGCCATAGCCTGCGGCAACAATATTTCTTCCATGGCAAAAGACTACTGCAACAAAACAGTTTCCGCCATGATATGATATTACAACAAAATGTGTTCCGTGGAAAAAGATATATCGCAACAAAACATATTTCATGGGGATAGAATATAATTATAGTAAATATTTTGTTACGCAGAATATGCTATACATGCATGATTACACATCAGTATTGGAAAAGACATGTTCAAAATCCAAAGCATCCATATAATAAATAGTACATAATGAAAATGTATACAAAAATAACGTATGTCAATCATACATTTAATATCCAAAAATACATATTACACGTTCTAGAGGTAAGAAATCTAACTGAACAAAATATAACTTAATATCCGTAATAATTCTTTTTTCAAGGTCCTATGCAAAACGTCAAGACATGTATGCTCCAGCTGATCTTCACTTCACTCATATATTTCCGTTCTGCAAGAGATAGAGCAAGCACAATGAGTTATACAATACAGAGGTTAGCATAAAGCAACTAATTTAGTTTGATGTATTTTTACATCTGGTCAGACAGGTTAGCCTATACCCATCTACGGACAAAAATGGAGACTATGTATTTACAGAAACCAGAAAATGATATTTAGAGTCAAGTTAACGTTGAACACTAACAGCAACTATGCATCTCTACCATATATCATCACCTACTCGACACCACCACATGCAATGGTTGTATCCTTAGTAATTTTAAGTTACGCTGTTAAGAGATTGTACATGTACTAATTCTCTCATCAGGCACTATACATCATCATAGGTAATTAACAGCTTAGCATGGCTACAGACATGTGGGAAATGGCTAAAAGTAATGATTTACCCATAAAGGTATTGTTATTTTTTCCTAGGAAATTGTTTCTTAATCTTAAAGACGATGTCTAACTCATTTAGTTAAATAATAGTCCACAACAGCAAAAGAAGGAACATCTAGGGATAAATCAAGGAAAGTATAAGCCAGAATTTGCTCTTCGAATCTACTGTACAACAAAGTTTTGGAAGCATCTTGGAAAGTAATATGGGAAAAAATCATTCAGGTGGATGCACATAAGTGCATAGGGTTGTACTGCATCATGTGATCTGAGAGATGGTTATGCTACATCACCATATTACCAGAACTACTAACATATGCCACTCTGCAATTTACTTTTAAATTATCAGCTATTAAAATATAATTATGTTATTTCTCTGGATGCCAGGCTAAAAAAAAAACCAAACAGTCTATCCAATGATTGAAATCTATGCTATAAACATAAACCAATTTATTTTTGTTGAAACACAAACTGAGTTCCCAAAGTATTGTTGTTGATTACGTGATCGGATCAAATAAATACAACCGGTGTATGGCTTGAGTTGTTATCACTCAACAACATTCCTTTTCAGTTTTGTCATCAAGACATTAGAAGAATGAACTGACTTAAGATGGTCTAGTATATAATCGAAAAAAGCATGTGTATAGATTTACTTCCGAGCCTGCACGCATGTGTACCATAGCCAAGGTTGATGTGCTCCATCGGGTCTGCAAGAGCAACCAAGCAAGGTGTCAGCAAGAATAAGACAGTATATTCTCCTTTTCTCTACAGGAATACCAGTAGTTCAATATCATTGGAAGAATACCAGTAGTTCAGTATTAAATTAGTGCAAAATTCTGCATTAGGTTGTGTCATTGGAAGAACACATTTAACTTTGTGATTAACAATATGAACATGAAGGATTTATTAAACCAATGTAAACATGCAAGAATTCAAAAACCTCTCTCCTTCTGAAGAACAAAATATATTATCCGTGCAATAGTGTGCTACCCTGTATTGCAATGAACAGTATGAGAGCACTTAATCGTAAAAAAAAAAAGTTTGACAGCAAGTTGCCGCCAGGACAGGAAAAGCACATAGTTGGCCAAAGATATCGATCTAGTCCTCTCAGTACTCGATGTATTCTGGTGGGCAGGGGAAAGTGCGACTTAAGATTACGCCAATGGCGTCGCGCGCGGCCGGGGCGAGGACGTCGGCGCAGGAGACGATGCCGGGGCACTCCTGTTCGAAGAGCGCCTTGATGCGACCCAGGAACGCAAACCGGGCAGCGCCAGGTTCGGCGCCGAATCCTTCAGCGTCAGGTCCGGCCGTATCTGCCTCGCGGGATGAATCTGGTCGCCGATCCTGGTCACCATAACCCGCTGCCGAGGCGCCGCCGGCGCCAGGGACCTCCTGCTCCTCTTTGTACATGTAATATCCCGGGCTAGTGTTTGTGTTGGAGGTGCGGTTTGGTGGTTCAGCGAGGTGGGGATAGAGAGAAGGGGATGGGGTTGCGGGGAGACGGTCGGCGGGGCAGGGAGTGGCCGGAGTTGGCCGGGATCTAGGCCGGCGGGCGGCGGCGAAGGTGAATGAAAGGGGGGAGGAGGCGCTATGAAGGGTGGGTTAATATGGAGTGGTTTGATGGGGTTGGGGCTCAGGCTGGGCAGGTCGGCCCATTTTCAGGTTTGTTTCGCGTTTCAGCCAAAAGCCAGCGCGGGAATTCTCAACGAAAAGGAAAGCGAGCGAGGCTGCGCGGGATTATACCCGCACGACAAAAATTCGGGCGTTAGATGGAGGATGCGGCTGAGAGCCTGAGATCTGCTTTGGTGACGTGATTCATGGGTAGTCTGGTTCTGTCTTTTAATTGGCTGAAAAGAAATGTTCATAAATCAAGATTGGTTGGTTCTTTTCCATATTTAAAAACCAGGGCGGTGGTGAGACCGTGGATTTAGTTTTTTACCGGTTGAACCGCGGGTTCACTTGATCATATCTCGATGTTTTACTAGTCGAACCGCTGGTCCACTTGTTCATTGCCTCGATGTTTTACCAGTCGAACCGTAGGTTCACTTGTTCATTGTCTCGATCTTTTACCAGTCGAACCGCAAGTGCACTTGTTCATTGCCCTTCATATTTTTGTCTAATTGTTAGGTTCATGGATCCGCTTTGTCACCTGGTTGGTCTGCATGTATACCACACGTTAGATATTGATCATGCATGGCTAGTTTGGTTAGGAAAATCGACATATAGACACGCCACAAAGATGAAACAACTGAGCTGGCGGACACATGGACACGACACATAGGCCGAACAACTGAGTTGCCCCCTAATCATTTGAATGGATCATAGAAAACGATTACGATGATCTAAATTGGTCGTAATCGTCAAGGAAATTGTGGTAATATGTGTAAATATATTGCCACAAATATATATTTTGTTGCAATATATGTTCCTCATTGCAACAATGGAACTACCTACCGCAATGTAATAAAATCGTGGGAATATGTCGAGATTATTGCCACGATCTACCATTTTGTTGCAATAACTAGCTTCTATTGCGACGAAAGCCTTATTTAACGCAATGTTCCGTGATTGTTGCAATACACGCGCCCTATTGCCAGAAATAGATAATTTGTGGTAATATTGCAATTTATTGCAACAAAAAAATGTTATTGCAATAGATTTTGTTGCAATAGACTGGAATTCTTGTAGTGATGGTAATTATGCAACACTAATTCCATATGGTAGAAAACTAGGAACTCATCATTTAATGTGAAACCTAAAACCCTAAATTCAATTAGGAACCCTAGTTCCATTATTACATGTGAACCCTAAATGGTTCCAAACCTAAAAACAAGTTAACATGTGATCCTGATATCTTCCTTTCAAACATAGAACAATAATAGCAACCAAATGATTGCCATGACCACATAAAATGTAGAATACCTATCACTAATATATGGGTATCCCATGTGTTCATCCTCATTAGACCTAACTAATCAAGTAGAGTCAACCAAGTATAAAACCCTAGTTCCTATTCCAAAGACCACCATCCTTAGTTATCCATAATTAGCATCACACCATTGTGATGAACCCTAATAGCAACTATGCCTAATCCTGAGCATTACCTAACCATATTCCACTAAACCCTACTTGTGTTGGATACTTCTCAACTAACCTATTTAGGAGCCTATTATTCCTTACTCAATAGAACCAACAGTAAAACCTAGACCACCTCAACCTAATTGTTATACTTCTTATTATTTAAGAAGTATGTTCTTCAAGAGTTATTCTTTTGAAGAAAACTAAGAGTAGCCAGCAACCCTGTCTTAGAGGACCTATAAACCCTAACTATCTAGCACCAATCAGGTATACCAACCCTAATAGCAATCAAACACTAATAATTGCTTAAGATGCTTATGCTTCACTAAAACCATATAAGTCCTAGTAGTTGATGAATCAAACATCTTTAGGATCCATCTACTCCTTACCCTAGAAACTAGTTAGAACCCATAATAAACTATAGAACTCCACAACCCTGATTATTATACTTGTTCTTTATTAAAGAACATGTTCTTCAAAAGTTATTCTTTTGAAGTATATAATAATCAATCATTAACCATGACATATAGTGCTAAAACCAACCATTATTCATTACATGTTAGGAATATACCAAATGTTATTATGGTGTGCTATCAATGCTACTGTTATGATATGCTGCAACACTTGTTTATGATACCATGTAATCACACCTGAATAAGAACCTTGTTTGTGAATCATTCTAAAAGTGCAACGCACCCTGAACCAATCAATACAACTCACTGAGCATAAATCATCGGGGTTAGATCACGCTTAGAACGATTGCATCTCATTCTTATGCATTATTGCATCCTTGCCAATCTTTTAAACATCGTCCTTACCGGACGATAATGCTATTTCAGAATTTGGAGTTATTGCGTATCGAAGACCTTGTCTGCATAATCTTGCAGTCAAGAAAGGCAAGTTCATCACTTGCTCATGTCATTTGAGTATCTTTATCAAATTACTTGCAAAGTACTATGATTATCACTATTGCATAAAAACCAAAACCACTATTTTCATAACTATGAATATGACTATGTGGTGGGCAATGGAACCATGGATTGTGTTGATATGGTGGAGGTTCCATTGCAAGGGTTTATATCCATCTAGGATTAAACAACAAATGTCGCCAGTGATTCTTGTGCCGTAATAACCGTGTTAACCATAAGATCTGGAGTGGGACGGAATAGTCAATTGTATTTCCACCTCTTGTACATCAACGGATGCGCTTACCGTAGCAGTTGTATCTTGCGGAGCAACTTGTGGGTGGGGAACCCATTCTAAGTCCCCACGGTTATGCTGTGCATACCGTAGCGGTTGCGGCTTGCGGAACAACTTGTGGGTGGGGAACCCATTCTAAGTCCCCACGGTAATGTGGTCTATGATGGGTTGCAGCTACCGGCGAAGGAGTTTGGTTCGATCCCAGACTGTTGTCGTGGTCGGGGTCCGTCCTTAAATGGTGTAAGTGGACCGACGAGGACCCAGGGTCGGGGTTTGCAACAATGGGTGGGTGTGCGAGGTAGCGGAGGAATATGATTGGCTATGACCTTATACCGGGCCTCACACCAAAGGAAGTGTGGACGAGAACTAGACTCGGTTGGCACCAAGGTTAAGATCTCTTATGGGTAAAGCAACACACCTCTGCAGAGTGTAAAGAACCGTGACCTGTCACTCCCTGTTCCGGGATATGGAACTGTGAACGCGGCCGGAAAGGAGCTCCATGAAGTTCTAGTAAACCGGTGAAGGCTGACGGACATAGTTCTTCTGAATAAAAGCAACCTCTTGAAGAAATGATTATGAAAACCTGCATTGGTATTAGACTTTCTGGTCTAATGCCGTAGCTAGTGCATTAAACACCTCTTTCCTATAATGAACTTGTTGAGTACGCTCGTACTCATCCCAGTCTTAAATCCCCTGCTTAGATATGGAGGCATCGAGGGAGGATCTACAGTGCCACTCGAAGACCGAGAGATCAACAAATACTTCAAGGGACAGGAACCTGACAGAAGAGTCAAACACTACCTCCACAAGGATCAAACCTAGCTTAGCAATAGAAAGGAACTAGTTTCCTAAACCTAGCTCCTAATTAGCTAGAATCTATTCTTAGCCTCTGTAGCTAGATAAATACTCTACAAATAGAGTTCGTGATAAGATTAGACTACGAGTCGTTCTTCTGGAGTTTATTTGCAGTTTTACCTCATTGTAAAGTAGGAGGTTGTGATGATCTTATGTAACAGAGTCATTGTTGTAATTCTATAGACATGCCTTGGACCCGCATATGTTTCTGTTGTACCACTCTGAGCGATATAATACTAGTGGAATGGTGTTTCATTGGTGTTATATCAGACTTGCATACTACACCATGCAGTGGTATGCCGGGTCACCACAGTTGGTATCAAAGCAAATGCTTTGACCTTAGGATTAAAACCCTTTAAAGGAGACCTATAGGATTGGTAGTGTCTATAGGAAGTTGTCTTAGGTAAACCAAATACTTCTTATGACTTGAGATGGATATTCACTTGAGAATAATCCTGACACACTTAAGTCAACATTTCTTACCTATCTTTCCTAAGTAAAGTTAGCTAATCCCAAACATATAGCACACCGTTAAGTTCCTAAACAATAGATGGGTAGATCACAGTTGGTATACATTACATGGTAGTCCAAAGAGAGGATACAACCATAAGGAAGATATCCTATTGGAAGATGTGTACCAACACAAGTTATGATTAAGTAAGAATTATTCAGACATATAATAGGAGTATATCAAGTGATGGAGATAATTAAGATATCCTAATAGAAGATGTAGACCAAGTTAAGTAATGAGTAATTAAAATTATCTAGACATGTGAAACAATTGATAGTAAGTGATAACTCTGAGTTATATGAGGTAGTATAGACCATGATGAGTCAATCATGGGAGGTAAGGAGGAGAGATAGGAATAAAATATGCCTACTTACATGGTAGAGATAGAAATCATATATGATTCACCTGAGAATCATTATGTGATGGACTAGAACCTCATAATTAATTAAGAGGAGTACAATAAGAAGCCAAGTGCAAAACAATAGTGTAATAATTGTGCTTAAAAACAATGGGAAGTGTGCCAAGCACATCAAGACCATATGTTTATGGTAGAAACACTTTGAAGTATCGGAGCTATATTCCAATAGTTATGTATTTAGATTAGCTATGTTAGAATCCAGATATACCATATGAAGTAGTCCTCGACATAATGGAAGCTAAGTTAGTAATTCCAAAGAAAATTAGGTTAACCTTAGCTATCCTAGACCACTTTGTTTCAAGTTTACCTCATTGCAAATGTGCAATTAAGGTAAATGTTGAGACAAATAGTAGAATCCCATATACTCGTGCTATGTATCACGATATAAACCTATCTTATGTGGTGTTATATACTACACATCTCAGTCTGATGTTTAGAGATGTCTTACTCAACTATTATCTTCAGGTTTATGATGGTGTGTATTATAAGCACAAAGCTGAATCTTCTTGGATTTTTATTGAATTTTCATTGTTTGACTAGATCCATACATGAAGTTAGACTTTGATATGCAAATGCATGTTGCAATATCAAGTTCCTACTTGATGTTAAAGATCTAGAGGGTAATGGTAAACGTGTGAGGAAGCGACGAATTCTGGAAGATTCCGAAAACAAGATGAAGGTTCATCAGAGAAGGGAAGTAAAGTTGTGGGAAGTAACCACAATACTCTGAAGGAAGTACCAATAAAAACTCATGCTTTACCTCCACAGAGGAGTACTTTAGTACATAAGAAGCATGAAGGTGAGAAATCTGGTGATTATGGTGAAGCTCAAGCAGATCCATAGTCAACATAGAAGAGGGAATGCATGGGAAATCACTTAGGATACTATATTCATAGTGTCAGCTAGTGGTTTTCTTGCAAAATAAACCCTGAATGAAGGAAGATGATATCGGAAACCATAGCAGATATAAGAAGACCATAGTTGATATCAGAAGACCACAATTGGTATAATATCAATACTGCGAGATAAAGTAGAAGTTGTCTCGTCCAGTTGATTAGAACCTATAATAGAATCCATTTTGAGATATCAAATAGCCACAGTTGGTATAATAACCACAGCTGGTGTCAGTTGGTATTACAAATAGTCCACGATTTAATTAGTTGTAACAAAAGTTCGTGGACAAATAAAAATCTTTTCAGTCAAATAGCTAGATCTATAAACATTTAGTCAAAGGATTCACATTGGATGTCCACAATTGAGTGGATACACCACAAAGATTCTTCGCAAAACCTTAGAGGAATATAAATCATAAACAAGACCTATACCAATGTTCTAACATAAGTCCAATAGTTGGAAGAAATGGAGTTGAAGACCATAAGAAAACTCTAAGGGGTAGAGTAAAATATTGAGATGGATGTACAATAACTCAATATTTTGAGCAAGATAGTTGAGGAAGGTCTGAACTGAGAGGAAGTTCGATCTTATTCTCATAAGACTGATGGACAATACTTTCAGAAGGATTTCAGACCAGAAGCCGAGGTTCATACCTCGAGGACGTAAGAAGTGGATTATAACTTGAGGAAGTAAGTAATATCTACTCAGAAGTACTTAAGCTCAAGTAAGTCAAAGATAAAGAAGTTGGACGAAGGAAATATCGGAGACCAAATATAGCTCAAGGAGGTCAAAGACTGAAGGGATTTGACCATACCAGAATCATAGACTACATGAAAGATTCCTTTCATGGAACCTAAATGAATCTAAAAAGTTATAGGTATCAATTATAAACCATGATTGGATGGACTAAATGAGTCTAATCCATTCTTAGAAGAATAAACCATCACGACCATTTCCATGGTGAGTACCTTACAAGTACCATTATTGCAGTTTGGTAGTAAGGGAAAACAAAGACCTATTTACCAATTAGGAGTAGGTTATCAAATTAGTCTTCAGTTAAGACTAGCAACAACAGAAGAAGTCCCAATCCTTGAATCTTCAATGAGAAAAGAAACAAGATTATGATATTGAAAGAAATCAAATAATTAAAGTTAGAAGCCATGGCTCTGAGACAAGTATTATTAGATTCCATAGAAAAATCATAGAACTGGAGTAAGAAACTAATGCTTAGAGACAAACCCTAATGGACTCCAGGAAGAATCTGGACAAGGGATATATACAATTATATCTATTGAGATCACCATGGAGTTCGAGAAAAGATGTAGTCTGCACAAGTCAGATTCACACTCCGAAACGTAAGAGAGTTCAAACTTCGAGGATGAAGTTTAGTTTAAGGGGTAGAGACTGTAATATCCCAGCATTTGGGGTTACAAAAATAGAGGAAACAGGTGTGTGCATTGCATACATGCATAGAAAATCTGGGGAATTTTCGCGCTTTAAAGTAAACTGTCACAGTAACTGAAGTTTCACTTGACCTTGGTGGAATTGAAGTAGCTCATCAAGTCAAGTGCTATAAATCTCAGTGTGACCTTTGTTTAAACCTGTTTTGGGTAGAGATGATTTGATCTAAGGGGTTAGATCAAATGGAACTAATAATCAACACAACAACACTTTACTCAATGATCAATTGCTTGATCTTATAAAAGATCATAATATGGCAGAATTCCTTGCCATAACATATGAACATCCATTTAATTGGAAATCAAGTAACAATAATTGGAGAAACTATTCTTCACTTATCTTTTCTATGTCTTAAACTAATCCCTGATCCTACCATGAACCTCATGGTATTCATTTTAATCCATTCATGGAAAAATAACAAGGAGATCAACTCTAGAAATATATATCCTTCTCTAATCCAAATTATTATACATCAAACCTAGAGAGGTGAGAGTTCTATTATAATTATTAGAGAAGCAATAACAAACCTTGAGTTAAACCTTGGATATGCATCCAAGTATTCAAATCATCATCTTTAAGAGGAACCCTAGGATATTATTCAAGACATTCCTAGAGAGAGAAGCTATTTATGTTAAACATAGATTTTGATGATCACATCAATCCCTATGGAGCCTAACCTTAAGTTAGTATTAAAGTCCTTTCCAAAATGAGTGAGACCAATCATACAAAACATAGCTTTATCTTTTTAAGAATAAAGGACAACAATTGAATTAGAGTATTAGGAGTACACCATAACCTAGAATAATCCATTCTTATATAAGAGAGATCAATTATGGTGTACACACAATTTAGTTGAGGCAACACTTGAGTTTGTGGGAGAGAACTACCCATATACCCAGATGATAATATCAACCTTATTTAAGTGGAACCCTAACAAAATATCTCAGGCATTCTCCTGGGATATAAATCTAATGAGATAACCATGATCATGTCCACCTAAGGAATTATAAGAGAAGTACTATACTTTAATTGATCAAGACAATGTTTGATCATGGAAGTGAGAACCCAATTTAATGAGAGATCCTTAGGAAGCCAAACCTTGATCATTATAAAGTGAGTGATGAACATAAACCCTAAGAATTTGATGTAGAGATCTTAAGAACAAGTGGATCATGCTTAATCCATGATCATGCTCTTGAGGTATGTGTGTGTAAGTAAGACCCTAATAAGATAAGTAGATATCATTAACCACAGGAGATCATAGGGGGATCACTAGTAAGCAAATCTGGACTTATATCTCAATCCCAACTGGTGAATCACTTGGTGATCATAAGTAGAACTCTAGCACATCTATATTCCATATATTCCTCAATTAAAGGACCTAAGAAAACTTTAGAGTAGAACTCCATACTTTATATGGTGAGAAATCATTAATCCATATAACCAAAGTTAACTATAAAAAGAACAATATTCACTCTAGTTACTTTAATGATAAAATAAGGATAATAATTGTAGTTAATTGGTAGAAGATAAAACCAATTCTCAAATCCTTAGTAATTAAATGAGCACAAAAGCAATTAAGAAAGTAACCATATTATCTTGGTTAGGGGAGATTAAACCCTAGCAAATGCAATATGATGTCATCTCAACTCTATAAACTAGAATAATATCTCAACTCTAGCTTATGCATCACATGGGGATCACAAGTATAAACCTAAAACCATGCTTAAGCTAAAATAGGAATAAGGGTATTGTTTAGCCAACCCTAAAATAAATCAAGATATCAATTTGACCTATCATTAAAGCCATTCCAATGTAGGTGCAACTAACTATTGTTTCCCAATAAATAGAAGTCTCATGAGAGGAATAGGATATACCTAAGCATTTGAAACCAAGGTTTAAGAAAGCAATACTAGTAACTCTAGAATAGCCTTAGACAATTTTCCAAGTCCTTAAACTAAATAGGCACATAAAATAATGTTCATGGAATTCTCTTCTCAAAAGAGAACCTAAAAATAAGTATTATTTTATAAATAACTTATTTATAAAGTAATACATAATAAAAGCTTAACCATGATGAGGGGATTATTTAAAACCTCAACAATATTCTTTGAACACTAAAATATGTGAAATAGAAATAATCCTTGTTTTGTCACATATTTAAAATTAAATTCAACCAAATAACCAATGCACCTCAATTACATATTCACATTAGGGGCAACTTATTCCCTGATAAGAAGAAGCCAACCATTTGAACTCAATCAACACTGATTTAAAATTCAAACCAGAAATACAAAAGTATAAAATAGCAAAAGAAATTAAAGCAGAAAAAGAAAATAGAAAAAGAGAGAAGAAAGAGAGCTTACCTGCCGCAGCAGCCCAACTGGGAAGCCCAGTAGAAGCCAGGCCCAGCCCAAACAGCACCAGCCAGCACAGCCCACCAGCAGCCCAACTTACCTCTTCGTCTAAATATCCTGGAGAGGATCGTCCTCATCCCTTTCTTCGTGCATGGTGGCCAGCGCGACGCCGTGGCCGTCTCCACCTCGTCGCTGTCGACCTCTCCTCGTCTGAGAGCATGACAAGGCGTGCCTCGAGCCCTATAAGTACCCTAGTCGACGAATTAGCTCCGTTTCCCCTCGTTCCTCTCCAACTTCATCCATGCCGAGACCCTGGCTCCGCCAGTCTCTCTTACCGCCGGCGAGCGAGGCCTCCCCGAGCTAAGTCGTGCACACCACCGTGACCGCCGTCCTCGACAAGATACCCCCGCGGGAGGAATCGAGCTGTGGTGTCCGAGATCGACGCCGACGAACTCGTCTTCTCCGACGCCGGCATCGAGCAATTCCGGCGATGCAAGCCTCCAGTGACCTCTTCGTTGCTTCCAGCTTGCTCACGGTGAGCCACTGAATCCCCAGAGCATCCTAGCTTCCCTCCTAGCGCTTTGAATCATGCCCGTGCCGATGATCTTTGTCCGCCGCCGCGGTACCTCGCCGTTGAGCATGCTCCGGTGGTCATTAGCGGGCGGCGCGAACCTCATTCGACGTCCCTTAGCGAGCTAAGTCGAGTAGAACTAATTCCCCGTCCACGGGAGCCCGGGATCGGCGGCGCCGTCGTGGATTTCCCGCCGGCAGTGACCCCCTGGACATGAACTCGATTTTGACCCAGTCAAGCCACGGTGGCAGCTGACGTGATCCTGGACCACTGGTCAGTGGCCGTCTGTAACTCTGTCTGGGTAGTCTTAGTAGTTTTCTGTTTAAATTTCAATTCATTAATTTGCTGCAACTTCAAATGATTGTAGAAAATTCAATTTAAGTCCGAAAAATATAAATGAAATATCAAAATTCCTATAAAGATGAGATCTACCCAATAAAAATATAAAATGAAATTTTTTTTAATAAAAATTTAATTGTTTAATACTTGTTATTTAAGCCTTTTCTTTTAATTCTAAATTCAAGTAAAATTCAATAATTAATAAAATTTCCAAAAGTAACTAAAAACCAGTAAATAAATAAAGAAAACATTAAAACTAATTTTCTTTATTTATTATTTATTAAATCATTATTAGAGGGATTTAAAACCTGATTAATAACTACCCTAATTATAAATTATTTAAAAATAGTAAAAAGCCAAATTAAATATTATTTTATTTTGAATTTATTAATACCTTCAACTTTATTAATGAAGTTAATAACTTGTGAACTAAATGGTAATTATGCAACACTAATTCCATATGGTAGAAAACTAGGAACTCATCATTTAATGTGAAACCTAAAACCCTAAATTCAATTAGGAACCCTAGTTCCATTATTACATGTGAACCCTAAATGGTTCCAAACCTAAAAACAAGTTAACATGTGATCCTGATATCTTCCTTTCAAACATAGAACAATAATAGCAACTAAATGATTGCCATGACCACATAAAATGTAGAATACCTATCACTAATATATGGGTATCCCATGTGTTCATCCTCATTAGACCTAACTAATCAAGTAGAGTGAACCAAGTATAAAACCCTAGTTCCTATTCCAAAGACCACCATCCTTAGTTATCCATAATTAGCATCACACCATTGTGATGAACCCTAATAGCAACTATGCCTAATCCTGAGCATTACCTAACCATATTCCACTAAACCCTACTTGTGTTGGATACTTCTCAACTAACCTATTTAGGAGCCTATTATTCCTTACTCAATAGAACCAACAGTAAAACCTAGACCACCTCAACCTAATTGTTATACTTCTTATTATTTAAGAAGTATGTTCTTCAAGAGTTATTCTTTTGAAGAAAACTAAGAGTAGCCAGCAACCCTGTCTTAGAGGACCTATAAACCCTAACTATCTAGCACCAATCAGGTATACCAACCCTAATAGCAATCAAACACTAATAATTGCTTAAGATACTTATGCTTCACTAAAACCATATAAGTCCTAGTAGTTGATGAATCAAACATCTTTAGGATCCATCTACTCCTTACCCTAGAAACTAGTTAGAACCCATAATAAACTATAGAACTCCACAACCCTGATTATTATACTTGTTTTTATTAAAGAACATGTTCTTCAAAAGTTATTCTTTTGAAGTATATAATAATCAATCATTAACCATGACATATAGTGCTAAAACCAACCATTATTCATTACATGTTAGGAATATACCAAATGTTATTATGGTGTGCTATCAATGCTACTGTTATGATATCTTTGCAACACTTGTTTATGATACCATGTAATCACACCTGAATAAGAACCTTGTTTGTGAATCATTCTAAAAGTGCAACGCACCCTGAACCAATCAATACAACTCACTGAGCATAAATCATCGGGGTTAGATCACGCTTAGAACGATTGCATCTCATTCTTATGCATTATTGCATCCTTGCCAATCTTTTAAACATCGTCCTTACCGGACGATAATGCTATTTCAGAATTTGGAGTTATTGCGTATCGAAGACCTTGTCTGCATAATCTTGCAGTCAAGAAAGGCAAGTTCATCACTTGCTCATGTCATTTGAGTATCTTTATCAAATTACTTGCAAAGTACTATGATTATCACTATTGCATAAAAACCAAAACCACTATTTTCATAACTATGAATATGACTATGTGGTGGGCAATGGAACCATGGATTGTGTTGATATGGTGGAGGTTCCATTGCAAGGGTTTATATCCATCTAGGATTAAACAACAAATGTCGCCAGTGATTCTTGTGCCGTAATAACCGTGTTAACCATAAGATGCGAGTGGGACGGAATAGTCAATTGTATTTCCACCTCTTGTACATCAACGGATGCGCTTACCGTAGCAGTTGTATCTTGTGGAGCAACTTGTGGGTGGGGAACCCATTCTAAGTCCCCACGGTTATGCTGTGCATACCGTAGCGGTTGCGGCTTGCGGAACAACTTGTGGGTGGGGAACCCATTCTAAGTCCCCACGGTAATGTGGTCTATGATGGGTTGCAGCTACCGGCGAAGGAGTTTGGTTCGATCCCCAGGCATCGTTGTCGTGGTCGGGGTCCGTCCTTAAATGGTGTAAGTGGACCGACGAGGACCCAGGGTCGGGGTTTGCAACAAAGGGTGGGTGTGCGAGGTAGCGGAGGAATATGATTGGCTATGACCTTATACCGGGCCTCACACCAAAGGAAGTGTGGACGAGAACTAGACTCGGTTGGCACCAAGGTTAAGATCTCTTATGGGTAAAGCAACACACCTCTGCAGAGTGTAAAGAACCGTGACCTGTCACTCCCTGTTCCGGGATATGGAACTGCGAACGCGGCCGGAAAGGAGCTCCATGAAGTTCTAGTAAACCGGTGAAGGCTGACGGACATAGTTCTTCTGAATAAAAGCAACCTCTTGAAGAAATGATTATGAAAACCTGCATTGGTATTAGACTTTCTGGTCTAATGCCGTAGCTAGTGCATTAAACACCTCTTTCCTATAATGAACTTGTTGAGTACGCTCGTACTCATCCCACTCTTAAATCCCCTGCTTAGATATGGAGGCATCGAGGGAGGATCTACAGTGCCACTCGAAGACCGAGAGATCAACAAATACTTCAAGGGACAGGAACCTGACAGAAGAGTCAAACACTACCTCCACAAGGATCAAACCTAGCTTAGCAATAGAAAGGAACTAGTTTCCTAAACCTAGCTCCTAATTAGCTAGAATCTATTCTTAGCCTCTCTAGCTAGATAAATACTCTACAAATAGAGTTCGTGATAAGATTAGACTACGAGTCGTTCTTCTGGAGTTTATTTGCAGTTTTACCTCATTGTAAAGTAGGAGGCTGTGATGATCTTATGTAACAGAGTCATTGTTGTAATTCTATAGACATGCCTTGGACCCGCATATGTTTCTGTTGTACCACTCTGAGCGATATAATACTAGTGGAACGGTGTTTCATTGGTGTTATATCAGACTTGCATACTACACCATGCAGTGGTATGCCGGGTCACCACATAATTTCCGTCAACTGTTGATCTTCCGAAATATTGCATTCTGACAGTGCTTTTTCCAGCAGAATCCTGACTCTGGTGCGCGATCCTCCAATAATCATGAAACATGCAAAATAGATGAAATAACATAAGTATCACCTCTAAATATGAAATATATCAATGAATAACAGTAAATTATGATATAAAATAGTGATGCAAAATGGACGTATCAACTCCCCCAAGCTTAGACTTCGCTTGTCCCCAAGCGAAACTGAACTCGGTAAACAGGACCACATGTTTATGGAGTGAAGAGTCGATAAATAAAATACGGACAAGAAGCATCATATTAATTCACACAAGACATTCTAGTGAACAACTTCCTCATATAATTCAACTTGGAACAAGTAGAAGGTAATCACAAATAAAGATGCATAAGAAATCAGAATTGGTGATGGCAAACTTCGTTCTTGGTCAGAGAACAATTAACAGAATATGTTAAAGCTTATATGGCACAACTTGCATACTCAATCATAATGATCTCCTTGTAATCATTGATAACTTTCAAAGCTATATTCATTTAGATAAAACTTGTACTGAACAAGGAAGAGTAAAAGGCATGATGAAATAGATCACAATATAAATGGTTTGATCACAACAACTCAATTGCTTGCTTAAGATGGAGGGAAATAGGTTTACTGACTCAACATAAAGTAAAAGACAGGCCCTTCACAAAGGGAAGCAGGGATTAAATCATGTGCTAGAGCTTTTTCAGTTTTGAGAGGTGTTTGTTGTTGTCAACGAATGGTAGCGGGTTCTCTAACCCCCTTGCTAGACAAACCCTCGAAGAGCGGCTCCCATAAAATTTTATTTTTGATTGACACTCCTTCCAACCTTTGCTTTCACAAACCACGGCTAACCGAATCCTCGGGTGCCTTCCAATCATTCTCATACCATGAAGGAGTGTCTTTTTATTTTGGTTTTATTTAGATGACACTCCTCCCCACCTTTGCTTTCTCAAGCCATGGCTAACTGAATCCTCGGGTGCCTTCCAACAATCACATACCATGGAGGAGTGTCTATTTGTAAAATTATGAAGGTTAATTAATCGGGGCTAGGAACCCCATTGCCAGCTCTTTTTGCAAAATTATTGGATAAGCGGATGAAGCCACTAGTCCATTGGTGAAAGTTGCCCAACAAGATTGAAAGATAAACACCACATACTTCATCATGAGCTATAAAACATTGACACAAATAAGAGGTAATAACTTTTGAATTGTTTAAAGGTAGCACACGAAGTATTTACTTGGAATGGCAGAAAATACCATGTACTAGGTAGGTATGGTGGACACAAATGGCATAAGTTTGGGTTAAAGTTTGGATGCACGAGAAGCATTCCCTCTCAGTACAGGTTTTTGGCTAGCAAGGTTGATTAGCAAGCATAAGAGTTGACGGAAACAAACAAATATACGTGTGATAGAAAAAATCATGCATCTTCCTTGTAAACACAAACAATTTTAACTTCAGAATAATAAGCTAAGAGCTAATAAGAAAGGAAGACAATGAAACAACTACATGTATTTCTCTTTTCTACTGAAACCTCAAAGTGTTGTTGCTATTGACCAATGCTAGGTTTGCCAAAACCAAATAGATTTACTCAATGCTCCCATAGTGATACCAATACTAATACCAAGATCAATCGTATAATAGAGATTGCAAACTAAAATAATATGTGCAATATGTAAATGATAAGACTTCTCATTAATATTCCATAACGATAACTCACACCAAGGGATGCATAGACAACCAACTAAAGGAGAGATACTTCCACACTGCAACCCATCTTATATGATAACTTCCCTACTCATGATATGACACTACTTGACAGTAAAAAGTAAAAGATAGTGATGATGTGATACCGCGGCACTCCCCAAAGCTTGGAACAAACCAAGGGGATGCCAATACCGATGATGAGTTACTCCTTCGGCGGTGGTGGTGATGAATTCTTGACAAGCTTCTCAACAAGCTCCTGAACGATACACCTCCACAATGACATATGGTCCTTCCCGTTTCGAGAGTAATTTCCCTGCAAAGAATCTGAGACGAGACCGATACAATAGGACTTTATCCCCAATATTAAATTCTCTTTTGATAATTCTTCTATCGTGCCATTTCTTAAATTTCTCTTTAAAGAGTTTAGCATTTTCATAAGCTTCACTTCTCCATTCATCTAGAGAACTCAATTGTAGCAATCTCTTTTTACCGGCAAGTTTAGGATCTTTATTTAGTTCTCTTACAGCCCAATAAGCTTTGTGCTCTAGTTCTAAAGGTAAATGACAAGCTTTTACATAAACCATTTTATAAGGTGACATATCCATGGGATTTTTATAAGCAGTTCTATAAGCCCATAGTGCTTACTTCAATTTACTTGCCCAATTCTTTCTAGATTTATTAACAGTCTTTTGCAAGATAGATTTAATCTCTCTATTTGATAGTTCTACTTGCCCACTAGTTTGAGGATGATAAGCAGAAGGAATTCTATGATTAATACCATATTTAGCAAGAGTTTTTCTAAAACCACCATGAATAAAATGAGAACCTCCATCAGTCATGAGATATTTAGGAACTCCAAATCTAGGAAAAATAATATCTAAAAGCATTCTTAAAGAGGTCTCACCATCAACACTTTTTGTGGGTATGGCTTCCACCCATTTAGTAACATAATCAATAGCAACAAGTATATGAGTGTTACCTTCTGAAGAGGGGAAAGGTCCCATGAAGTCAAATCCCCAACAATCGAATGGTTCAATAACTAGAGTATAATTCATAGGCATTTCATAGCGTCTGGAGATATTACCAACCCTTTGACATTCATCACAGGATAAAATAAACTTCCTTGCATCTTTGAAGAGAGTTGGCCAATAAAAACCTGATTGTAGAACCTTTTGCGCGGTTCTATCTCCGGCGTGATGTCCTCCATAAGCACTACCATGATATTTACTCAATATCTCTTGTTGTTTATATTCAGGAACACATCTTCACAGAATACCATCCACTCCTTCTTTATATAAGTGTGGGTCATCCCAAAAATAATGCCTCAAGTCATAAAAGAATTTCCTCCTTTGCTGGGCTGAAAAGGTTGGAGGCAAGTACTTGGAAACAATAAAGTTAGCATAATCAGCATACCAAGGACTGTCTCGCGAGCTCACCCTTATTACAGCCAATTGTTCATTTGGAAAACTATCATTAACAGGAACAGGATCATAAGCAATATTTTCCAATCTAGACAAATTATCAGCAACAGGATTATCGGCTACTTTCCTATCTATAATATGCAAATCAAATTCTTGCAACAGAAGCACCCATCTAATAAGCCTTGGCTTAGCATCTTTCTTTTGCATTAGGTATCTAATTGCATCATGATCAGTATGAATTGTAACTTTTGAATCAACAATATAGGATCTAAACTTGTCACAAGCAAAGACTACAGCTAACAATTCTTTTTCAGTTGTAGCATAATTTCTTTGAGCAGCATCAAGAGTTTTACTAGCATAATGAATAACAATCAATTTTTTATCTACTCGCTGTCCAAGAACAGCGCCTACAGAAAAATCACTAGCATCACACATAATTTCAAAAGGTAAGTTCCAATCAGGAGGTTCAGCTATAGGAGCAGTTGTTAAGGCTTTCTTTAGAGTTTCAAAGGCTTTCTTACAATTATCATCAAAAACAAAAGGTACATCTTTTTGAAGAAGATTAGTAAGAGGTTTTGAAATCTTGGAAAAGTCTTTAATAAATCTCCTATAAAACCCAGCGTGACCAAGAACACTACGAATACCTTTAACATCCCTAGGATAGGGCATCTTCTCAATTGCTTCAACTTTAGCTCTATCAACTTCAATACCTCTCTCGGAAATTTTATGTCCCAATACAATTCCTTCATTAACCATAAAGTGGCATTTCTCCCAATTAAGAACAAGGTTAGTTTCTTCACATCTCAGCAAAACTTTATCAAGGTTCCGCAAGCAATTATCAAAAGAATTCCCATAGACAGAAAAATCATCCATGAATACCTCTACAATATTCTCGCAAAAGCCATGAAAAATAGCAGACATGCATCTTTGAAAAGTAGCAGGAGCATTACATAAACCAAAAGGCATACGTCTATAAGCATAAGTTCCATAGGGACAAGTGAAAGTGGTTTTCTCTTGATCCTTAGTTTTAACAGCAATTTGTGAAAACCCAGAATAACCATCAAGAAAGCAAAAATGAGTATTTTTAGACAACCTTTCTAACATTTGATCAATAAAAGGTAAAGGGTAATGATGTTTCTTAGTAACCTTATTAACTTTTCGATAATCAATACACATTCTATATCCTACAACTACTCTTTGAGGGATCAGCTCATCATTATCATTAGGTACAACAGTCATTCCTCCTT